>NC_140564.1:7322216-7922216 GCF_057381845.1 Rhamphochromis longiceps | reverse complement strand
CTATAATATAAGGCCATAAACATGTTTGTCTGAGTCTTCTATCAAAAGTTACAGCTATTTCTATGAAGTTGTACAAAAACGCTTTCTTTCGCCAAGACAGTGCGTTTCTCACTGTTACATGCATTTGAATGGGGAACTCGACCGAAACAAAGTATAGGTTTTCATTATGTGAATAACTTGGAAATCTTAGCTCAAACAGCTGCAAAACCTGTTTTCCCAGCACGGGGACCTTGAGTTCTATAAGATAAAGCCATAAACATGTGTATCCGAGGCTTCTATCAAAAGTTACAGCTATTCATATGAAGTTGTACAAAAACGCTTAATTTCGCCAAGACAGTGCGTTTCTCACTGTTACATGCATTTGAATGGGGAACTCGACCGAAACAAAGTATAGGTTTTCATTATGTGAATAACTTGGAATTCTTAGCTCAAACAGCTGCAAAACCTGTTTTCCCAGCACGGGGACCTTGAGTTCTATAAGATAAAGCCATAAACATGTGTATCCGAGTCTTCTATCAAAAGTTACAGCTATTCATATGAAGTTGTACAAAAACGCTTTCTTTCGCCAAGACAGTGCGTTTCTCACTGTTACATGCATTTGAATGGGGAACTCGACCGAAACAAAGTATAGGTTTTCATTATGTGAATAACTTGGAAATCTTAGCTCAAACAGCTGCAAAACCTGTTTTCCCAGCACGGAGACCTTGAGTTCTATAATATAAGGCCATAAACATGTTTGTCTGAGTCTTCTATCAAAAGTTACAGCTATTTCTATGAAGTTGTACAAAAACGCTTTCTTTCGCCAAGACAGTGCGTTTCTCACTGTTACATGCATTTGAATGGGGAACTCGACCGAAACAAAGTATAGGTTTTCATTATGTGAATAACTTGGAAATCTTAGCTCAAACAGCTGCAAAACCTGTTTTCCCAGCACGGGGACCTTGAGTTCTATAAGATAAAGCCATAAACATGTGTATCCGAGGCTTCTATCAAAAGTTACAGCTATTCATATGAAGTTGTACAAAAACGCGTTCTTTCGCCAAGACAGTGCGTTTCTCACTGTTACATGCATTTGAATGGGGAACTCGACCGAAACAAAGTATAGGTTTTCATTATGTGAATAACTTGGAATTCTTAGCTCAAACAGCTGCAAAACCTGTTTTCCCAGCACGGGGACCTTGAGTTCTATAATATAAGGCCATAAACATGTTTGTCTGAGTCTTCTATCAAAAGTTACAGCTATTTCTATGAAGTTGTATAAAAACGCTTTCTTTCGCCAAGACAGTGCGTTTCTCACTGTTACATGCATTTGAATGGGGAACTCGACCGAAACAAAGTATAGGTTTTCATTATGTGAATAACTTGGAAATCTTAGCTCAAACAGCTGCAAAACCTGTTTGCCCAGCACGGGAACCTTGAGTTCTATAAGATAAAGCCATAAACATGTTTGTCTTAGTCTTCTATCAAAAGTTACAGCTATTTCTATGAAGTTGTACAAAAACGCTTTCTTTCGCCAAGACAGTGCGTTTCTCACTGTTACATGCATTTGAATGGGGAACTCGACCGAAACAAAGTATAGGTTTTCATTATGTGAATAACTTGGAAATCTTAGCTCAAACAGCTGCAAAACCTGTTTTCCCAGCACGGAGACCTTGAGTTCTATAATATAAGGCCATAAACATGTTTGTCTGAGTCTTCTATCAAAAGTTACAGCTATTTCTATGAAGTTGTACAAAAACGCTTTCTTTCGCCAAGACAGTGCGTTTCTCACTGTTACATGCATTTGAATGGGGAACTCGACCGAAACAAAGTATAGGTTTTCATTATGTGAATAACTTGGAAATCTTAGCTCAAACAGCTGCAAAACCTGTTTTCCCAGCACGGGGACCTTGAGTTCTATAAGATAAAGCCATAAACATGTGTATCCGAGGCTTCTATCAAAAGTTACAGCTATTCATATGAAGTTGTACAAAAACGCGTTCTTTCGCCAAGACAGTGCGTTTCTCACTGTTACATGCATTTGAATGGGGAACTCGACCGAAACAAAGTATAGGTTTTCATTATGTGAATAACTTGGAATTCTTAGCTCAAACAGCTGCAAAACCTGTTTTCCCAGCACGGGGACCTTGAGTTCTATAAGATAAAGCCATAAACATGTGTATCCGAGTCTTCTATCAAAAGTTACAGCTATTTCTATGAAGTTGTACAAAAACGCTTTCTTTCGCCAAGACAGTGCGTTTCTCACTGTTACATGCATTTGAATGGGGAACTCGACCGAAACAAAGTATAGGTTTTCATTATGTGAATAACTTGGAAATCTTAGCTCAAACAGCTGCAAAACCTGTTTGCCCAGCACGGGAACCTTGAGTTCTATAAGATAAAGCCATAAACATGTGTATCCGAGTCTTCTATCAAAAGTTACAGCTATTCATATGAAGTTGTACAAAAACGCTTTCTTTCGCCAAGACAGTGCGTTTCTCACTGTTACATGCATTTGAATGGGGAACTCGACCGAAACAAAGTATAGGTTTTCATTATGTGAATAACTTGGAAATCTTAGCTCAAACAGCTGCAAAACCTGTTTTCCCAGCACGGAGACCTTGAGTTCTATAATATAAGGCCATAAACATGTTTGTCTGAGTCTTCTATCAAAAGTTACAGCTATTTCTATGAAGTTGTACAAAAACGCTTTCTTTCGCCAAGACAGTGCGTTTCTCACTGTTACATGCATTTGAATGGGGAACTCGACCGAAACAAAGTATAGGTTTTCATTATGTGAATAACTTGGAAATCTTAGCTCAAACAGCTGCAAAACCTGTTTTCCCAGCACGGGAACCTTGAGTTCTATAAGATAAAGCCATAAACATGTGTATCCGAGGCTTCTATCAAAAGTTACAGCTATTTCTATGAAGTTGTACAAAAACGCTTTCTTTCGCCAAGACAGTGCGTTTCTCACTGTTACATGCATTTGAATGGGGAACTCGACCGAAACAAAGTATAGGTTTTCATTATGTGAATAACTTGGAAATCTTAGCTCAAACAGCTGCAAAACCTGTTTTCCCAGCACGGGAACCTTGAGTTCTATAAGATAAAGCCATAAACATGTGTATCCGAGTCTTCTATCAAAAGTTACAGCTATTCATATGAAGTTGTACAAAAACGCTTTCTTTCGCCAAGACAGTGCGTTTCTCACTGTTACATGCATTTGAATGGGGAACTCGACCGAAACAAAGTATAGGTTTTCATTATGTGAATAACTTGGAAATCTTAGCTCAAACAGCTGCAAAACCTGTTTTCCCAGCACGGGAACCTTGAGTTCTATAAGATAAAGCCATAAACATGTGTATCCGAGGCTTCTATCAAAAGTTACAGCTATTCATATGAAGTTGTACAAAAACGCTTTCTTTCGCCAAGACAGTGCGTTTCTCACTGTTACATGCATTTGAATGGGGAACTCGACCGAAACAAAGTATAGGTTTTCATTATGTGAATAACTTGGAAATCTTAGCTCAAACAGCTGCAAAACCTGTTTGCCCAGCACGGGAACCTTGAGTTCTATAAGATAAAGCCATAAACATGTGTATCCGAGTCTTCTATCAAAAGTTACAGCTATTCATATGAAGTTGTACAAAAACGCTTTCTTTCGCCAAGACAGTGCGTTTCTCACTGTTACATGCATTTGAATGGGGAACTCGACCGAAACAAAGTATAGGTTTTCATTATGTGAATAACTTGGAATTCTTAGCTCAAACAGCTGCAAAACCTGTTTTCCCAGCACGGGGACCTTGAGTTCTATAATATAAGGCCATAAACATGTTTGTCTGAGTCTTCTATCAAAAGTTACAGCTATTTCTATGAAGTTGTACAAAAACGCTTTCTTTCGCCAAGACAGTGCGTTTCTCACTGTTACATGCATTTGAATGGGGAACTCGACCGAAACAAAGTATAGGTTTTCATTATGTGAATAACTTGGAAATCTTAGCTCAAACAGCTGCAAAACCTGTTTTCCCAGCACGGGGACCTTGAGTTCTATAAGATAAAGCCATAAACATGTGTATCCGAGGCTTCTATCAAAAGTTACAGCTATTCATATGAAGTTGTACAAAAACGCGTTCTTTCGCCAAGACAGTGCGTTTCTCACTGTTACATGCATTTGAATGGGGAACTCGACCGAAACAAAGTATAGGTTTTCATTATGTGAATAACTTGGAATTCTTAGCTCAAACAGCTGCAAAACCTGTTTTCCCAGCACGGGGACCTTGAGTTCTATAATATAAGGCCATAAACATGTTTGTCTGAGTCTTCTATCAAAAGTTACAGCTATTTCTATGAAGTTGTATAAAAACGCTTTCTTTCGCCAAGACAGTGCGTTTCTCACTGTTACATGCATTTGAATGGGGAACTCGACCGAAACAAAGTATAGGTTTTCATTATGTGAATAACTTGGAAATCTTAGCTCAAACAGCTGCAAAACCTGTTTGCCCAGCACGGGAACCTTGAGTTCTATAAGATAAAGCCATAAACATGTGTATCCGAGTCTTCTATCAAAAGTTACAGCTATTTCTATGAAGTTGTACAAAAACGCTTAATTTCGCCAAGACAGTGCGTTTCTCACTGTTACATGCATTTGAATGGGGAACTCGACCGAAACAAAGTATAGGTTTTCATTATGTGAATAACTTGGAAATCTTAGCTCAAACAGCTGCAAAACCTGTTTTCCCAGCACGGAGACCTTGAGTTCTATAATATAAGGCCATAAACATGTTTGTCTGAGTCTTCTATCAAAAGTTACAGCTATTTCTATGAAGTTGTACAAAAACGCTTTCTTTCGCCAAGACAGTGCGTTTCTCACTGTTACATGCATTTGAATGGGGAACTCGACCGAAACAAAGTATAGGTTTTCATTATGTGAATAACTTGGAAATCTTAGCTCAAACAGCTGCAAAACCTGTTTTCCCAGCACGGGAACCTTGAGTTCTATAAGATAAAGCCATAAACATGTGTATCCGAGTCTTCTATCAAAAGTTACAGCTATTTCTATGAAGTTGTACAAAAACGCTTTCTTTCGCCAAGACAGTGCGTTTCTCACTGTTACATGCATTTGAATGGGGAACTCGACCGAAACAAAGTATAGGTTTTCATTATGTGAATAACTTGGAAATCTTAGCTCAAACAGCTGCAAAACCTGTTTTCCCAGCACGGGAACCTTGAGTTCTATAAGATAAAGCCATAAACATGTGTATCCGAGTCTTCTATCAAAAGTTACAGCTATTCATATGAAGTTGTACAAAAACGCTTTCTTTCGCCAAGACAGTGCGTTTCTCACTGTTACATGCATTTGAATGGGGAACTCGACCGAAACAAAGTATAGGTTTTCATTATGTGAATAACTTGGAAATCTTAGCTCAAACAGCTGCAAAACCTGTTTTCCCAGCACGGGAACCTTGAGTTCTATAAGATAAAGCCATAAACATGTGTATCCGAGTCTTCTATCAAAAGTTACAGCTATTTCTATGAAGTTGTACAAAAACGCTTAATTTCGCCAAGACAGTGCGTTTCTCACTGTTACATGCATTTGAATGGGGAACTCGACCGAAACAAAGTATAGGTTTTCATTATGTGAATAACTTGGAAATCTTAGCTCAAACAGCTGCAAAACCTGTTTTCCCAGCACGGAGACCTTGAGTTCTATAATATAAGGCCATAAACATGTTTGTCTGAGTCTTCTATCAAAAGTTACAGCTATTTCTATGAAGTTGTACAAAAACGCTTTCTTTCGCCAAGACAGTGCGTTTCTCACTGTTACATGCATTTGAATGGGGAACTCGACCGAAACAAAGTATAGGTTTTCATTATGTGAATAACTTGGAAATCTTAGCTCAAACAGCTGCAAAACCTGTTTTCCCAGCACGGGAACCTTGAGTTCTATAAGATAAAGCCATAAACATGTGTATCCGAGGCTTCTATCAAAAGTTACAGCTATTTCTATGAAGTTGTACAAAAACGCTTTCTTTCGCCAAGACAGTGCGTTTCTCACTGTTACATGCATTTGAATGGGGAACTCGACCGAAACAAAGTATAGGTTTTCATTATGTGAATAACTTGGAAATCTTAGCTCAAACAGCTGCAAAACCTGTTTTCCCAGCACGGGAACCTTGAGTTCTATAAGATAAAGCCATAAACATGTGTATCCGAGTCTTCTATCAAAAGTTACAGCTATTCATATGAAGTTGTACAAAAACGCTTTCTTTCGCCAAGACAGTGCGTTTCTCACTGTTACATGCATTTGAATGGGGAACTCGACCGAAACAAAGTATAGGTTTTCATTATGTGAATAACTTGGA
Source organism: Rhamphochromis longiceps (assembly GCF_057381845.1). Lineage (NCBI taxonomy): Eukaryota > Metazoa > Chordata > Actinopteri > Cichliformes > Cichlidae > Rhamphochromis > Rhamphochromis longiceps. The sequence continues at coordinate 7,915,872 of NC_140564.1, read as the reverse complement.
AATCTTAGCTCAAACAGCTGCAAAACCTGTTTTCCCAGCACGGGAACCTTGAGTTCTATAAGATAAAGCCATAAACATGTGTATCCGAGGCTTCTATCAAAAGTTACAGCTATTTCTATGAAGTTGTACAAAAACGCTTTCTTTCGCCAAGACAGTGCGTTTCTCACTGTTACATGCATTTGAATGGGGAACTCGACCGAAACAAAGTATAGGTTTTCATTATGTGAATAACTTGGAAATCTTAGCTCAAACAGCTGCAAAACCTGTTTTCCCAGCACGGGAACCTTGAGTTCTATAAGATAAAGCCATAAACATGTGTATCCGAGTCTTCTATCAAAAGTTACAGCTATTCATATGAAGTTGTACAAAAACGCTTTCTTTCGCCAAGACAGTGCGTTTCTCACTGTTACATGCATTTGAATGGGGAACTCGACCGAAACAAAGTATAGGTTTTCATTATGTGAATAACTTGGAAATCTTAGCTCAAACAGCTGCAAAACCTGTTTTCCCAGCACGGAGACCTTGAGTTCTATAATATAAGGCCATAAACATGTTTGTCTGAGTCTTCTATCAAAAGTTACAGCTATTTCTATGAAGTTGTACAAAAACGCTTTCTTTCGCCAAGACAGTGCGTTTCTCACTGTTACATGCATTTGAATGGGGAACTCGACCGAAACAAAGTATAGGTTTTCATTATGTGAATAACTTGGAAATCTTAGCTCAAACAGCTGCAAAACCTGTTTTCCCAGCACGGGAACCTTGAGTTCTATAAGATAAAGCCATAAACATGTGTATCCGAGGCTTCTATCAAAAGTTACAGCTATTTCTATGAAGTTGTACAAAAACGCTTTCTTTCGCCAAGACAGTGCGTTTCTCACTGTTACATGCATTTGAATGGGGAACTCGACCGAAACAAAGTATAGGTTTTCATTATGTGAATAACTTGGAAATCTTAGCTCAAACAGCTGCAAAACCTGTTTTCCCAGCACGGGAACCTTGAGTTCTATAAGATAAAGCCATAAACATGTGTATCCGAGTCTTCTATCAAAAGTTACAGCTATTCATATGAAGTTGTACAAAAACGCTTTCTTTCGCCAAGACAGTGCGTTTCTCACTGTTACATGCATTTGAATGGGGAACTCGACCGAAACAAAGTATAGGTTTTCATTATGTGAATAACTTGGAAATCTTAGCTCAAACAGCTGCAAAACCTGTTTTCCCAGCACGGGAACCTTGAGTTCTATAAGATAAAGCCATAAACATGTGTATCCGAGGCTTCTATCAAAAGTTACAGCTATTTCTATGAAGTTGTACAAAAACGCTTTCTTTCGCCAAGACAGTGCGTTTCTCACTGTTACATGCATTTGAATGGGGAACTCGACCGAAACAAAGTATAGGTTTTCATTATGTGAATAACTTGGAAATCTTAGCTCAAACAGCTGCAAAACCTGTTTTCCCAGCACGGGAACCTTGAGTTCTATAAGATAAAGCCATAAACATGTGTATCCGAGTCTTCTATCAAAAGTTACAGCTATTCATATGAAGTTGTACAAAAACGCTTTCTTTCGCCAAGACAGTGCGTTTCTCACTGTTACATGCATTTGAATGGGGAACTCGACCGAAACAAAGTATAGGTTTTCATTATGTGAATAACTTGGAAATCTTAGCTCAAACAGCTGCAAAACCTGTTTTCCCAGCACGGGAACCTTGAGTTCTATAAGATAAAGCCATAAACATGTGTATCCGAGGCTTCTATCAAAAGTTACAGCTATTTCTATGAAGTTGTACAAAAACGCTTTCTTTCGCCAAGACAGTGCGTTTCTCACTGTTACATGCATTTGAATGGGGAACTCGACCGAAACAAAGTATAGGTTTTCATTATGTGAATAACTTGGAAATCTTAGCTCAAACAGCTGCAAAACCTGTTTTCCCAGCACGGGAACCTTGAGTTCTATAAGATAAAGCCATAAACATGTGTATCCGAGGCTTCTATCAAAAGTTACAGCTATTTCTATGAAGTTGTACAAAAACGCTTTCTTTCGCCAAGACAGTGCGTTTCTCACTGTTACATGCATTTGAATGGGGAACTCGACCGAAACAAAGTATAGGTTTTCATTATGTGAATAACTTGGAAATCTTAGCTCAAACAGCTGCAAAACCTGTTTTCCCAGCACGGGAACCTTGAGTTCTATAAGATAAAGCCATAAACATGTGTATCCGAGTCTTCTATCAAAAGTTACAGCTATTCATATGAAGTTGTACAAAAACGCTTTCTTTCGCCAAGACAGTGCGTTTCTCACTGTTACATGCATTTGAATGGGGAACTCGACCGAAACAAAGTATAGGTTTTCATTATGTGAATAACTTGGAAATCTTAGCTCAAACAGCTGCAAAACCTGTTTTCCCAGCACGGGAACCTTGAGTTCTATAAGATAAAGCCATAAACATGTGTATCCGAGGCTTCTATCAAAAGTTACAGCTATTTCTATGAAGTTGTACAAAAACGCTTTCTTTCGCCAAGACAGTGCGTTTCTCACTGTTACATGCATTTGAATGGGGAACTCGACCGAAACAAAGTATAGGTTTTCATTATGTGAATAACTTGGAAATCTTAGCTCAAACAGCTGCAAAACCTGTTTTCCCAGCACGGGAACCTTGAGTTCTATAAGATAAAGCCATAAACATGTGTATCCGAGTCTTCTATCAAAAGTTACAGCTATTCATATGAAGTTGTACAAAAACGCTTTCTTTCGCCAAGACAGTGCGTTTCTCACTGTTACATGCATTTGAATGGGGAACTCGACCGAAACAAAGTATAGGTTTTCATTATGTGAATAACTTGGAAATCTTAGCTCAAACAGCTGCAAAACCTGTTTTCCCAGCACGGGGACCTTGAGTTCTATAATATAAGGCCATAAACATGTTTGTCTGAGTCTTCTATCAAAAGTTACAGCTATTTCTATGAAGTTGTACAAAAACGCTTTCTTTCACCAAGACAGTGCGTTTCTCACTGTTACATGCATTTGAATGGGGAACTCGACCGAAACAAAGTATAGGTTTTCATTATGTGAATAACTTGGAAATCTTAGCTCAAACAGCTGCAAAACCTGTTTTCCCAGCACGGGAACCTTGAGTTCTATAAGATAAAGCCATAAACATGTGTATCCGAGTCTTCTATCAAAAGTTACAGCTATTCATATGAAGTTGTACAAAAACGCTTTCTTTCGCCAAGACAGTGCGTTTCTCACTGTTACATGCATTTGAATGGGGAACTCGACCGAAACAAAGTATAGGTTTTCATTATGTGAATAACTTGGAAATCTTAGCTCAAACAGCTGCAAAACCTGTTTTCCCAGCACGGGAACCTTGAGTTCTATAAGATAAAGCCATAAACATGTGTATCCGAGTCTTCTATCAAAAGTTACAGCTATTTCTATGAAGTTGTACAAAAACGCTTTCTTTCGCCAAGACAGTGCGTTTCTCACTGTTACATGCATTTGAATGGGGAACTCGACCGAAACAAAGTATAGGTTTTCATTATGTGAATAACTTGGAAATCTTAGCTCAAACAGCTGCAAAACCTGTTTTCCCAGCACGGGAACCTTGAGTTCTATAAGATAAAGCCATAAACATGTGTATCCGAGTCTTCTATCAAAAGTTACAGCTATTCATATGAAGTTGTACAAAAACGCTTTCTTTCGCCAAGACAGTGCGTTTCTCACTGTTACATGCATTTGAATGGGGAACTCGACCGAAACAAAGTATAGGTTTTCATTATGTGAATAACTTGGAAATCTTAGCTCAAACAGCTGCAAAACCTGTTTTCCCAGCACGGGAACCTTGAGTTCTATAAGATAAAGCCATAAACATGTGTATCCGAGTCTTCTATCAAAAGTTACAGCTATTTCTATGAAGTTGTACAAAAACGCTTAATTTCGCCAAGACAGTGCGTTTCTCACTGTTACATGCATTTGAATGGGGAACTCGACCGAAACAAAGTATAGGTTTTCATTATGTGAATAACTTGGAAATCTTAGCTCAAACAGCTGCAAAACCTGTTTTCCCAGCACGGAGACCTTGAGTTCTATAATATAAGGCCATAAACATGTTTGTCTGAGTCTTCTATCAAAAGTTACAGCTATTTCTATGAAGTTGTACAAAAACGCTTTCTTTCGCCAAGACAGTGCGTTTCTCACTGTTACATGCATTTGAATGGGGAACTCGACCGAAACAAAGTATAGGTTTTCATTATGTGAATAACTTGGAAATCTTAGCTCAAACAGCTGCAAAACCTGTTTTCCCAGCACGGGAACCTTGAGTTCTATAAGATAAAGCCATAAACATGTGTATCCGAGGCTTCTATCAAAAGTTACAGCTATTTCTATGAAGTTGTACAAAAACGCTTTCTTTCGCCAAGACAGTGCGTTTCTCACTGTTACATGCATTTGAATGGGGAACTCGACCGAAACAAAGTATAGGTTTTCATTATGTGAATAACTTGGAAATCTTAGCTCAAACAGCTGCAAAACCTGTTTTCCCAGCACGGGAACCTTGAGTTCTATAAGATAAAGCCATAAACATGTGTATCCGAGTCTTCTATCAAAAGTTACAGCTATTCATATGAAGTTGTACAAAAACGCTTTCTTTCGCCAAGACAGTGCGTTTCTCACTGTTACATGCATTTGAATGGGGAACTCGACCGAAACAAAGTATAGGTTTTCATTATGTGAATAACTTGGAAATCTTAGCTCAAACAGCTGCAAAACCTGTTTTCCCAGCACGGGAACCTTGAGTTCTATAAGATAAAGCCATAAACATGTGTATCCGAGGCTTCTATCAAAAGTTACAGCTATTTCTATGAAGTTGTACAAAAACGCTTTCTTTCGCCAAGACAGTGCGTTTCTCACTGTTACATGCATTTGAATGGGGAACTCGACCGAAACAAAGTATAGGTTTTCATTATGTGAATAACTTGGAAATCTTAGCTCAAACAGCTGCAAAACCTGTTTTCCCAGCACGGGAACCTTGAGTTCTATAAGATAAAGCCATAAACATGTGTATCCGAGTCTTCTATCAAAAGTTACAGCTATTCATATGAAGTTGTACAAAAACGCTTTCTTTCGCCAAGACAGTGCGTTTCTCACTGTTACATGCATTTGAATGGGGAACTCGACCGAAACAAAGTATAGGTTTTCATTATGTGAATAACTTGGAAATCTTAGCTCAAACAGCTGCAAAACCTGTTTTCCCAGCACGGGAACCTTGAGTTCTATAAGATAAAGCCATAAACATGTGTATCCGAGGCTTCTATCAAAAGTTACAGCTATTTCTATGAAGTTGTACAAAAACGCTTTCTTTCGCCAAGACAGTGCGTTTCTCACTGTTACATGCATTTGAATGGGGAACTCGACCGAAACAAAGTATAGGTTTTCATTATGTGAATAACTTGGAAATCTTAGCTCAAACAGCTGCAAAACCTGTTTTCCCAGCACGGGAACCTTGAGTTCTATAAGATAAAGCCATAAACATGTGTATCCGAGTCTTCTATCAAAAGTTACAGCTATTCATATGAAGTTGTACAAAAACGCTTTCTTTCGCCAAGACAGTGCGTTTCTCACTGTTACATGCATTTGAATGGGGAACTCGACCGAAACAAAGTATAGGTTTTCATTATGTGAATAACTTGGAAATCTTAGCTCAAACAGCTGCAAAACCTGTTTTCCCAGCACGGGGACCTTGAGTTCTATAATATAAGGCCATAAACATGTTTGTCTGAGTCTTCTATCAAAAGTTACAGCTATTTCTATGAAGTTGTACAAAAACGCTTTCTTTCACCAAGACAGTGCGTTTCTCACTGTTACATGCATTTGAATGGGGAACTCGACCGAAACAAAGTATAGGTTTTCATTATGTGAATAACTTGGAAATCTTAGCTCAAACAGCTGCAAAACCTGTTTTCCCAGCACGGGAACCTTGAGTTCTATAAGATAAAGCCATAAACATGTGTATCCGAGTCTTCTATCAAAAGTTACAGCTATTCATATGAAGTTGTACAAAAACGCTTTCTTTCGCCAAGACAGTGCGTTTCTCACTGTTACATGCATTTGAATGGGGAACTCGACCGAAACAAAGTATAGGTTTTCATTATGTGAATAACTTGGAAATCTTAGCTCAAACAGCTGCAAAACCTGTTTTCCCAGCACGGGAACCTTGAGTTCTATAAGATAAAGCCATAAACATGTGTATCCGAGTCTTCTATCAAAAGTTACAGCTATTCATATGAAGTTGTACAAAAACGCTTTCTTTCGCCAAGACAGTGCGTTTCTCACTGTTACATGCATTTGAATGGGGAACTCGACCGAAACAAAGTATAGGTTTTCATTATGTGAATAACTTGGAAATCTTAGCTCAAACAGCTGCAAAACCTGTTTTCCCAGCACGGGAACCTTGAGTTCTATAAGATAAAGCCATAAACATGTGTATCCGAGTCTTCTATCAAAAGTTACAGCTATTCATATGAAGTTGTACAAAAACGCTTTCTTTCGCCAAGACAGTGCGTTTCTCACTGTTACATGCATTTGAATGGGGAACTCGACCGAAACAAAGTATAGGTTTTCATTATGTGAATAACTTGGAAATCTTAGCTCAAACAGCTGCAAAACCTGTTTTCCCAGCACGGGAACCTTGAGTTCTATAAGATAAAGCCATAAACATGTGTATCCGAGTCTTCTATCAAAAGTTACAGCTATTTCTATGAAGTTGTACAAAAACGCTTAATTTCGCCAAGACAGTGCGTTTCTCACTGTTACATGCATTTGAATGGGGAACTCGACCGAAACAAAGTATAGGTTTTCATTATGTGAATAACTTGGAAATCTTAGCTCAAACAGCTGCAAAACCTGTTTTCCCAGCACGGAGACCTTGAGTTCTATAATATAAGGCCATAAACATGTTTGTCTGAGTCTTCTATCAAAAGTTACAGCTATTTCTATGAAGTTGTACAAAAACGCTTTCTTTCGCCAAGACAGTGCGTTTCTCACTGTTACATGCATTTGAATGGGGAACTCGACCGAAACAAAGTATAGGTTTTCATTATGTGAATAACTTGGAAATCTTAGCTCAAACAGCTGCAAAACCTGTTTTCCCAGCACGGGAACCTTGAGTTCTATAAGATAAAGCCATAAACATGTGTATCCGAGGCTTCTATCAAAAGTTACAGCTATTTCTATGAAGTTGTACAAAAACGCTTTCTTTCGCCAAGACAGTGCGTTTCTCACTGTTACATGCATTTGAATGGGGAACTCGACCGAAACAAAGTATAGGTTTTCATTATGTGAATAACTTGGAAATCTTAGCTCAAACAGCTGCAAAACCTGTTTTCCCAGCACGGGAACCTTGAGTTCTATAAGATAAAGCCATAAACATGTGTATCCGAGTCTTCTATCAAAAGTTACAGCTATTCATATGAAGTTGTACAAAAACGCTTTCTTTCGCCAAGACAGTGCGTTTCTCACTGTTACATGCATTTGAATGGGGAACTCGACCGAAACAAAGTATAGGTTTTCATTATGTGAATAACTTGGAAATCTTAGCTCAAACAGCTGCAAAACCTGTTTTCCCAGCACGGGAACCTTGAGTTCTATAAGATAAAGCCATAAACATGTGTATCCGAGGCTTCTATCAAAAGTTACAGCTATTTCTATGAAGTTGTACAAAAACGCTTTCTTTCGCCAAGACAGTGCGTTTCTCACTGTTACATGCATTTGAATGGGGAACTCGACCGAAACAAAGTATAGGTTTTCATTATGTGAATAACTTGGAAATCTTAGCTCAAACAGCTGCAAAACCTGTTTTCCCAGCACGGGAACCTTGAGTTCTATAAGATAAAGCCATAAACATGTGTATCCGAGTCTTCTATCAAAAGTTACAGCTATTCATATGAAGTTGTACAAAAACGCTTTCTTTCGCCAAGACAGTGCGTTTCTCACTGTTACATGCATTTGAATGGGGAACTCGACCGAAACAAAGTATAGGTTTTCATTATGTGAATAACTTGGAAATCTTAGCTCAAACAGCTGCAAAACCTGTTTTCCCAGCACGGGAACCTTGAGTTCTATAAGATAAAGCCATAAACATGTGTATCCGAGTCTTCTATCAAAAGTTACAGCTATTTCTATGAAGTTGTACAAAAACGCTTAATTTCGCCAAGACAGTGCGTTTCTCACTGTTACATGCATTTGAATGGGGAACTCGACCGAAACAAAGTATAGGTTTTCATTATGTGAATAACTTGGAAATCTTAGCTCAAACAGCTGCAAAACCTGTTTTCCCAGCACGGAGACCTTGAGTTCTATAATATAAGGCCATAAACATGTTTGTCTGAGTCTTCTATCAAAAGTTACAGCTATTTCTATGAAGTTGTACAAAAACGCTTTCTTTCGCCAAGACAGTGCGTTTCTCACTGTTACATGCATTTGAATGGGGAACTCGACCGAAACAAAGTATAGGTTTTCATTATGTGAATAACTTGGAAATCTTAGCTCAAACAGCTGCAAAACCTGTTTTCCCAGCACGGGAACCTTGAGTTCTATAAGATAAAGCCATAAACATGTGTATCCGAGGCTTCTATCAAAAGTTACAGCTATTTCTATGAAGTTGTACAAAAACGCTTTCTTTCGCCAAGACAGTGCGTTTCTCACTGTTACATGCATTTGAATGGGGAACTCGACCGAAACAAAGTATAGGTTTTCATTATGTGAATAACTTGGAAATCTTAGCTCAAACAGCTGCAAAACCTGTTTTCCCAGCACGGGAACCTTGAGTTCTATAAGATAAAGCCATAAACATGTGTATCCGAGTCTTCTATCAAAAGTTACAGCTATTCATATGAAGTTGTACAAAAACGCTTTCTTTCGCCAAGACAGTGCGTTTCTCACTGTTACATGCATTTGAATGGGGAACTCGACCGAAACAAAGTATAGGTTTTCATTATGTGAATAACTTGGAAATCTTAGCTCAAACAGCTGCAAAACCTGTTTTCCCAGCACGGGAACCTTGAGTTCTATAAGATAAAGCCATAAACATGTGTATCCGAGGCTTCTATCAAAAGTTACAGCTATTTCTATGAAGTTGTACAAAAACGCTTTCTTTCGCCAAGACAGTGCGTTTCTCACTGTTACATGCATTTGAATGGGGAACTCGACCGAAACAAAGTATAGGTTTTCATTATGTGAATAACTTGGAAATCTTAGCTCAAACAGCTGCAAAACCTGTTTTCCCAGCACGGGAACCTTGAGTTCTATAAGATAAAGCCATAAACATGTGTATCCGAGTCTTCTATCAAAAGTTACAGCTATTCATATGAAGTTGTACAAAAACGCTTTCTTTCGCCAAGACAGTGCGTTTCTCACTGTTACATGCATTTGAATGGGGAACTCGACCGAAACAAAGTATAGGTTTTCATTATGTGAATAACTTGGAAATCTTAGCTCAAACAGCTGCAAAACCTGTTTTCCCAGCACGGGAACCTTGAGTTCTATAAGATAAAGCCATAAACATGTGTATCCGAGGCTTCTATCAAAAGTTACAGCTATTTCTATGAAGTTGTACAAAAACGCTTTCTTTCGCCAAGACAGTGCGTTTCTCACTGTTACATGCATTTGAATGGGGAACTCGACCGAAACAAAGTATAGGTTTTCATTATGTGAATAACTTGGAAATCTTAGCTCAAACAGCTGCAAAACCTGTTTTCCCAGCACGGGAACCTTGAGTTCTATAAGATAAAGCCATAAACATGTGTATCCGAGTCTTCTATCAAAAGTTACAGCTATTCATATGAAGTTGTACAAAAACGCTTTCTTTCGCCAAGACAGTGCGTTTCTCACTGTTACATGCATTTGAATGGGGAACTCGACCGAAACAAAGTATAGGTTTTCATTATGTGAATAACTTGGAAATCTTAGCTCAAACAGCTGCAAAACCTGTTTTCCCAGCACGGGGACCTTGAGTTCTATAATATAAGGCCATAAACATGTTTGTCTGAGTCTTCTATCAAAAGTTACAGCTATTTCTATGAAGTTGTACAAAAACGCTTTCTTTCACCAAGACAGTGCGTTTCTCACTGTTACATGCATTTGAATGGGGAACTCGACCGAAACAAAGTATAGGTTTTCATTATGTGAATAACTTGGAAATCTTAGCTCAAACAGCTGCAAAACCTGTTTTCCCAGCACGGGAACCTTGAGTTCTATAAGATAAAGCCATAAACATGTGTATCCGAGTCTTCTATCAAAAGTTACAGCTATTCATATGAAGTTGTACAAAAACGCTTTCTTTCGCCAAGACAGTGCGTTTCTCACTGTTACATGCATTTGAATGGGGAACTCGACCGAAACAAAGTATAGGTTTTCATTATGTGAATAACTTGGAAATCTTAGCTCAAACAGCTGCAAAACCTGTTTTCCCAGCACGGGAACCTTGAGTTCTATAAGATAAAGCCATAAACATGTGTATCCGAGTCTTCTATCAAAAGTTACAGCTATTCATATGAAGTTGTACAAAAACGCTTTCTTTCGCCAAGACAGTGCGTTTCTCACTGTTACATGCATTTGAATGGGGAACTCGACCGAAACAAAGTATAGGTTTTCATTATGTGAATAACTTGGAAATCTTAGCTCAAACAGCTGCAAAACCTGTTTTCCCAGCACGGGAACCTTGAGTTCTATAAGATAAAGCCATAAACATGTGTATCCGAGTCTTCTATCAAAAGTTACAGCTATTCATATGAAGTTGTACAAAAACGCTTTCTTTCGCCAAGACAGTGCGTTTCTCACTGTTACATGCATTTGAATGGGGAACTCGACCGAAACAAAGTATAGGTTTTCATTATGTGAATAACTTGGAAATCTTAGCTCAAACAGCTGCAAAACCTGTTTTCCCAGCACGGGAACCTTGAGTTCTATAAGATAAAGCCATAAACATGTGTATCCGAGTCTTCTATCAAAAGTTACAGCTATTTCTATGAAGTTGTACAAAAACGCTTAATTTCGCCAAGACAGTGCGTTTCTCACTGTTACATGCATTTGAATGGGGAACTCGACCGAAACAAAGTATAGGTTTTCATTATGTGAATAACTTGGAAATCTTAGCTCAAACAGCTGCAAAACCTGTTTTCCCAGCACGGAGACCTTGAGTTCTATAATATAAGGCCATAAACATGTTTGTCTGAGTCTTCTATCAAAAGTTACAGCTATTTCTATGAAGTTGTACAAAAACGCTTTCTTTCGCCAAGACAGTGCGTTTCTCACTGTTACATGCATTTGAATGGGGAACTCGACCGAAACAAAGTATAGGTTTTCATTATGTGAATAACTTGGAAATCTTAGCTCAAACAGCTGCAAAACCTGTTTTCCCAGCACGGGAACCTTGAGTTCTATAAGATAAAGCCATAAACATGTGTATCCGAGGCTTCTATCAAAAGTTACAGCTATTTCTATGAAGTTGTACAAAAACGCTTTCTTTCGCCAAGACAGTGCGTTTCTCACTGTTACATGCATTTGAATGGGGAACTCGACCGAAACAAAGTATAGGTTTTCATTATGTGAATAACTTGGAAATCTTAGCTCAAACAGCTGCAAAACCTGTTTTCCCAGCACGGGAACCTTGAGTTCTATAAGATAAAGCCATAAACATGTGTATCCGAGTCTTCTATCAAAAGTTACAGCTATTCATATGAAGTTGTACAAAAACGCTTTCTTTCGCCAAGACAGTGCGTTTCTCACTGTTACATGCATTTGAATGGGGAACTCGACCGAAACAAAGTATAGGTTTTCATTATGTGAATAACTTGGAAATCTTAGCTCAAACAGCTGCAAAACCTGTTTTCCCAGCACGGGAACCTTGAGTTCTATAAGATAAAGCCATAAACATGTGTATCCGAGGCTTCTATCAAAAGTTACAGCTATTTCTATGAAGTTGTACAAAAACGCTTTCTTTCGCCAAGACAGTGCGTTTCTCACTGTTACATGCATTTGAATGGGGAACTCGACCGAAACAAAGTATAGGTTTTCATTATGTGAATAACTTGGAAATCTTAGCTCAAACAGCTGCAAAACCTGTTTTCCCAGCACGGGAACCTTGAGTTCTATAAGATAAAGCCATAAACATGTGTATCCGAGTCTTCTATCAAAAGTTACAGCTATTCATATGAAGTTGTACAAAAACGCTTTCTTTCGCCAAGACAGTGCGTTTCTCACTGTTACATGCATTTGAATGGGGAACTCGACCGAAACAAAGTATAGGTTTTCATTATGTGAATAACTTGGAAATCTTAGCTCAAACAGCTGCAAAACCTGTTTTCCCAGCACGGGGACCTTGAGTTCTATAATATAAGGCCATAAACATGTTTGTCTGAGTCTTCTATCAAAAGTTACAGCTATTTCTATGAAGTTGTACAAAAACGCTTTCTTTCACCAAGACAGTGCGTTTCTCACTGTTACATGCATTTGAATGGGGAACTCGACCGAAACAAAGTATAGGTTTTCATTATGTGAATAACTTGGAAATCTTAGCTCAAACAGCTGCAAAACCTGTTTTCCCAGCAGGGGAACCTTGAGTTCTATAAGATAAAGCCATAAACATGTGTATCCGAGTCTTCTATCAAAAGTTACAGCTATTCATATGAAGTTGTACAAAAACGCTTTCTTTCGCCAAGACAGTGCGTTTCTCACTGTTACATGCATTTGAATGGGGAACTCGACCGAAACAAAGTATAGGTTTTCATTATGTGAATAACTTGGAATTCTTAGCTCAAACAGCTGCAAAACCTGTTTTCCCAGCACGGGGACCTTGAGTTCTATAATATAAGGCCATAAACATGTTTGTCTGAGTCTTCTATCAAAAGTTACAGCTATTTCTATGAAGTTGTACAAAAACGCTTTCTTTCGCCAAGACAGTGCGTTTCTCACTGTTACATGCATTTGAATGGGGAACTCGACCGAAACAAAGTATAGGTTTTCATTATGTGAATAACTTGGAAATCTTAGCTCAAACAGCTGCAAAACCTGTTTGCCCAGCACGGGAACCTTGAGTTCTATAAGATAAAGCCATAAACATGTGTATCCGAGTCTTCTATCAAAAGTTACAGCTATTTCTATGAAGTTGTACAAAAACGCTTAATTTCGCCAAGACAGTGCGTTTCTCACTGTTACATGCATTTGAATGGGGAACTCGACCGAAACAAAGTATAGGTTTTCATTATGTGAATAACTTGGAAATCTTAGCTCAAACAGCTGCAAAACCTGTTTTCCCAGCACGGGAACCTTGAGTTCTATAAGATAAAGCCATAAACATGTGTATCCGAGGCTTCTATCAAAAGTTACAGCTATTTCTATGAAGTTGTACAAAAACGCTTTCTTTCGCCAAGACAGTGCGTTTCTCACTGTTACATGCATTTGAATGGGGAACTCGACCGAAACAAAGTATAGGTTTTCATTATGTGAATAACTTGGAAATCTTAGCTCAAACAGCTGCAAAACCTGTTTTCCCAGCACGGGAACCTTGAGTTCTATAAGATAAAGCCATAAACATGTGTATCCGAGTCTTCTATCAAAAGTTACAGCTATTTCTATGAAGTTGTACAAAAACGCTTTCTTTCGCCAAGACAGTGCGTTTCTCACTGTTACATGCATTTGAATGGGGAACTCGACCGAAACAAAGTATAGGTTTTCATTATGTGAATAACTTGGAAATCTTAGCTCAAACAGCTGCAAAACCTGTTTTCCCAGCACGGGAACCTTGAGTTCTATAAGATAAAGCCATAAACATGTGTATCCGAGGCTTCTATCAAAAGTTACAGCTATTTCTATGAAGTTGTACAAAAACGCTTTCTTTCGCCAAGACAGTGCGTTTCTCACTGTTACATGCATTTGAATGGGGAACTCGACCGAAACAAAGTATAGGTTTTCATTATGTGAATAACTTGGAAATCTTAGCTCAAACAGCTGCAAAACCTGTTTTCCCAGCACGGGAACCTTGAGTTCTATAAGATAAAGCCATAAACATGTGTATCCGAGTCTTCTATCAAAAGTTACAGCTATTTCTATGAAGTTGTACAAAAACGCTTTCTTTCGCCAAGACAGTGCGTTTCTCACTGTTACATGCATTTGAATGGGGAACTCGACCGAAACAAAGTATAGGTTTTCATTATGTGAATAACTTGGAAATCTTAGCTCAAACAGCTGCAAAACCTGTTTTCCCAGCACGGGAACCTTGAGTTCTATAAGATAAAGCCATAAACATGTGTATCCGAGTCTTCTATCAAAAGTTACAGCTATTTCTATGAAGTTGTACAAAAACGCTTTCTTTCGCCAAGACAGTGCGTTTCTCACTGTTACATGCATTTGAATGGGGAACTCGACCGAAACAAAGTATAGGTTTTCATTATGTGAATAACTTGGAAATCTTAGCTCAAACAGCTGCAAAACCTGTTTTCCCAGCACAGGAACCTTGAGTTCTATAAGATAAAGCCATAAACATGTGTATCCGAGTCTTCTATCAAAAGTTACAGCTATTTCTATGAAGTTGTACAAAAACGCTTAATTTCGCCAAGACAGTGCGTTTCTCACTGTTACATGCATTTGAATGGGGAACTCGACCGAAACAAAGTATAGGTTTTCATTATGTGAATAACTTGGAAATCTTAGCTCAAACAGCTGCAAAACCTGTTTTCCCAGCACGGAGACCTTGAGTTCTATAATATAAGGCCATAAACATGTTTGTCTGAGTCTTCTATCAAAAGTTACAGCTATTTCTATGAAGTTGTACAAAAACGCTTTCTTTCGCCAAGACAGTGCGTTTCTCACTGTTACATGCATTTGAATGGGGAACTCGACCGAAACAAAGTATAGGTTTTCATTATGTGAATAACTTGGAAATCTTAGCTCAAACAGCTGCAAAACCTGTTTTCCCAGCACGGGAACCTTGAGTTCTATAAGATAAAGCCATAAACATGTGTATCCGAGGCTTCTATCAAAAGTTACAGCTATTTCTATGAAGTTGTACAAAAACGCTTTCTTTCGCCAAGACAGTGCGTTTCTCACTGTTACATGCATTTGAATGGGGAACTCGACCGAAACAAAGTATAGGTTTTCATTATGTGAATAACTTGGAAATCTTAGCTCAAACAGCTGCAAAACCTGTTTTCCCAGCACGGGGACCTTGAGTTCTATAATATAAGGCCATAAACATGTTTGTCTGAGTCTTCTATCAAAAGTTACAGCTATTTCTATGAAGTTGTACAAAAACGCTTTCTTTCACCAAGACAGTGCGTTTCTCACTGTTACATGCATTTGAATGGGGAACTCGACCGAAACAAAGTATAGGTTTTCATTATGTGAATAACTTGGAAATCTTAGCTCAAACAGCTGCAAAACCTGTTTTCCCAGCACGGGGACCTTGAGTTCTATAATATAAGGCCATAAACATGTTTGTCTGAGTCTTCTATCAAAAGTTACAGCTATTTCTATGAAGTTGTACAAAAACGCTTTCTTTCACCAAGACAGTGCGTTTCTCACTGTTACATGCATTTGAATGGGGAACTCGACCGAAACAAAGTATAGGTTTTCATTATGTGAATAACTTGGAAATCTTAGCTCAAACAGCTGCAAAACCTGTTTTCCCAGCAGGGGAACCTTGAGTTCTATAAGATAAAGCCATAAACATGTGTATCCGAGTCTTCTATCAAAAGTTACAGCTATTCATATGAAGTTGTACAAAAACGCTTTCTTTCGCCAAGACAGTGCGTTTCTCACTGTTACATGCATTTGAATGGGGAACTCGACCGAAACAAAGTATAGGTTTTCATTATGTGAATAACTTGGAATTCTTAGCTCAAACAGCTGCAAAACCTGTTTTCCCAGCACGGGGACCTTGAGTTCTATAATATAAGGCCATAAACATGTTTGTCTGAGTCTTCTATCAAAAGTTACAGCTATTTCTATGAAGTTGTACAAAAACGCTTTCTTTCGCCAAGACAGTGCGTTTCTCACTGTTACATGCATTTGAATGGGGAACTCGACCGAAACAAAGTATAGGTTTTCATTATGTGAATAACTTGGAAATCTTAGCTCAAACAGCTGCAAAACCTGTTTGCCCAGCACGGGAACCTTGAGTTCTATAAGATAAAGCCATAAACATGTGTATCCGAGTCTTCTATCAAAAGTTACAGCTATTTCTATGAAGTTGTACAAAAACGCTTAATTTCGCCAAGACAGTGCGTTTCTCACTGTTACATGCATTTGAATGGGGAACTCGACCGAAACAAAGTATAGGTTTTCATTATGTGAATAACTTGGAAATCTTAGCTCAAACAGCTGCAAAACCTGTTTTCCCAGCACGGGAACCTTGAGTTCTATAAGATAAAGCCATAAACATGTGTATCCGAGGCTTCTATCAAAAGTTACAGCTATTTCTATGAAGTTGTACAAAAACGCTTTCTTTCGCCAAGACAGTGCGTTTCTCACTGTTACATGCATTTGAATGGGGAACTCGACCGAAACAAAGTATAGGTTTTCATTATGTGAATAACTTGGAAATCTTAGCTCAAACAGCTGCAAAACCTGTTTTCCCAGCACGGGGACCTTGAGTTCTATAATATAAGGCCATAAACATGTTTGTCTGAGTCTTCTATCAAAAGTTACAGCTATTTCTATGAAGTTGTACAAAAACGCTTTCTTTCACCAAGACAGTGCGTTTCTCACTGTTACATGCATTTGAATGGGGAACTCGACCGAAACAAAGTATAGGTTTTCATTATGTGAATAACTTGGAAATCTTAGCTCAAACAGCTGCAAAACCTGTTTGCCCAGCACGGGAACCTTGAGTTCTATAAGATAAAGCCATAAACATGTGTATCCGAGTCTTCTATCAAAAGTTACAGCTATTCATATGAAGTTGTACAAAAACGCTTTCTTTCGCCAAGACAGTGCGTTTCTCACTGTTACATGCATTTGAATGGGGAACTCGACCGAAACAAAGTATAGGTTTTCATTATGTGAATAACTTGGAATTCTTAGCTCAAACAGCTGCAAAACCTGTTTTCCCAGCACGGGGACCTTGAGTTCTATAATATAAGGCCATAAACATGTTTGTCTGAGTCTTCTATCAAAAGTTACAGCTATTTCTATGAAGTTGTACAAAAACGCTTTCTTTCGCCAAGACAGTGCGTTTCTCACTGTTACATGCATTTGAATGGGGAACTCGACCGAAACAAAGTATAGGTTTTCATTATGTGAATAACTTGGAAATCTTAGCTCAAACAGCTGCAAAACCTGTTTTCCCAGCACGGGGACCTTGAGTTCTATAAGATAAAGCCATAAACATGTGTATCCGAGGCTTCTATCAAAAGTTACAGCTATTCATATGAAGTTGTACAAAAACGCGTTCTTTCGCCAAGACAGTGCGTTTCTCACTGTTACATGCATTTGAATGGGGAACTCGACCGAAACAAAGTATAGGTTTTCATTATGTGAATAACTTGGAATTCTTAGCTCAAACAGCTGCAAAACCTGTTTTCCCAGCACGGGGACCTTGAGTTCTATAATATAAGGCCATAAACATGTTTGTCTGAGTCTTCTATCAAAAGTTACAGCTATTTCTATGAAGTTGTATAAAAACGCTTTCTTTCGCCAAGACAGTGCGTTTCTCACTGTTACATGCATTTGAATGGGGAACTCGACCGAAACAAAGTATAGGTTTTCATTATGTGAATAACTTGGAAATCTTAGCTCAAACAGCTGCAAAACCTGTTTGCCCAGCACGGGAACCTTGAGTTCTATAAGATAAAGCCATAAACATGTGTATCCGAGTCTTCTATCAAAAGTTACAGCTATTTCTATGAAGTTGTACAAAAACGCTTAATTTCGCCAAGACAGTGCGTTTCTCACTGTTACATGCATTTGAATGGGGAACTCGACCGAAACAAAGTATAGGTTTTCATTATGTGAATAACTTGGAAATCTTAGCTCAAACAGCTGCAAAACCTGTTTTCCCAGCACGGAGACCTTGAGTTCTATAATATAAGGCCATAAACATGTTTGTCTGAGTCTTCTATCAAAAGTTACAGCTATTTCTATGAAGTTGTACAAAAACGCTTTCTTTCGCCAAGACAGTGCGTTTCTCACTGTTACATGCATTTGAATGGGGAACTCGACCGAAACAAAGTATAGGTTTTCATTATGTGAATAACTTGGAAATCTTAGCTCAAACAGCTGCAAAACCTGTTTTCCCAGCACGGGAACCTTGAGTTCTATAAGATAAAGCCATAAACATGTGTATCCGAGTCTTCTATCAAAAGTTACAGCTATTTCTATGAAGTTGTACAAAAACGCTTTCTTTCGCCAAGACAGTGCGTTTCTCACTGTTACATGCATTTGAATGGGGAACTCGACCGAAACAAAGTATAGGTTTTCATTATGTGAATAACTTGGAAATCTTAGCTCAAACAGCTGCAAAACCTGTTTTCCCAGCACGGGAACCTTGAGTTCTATAAGATAAAGCCATAAACATGTGTATCCGAGTCTTCTATCAAAAGTTACAGCTATTCATATGAAGTTGTACAAAAACGCTTTCTTTCGCCAAGACAGTGCGTTTCTCACTGTTACATGCATTTGAATGGGGAACTCGACCGAAACAAAGTATAGGTTTTCATTATGTGAATAACTTGGAAATCTTAGCTCAAACAGCTGCAAAACCTGTTTTCCCAGCACGGGAACCTTGAGTTCTATAAGATAAAGCCATAAACATGTGTATCCGAGTCTTCTATCAAAAGTTACAGCTATTTCTATGAAGTTGTACAAAAACGCTTTCTTTCGCCAAGACAGTGCGTTTCTCACTGTTACATGCATTTGAATGGGGAACTCGACCGAAACAAAGTATAGGTTTTCATTATGTGAATAACTTGGAAATCTTAGCTCAAACAGCTGCAAAACCTGTTTTCCCAGCACGGGAACCTTGAGTTCTATAATATAAGGCCATAAACATGTTTGTCTGAGTCTTCTATCAAAAGTTACAGCTATTTCTATGAAGTTGTACAAAAACGCTTTCTTTCACCAAGACAGTGCGTTTCTCACTGTTACATGCATTTGAATGGGGAACTCGACCGAAACAAAGTATAGGTTTTCATTATGTGAATAACTTGGAAATCTTAGCTCAAACAGCTGCAAAACCTGTTTTCCCAGCAGGGGAACCTTGAGTTCTATAAGATAAAGCCATAAACATGTGTATCCGAGTCTTCTATCAAAAGTTACAGCTATTCATATGAAGTTGTACAAAAACGCTTTCTTTCGCCAAGACAGTGCGTTTCTCACTGTTACATGCATTTGAATGGGGAACTCGACCGAAACAAAGTATAGGTTTTCATTATGTGAATAACTTGGAATTCTTAGCTCAAACAGCTGCAAAACCTGTTTTCCCAGCACGGGGACCTTGAGTTCTATAATATAAGGCCATAAACATGTTTGTCTGAGTCTTCTATCAAAAGTTACAGCTATTTCTATGAAGTTGTACAAAAACGCTTTCTTTCGCCAAGACAGTGCGTTTCTCACTGTTACATGCATTTGAATGGGGAACTCGACCGAAACAAAGTATAGGTTTTCATTATGTGAATAACTTGGAAATCTTAGCTCAAACAGCTGCAAAACCTGTTTTCCCAGCACGGGAACCTTGAGTTCTATAAGATAAAGCCATAAACATGTGTATCCGAGTCTTCTATCAAAAGTTACAGCTATTTCTATGAAGTTGTACAAAAACGCTTTCTTTCGCCAAGACAGTGCGTTTCTCACTGTTACATGCATTTGAATGGGGAACTCGACCGAAACAAAGTATAGGTTTTCATTATGTGAATAACTTGGAAATCTTAGCTCAAACAGCTGCAAAACCTGTTTTCCCAGCACGGGAACCTTGAGTTCTATAAGATAAAGCCATAAACATGTGTATCCGAGGCTTCTATCAAAAGTTACAGCTATTTCTATGAAGTTGTACAAAAACGCTTTCTTTCGCCAAGACAGTGCGTTTCTCACTGTTACATGCATTTGAATGGGGAACTCGACCGAAACAAAGTATAGGTTTTCATTATGTGAATAACTTGGAAATCTTAGCTCAAACAGCTGCAAAACCTGTTTTCCCAGCACGGGAACCTTGAGTTCTATAAGATAAAGCCATAAACATGTGTATCCGAGTCTTCTATCAAAAGTTACAGCTATTTCTATGAAGTTGTACAAAAACGCTTTCTTTCGCCAAGACAGTGCGTTTCTCACTGTTACATGCATTTGAATGGGGAACTCGACCGAAACAAAGTATAGGTTTTCATTATGTGAATAACTTGGAAATCTTAGCTCAAACAGCTGCAAAACCTGTTTTCCCAGCACGGGAACCTTGAGTTCTATAAGATAAAGCCATAAACATGTGTATCCGAGTCTTCTATCAAAAGTTACAGCTATTTCTATGAAGTTGTACAAAAACGCTTTCTTTCGCCAAGACAGTGCGTTTCTCACTGTTACATGCATTTGAATGGGGAACTCGACCGAAACAAAGTATAGGTTTTCATTATGTGAATAACTTGGAAATCTTAGCTCAAACAGCTGCAAAACCTGTTTTCCCAGCAGGGGAACCTTGAGTTCTATAAGATAAAGCCATAAACATGTGTATCCGAGTCTTCTATCAAAAGTTACAGCTATTCATATGAAGTTGTACAAAAACGCTTTCTTTCGCCAAGACAGTGCGTTTCTCACTGTTACATGCATTTGAATGGGGAACTCGACCGAAACAAAGTATAGGTTTTCATTATGTGAATAACTTGGAATTCTTAGCTCAAACAGCTGCAAAACCTGTTTTCCCAGCACGGGGACCTTGAGTTCTATAATATAAGGCCATAAACATGTTTGTCTGAGTCTTCTATCAAAAGTTACAGCTATTTCTATGAAGTTGTACAAAAACGCTTTCTTTCGCCAAGACAGTGCGTTTCTCACTGTTACATGCATTTGAATGGGGAACTCGACCGAAACAAAGTATAGGTTTTCATTATGTGAATAACTTGGAAATCTTAGCTCAAACAGCTGCAAAACCTGTTTGCCCAGCACGGGAACCTTGAGTTCTATAAGATAAAGCCATAAACATGTGTATCCGAGTCTTCTATCAAAAGTTACAGCTATTTCTATGAAGTTGTACAAAAACGCTTAATTTCGCCAAGACAGTGCGTTTCTCACTGTTACATGCATTTGAATGGGGAACTCGACCGAAACAAAGTATAGGTTTTCATTATGTGAATAACTTGGAAATCTTAGCTCAAACAGCTGCAAAACCTGTTTTCCCAGCACGGGAACCTTGAGTTCTATAAGATAAAGCCATAAACATGTGTATCCGAGGCTTCTATCAAAAGTTACAGCTATTTCTATGAAGTTGTACAAAAACGCTTTCTTTCGCCAAGACAGTGCGTTTCTCACTGTTACATGCATTTGAATGGGGAACTCGACCGAAACAAAGTATAGGTTTTCATTATGTGAATAACTTGGAAATCTTAGCTCAAACAGCTGCAAAACCTGTTTTCCCAGCACGGGAACCTTGAGTTCTATAAGATAAAGCCATAAACATGTGTATCCGAGTCTTCTATCAAAAGTTACAGCTATTCATATGAAGTTGTACAAAAACGCTTTCTTTCGCCAAGACAGTGCGTTTCTCACTGTTACATGCATTTGAATGGGGAACTCGACCGAAACAAAGTATAGGTTTTCATTATGTGAATAACTTGGAAATCTTAGCTCAAACAGCTGCAAAACCTGTTTTCCCAGCACGGGGACCTTGAGTTCTATAATATAAGGCCATAAACATGTTTGTCTGAGTCTTCTATCAAAAGTTACAGCTATTTCTATGAAGTTGTACAAAAACGCTTTCTTTCACCAAGACAGTGCGTTTCTCACTGTTACATGCATTTGAATGGGGAACTCGACCGAAACAAAGTATAGGTTTTCATTATGTGAATAACTTGGAAATCTTAGCTCAAACAGCTGCAAAACCTGTTTTCCCAGCAGGGGAACCTTGAGTTCTATAAGATAAAGCCATAAACATGTGTATCCGAGTCTTCTATCAAAAGTTACAGCTATTCATATGAAGTTGTACAAAAACGCTTTCTTTCGCCAAGACAGTGCGTTTCTCACTGTTACATGCATTTGAATGGGGAACTCGACCGAAACAAAGTATAGGTTTTCATTATGTGAATAACTTGGAATTCTTAGCTCAAACAGCTGCAAAACCTGTTTTCCCAGCACGGGGACCTTGAGTTCTATAATATAAGGCCATAAACATGTTTGTCTGAGTCTTCTATCAAAAGTTACAGCTATTTCTATGAAGTTGTACAAAAACGCTTTCTTTCGCCAAGACAGTGCGTTTCTCACTGTTACATGCATTTGAATGGGGAACTCGACCGAAACAAAGTATAGGTTTTCATTATGTGAATAACTTGGAAATCTTAGCTCAAACAGCTGCAAAACCTGTTTTCCCAGCACGGGAACCTTGAGTTCTATAAGATAAAGCCATAAACATGTGTATCCGAGTCTTCTATCAAAAGTTACAGCTATTTCTATGAAGTTGTACAAAAACGCTTTCTTTCGCCAAGACAGTGCGTTTCTCACTGTTACATGCATTTGAATGGGGAACTCGACCGAAACAAAGTATAGGTTTTCATTATGTGAATAACTTGGAAATCTTAGCTCAAACAGCTGCAAAACCTGTTTTCCCAGCACGGGAACCTTGAGTTCTATAAGATAAAGCCATAAACATGTGTATCCGAGGCTTCTATCAAAAGTTACAGCTATTTCTATGAAGTTGTACAAAAACGCTTTCTTTCGCCAAGACAGTGCGTTTCTCACTGTTACATGCATTTGAATGGGGAACTCGACCGAAACAAAGTATAGGTTTTCATTATGTGAATAACTTGGAAATCTTAGCTCAAACAGCTGCAAAACCTGTTTTCCCAGCACGGGAACCTTGAGTTCTATAAGATAAAGCCATAAACATGTGTATCCGAGTCTTCTATCAAAAGTTACAGCTATTTCTATGAAGTTGTACAAAAACGCTTTCTTTCGCCAAGACAGTGCGTTTCTCACTGTTACATGCATTTGAATGGGGAACTCGACCGAAACAAAGTATAGGTTTTCATTATGTGAATAACTTGGAAATCTTAGCTCAAACAGCTGCAAAACCTGTTTTCCCAGCACGGGAACCTTGAGTTCTATAAGATAAAGCCATAAACATGTGTATCCGAGTCTTCTATCAAAAGTTACAGCTATTTCTATGAAGTTGTACAAAAACGCTTTCTTTCGCCAAGACAGTGCGTTTCTCACTGTTACATGCATTTGAATGGGGAACTCGACCGAAACAAAGTATAGGTTTTCATTATGTGAATAACTTGGAAATCTTAGCTCAAACAGCTGCAAAACCTGTTTTCCCAGCAGGGGAACCTTGAGTTCTATAAGATAAAGCCATAAACATGTGTATCCGAGTCTTCTATCAAAAGTTACAGCTATTCATATGAAGTTGTACAAAAACGCTTTCTTTCGCCAAGACAGTGCGTTTCTCACTGTTACATGCATTTGAATGGGGAACTCGACCGAAACAAAGTATAGGTTTTCATTATGTGAATAACTTGGAATTCTTAGCTCAAACAGCTGCAAAACCTGTTTTCCCAGCACGGGGACCTTGAGTTCTATAATATAAGGCCATAAACATGTTTGTCTGAGTCTTCTATCAAAAGTTACAGCTATTTCTATGAAGTTGTACAAAAACGCTTTCTTTCGCCAAGACAGTGCGTTTCTCACTGTTACATGCATTTGAATGGGGAACTCGACCGAAACAAAGTATAGGTTTTCATTATGTGAATAACTTGGAAATCTTAGCTCAAACAGCTGCAAAACCTGTTTGCCCAGCACGGGAACCTTGAGTTCTATAAGATAAAGCCATAAACATGTGTATCCGAGTCTTCTATCAAAAGTTACAGCTATTTCTATGAAGTTGTACAAAAACGCTTAATTTCGCCAAGACAGTGCGTTTCTCACTGTTACATGCATTTGAATGGGGAACTCGACCGAAACAAAGTATAGGTTTTCATTATGTGAATAACTTGGAAATCTTAGCTCAAACAGCTGCAAAACCTGTTTTCCCAGCACGGGAACCTTGAGTTCTATAAGATAAAGCCATAAACATGTGTATCCGAGGCTTCTATCAAAAGTTACAGCTATTTCTATGAAGTTGTACAAAAACGCTTTCTTTCGCCAAGACAGTGCGTTTCTCACTGTTACATGCATTTGAATGGGGAACTCGACCGAAACAAAGTATAGGTTTTCATTATGTGAATAACTTGGAAATCTTAGCTCAAACAGCTGCAAAACCTGTTTTCCCAGCACGGGAACCTTGAGTTCTATAAGATAAAGCCATAAACATGTGTATCCGAGTCTTCTATCAAAAGTTACAGCTATTCATATGAAGTTGTACAAAAACGCTTTCTTTCGCCAAGACAGTGCGTTTCTCACTGTTACATGCATTTGAATGGGGAACTCGACCGAAACAAAGTATAGGTTTTCATTATGTGAATAACTTGGAAATCTTAGCTCAAACAGCTGCAAAACCTGTTTTCCCAGCACGGGGACCTTGAGTTCTATAATATAAGGCCATAAACATGTTTGTCTGAGTCTTCTATCAAAAGTTACAGCTATTTCTATGAAGTTGTACAAAAACGCTTTCTTTCACCAAGACAGTGCGTTTCTCACTGTTACATGCATTTGAATGGGGAACTCGACCGAAACAAAGTATAGGTTTTCATTATGTGAATAACTTGGAAATCTTAGCTCAAACAGCTGCAAAACCTGTTTTCCCAGCAGGGGAACCTTGAGTTCTATAAGATAAAGCCATAAACATGTGTATCCGAGTCTTCTATCAAAAGTTACAGCTATTCATATGAAGTTGTACAAAAACGCTTTCTTTCGCCAAGACAGTGCGTTTCTCACTGTTACATGCATTTGAATGGGGAACTCGACCGAAACAAAGTATAGGTTTTCATTATGTGAATAACTTGGAATTCTTAGCTCAAACAGCTGCAAAACCTGTTTTCCCAGCACGGGGACCTTGAGTTCTATAATATAAGGCCATAAACATGTTTGTCTGAGTCTTCTATCAAAAGTTACAGCTATTTCTATGAAGTTGTACAAAAACGCTTTCTTTCGCCAAGACAGTGCGTTTCTCACTGTTACATGCATTTGAATGGGGAACTCGACCGAAACAAAGTATAGGTTTTCATTATGTGAATAACTTGGAAATCTTAGCTCAAACAGCTGCAAAACCTGTTTTCCCAGCACGGGAACCTTGAGTTCTATAAGATAAAGCCATAAACATGTGTATCCGAGTCTTCTATCAAAAGTTACAGCTATTTCTATGAAGTTGTACAAAAACGCTTTCTTTCGCCAAGACAGTGCGTTTCTCACTGTTACATGCATTTGAATGGGGAACTCGACCGAAACAAAGTATAGGTTTTCATTATGTGAATAACTTGGAAATCTTAGCTCAAACAGCTGCAAAACCTGTTTTCCCAGCACGGGAACCTTGAGTTCTATAAGATAAAGCCATAAACATGTGTATCCGAGGCTTCTATCAAAAGTTACAGCTATTTCTATGAAGTTGTACAAAAACGCTTTCTTTCGCCAAGACAGTGCGTTTCTCACTGTTACATGCATTTGAATGGGGAACTCGACCGAAACAAAGTATAGGTTTTCATTATGTGAATAACTTGGAAATCTTAGCTCAAACAGCTGCAAAACCTGTTTTCCCAGCACGGGAACCTTGAGTTCTATAAGATAAAGCCATAAACATGTGTATCCGAGTCTTCTATCAAAAGTTACAGCTATTTCTATGAAGTTGTACAAAAACGCTTTCTTTCGCCAAGACAGTGCGTTTCTCACTGTTACATGCATTTGAATGGGGAACTCGACCGAAACAAAGTATAGGTTTTCATTATGTGAATAACTTGGAAATCTTAGCTCAAACAGCTGCAAAACCTGTTTTCCCAGCACGGGAACCTTGAGTTCTATAAGATAAAGCCATAAACATGTGTATCCGAGTCTTCTATCAAAAGTTACAGCTATTTCTATGAAGTTGTACAAAAACGCTTTCTTTCGCCAAGACAGTGCGTTTCTCACTGTTACATGCATTTGAATGGGGAACTCGACCGAAACAAAGTATAGGTTTTCATTATGTGAATAACTTGGAAATCTTAGCTCAAACAGCTGCAAAACCTGTTTTCCCAGCAGGGGAACCTTGAGTTCTATAAGATAAAGCCATAAACATGTGTATCCGAGTCTTCTATCAAAAGTTACAGCTATTCATATGAAGTTGTACAAAAACGCTTTCTTTCGCCAAGACAGTGCGTTTCTCACTGTTACATGCATTTGAATGGGGAACTCGACCGAAACAAAGTATAGGTTTTCATTATGTGAATAACTTGGAATTCTTAGCTCAAACAGCTGCAAAACCTGTTTTCCCAGCACGGGGACCTTGAGTTCTATAATATAAGGCCATAAACATGTTTGTCTGAGTCTTCTATCAAAAGTTACAGCTATTTCTATGAAGTTGTACAAAAACGCTTTCTTTCGCCAAGACAGTGCGTTTCTCACTGTTACATGCATTTGAATGGGGAACTCGACCGAAACAAAGTATAGGTTTTCATTATGTGAATAACTTGGAAATCTTAGCTCAAACAGCTGCAAAACCTGTTTGCCCAGCACGGGAACCTTGAGTTCTATAAGATAAAGCCATAAACATGTGTATCCGAGTCTTCTATCAAAAGTTACAGCTATTTCTATGAAGTTGTACAAAAACGCTTAATTTCGCCAAGACAGTGCGTTTCTCACTGTTACATGCATTTGAATGGGGAACTCGACCGAAACAAAGTATAGGTTTTCATTATGTGAATAACTTGGAAATCTTAGCTCAAACAGCTGCAAAACCTGTTTTCCCAGCACGGGAACCTTGAGTTCTATAAGATAAAGCCATAAACATGTGTATCCGAGGCTTCTATCAAAAGTTACAGCTATTTCTATGAAGTTGTACAAAAACGCTTTCTTTCGCCAAGACAGTGCGTTTCTCACTGTTACATGCATTTGAATGGGGAACTCGACCGAAACAAAGTATAGGTTTTCATTATGTGAATAACTTGGAAATCTTAGCTCAAACAGCTGCAAAACCTGTTTTCCCAGCACGGGGACCTTGAGTTCTATAATATAAGGCCATAAACATGTTTGTCTGAGTCTTCTATCAAAAGTTACAGCTATTTCTATGAAGTTGTACAAAAACGCTTTCTTTCACCAAGACAGTGCGTTTCTCACTGTTACATGCATTTGAATGGGGAACTCGACCGAAACAAAGTATAGGTTTTCATTATGTGAATAACTTGGAAATCTTAGCTCAAACAGCTGCAAAACCTGTTTGCCCAGCACGGGAACCTTGAGTTCTATAAGATAAAGCCATAAACATGTGTATCCGAGTCTTCTATCAAAAGTTACAGCTATTCATATGAAGTTGTACAAAAACGCTTTCTTTCGCCAAGACAGTGCGTTTCTCACTGTTACATGCATTTGAATGGGGAACTCGACCGAAACAAAGTATAGGTTTTCATTATGTGAATAACTTGGAATTCTTAGCTCAAACAGCTGCAAAACCTGTTTTCCCAGCACGGGGACCTTGAGTTCTATAATATAAGGCCATAAACATGTTTGTCTGAGTCTTCTATCAAAAGTTACAGCTATTTCTATGAAGTTGTACAAAAACGCTTTCTTTCGCCAAGACAGTGCGTTTCTCACTGTTACATGCATTTGAATGGGGAACTCGACCGAAACAAAGTATAGGTTTTCATTATGTGAATAACTTGGAAATCTTAGCTCAAACAGCTGCAAAACCTGTTTTCCCAGCACGGGGACCTTGAGTTCTATAAGATAAAGCCATAAACATGTGTATCCGAGGCTTCTATCAAAAGTTACAGCTATTCATATGAAGTTGTACAAAAACGCGTTCTTTCGCCAAGACAGTGCGTTTCTCACTGTTACATGCATTTGAATGGGGAACTCGACCGAAACAAAGTATAGGTTTTCATTATGTGAATAACTTGGAATTCTTAGCTCAAACAGCTGCAAAACCTGTTTTCCCAGCACGGGGACCTTGAGTTCTATAATATAAGGCCATAAACATGTTTGTCTGAGTCTTCTATCAAAAGTTACAGCTATTTCTATGAAGTTGTATAAAAACGCTTTCTTTCGCCAAGACAGTGCGTTTCTCACTGTTACATGCATTTGAATGGGGAACTCGACCGAAACAAAGTATAGGTTTTCATTATGTGAATAACTTGGAAATCTTAGCTCAAACAGCTGCAAAACCTGTTTGCCCAGCACGGGAACCTTGAGTTCTATAAGATAAAGCCATAAACATGTGTATCCGAGTCTTCTATCAAAAGTTACAGCTATTTCTATGAAGTTGTACAAAAACGCTTAATTTCGCCAAGACAGTGCGTTTCTCACTGTTACATGCATTTGAATGGGGAACTCGACCGAAACAAAGTATAGGTTTTCATTATGTGAATAACTTGGAAATCTTAGCTCAAACAGCTGCAAAACCTGTTTTCCCAGCACGGAGACCTTGAGTTCTATAATATAAGGCCATAAACATGTTTGTCTGAGTCTTCTATCAAAAGTTACAGCTATTTCTATGAAGTTGTACAAAAACGCTTTCTTTCGCCAAGACAGTGCGTTTCTCACTGTTACATGCATTTGAATGGGGAACTCGACCGAAACAAAGTATAGGTTTTCATTATGTGAATAACTTGGAAATCTTAGCTCAAACAGCTGCAAAACCTGTTTTCCCAGCACGGGAACCTTGAGTTCTATAAGATAAAGCCATAAACATGTGTATCCGAGTCTTCTATCAAAAGTTACAGCTATTTCTATGAAGTTGTACAAAAACGCTTTCTTTCGCCAAGACAGTGCGTTTCTCACTGTTACATGCATTTGAATGGGGAACTCGACCGAAACAAAGTATAGGTTTTCATTATGTGAATAACTTGGAAATCTTAGCTCAAACAGCTGCAAAACCTGTTTTCCCAGCACGGGAACCTTGAGTTCTATAAGATAAAGCCATAAACATGTGTATCCGAGTCTTCTATCAAAAGTTACAGCTATTCATATGAAGTTGTACAAAAACGCTTTCTTTCGCCAAGACAGTGCGTTTCTCACTGTTACATGCATTTGAATGGGGAACTCGACCGAAACAAAGTATAGGTTTTCATTATGTGAATAACTTGGAAATCTTAGCTCAAACAGCTGCAAAACCTGTTTTCCCAGCACGGGAACCTTGAGTTCTATAAGATAAAGCCATAAACATGTGTATCCGAGTCTTCTATCAAAAGTTACAGCTATTTCTATGAAGTTGTACAAAAACGCTTTCTTTCGCCAAGACAGTGCGTTTCTCACTGTTACATGCATTTGAATGGGGAACTCGACCGAAACAAAGTATAGGTTTTCATTATGTGAATAACTTGGAAATCTTAGCTCAAACAGCTGCAAAACCTGTTTTCCCAGCACGGGAACCTTGAGTTCTATAAGATAAAGCCATAAACATGTGTATCCGAGTCTTCTATCAAAAGTTACAGCTATTCATATGAAGTTGTACAAAAACGCTTTCTTTCGCCAAGACAGTGCGTTTCTCACTGTTACATGCATTTGAATGGGGAACTCGACCGAAACAAAGTATAGGTTTTCATTATGTGAATAACTTGGAAATCTTAGCTCAAACAGCTGCAAAACCTGTTTTCCCAGCACGGGGACCTTGAGTTCTATAATATAAGGCCATAAACATGTTTGTCTGAGTCTTCTATCAAAAGTTACAGCTATTTCTATGAAGTTGTACAAAAACGCTTTCTTTCACCAAGACAGTGCGTTTCTCACTGTTACATGCATTTGAATGGGGAACTCGACCGAAACAAAGTATAGGTTTTCATTATGTGAATAACTTGGAAATCTTAGCTCAAACAGCTGCAAAACCTGTTTTCCCAGCAGGGGAACCTTGAGTTCTATAAGATAAAGCCATAAACATGTGTATCCGAGTCTTCTATCAAAAGTTACAGCTATTCATATGAAGTTGTACAAAAACGCTTTCTTTCGCCAAGACAGTGCGTTTCTCACTGTTACATGCATTTGAATGGGGAACTCGACCGAAACAAAGTATAGGTTTTCATTATGTGAATAACTTGGAATTCTTAGCTCAAACAGCTGCAAAACCTGTTTTCCCAGCACGGGGACCTTGAGTTCTATAATATAAGGCCATAAACATGTTTGTCTGAGTCTTCTATCAAAAGTTACAGCTATTTCTATGAAGTTGTACAAAAACGCTTTCTTTCGCCAAGACAGTGCGTTTCTCACTGTTACATGCATTTGAATGGGGAACTCGACCGAAACAAAGTATAGGTTTTCATTATGTGAATAACTTGGAAATCTTAGCTCAAACAGCTGCAAAACCTGTTTTCCCAGCACGGAGACCTTGAGTTCTATAATATAAGGCCATAAACATGTTTGTCTGAGTCTTCTATCAAAAGTTACAGCTATTTCTATGAAGTTGTACAAAAACGCTTTCTTTCGCCAAGACAGTGCGTTTCTCACTGTTACATGCATTTGAATGGGGAACTCGACCGAAACAAAGTATAGGTTTTCATTATGTGAATAACTTGGAAATCTTAGCTCAAACAGCTGCAAAACCTGTTTTCCCAGCACGGGAACCTTGAGTTCTATAAGATAAAGCCATAAACATGTGTATCCGAGGCTTCTATCAAAAGTTACAGCTATTTCTATGAAGTTGTACAAAAACGCTTTCTTTCGCCAAGACAGTGCGTTTCTCACTGTTACATGCATTTGAATGGGGAACTCGACCGAAACAAAGTATAGGTTTTCATTATGTGAATAACTTGGAAATCTTAGCTCAAACAGCTGCAAAACCTGTTTTCCCAGCACGGGGACCTTGAGTTCTATAATATAAGGCCATAAACATGTTTGTCTGAGTCTTCTATCAAAAGTTACAGCTATTTCTATGAAGTTGTACAAAAACGCTTTCTTTCACCAAGACAGTGCGTTTCTCACTGTTACATGCATTTGAATGGGGAACTCGACCGAAACAAAGTATAGGTTTTCATTATGTGAATAACTTGGAAATCTTAGCTCAAACAGCTGCAAAACCTGTTTTCCCAGCACGGGGACCTTGAGTTCTATAATATAAGGCCATAAACATGTTTGTCTGAGTCTTCTATCAAAAGTTACAGCTATTTCTATGAAGTTGTACAAAAACGCTTTCTTTCACCAAGACAGTGCGTTTCTCACTGTTACATGCATTTGAATGGGGAACTCGACCGAAACAAAGTATAGGTTTTCATTATGTGAATAACTTGGAAATCTTAGCTCAAACAGCTGCAAAACCTGTTTTCCCAGCAGGGGAACCTTGAGTTCTATAAGATAAAGCCATAAACATGTGTATCCGAGTCTTCTATCAAAAGTTACAGCTATTCATATGAAGTTGTACAAAAACGCTTTCTTTCGCCAAGACAGTGCGTTTCTCACTGTTACATGCATTTGAATGGGGAACTCGACCGAAACAAAGTATAGGTTTTCATTATGTGAATAACTTGGAATTCTTAGCTCAAACAGCTGCAAAACCTGTTTTCCCAGCACGGGGACCTTGAGTTCTATAATATAAGGCCATAAACATGTTTGTCTGAGTCTTCTATCAAAAGTTACAGCTATTTCTATGAAGTTGTACAAAAACGCTTTCTTTCGCCAAGACAGTGCGTTTCTCACTGTTACATGCATTTGAATGGGGAACTCGACCGAAACAAAGTATAGGTTTTCATTATGTGAATAACTTGGAAATCTTAGCTCAAACAGCTGCAAAACCTGTTTGCCCAGCACGGGAACCTTGAGTTCTATAAGATAAAGCCATAAACATGTGTATCCGAGTCTTCTATCAAAAGTTACAGCTATTTCTATGAAGTTGTACAAAAACGCTTAATTTCGCCAAGACAGTGCGTTTCTCACTGTTACATGCATTTGAATGGGGAACTCGACCGAAACAAAGTATAGGTTTTCATTATGTGAATAACTTGGAAATCTTAGCTCAAACAGCTGCAAAACCTGTTTTCCCAGCACGGGAACCTTGAGTTCTATAAGATAAAGCCATAAACATGTGTATCCGAGGCTTCTATCAAAAGTTACAGCTATTTCTATGAAGTTGTACAAAAACGCTTTCTTTCGCCAAGACAGTGCGTTTCTCACTGTTACATGCATTTGAATGGGGAACTCGACCGAAACAAAGTATAGGTTTTCATTATGTGAATAACTTGGAAATCTTAGCTCAAACAGCTGCAAAACCTGTTTTCCCAGCACGGGAACCTTGAGTTCTATAAGATAAAGCCATAAACATGTGTATCCGAGTCTTCTATCAAAAGTTACAGCTATT
Organism: Rhamphochromis longiceps; assembly: GCF_057381845.1. Lineage (NCBI taxonomy): Eukaryota > Metazoa > Chordata > Actinopteri > Cichliformes > Cichlidae > Rhamphochromis > Rhamphochromis longiceps. The sequence continues at coordinate 7,883,289 of NC_140564.1, read as the reverse complement.
CATATGAAGTTGTACAAAAACGCTTTCTTTCGCCAAGACAGTGCGTTTCTCACTGTTACATGCATTTGAATGGGGAACTCGACCGAAACAAAGTATAGGTTTTCATTATGTGAATAACTTGGAAATCTTAGCTCAAACAGCTGCAAAACCTGTTTTCCCAGCACGGGGACCTTGAGTTCTATAATATAAGGCCATAAACATGTTTGTCTGAGTCTTCTATCAAAAGTTACAGCTATTTCTATGAAGTTGTACAAAAACGCTTTCTTTCACCAAGACAGTGCGTTTCTCACTGTTACATGCATTTGAATGGGGAACTCGACCGAAACAAAGTATAGGTTTTCATTATGTGAATAACTTGGAAATCTTAGCTCAAACAGCTGCAAAACCTGTTTGCCCAGCACGGGAACCTTGAGTTCTATAAGATAAAGCCATAAACATGTGTATCCGAGTCTTCTATCAAAAGTTACAGCTATTCATATGAAGTTGTACAAAAACGCTTTCTTTCGCCAAGACAGTGCGTTTCTCACTGTTACATGCATTTGAATGGGGAACTCGACCGAAACAAAGTATAGGTTTTCATTATGTGAATAACTTGGAATTCTTAGCTCAAACAGCTGCAAAACCTGTTTTCCCAGCACGGGGACCTTGAGTTCTATAATATAAGGCCATAAACATGTTTGTCTGAGTCTTCTATCAAAAGTTACAGCTATTTCTATGAAGTTGTACAAAAACGCTTTCTTTCGCCAAGACAGTGCGTTTCTCACTGTTACATGCATTTGAATGGGGAACTCGACCGAAACAAAGTATAGGTTTTCATTATGTGAATAACTTGGAAATCTTAGCTCAAACAGCTGCAAAACCTGTTTTCCCAGCACGGGGACCTTGAGTTCTATAAGATAAAGCCATAAACATGTGTATCCGAGGCTTCTATCAAAAGTTACAGCTATTCATATGAAGTTGTACAAAAACGCGTTCTTTCGCCAAGACAGTGCGTTTCTCACTGTTACATGCATTTGAATGGGGAACTCGACCGAAACAAAGTATAGGTTTTCATTATGTGAATAACTTGGAATTCTTAGCTCAAACAGCTGCAAAACCTGTTTTCCCAGCACGGGGACCTTGAGTTCTATAATATAAGGCCATAAACATGTTTGTCTGAGTCTTCTATCAAAAGTTACAGCTATTTCTATGAAGTTGTATAAAAACGCTTTCTTTCGCCAAGACAGTGCGTTTCTCACTGTTACATGCATTTGAATGGGGAACTCGACCGAAACAAAGTATAGGTTTTCATTATGTGAATAACTTGGAAATCTTAGCTCAAACAGCTGCAAAACCTGTTTGCCCAGCACGGGAACCTTGAGTTCTATAAGATAAAGCCATAAACATGTGTATCCGAGTCTTCTATCAAAAGTTACAGCTATTTCTATGAAGTTGTACAAAAACGCTTAATTTCGCCAAGACAGTGCGTTTCTCACTGTTACATGCATTTGAATGGGGAACTCGACCGAAACAAAGTATAGGTTTTCATTATGTGAATAACTTGGAAATCTTAGCTCAAACAGCTGCAAAACCTGTTTTCCCAGCACGGAGACCTTGAGTTCTATAATATAAGGCCATAAACATGTTTGTCTGAGTCTTCTATCAAAAGTTACAGCTATTTCTATGAAGTTGTACAAAAACGCTTTCTTTCGCCAAGACAGTGCGTTTCTCACTGTTACATGCATTTGAATGGGGAACTCGACCGAAACAAAGTATAGGTTTTCATTATGTGAATAACTTGGAAATCTTAGCTCAAACAGCTGCAAAACCTGTTTTCCCAGCACGGGAACCTTGAGTTCTATAAGATAAAGCCATAAACATGTGTATCCGAGTCTTCTATCAAAAGTTACAGCTATTTCTATGAAGTTGTACAAAAACGCTTTCTTTCGCCAAGACAGTGCGTTTCTCACTGTTACATGCATTTGAATGGGGAACTCGACCGAAACAAAGTATAGGTTTTCATTATGTGAATAACTTGGAAATCTTAGCTCAAACAGCTGCAAAACCTGTTTTCCCAGCACGGGAACCTTGAGTTCTATAAGATAAAGCCATAAACATGTGTATCCGAGTCTTCTATCAAAAGTTACAGCTATTCATATGAAGTTGTACAAAAACGCTTTCTTTCGCCAAGACAGTGCGTTTCTCACTGTTACATGCATTTGAATGGGGAACTCGACCGAAACAAAGTATAGGTTTTCATTATGTGAATAACTTGGAAATCTTAGCTCAAACAGCTGCAAAACCTGTTTTCCCAGCACGGGAACCTTGAGTTCTATAAGATAAAGCCATAAACATGTGTATCCGAGGCTTCTATCAAAAGTTACAGCTATTTCTATGAAGTTGTACAAAAACGCTTTCTTTCGCCAAGACAGTGCGTTTCTCACTGTTACATGCATTTGAATGGGGAACTCGACCGAAACAAAGTATAGGTTTTCATTATGTGAATAACTTGGAAATCTTAGCTCAAACAGCTGCAAAACCTGTTTTCCCAGCACGGGGACCTTGAGTTCTATAATATAAGGCCATAAACATGTTTGTCTGAGTCTTCTATCAAAAGTTACAGCTATTTCTATGAAGTTGTACAAAAACGCTTTCTTTCACCAAGACAGTGCGTTTCTCACTGTTACATGCATTTGAATGGGGAACTCGACCGAAACAAAGTATAGGTTTTCATTATGTGAATAACTTGGAAATCTTAGCTCAAACAGCTGCAAAACCTGTTTTCCCAGCACGGGGACCTTGAGTTCTATAATATAAGGCCATAAACATGTTTGTCTGAGTCTTCTATCAAAAGTTACAGCTATTTCTATGAAGTTGTACAAAAACGCTTTCTTTCACCAAGACAGTGCGTTTCTCACTGTTACATGCATTTGAATGGGGAACTCGACCGAAACAAAGTATAGGTTTTCATTATGTGAATAACTTGGAAATCTTAGCTCAAACAGCTGCAAAACCTGTTTTCCCAGCAGGGGAACCTTGAGTTCTATAAGATAAAGCCATAAACATGTGTATCCGAGTCTTCTATCAAAAGTTACAGCTATTCATATGAAGTTGTACAAAAACGCTTTCTTTCGCCAAGACAGTGCGTTTCTCACTGTTACATGCATTTGAATGGGGAACTCGACCGAAACAAAGTATAGGTTTTCATTATGTGAATAACTTGGAATTCTTAGCTCAAACAGCTGCAAAACCTGTTTTCCCAGCACGGGGACCTTGAGTTCTATAATATAAGGCCATAAACATGTTTGTCTGAGTCTTCTATCAAAAGTTACAGCTATTTCTATGAAGTTGTACAAAAACGCTTTCTTTCGCCAAGACAGTGCGTTTCTCACTGTTACATGCATTTGAATGGGGAACTCGACCGAAACAAAGTATAGGTTTTCATTATGTGAATAACTTGGAAATCTTAGCTCAAACAGCTGCAAAACCTGTTTGCCCAGCACGGGAACCTTGAGTTCTATAAGATAAAGCCATAAACATGTGTATCCGAGTCTTCTATCAAAAGTTACAGCTATTTCTATGAAGTTGTACAAAAACGCTTAATTTCGCCAAGACAGTGCGTTTCTCACTGTTACATGCATTTGAATGGGGAACTCGACCGAAACAAAGTATAGGTTTTCATTATGTGAATAACTTGGAAATCTTAGCTCAAACAGCTGCAAAACCTGTTTTCCCAGCACGGGAACCTTGAGTTCTATAAGATAAAGCCATAAACATGTGTATCCGAGGCTTCTATCAAAAGTTACAGCTATTTCTATGAAGTTGTACAAAAACGCTTTCTTTCGCCAAGACAGTGCGTTTCTCACTGTTACATGCATTTGAATGGGGAACTCGACCGAAACAAAGTATAGGTTTTCATTATGTGAATAACTTGGAAATCTTAGCTCAAACAGCTGCAAAACCTGTTTTCCCAGCACGGGAACCTTGAGTTCTATAAGATAAAGCCATAAACATGTGTATCCGAGTCTTCTATCAAAAGTTACAGCTATTCATATGAAGTTGTACAAAAACGCTTTCTTTCGCCAAGACAGTGCGTTTCTCACTGTTACATGCATTTGAATGGGGAACTCGACCGAAACAAAGTATAGGTTTTCATTATGTGAATAACTTGGAAATCTTAGCTCAAACAGCTGCAAAACCTGTTTTCCCAGCACGGGGACCTTGAGTTCTATAATATAAGGCCATAAACATGTTTGTCTGAGTCTTCTATCAAAAGTTACAGCTATTTCTATGAAGTTGTACAAAAACGCTTTCTTTCGCCAAGACAGTGCGTTTCTCACTGTTACATGCATTTGAATGGGGAACTCGACCGAAACAAAGTATAGGTTTTCATTATGTGAATAACTTGGAAATCTTAGCTCAAACAGCTGCAAAACCTGTTTTCCCAGCACGGGGACCTTGAGTTCTATAAGATAAAGCCATAAACATGTGTATCCGAGGCTTCTATCAAAAGTTACAGCTATTCATATGAAGTTGTACAAAAACGCGTTCTTTCGCCAAGACAGTGCGTTTCTCACTGTTACATGCATTTGAATGGGGAACTCGACCGAAACAAAGTATAGGTTTTCATTATGTGAATAACTTGGAATTCTTAGCTCAAACAGCTGCAAAACCTGTTTTCCCAGCACGGGGACCTTGAGTTCTATAATATAAGGCCATAAACATGTTTGTCTGAGTCTTCTATCAAAAGTTACAGCTATTTCTATGAAGTTGTACAAAAACGCTTAATTTCGCCAAGACAGTGCGTTTCTCACTGTTACATGCATTTGAATGGGGAACTCGACCGAAACAAAGTATAGGTTTTCATTATGTGAATAACTTGGAAATCTTAGCTCAAACAGCTGCAAAACCTGTTTTCCCAGCACGGAGACCTTGAGTTCTATAATATAAGGCCATAAACATGTTTGTCTGAGTCTTCTATCAAAAGTTACAGCTATTTCTATGAAGTTGTACAAAAACGCTTTCTTTCGCCAAGACAGTGCGTTTCTCACTGTTACATGCATTTGAATGGGGAACTCGACCGAAACAAAGTATAGGTTTTCATTATGTGAATAACTTGGAAATCTTAGCTCAAACAGCTGCAAAACCTGTTTTCCCAGCACGGGGACCTTGAGTTCTATAAGATAAAGCCATAAACATGTGTATCCGAGGCTTCTATCAAAAGTTACAGCTATTCATATGAAGTTGTACAAAAACGCGTTCTTTCGCCAAGACAGTGCGTTTCTCACTGTTACATGCATTTGAATGGGGAACTCGACCGAAACAAAGTATAGGTTTTCATTATGTGAATAACTTGGAATTCTTAGCTCAAACAGCTGCAAAACCTGTTTTCCCAGCACGGGGACCTTGAGTTCTATAATATAAGGCCATAAACATGTTTGTCTGAGTCTTCTATCAAAAGTTACAGCTATTTCTATGAAGTTGTATAAAAACGCTTTCTTTCGCCAAGACAGTGCGTTTCTCACTGTTACATGCATTTGAATGGGGAACTCGACCGAAACAAAGTATAGGTTTTCATTATGTGAATAACTTGGAAATCTTAGCTCAAACAGCTGCAAAACCTGTTTGCCCAGCACGGGAACCTTGAGTTCTATAAGATAAAGCCATAAACATGTGTATCCGAGTCTTCTATCAAAAGTTACAGCTATTTCTATGAAGTTGTACAAAAACGCTTAATTTCGCCAAGACAGTGCGTTTCTCACTGTTACATGCATTTGAATGGGGAACTCGACCGAAACAAAGTATAGGTTTTCATTATGTGAATAACTTGGAAATCTTAGCTCAAACAGCTGCAAAACCTGTTTTCCCAGCACGGAGACCTTGAGTTCTATAATATAAGGCCATAAACATGTTTGTCTGAGTCTTCTATCAAAAGTTACAGCTATTTCTATGAAGTTGTACAAAAACGCTTTCTTTCGCCAAGACAGTGCGTTTCTCACTGTTACATGCATTTGAATGGGGAACTCGACCGAAACAAAGTATAGGTTTTCATTATGTGAATAACTTGGAAATCTTAGCTCAAACAGCTGCAAAACCTGTTTTCCCAGCACGGGAACCTTGAGTTCTATAAGATAAAGCCATAAACATGTGTATCCGAGTCTTCTATCAAAAGTTACAGCTATTTCTATGAAGTTGTACAAAAACGCTTTCTTTCGCCAAGACAGTGCGTTTCTCACTGTTACATGCATTTGAATGGGGAACTCGACCGAAACAAAGTATAGGTTTTCATTATGTGAATAACTTGGAAATCTTAGCTCAAACAGCTGCAAAACCTGTTTTCCCAGCACGGGAACCTTGAGTTCTATAAGATAAAGCCATAAACATGTGTATCCGAGTCTTCTATCAAAAGTTACAGCTATTCATATGAAGTTGTACAAAAACGCTTTCTTTCGCCAAGACAGTGCGTTTCTCACTGTTACATGCATTTGAATGGGGAACTCGACCGAAACAAAGTATAGGTTTTCATTATGTGAATAACTTGGAAATCTTAGCTCAAACAGCTGCAAAACCTGTTTTCCCAGCACGGGAACCTTGAGTTCTATAAGATAAAGCCATAAACATGTGTATCCGAGGCTTCTATCAAAAGTTACAGCTATTTCTATGAAGTTGTACAAAAACGCTTTCTTTCGCCAAGACAGTGCGTTTCTCACTGTTACATGCATTTGAATGGGGAACTCGACCGAAACAAAGTATAGGTTTTCATTATGTGAATAACTTGGAAATCTTAGCTCAAACAGCTGCAAAACCTGTTTTCCCAGCACGGGGACCTTGAGTTCTATAATATAAGGCCATAAACATGTTTGTCTGAGTCTTCTATCAAAAGTTACAGCTATTTCTATGAAGTTGTACAAAAACGCTTTCTTTCACCAAGACAGTGCGTTTCTCACTGTTACATGCATTTGAATGGGGAACTCGACCGAAACAAAGTATAGGTTTTCATTATGTGAATAACTTGGAAATCTTAGCTCAAACAGCTGCAAAACCTGTTTTCCCAGCACGGGGACCTTGAGTTCTATAATATAAGGCCATAAACATGTTTGTCTGAGTCTTCTATCAAAAGTTACAGCTATTTCTATGAAGTTGTACAAAAACGCTTTCTTTCACCAAGACAGTGCGTTTCTCACTGTTACATGCATTTGAATGGGGAACTCGACCGAAACAAAGTATAGGTTTTCATTATGTGAATAACTTGGAAATCTTAGCTCAAACAGCTGCAAAACCTGTTTTCCCAGCAGGGGAACCTTGAGTTCTATAAGATAAAGCCATAAACATGTGTATCCGAGTCTTCTATCAAAAGTTACAGCTATTCATATGAAGTTGTACAAAAACGCTTTCTTTCGCCAAGACAGTGCGTTTCTCACTGTTACATGCATTTGAATGGGGAACTCGACCGAAACAAAGTATAGGTTTTCATTATGTGAATAACTTGGAATTCTTAGCTCAAACAGCTGCAAAACCTGTTTTCCCAGCACGGGGACCTTGAGTTCTATAATATAAGGCCATAAACATGTTTGTCTGAGTCTTCTATCAAAAGTTACAGCTATTTCTATGAAGTTGTACAAAAACGCTTTCTTTCGCCAAGACAGTGCGTTTCTCACTGTTACATGCATTTGAATGGGGAACTCGACCGAAACAAAGTATAGGTTTTCATTATGTGAATAACTTGGAAATCTTAGCTCAAACAGCTGCAAAACCTGTTTGCCCAGCACGGGAACCTTGAGTTCTATAAGATAAAGCCATAAACATGTGTATCCGAGTCTTCTATCAAAAGTTACAGCTATTTCTATGAAGTTGTACAAAAACGCTTAATTTCGCCAAGACAGTGCGTTTCTCACTGTTACATGCATTTGAATGGGGAACTCGACCGAAACAAAGTATAGGTTTTCATTATGTGAATAACTTGGAAATCTTAGCTCAAACAGCTGCAAAACCTGTTTTCCCAGCACGGGAACCTTGAGTTCTATAAGATAAAGCCATAAACATGTGTATCCGAGGCTTCTATCAAAAGTTACAGCTATTTCTATGAAGTTGTACAAAAACGCTTTCTTTCGCCAAGACAGTGCGTTTCTCACTGTTACATGCATTTGAATGGGGAACTCGACCGAAACAAAGTATAGGTTTTCATTATGTGAATAACTTGGAAATCTTAGCTCAAACAGCTGCAAAACCTGTTTTCCCAGCACGGGAACCTTGAGTTCTATAAGATAAAGCCATAAACATGTGTATCCGAGTCTTCTATCAAAAGTTACAGCTATTCATATGAAGTTGTACAAAAACGCTTTCTTTCGCCAAGACAGTGCGTTTCTCACTGTTACATGCATTTGAATGGGGAACTCGACCGAAACAAAGTATAGGTTTTCATTATGTGAATAACTTGGAAATCTTAGCTCAAACAGCTGCAAAACCTGTTTTCCCAGCACGGGGACCTTGAGTTCTATAATATAAGGCCATAAACATGTTTGTCTGAGTCTTCTATCAAAAGTTACAGCTATTTCTATGAAGTTGTACAAAAACGCTTTCTTTCACCAAGACAGTGCGTTTCTCACTGTTACATGCATTTGAATGGGGAACTCGACCGAAACAAAGTATAGGTTTTCATTATGTGAATAACTTGGAAATCTTAGCTCAAACAGCTGCAAAACCTGTTTGCCCAGCACGGGAACCTTGAGTTCTATAAGATAAAGCCATAAACATGTGTATCCGAGTCTTCTATCAAAAGTTACAGCTATTCATATGAAGTTGTACAAAAACGCTTTCTTTCGCCAAGACAGTGCGTTTCTCACTGTTACATGCATTTGAATGGGGAACTCGACCGAAACAAAGTATAGGTTTTCATTATGTGAATAACTTGGAATTCTTAGCTCAAACAGCTGCAAAACCTGTTTTCCCAGCACGGGGACCTTGAGTTCTATAATATAAGGCCATAAACATGTTTGTCTGAGTCTTCTATCAAAAGTTACAGCTATTTCTATGAAGTTGTACAAAAACGCTTTCTTTCGCCAAGACAGTGCGTTTCTCACTGTTACATGCATTTGAATGGGGAACTCGACCGAAACAAAGTATAGGTTTTCATTATGTGAATAACTTGGAAATCTTAGCTCAAACAGCTGCAAAACCTGTTTTCCCAGCACGGGGACCTTGAGTTCTATAAGATAAAGCCATAAACATGTGTATCCGAGGCTTCTATCAAAAGTTACAGCTATTCATATGAAGTTGTACAAAAACGCGTTCTTTCGCCAAGACAGTGCGTTTCTCACTGTTACATGCATTTGAATGGGGAACTCGACCGAAACAAAGTATAGGTTTTCATTATGTGAATAACTTGGAATTCTTAGCTCAAACAGCTGCAAAACCTGTTTTCCCAGCACGGGGACCTTGAGTTCTATAATATAAGGCCATAAACATGTTTGTCTGAGTCTTCTATCAAAAGTTACAGCTATTTCTATGAAGTTGTATAAAAACGCTTTCTTTCGCCAAGACAGTGCGTTTCTCACTGTTACATGCATTTGAATGGGGAACTCGACCGAAACAAAGTATAGGTTTTCATTATGTGAATAACTTGGAAATCTTAGCTCAAACAGCTGCAAAACCTGTTTGCCCAGCACGGGAACCTTGAGTTCTATAAGATAAAGCCATAAACATGTGTATCCGAGTCTTCTATCAAAAGTTACAGCTATTTCTATGAAGTTGTACAAAAACGCTTAATTTCGCCAAGACAGTGCGTTTCTCACTGTTACATGCATTTGAATGGGGAACTCGACCGAAACAAAGTATAGGTTTTCATTATGTGAATAACTTGGAAATCTTAGCTCAAACAGCTGCAAAACCTGTTTTCCCAGCACGGAGACCTTGAGTTCTATAATATAAGGCCATAAACATGTTTGTCTGAGTCTTCTATCAAAAGTTACAGCTATTTCTATGAAGTTGTACAAAAACGCTTTCTTTCGCCAAGACAGTGCGTTTCTCACTGTTACATGCATTTGAATGGGGAACTCGACCGAAACAAAGTATAGGTTTTCATTATGTGAATAACTTGGAAATCTTAGCTCAAACAGCTGCAAAACCTGTTTTCCCAGCACGGGAACCTTGAGTTCTATAAGATAAAGCCATAAACATGTGTATCCGAGTCTTCTATCAAAAGTTACAGCTATTTCTATGAAGTTGTACAAAAACGCTTTCTTTCGCCAAGACAGTGCGTTTCTCACTGTTACATGCATTTGAATGGGGAACTCGACCGAAACAAAGTATAGGTTTTCATTATGTGAATAACTTGGAAATCTTAGCTCAAACAGCTGCAAAACCTGTTTTCCCAGCACGGGAACCTTGAGTTCTATAAGATAAAGCCATAAACATGTGTATCCGAGTCTTCTATCAAAAGTTACAGCTATTCATATGAAGTTGTACAAAAACGCTTTCTTTCGCCAAGACAGTGCGTTTCTCACTGTTACATGCATTTGAATGGGGAACTCGACCGAAACAAAGTATAGGTTTTCATTATGTGAATAACTTGGAAATCTTAGCTCAAACAGCTGCAAAACCTGTTTTCCCAGCACGGGAACCTTGAGTTCTATAAGATAAAGCCATAAACATGTGTATCCGAGTCTTCTATCAAAAGTTACAGCTATTTCTATGAAGTTGTACAAAAACGCTTAATTTCGCCAAGACAGTGCGTTTCTCACTGTTACATGCATTTGAATGGGGAACTCGACCGAAACAAAGTATAGGTTTTCATTATGTGAATAACTTGGAAATCTTAGCTCAAACAGCTGCAAAACCTGTTTTCCCAGCACGGAGACCTTGAGTTCTATAATATAAGGCCATAAACATGTTTGTCTGAGTCTTCTATCAAAAGTTACAGCTATTTCTATGAAGTTGTACAAAAACGCTTTCTTTCGCCAAGACAGTGCGTTTCTCACTGTTACATGCATTTGAATGGGGAACTCGACCGAAACAAAGTATAGGTTTTCATTATGTGAATAACTTGGAAATCTTAGCTCAAACAGCTGCAAAACCTGTTTTCCCAGCACGGGAACCTTGAGTTCTATAAGATAAAGCCATAAACATGTGTATCCGAGGCTTCTATCAAAAGTTACAGCTATTCATATGAAGTTGTACAAAAACGCTTTCTTTCGCCAAGACAGTGCGTTTCTCACTGTTACATGCATTTGAATGGGGAACTCGACCGAAACAAAGTATAGGTTTTCATTATGTGAATAACTTGGAATTCTTAGCTCAAACAGCTGCAAAACCTGTTTTCCCAGCACGGGGACCTTGAGTTCTATAATATAAGGCCATAAACATGTTTGTCTGAGTCTTCTATCAAAAGTTACAGCTATTTCTATGAAGTTGTACAAAAACGCTTTCTTTCGCCAAGACAGTGCGTTTCTCACTGTTACATGCATTTGAATGGGGAACTCGACCGAAACAAAGTATAGGTTTTCATTATGTGAATAACTTGGAAATCTTAGCTCAAACAGCTGCAAAACCTGTTTTCCCAGCACGGGGACCTTGAGTTCTATAAGATAAAGCCATAAACATGTGTATCCGAGGCTTCTATCAAAAGTTACAGCTATTCATATGAAGTTGTACAAAAACGCGTTCTTTCGCCAAGACAGTGCGTTTCTCACTGTTACATGCATTTGAATGGGGAACTCGACCGAAACAAAGTATAGGTTTTCATTATGTGAATAACTTGGAATTCTTAGCTCAAACAGCTGCAAAACCTGTTTTCCCAGCACGGGGACCTTGAGTTCTATAATATAAGGCCATAAACATGTTTGTCTGAGTCTTCTATCAAAAGTTACAGCTATTTCTATGAAGTTGTACAAAAACGCTTAATTTCGCCAAGACAGTGCGTTTCTCACTGTTACATGCATTTGAATGGGGAACTCGACCGAAACAAAGTATAGGTTTTCATTATGTGAATAACTTGGAAATCTTAGCTCAAACAGCTGCAAAACCTGTTTTCCCAGCACGGAGACCTTGAGTTCTATAATATAAGGCCATAAACATGTTTGTCTGAGTCTTCTATCAAAAGTTACAGCTATTTCTATGAAGTTGTACAAAAACGCTTTCTTTCGCCAAGACAGTGCGTTTCTCACTGTTACATGCATTTGAATGGGGAACTCGACCGAAACAAAGTATAGGTTTTCATTATGTGAATAACTTGGAAATCTTAGCTCAAACAGCTGCAAAACCTGTTTTCCCAGCACGGGAACCTTGAGTTCTATAAGATAAAGCCATAAACATGTGTATCCGAGTCTTCTATCAAAAGTTACAGCTATTTCTATGAAGTTGTACAAAAACGCTTTCTTTCGCCAAGACAGTGCGTTTCTCACTGTTACATGCATTTGAATGGGGAACTCGACCGAAACAAAGTATAGGTTTTCATTATGTGAATAACTTGGAAATCTTAGCTCAAACAGCTGCAAAACCTGTTTGCCCAGCACGGGAACCTTGAGTTCTATAAGATAAAGCCATAAACATGTTTGTCTGAGTCTTCTATCAAAAGTTACAGCTATTTCTATGAAGTTGTACAAAAACGCTTTCTTTCGCCAAGACAGTGCGTTTCTCACTGTTACATGCATTTGAATGGGGAACTCGACCGAAACAAAGTATAGGTTTTCATTATGTGAATAACTTGGAAATCTTAGCTCAAACAGCTGCAAAACCTGTTTTCCCAGCACGGGAACCTTGAGTTCTATAAGATAAAGCCATAAACATGTGTATCCGAGGCTTCTATCAAAAGTTACAGCTATTTCTATGAAGTTGTACAAAAACGCTTTCTTTCGCCAAGACAGTGCGTTTCTCACTGTTACATGCATTTGAATGGGGAACTCGACCGAAACAAAGTATAGGTTTTCATTATGTGAATAACTTGGAAATCTTAGCTCAAACAGCTGCAAAACCTGTTTGCCCAGCACGGGAACCTTGAGTTCTATAAGATAAAGCCATAAACATGTGTATCCGAGTCTTCTATCAAAAGTTACAGCTATTTCTATGAAGTTGTACAAAAACGCTTAATTTCGCCAAGACAGTGCGTTTCTCACTGTTACATGCATTTGAATGGGGAACTCGACCGAAACAAAGTATAGGTTTTCATTATGTGAATAACTTGGAAATCTTAGCTCAAACAGCTGCAAAACCTGTTTTCCCAGCACGGGAACCTTGAGTTCTATAAGATAAAGCCATAAACATGTGTATCCGAGGCTTCTATCAAAAGTTACAGCTATTTCTATGAAGTTGTACAAAAACGCTTTCTTTCGCCAAGACAGTGCGTTTCTCACTGTTACATGCATTTGAATGGGGAACTCGACCGAAACAAAGTATAGGTTTTCATTATGTGAATAACTTGGAAATCTTAGCTCAAACAGCTGCAAAACCTGTTTTCCCAGCACGGGAACCTTGAGTTCTATAAGATAAAGCCATAAACATGTGTATCCGAGTCTTCTATCAAAAGTTACAGCTATTCATATGAAGTTGTACAAAAACGCTTTCTTTCGCCAAGACAGTGCGTTTCTCACTGTTACATGCATTTGAATGGGGAACTCGACCGAAACAAAGTATAGGTTTTCATTATGTGAATAACTTGGAAATCTTAGCTCAAACAGCTGCAAAACCTGTTTTCCCAGCACGGGAACCTTGAGTTCTATAAGATAAAGCCATAAACATGTGTATCCGAGTCTTCTATCAAAAGTTACAGCTATTCATATGAAGTTGTACAAAAACGCTTTCTTTCGCCAAGACAGTGCGTTTCTCACTGTTACATGCATTTGAATGGGGAACTCGACCGAAACAAAGTATAGGTTTTCATTATGTGAATAACTTGGAATTCTTAGCTCAAACAGCTGCAAAACCTGTTTTCCCAGCACGGGGACCTTGAGTTCTATAATATAAGGCCATAAACATGTTTGTCTGAGTCTTCTATCAAAAGTTACAGCTATTTCTATGAAGTTGTACAAAAACGCTTTCTTTCGCCAAGACAGTGCGTTTCTCACTGTTACATGCATTTGAATGGGGAACTCGACCGAAACAAAGTATAGGTTTTCATTATGTGAATAACTTGGAAATCTTAGCTCAAACAGCTGCAAAACCTGTTTGCCCAGCACGGGAACCTTGAGTTCTATAAGATAAGGCCATAAACATGTTTGTCTGAGTCTTCTATCAAAAGTTACAGCTATTTCTATGAAGTTGTACAAAAACGCTTTCTTTCGCCAAGACAGTGCGTTTCTCACTGTTACATGCATTTGAATGGGGAACTCGACCAAAACAAAGTATAGGTTTTCATTATGTGAATAACTTGGAAATCTTAGCTCAAACAGCTGCAAAACCTGTTTTCCCAGCACGGGAACCTTGAGTTCTATAATATAAGGCCATAAACATGTTTGTCTGAGTCTTCTATCAAAAGTTACAGCTATTTCTATGAAGTTGTACAAAAACGCTTTCTTTCGCCAAGACAGTGCGTTTCTCACTGTTACATGCATTTGAATGGGGAACTCGACCGAAACAAAGTATAGGTTTTCATTATGTGAATAACTTGGAAATCTTAGCTCAAACAGCTGCAAAACCTGTTTGCCCAGCACGGGAACCTTGAGTTCTATAAGATAAAGCCATAAACATGTGTATCCGAGTCTTCTATCAAAAGTTACAGCTATTCATATGAAGTTGTACAAAAACGCTTTCTTTCGCCAAGACAGTGCGTTTCTCACTGTTACATGCATTTGAATGGGGAACTCGACCGAAACAAAGTATAGGTTTTCATTATGTGAATAACTTGGAAATCTTAGCTCAAACAGCTGCAAAACCTGTTTTCCCAGCACGGGGACCTTGAGTTCTATAATATAAGGCCATAAACATGTTTGTCTGAGTCTTCTATCAAAAGTTACAGCTATTCATATGAAGTTGTACAAAAACGCTTTCTTTCGCCAAGACAGTGCGTTTCTCACTGTTACATGCATTTGAATGGGGAACTCGACCGAAACAAAGTATAGGTTTTCATTATGTGAATAACTTGGAAATCTTAGCTCAAACAGCTGCAAAACCTGTTTTCCAAGCACGGGGACCTTGAGTTCTATAATATAAGGCCATAAACATGTTTGTCTGAGTCTTCTATCAAAAGTTACAGCTATTTCTATGAAGTTGTACAAAAACGCTTTCTTTCGCCAAGACAGTGCGTTTCTCACTGTTACATGCATTTAAATGGGGAACTCGACCGAAACAAAGTATAGGTTTTCATTATGTGAATAACTTGGAAATCTTAGCTCAAACAGCTGCAAAACCTGTTTTCCCAGCACGGAGACCTTGAGTTCTATAATATAAGGCCATAAACATGTTTGTCTGAGTCTTCTATCAAAAGTTACAGCTATTTCTATGAAGTTGTACAAAAACGCTTTCTTTCGCCAAGACAGTGCGTTTCTCACTGTTACATGCATTTGAATGGGGAACTCGACCGAAACAAAGTATAGGTTTTCATTATGTGAATAACTTGGAAATCTTAGCTCAAACAGCTGCAAAACCTGTTTTCCCAGCACGGGAACCTTGAGTTCTATAAGATAAAGCCATAAACATGTGTATCCGAGTCTTCTATCAAAAGTTACAGCTATTTCTATGAAGTTGTACAAAAACGCTTTCTTTCGCCAAGACAGTGCGTTTCTCACTGTTACATGCATTTGAATGGGGAACTCGACCGAAACAAAGTATAGGTTTTCATTATGTGAATAACTTGGAAATCTTAGCTCAAACAGCTGCAAAACCTGTTTTCCCAGCACGGGAACCTTGAGTTCTATAAGATAAAGCCATAAACATGTGTATCCGAGTCTTCTATCAAAAGTTACAGCTATTCATATGAAGTTGTACAAAAACGCTTTCTTTCGCCAAGACAGTGCGTTTCTCACTGTTACATGCATTTGAATGGGGAACTCGACCGAAACAAAGTATAGGTTTTCATTATGTGAATAACTTGGAAATCTTAGCTCAAACAGCTGCAAAACCTGTTTTCCCAGCACGGGAACCTTGAGTTCTATAAGATAAAGCCATAAACATGTGTATCCGAGTCTTCTATCAAAAGTTACAGCTATTTCTATGAAGTTGTACAAAAACGCTTAATTTCGCCAAGACAGTGCGTTTCTCACTGTTACATGCATTTGAATGGGGAACTCGACCGAAACAAAGTATAGGTTTTCATTATGTGAATAACTTGGAAATCTTAGCTCAAACAGCTGCAAAACCTGTTTTCCCAGCACGGAGACCTTGAGTTCTATAATATAAGGCCATAAACATGTTTGTCTGAGTCTTCTATCAAAAGTTACAGCTATTTCTATGAAGTTGTACAAAAACGCTTTCTTTCGCCAAGACAGTGCGTTTCTCACTGTTACATGCATTTGAATGGGGAACTCGACCGAAACAAAGTATAGGTTTTCATTATGTGAATAACTTGGAAATCTTAGCTCAAACAGCTGCAAAACCTGTTTTCCCAGCACGGGAACCTTGAGTTCTATAAGATAAAGCCATAAACATGTGTATCCGAGGCTTCTATCAAAAGTTACAGCTATTTCTATGAAGTTGTACAAAAACGCTTTCTTTCGCCAAGACAGTGCGTTTCTCACTGTTACATGCATTTGAATGGGGAACTCGACCGAAACAAAGTATAGGTTTTCATTATGTGAATAACTTGGAAATCTTAGCTCAAACAGCTGCAAAACCTGTTTTCCCAGCACGGGAACCTTGAGTTCTATAAGATAAAGCCATAAACATGTGTATCCGAGTCTTCTATCAAAAGTTACAGCTATTCATATGAAGTTGTACAAAAACGCTTTCTTTCGCCAAGACAGTGCGTTTCTCACTGTTACATGCATTTGAATGGGGAACTCGACCGAAACAAAGTATAGGTTTTCATTATGTGAATAACTTGGAAATCTTAGCTCAAACAGCTGCAAAACCTGTTTTCCCAGCACGGGGACCTTGAGTTCTATAATATAAGGCCATAAACATGTTTGTCTGAGTCTTCTATCAAAAGTTACAGCTATTTCTATGAAGTTGTACAAAAACGCTTTCTTTCACCAAGACAGTGCGTTTCTCACTGTTACATGCATTTGAATGGGGAACTCGACCGAAACAAAGTATAGGTTTTCATCATGTGAATAACTTGGAAATCTTAGCTCAAACAGCTGCAAAACCTGTTTGCCCAGCACGGGAACCTTGAGTTCTATAAGATAAAGCCATAAACATGTGTATCCGAGTCTTCTATCAAAAGTTACAGCTATTCATATGAAGTTGTACAAAAACGCTTTCTTTCGCCAAGACAGTGCGTTTCTCACTGTTACATGCATTTGAATGGGGAACTCGACCGAAACAAAGTATAGGTTTTCATTATGTGAATAACTTGGAATTCTTAGCTCAAACAGCTGCAAAACCTGTTTTCCCAGCACGGGGACCTTGAGTTCTATAATATAAGGCCATAAACATGTTTGTCTGAGTCTTCTATCAAAAGTTACAGCTATTTCTATGAAGTTGTACAAAAACGCTTTCTTTCGCCAAGACAGTGCGTTTCTCACTGTTACATGCATTTGAATGGGGAACTCGACCGAAACAAAGTATAGGTTTTCATTATGTGAATAACTTGGAAATCTTAGCTCAAACAGCTGCAAAACCTGTTTTCCCAGCACGGGGACCTTGAGTTCTATAATATAAGGCCATAAACATGTTTGTCTGAGTCTTCTATCAAAAGTTACAGCTATTTCTATGAAGTTGTACAAAAACGCTTTCTTTCGCCAAGACAGTGCGTTTCTCACTGTTACATGCATTTAAATGGGGAACTCGACCGAAACAAAGTATAGGTTTTCATTATGTGAATAACTTGGAAATCTTAGCTCAAACAGCTGCAAAACCTGTTTTCCCAGCACGGAGACCTTGAGTTCTATAATATAAGGCCATAAACATGTTTGTCTGAGTCTTCTATCAAAAGTTACAGCTATTTCTATGAAGTTGTACAAAAACGCTTTCTTTCGCCAAGACAGTGCGTTTCTCACTGTTACATGCATTTGAATGGGGAACTCGACCGAAACAAAGTATAGGTTTTCATTATGTGAATAACTTGGAAATCTTAGCTCAAACAGCTGCAAAACCTGTTTTCCCAGCACGGGGACCTTGAGTTCTATAATATAAGGCCATAAACATGTTTGTCTGAGTCTTCTATCAAAAGTTACAGCTATTTCTATGAAGTTGTACAAAAACGCTTTCTTTCGCCAAGACAGTGCGTTTCTCACTGTTACATGCATTTAAATGGGGAACTCGACCGAAACAAAGTATAGGTTTTCATTATGTGAATAACTTGGAAATCTTAGCTCAAACAGCTGCAAAACCTGTTTTCCCAGCACGGGGACCTTGAGTTCTATAAGATAAAGCCATAAACATGTGTATCCGAGGCTTCTATCAAAAGTTACAGCTATTCATATGAAGTTGTACAAAAACGCGTTCTTTCGCCAAGACAGTGCGTTTCTCACTGTTACATGCATTTGAATGGGGAACTCGACCGAAACAAAGTATAGGTTTTCATTATGTGAATAACTTGGAAATCTTAGCTCAAACAGCTGCAAAACCTGTTTTCCCAGCACGGAGACCTTGAGTTCTATAATATAAGGCCATAAACATGTTTGTCTGAGTCTTCTATCAAAAGTTACAGCTATTTCTATGAAGTTGTACAAAAACGCTTTCTTTCGCCAAGACAGTGCGTTTCTCACTGTTACATGCATTTGAATGGGGAACTCGACCGAAACAAAGTATAGGTTTTCATTATGTGAATAACTTGGAAATCTTAGCTCAAACAGCTGCAAAACCTGTTTTCCCAGCACGGGGACCTTGAGTTCTATAATATAAGGCCATAAACATGTTTGTCTGAGTCTTCTATCAAAAGTTACAGCTATTTCTATGAAGTTGTACAAAAACGCTTTCTTTCGCCAAGACAGTGCGTTTCTCACTGTTACATGCATTTAAATGGGGAACTCGACCGAAACAAAGTATAGGTTTTCATTATGTGAATAACTTGGAAATCTTAGCTCAAACAGCTGCAAAACCTGATTTCCCAGCACGGGGACCTTGAGTTCTATAAGATAAAGCCATAAACATGTGTATCCGAGGCTTCTATCAAAAGTTACAGCTATTCATATGAAGTTGTACAAAAACGCGTTCTTTCGCCAAGACAGTGCGTTTCTCACTGTTACATGCATTTGAATGGGGAACTCGACCGAAACAAAGTATAGGTTTTCATTATGTGAATAACTTGGAAATCTTAGCTCAAACAGCTGCAAAACCTGTTTTCCCAGCACGGAGACCTTGAGTTCTATAATATAAGGCCATAAACATGTTTGTCTGAGTCTTCTATCAAAAGTTACAGCTATTTCTATGAAGTTGTACAAAAACGCTTTCTTTCGCCAAGACAGTGCGTTTCTCACTGTTACATGCATTTGAATGGGGAACTCGACCGAAACAAAGTATAGGTTTTCATTATGTGAATAACTTGGAAATCTTAGCTCAAACAGCTGCAAAACCTGTTTTCCCAGCACGGGAACCTTGAGTTCTATAAGATAAAGCCATAAACATGTGTATCCGAGTCTTCTATCAAAAGTTACAGCTATTTCTATGAAGTTGTACAAAAACGCTTTCTTTCGCCAAGACAGTGCGTTTCTCACTGTTACATGCATTTGAATGGGGAACTCGACCGAAACAAAGTATAGGTTTTCATTATGTGAATAACTTGGAAATCTTAGCTCAAACAGCTGCAAAACCTGTTTTCCCAGCACGGGAACCTTGAGTTCTATAAGATAAAGCCATAAACATGTGTATCCGAGTCTTCTATCAAAAGTTACAGCTATTCATATGAAGTTGTACAAAAACGCTTTCTTTCGCCAAGACAGTGCGTTTCTCACTGTTACATGCATTTGAATGGGGAACTCGACCGAAACAAAGTATAGGTTTTCATTATGTGAATAACTTGGAAATCTTAGCTCAAACAGCTGCAAAACCTGTTTTCCCAGCACGGGAACCTTGAGTTCTATAAGATAAAGCCATAAACATGTGTATCCGAGTCTTCTATCAAAAGTTACAGCTATTTCTATGAAGTTGTACAAAAACGCTTAATTTCGCCAAGACAGTGCGTTTCTCACTGTTACATGCATTTGAATGGGGAACTCGACCGAAACAAAGTATAGGTTTTCATTATGTGAATAACTTGGAAATCTTAGCTCAAACAGCTGCAAAACCTGTTTTCCCAGCACGGAGACCTTGAGTTCTATAATATAAGGCCATAAACATGTTTGTCTGAGTCTTCTATCAAAAGTTACAGCTATTTCTATGAAGTTGTACAAAAACGCTTTCTTTCGCCAAGACAGTGCGTTTCTCACTGTTACATGCATTTGAATGGGGAACTCGACCGAAACAAAGTATAGGTTTTCATTATGTGAATAACTTGGAAATCTTAGCTCAAACAGCTGCAAAACCTGTTTTCCCAGCACGGGAACCTTGAGTTCTATAAGATAAAGCCATAAACATGTGTATCCGAGGCTTCTATCAAAAGTTACAGCTATTTCTATGAAGTTGTACAAAAACGCTTTCTTTCGCCAAGACAGTGCGTTTCTCACTGTTACATGCATTTGAATGGGGAACTCGACCGAAACAAAGTATAGGTTTTCATTATGTGAATAACTTGGAAATCTTAGCTCAAACAGCTGCAAAACCTGTTTGCCCAGCACGGGAACCTTGAGTTCTATAAGATAAAGCCATAAACATGTGTATCCGAGTCTTCTATCAAAAGTTACAGCTATTTCTATGAAGTTGTACAAAAACGCTTAATTTCGCCAAGACAGTGCGTTTCTCACTGTTACATGCATTTGAATGGGGAACTCGACCGAAACAAAGTATAGGTTTTCATTATGTGAATAATTTGGAAATCTTAGCTCAAACAGCTGCAAAACCTGTTTTCCCAGCACGGGAACCTTGAGTTCTATAAGATAAAGCCATAAACATGTGTATCCGAGGCTTCTATCAAAAGTTACAGCTATTTCTATGAAGTTGTACAAAAACGCTTTCTTTCGCCAAGACAGTGCGTTTCTCACTGTTACATGCATTTGAATGGGGAACTCGACCGAAACAAAGTATAGGTTTTCATTATGTGAATAACTTGGAAATCTTAGCTCAAACAGCTGCAAAACCTGTTTTCCCAGCACGGGAACCTTGAGTTCTATAAGATAAAGCCATAAACATGTGTATCCGAGTCTTCTATCAAAAGTTACAGCTATTCATATGAAGTTGTACAAAAACGCTTTCTTTCGCCAAGACAGTGCGTTTCTCACTGTTACATGCATTTGAATGGGGAACTCGACCGAAACAAAGTATAGGTTTTCATTATGTGAATAACTTGGAAATCTTAGCTCAAACAGCTGCAAAACCTGTTTTCCCAGCACGGGGACCTTGAGTTCTATAATATAAGGCCATAAACATGTTTGTCTGAGTCTTCTATCAAAAGTTACAGCTATTTCTATGAAGTTGTACAAAAACGCTTTCTTTCACCAAGACAGTGCGTTTCTCACTGTTACATGCATTTGAATGGGGAACTCGACCGAAACAAAGTATAGGTTTTCATTATGTGAATAAGTTGGAAATCTTAGCTCAAACAGCTGCAAAACCTGTTTTCCCAGCACGGGAACCTTGAGTTCTATAAGATAAAGCCATAAACATGTGTATCCGAGTCTTCTATCAAAAGTTACAGCTATTCATATGAAGTTGTACAAAAACGCTTTCTTTCGCCAAGACAGTGCGTTTCTCACTGTTACATGCATTTGAATGGGGAACTCGACCGAAACAAAGTATAGGTTTTCATTATGTGAATAACTTGGAAATCTTAGCTCAAACAGCTGCAAAACCTGTTTGCCCAGCACGGGAACCTTGAGTTCTATAAGATAAAGCCATAAACATGTGTATCCGAGTCTTCTATCAAAAGTTACAGCTATTTCTATGAAGTTGTACAAAAACGCTTAATTTCGCCAAGACAGTGCGTTTCTCACTGTTACATGCATTTGAATGGGGAACTCGACCGAAACAAAGTATAGGTTTTCATTATGTGAATAATTTGGAAATCTTAGCTCAAACAGCTGCAAAACCTGTTTTCCCAGCACGGGAACCTTGAGTTCTATAAGATAAAGCCATAAACATGTGTATCCGAGGCTTCTATCAAAAGTTACAGCTATTTCTATGAAGTTGTACAAAAACGCTTTCTTTCGCCAAGACAGTGCGTTTCTCACTGTTACATGCATTTGAATGGGGAACTCGACCGAAACAAAGTATAGGTTTTCATTATGTGAATAACTTGGAAATCTTAGCTCAAACAGCTGCAAAACCTGTTTTCCCAGCACGGGAACCTTGAGTTCTATAAGATAAAGCCATAAACATGTGTATCCGAGTCTTCTATCAAAAGTTACAGCTATTCATATGAAGTTGTACAAAAACGCTTTCTTTCGCCAAGACAGTGCGTTTCTCACTGTTACATGCATTTGAATGGGGAACTCGACCGAAACAAAGTATAGGTTTTCATTATGTGAATAACTTGGAAATCTTAGCTCAAACAGCTGCAAAACCTGTTTTCCCAGCACGGGGACCTTGAGTTCTATAATATAAGGCCATAAACATGTTTGTCTGAGTCTTCTATCAAAAGTTACAGCTATTTCTATGAAGTTGTACAAAAACGCTTTCTTTCACCAAGACAGTGCGTTTCTCACTGTTACATGCATTTGAATGGGGAACTCGACCGAAACAAAGTATAGGTTTTCATTATGTGAATAACTTGGAAATCTTAGCTCAAACAGCTGCAAAACCTGTTTTCCCAGCACGGGAACCTTGAGTTCTATAAGATAAAGCCATAAACATGTGTATCCGAGTCTTCTATCAAAAGTTACAGCTATTCATATGAAGTTGTACAAAAACGCTTTCTTTCGCCAAGACAGTGCGTTTCTCACTGTTACATGCATTTGAATGGGGAACTCGACCGAAACAAAGTATAGGTTTTCATTATGTGAATAACTTGGAATTCTTAGCTCAAACAGCTGCAAAACCTGTTTTCCCAGCACGGGGACCTTGAGTTCTATAATATAAGGCCATAAACATGTTTGTCTGAGTCTTCTATCAAAAGTTACAGCTATTTCTATGAAGTTGTACAAAAACGCTTTCTTTCGCCAAGACAGTGCGTTTCTCACTGTTACATGCATTTGAATGGGGAACTCGACCGAAACAAAGTATAGGTTTTCATTATGTGAATAACTTGGAAATCTTAGCTCAAACAGCTGCAAAACCTGTTTGCCCAGCACGGGAACCTTGAGTTCTATAAGATAAAGCCATAAACATGTGTATCCGAGTCTTCTATCAAAAGTTACAGCTATTTCTATGAAGTTGTACAAAAACGCTTAATTTCGCCAAGACAGTGCGTTTCTCACTGTTACATGCATTTGAATGGGGAACTCGACCGAAACAAAGTATAGGTTTTCATTATGTGAATAACTTGGAAATCTTAGCTCAAACAGCTGCAAAACCTGTTTTCCCAGCACGGAGACCTTGAGTTCTATAATATAAGGCCATAAACATGTTTGTCTGAGTCTTCTATCAAAAGTTACAGCTATTTCTATGAAGTTGTACAAAAACGCTTTCTTTCGCCAAGACAGTGCGTTTCTCACTGTTACATGCATTTGAATGGGGAACTCGACCGAAACAAAGTATAGGTTTTCATTATGTGAATAACTTGGAAATCTTAGCTCAAACAGCTGCAAAACCTGTTTGCCCAGCACGGGAACCTTGAGTTCTATAAGATAAAGCCATAAACATGTGTATCCGAGTCTTCTATCAAAAGTTACAGCTATTCATATGAAGTTGTACAAAAACGCTTTCTTTCGCCAAGACAGTGCGTTTCTCACTGTTACATGCATTTGAATGGGGAACTCGACCGAAACAAAGTATAGGTTTTCATTATGTGAATAACTTGGAAATCTTAGCTCAAACAGCTGCAAAACCTGTTTTCCCAGCACGGGGACCTTGAGTTCTATAATATAAGGCCATAAACATGTTTGTCTGAGTCTTCTATCAAAAGTTACAGCTATTTCTATGAAGTTGTACAAAAACGCTTTCTTTCACCAAGACAGTGCGTTTCTCACTGTTACATGCATTTGAATGGGGAACTCGACCGAAACAAAGTATAGGTTTTCATTATGTGAATAACTTGGAAATCTTAGCTCAAACAGCTGCAAAACCTGTTTTCCCAGCACGGGAACCTTGAGTTCTATAAGATAAAGCCATAAACATGTGTATCCGAGTCTTCTATCAAAAGTTACAGCTATTCATATGAAGTTGTACAAAAACGCTTTCTTTCGCCAAGACAGTGCGTTTCTCACTGTTACATGCATTTGAATGGGGAACTCGACCGAAACAAAGTATAGGTTTTCATTATGTGAATAACTTGGAATTCTTAGCTCAAACAGCTGCAAAACCTGTTTTCCCAGCACGGGGACCTTGAGTTCTATAATATAAGGCCATAAACATGTTTGTCTGAGTCTTCTATCAAAAGTTACAGCTATTTCTATGAAGTTGTACAAAAACGCTTTCTTTCGCCAAGACAGTGCGTTTCTCACTGTTACATGCATTTGAATGGGGAACTCGACCGAAACAAAGTATAGGTTTTCATTATGTGAATAACTTGGAAATCTTAGCTCAAACAGCTGCAAAACCTGTTTGCCCAGCACGGGAACCTTGAGTTCTATAAGATAAAGCCATAAACATGTGTATCCGAGTCTTCTATCAAAAGTTACAGCTATTTCTATGAAGTTGTACAAAAACGCTTAATTTCGCCAAGACAGTGCGTTTCTCACTGTTACATGCATTTGAATGGGGAACTCGACCGAAACAAAGTATAGGTTTTCATTATGTGAATAACTTGGAAATCTTAGCTCAAACAGCTGCAAAACCTGTTTTCCCAGCACGGAGACCTTGAGTTCTATAATATAAGGCCATAAACATGTTTGTCTGAGTCTTCTATCAAAAGTTACAGCTATTTCTATGAAGTTGTACAAAAACGCTTTCTTTCGCCAAGACAGTGCGTTTCTCACTGTTACATGCATTTGAATGGGGAACTCGACCGAAACAAAGTATAGGTTTTCATTATGTGAATAACTTGGAAATCTTAGCTCAAACAGCTGCAAAACCTGTTTGCCCAGCACGGGAACCTTGAGTTCTATAAGATAAAGCCATAAACATGTGTATCCGAGTCTTCTATCAAAAGTTACAGCTATTCATATGAAGTTGTACAAAAACGCTTTCTTTCGCCAAGACAGTGCGTTTCTCACTGTTACATGCATTTGAATGGGGAACTCGACCGAAACAAAGTATAGGTTTTCATTATGTGAATAACTTGGAAATCTTAGCTCAAACAGCTGCAAAACCTGTTTTCCCAGCACGGGGACCTTGAGTTCTATAATATAAGGCCATAAACATGTTTGTCTGAGTCTTCTATCAAAAGTTACAGCTATTCATATGAAGTTGTACAAAAACGCTTTCTTTCGCCAAGACAGTGCGTTTCTCACTGTTACATGCATTTAAATGGGGAACTCGACCGAAACAAAGTATAGGTTTTCATTATGTGAATAACTTGGAAATCTTAGCTCAAACAGCTGCAAAACCTGTTTTCCCAGCACGGGGACCTTGAGTTCTATAATATAAGGCCATAAACATGTTTGTCTGAGTCTTCTATCAAAAGTTACAGCTATTTCTATGAAGTTGTACAAAAACGCTTTCTTTCGCCAAGACAGTGCGTTTCTCACTGTTACATGCATTTAAATGGGGAACTCGACCGAAACAAAGTATAGGTTTTCATTATGTGAATAACTTGGAAATCTTAGCTCAAACAGCTGCAAAACCTGTTTGCCCAGCACGGGGACCTTGAGTTCTATAATATAAGGCCATAAACATGTTTGTCTGAGTCTTCTATCAAAAGTTACAGCTATTTCTATGAAGTTGTACAAAAACGCTTTCTTTCGCCAAGACAGTGCGTTTCTCACTGTTACATGCATTTGAATGGGGAACTCGACCGAAACAAAGTATAGGTTTTCATTATGTGAATAACTTGGAAATCTTAGCTCAAACAGCTGCAAAACCTGTTTGCCCAGCACGGGAACCTTGAGTTCTATAAGATAAGGCCATAAACATGTTTGTCTGAGTCTTCTATCAAAAGTTACAGCTATTTCTATGAAGTTGTACAAAAACGCTTTCTTTCGCCAAGACAGTGCGTTTCTCACTGTTACATGCATTTGAATGGGGAACTCGACCAAAACAAAGTATAGGTTTTCATTATGTGAATAACTTGGAAATCTTAGCTCAAACAGCTGCAAAACCTGTTTGCCCAGCACGGGAACCTTGAGTTCTATAAGATAAAGCCATAAACATGTGTATCCGAGTCTTCTATCAAAAGTTACAGCTATTCATATGAAGTTGTACAAAAACGCTTTCTTTCGCCAAGACAGTGCGTTTCTCACTGTTACATGCATTTGAATGGGGAACTCGACCGAAACAAAGTATAGGTTTTCATTATGTGAATAACTTGGAATTCTTAGCTCAAACAGCTGCAAAACCTGTTTTCCCAGCACGGGGACCTTGAGTTCTATAATATAAGGCCATAAACATGTTTGTCTGAGTCTTCTATCAAAAGTTACAGCTATTTCTATGAAGTTGTACAAAAACGCTTTCTTTCGCCAAGACAGTGCGTTTCTCACTGTTACATGCATTTGAATGGGGAACTCGACCGAAACAAAGTATAGGTTTTCATTATGTGAATAACTTGGAAATCTTAGCTCAAACAGCTGCAAAACCTGTTTGCCCAGCACGGGAACCTTGAGTTCTATAAGATAAAGCCATAAACATGTGTATCCGAGTCTTCTATCAAAAGTTACAGCTATTTCTATGAAGTTGTACAAAAACGCTTAATTTCGCCAAGACAGTGCGTTTCTCACTGTTACATGCATTTGAATGGGGAACTCGACCGAAACAAAGTATAGGTTTTCATTATGTGAATAACTTGGAAATCTTAGCTCAAACAGCTGCAAAACCTGTTTTCCCAGCACGGAGACCTTGAGTTCTATAATATAAGGCCATAAACATGTTTGTCTGAGTCTTCTATCAAAAGTTACAGCTATTTCTATGAAGTTGTACAAAAACGCTTTCTTTCGCCAAGACAGTGCGTTTCTCACTGTTACATGCATTTGAATGGGGAACTCGACCGAAACAAAGTATAGGTTTTCATTATGTGAATAACTTGGAAATCTTAGCTCAAACAGCTGCAAAACCTGTTTTCCCAGCACGGGAACCTTGAGTTCTATAAGATAAAGCCATAAACATGTGTATCCGAGTCTTCTATCAAAAGTTACAGCTATTTCTATGAAGTTGTACAAAAACGCTTTCTTTCGCCAAGACAGTGCGTTTCTCACTGTTACATGCATTTGAATGGGGAACTCGACCGAAACAAAGTATAGGTTTTCATTATGTGAATAACTTGGAAATCTTAGCTCAAACAGCTGCAAAACCTGTTTTCCCAGCACGGGAACCTTGAGTTCTATAAGATAAAGCCATAAACATGTGTATCCGAGTCTTCTATCAAAAGTTACAGCTATTCATATGAAGTTGTACAAAAACGCTTTCTTTCGCCAAGACAGTGCGTTTCTCACTGTTACATGCATTTGAATGGGGAACTCGACCGAAACAAAGTATAGGTTTTCATTATGTGAATAACTTGGAAATCTTAGCTCAAACAGCTGCAAAACCTGTTTTCCCAGCACGGGAACCTTGAGTTCTATAAGATAAAGCCATAAACATGTGTATCCGAGTCTTCTATCAAAAGTTACAGCTATTTCTATGAAGTTGTACAAAAACGCTTTCTTTCGCCAAGACAGTGCGTTTCTCACTGTTACATGCATTTGAATGGGGAACTCGACCGAAACAAAGTATAGGTTTTCATTATGTGAATAACTTGGAAATCTTAGCTCAAACAGCTGCAAAACCTGTTTTCCCAGCACGGAGACCTTGAGTTCTATAATATAAGGCCATAAACATGTGTATCCGAGTCTTCTATCAAAAGTTACAGCTATTCATATGAAGTTGTACAAAAACGCTTTCTTTCGCCAAGACAGTGCGTTTCTCACTGTTACATGCATTTGAATGGGGAACTCGACCGAAACAAAGTATAGGTTTTCATTATGTGAATAACTTGGAAATCTTAGCTCAAACAGCTGCAAAACCTGTTTTCCCAGCACGGGAACCTTGAGTTCTATAAGATAAAGCCATAAACATGTGTATCCGAGGCTTCTATCAAAAGTTACAGCTATTTCTATGAAGTTGTACAAAAACGCTTTCTTTCGCCAAGACAGTGCGTTTCTCACTGTTACATGCATTTGAATGGGGAACTCGACCGAAACAAAGTATAGGTTTTCATTATGTGAATAACTTGGAAATCTTAGCTCAAACAGCTGCAAAACCTGTTTTCCCAGCACGGGAACCTTGAGTTCTATAAGATAAAGCCATAAACATGTGTATCCGAGTCTTCTATCAAAAGTTACAGCTATTCATATGAAGTTGTACAAAAACGCTTTCTTTCGCCAAGACAGTGCGTTTCTCACTGTTACATGCATTTGAATGGGGAACTCGACCGAAACAAAGTATAGGTTTTCATTATGTGAATAACTTGGAAATCTTAGCTCAAACAGCTGCAAAACCTGTTTTCCCAGCACGGGGACCTTGAGTTCTATAAGATAAAGCCATAAACATGTGTATCCGAGTCTTCTATCAAAAGTTACAGCTATTCATATGAAGTTGTACAAAAACGCTTTCTTTCGCCAAGACAGTGCGTTTCTCACTGTTACATGCATTTGAATGGGGAACTCGACCGAAACAAAGTATAGGTTTTCATTATGTGAATAACTTGGAATTCTTAGCTCAAACAGCTGCAAAACCTGTTTTCCCAGCACGGGGACCTTGAGTTCTATAATATAAGGCCATAAACATGTTTGTCTGAGTCTTCTATCAAAAGTTACAGCTATTTCTATGAAGTTGTACAAAAACGCTTTCTTTCGCCAAGACAGTGCGTTTCTCACTGTTACATGCATTTGAATGGGGAACTCGACCGAAACAAAGTATAGGTTTTCATTATGTGAATAACTTGGAAATCTTAGCTCAAACAGCTGCAAAACCTGTTTGCCCAGCACGGGAACCTTGAGTTCTATAAGATAAAGCCATAAACATGTGTATCCGAGTCTTCTATCAAAAGTTACAGCTATTTCTATGAAGTTGTACAAAAACGCTTAATTTCGCCAAGACAGTGCGTTTCTCACTGTTACATGCATTTGAATGGGGAACTCGACCGAAACAAAGTATAGGTTTTCATTATGTGAATAACTTGGAAATCTTAGCTCAAACAGCTGCAAAACCTGTTTTCCCAGCACGGAGACCTTGAGTTCTATAATATAAGGCCATAAACATGTTTGTCTGAGTCTTCTATCAAAAGTTACAGCTATTTCTATGAAGTTGTACAAAAACGCTTTCTTTCGCCAAGACAGTGCGTTTCTCACTGTTACATGCATTTGAATGGGGAACTCGACCGAAACAAAGTATAGGTTTTCATTATGTGAATAACTTGGAAATCTTAGCTCAAACAGCTGCAAAACCTGTTTTCCCAGCACGGGAACCTTGAGTTCTATAAGATAAAGCCATAAACATGTGTATCCGAGTCTTCTATCAAAAGTTACAGCTATTTCTATGAAGTTGTACAAAAACGCTTTCTTTCGCCAAGACAGTGCGTTTCTCACTGTTACATGCATTTGAATGGGGAACTCGACCGAAACAAAGTATAGGTTTTCATTATGTGAATAACTTGGAAATCTTAGCTCAAACAGCTGCAAAACCTGTTTTCCCAGCACGGGAACCTTGAGTTCTATAAGATAAAGCCATAAACATGTGTATCCGAGTCTTCTATCAAAAGTTACAGCTATTCATATGAAGTTGTACAAAAACGCTTTCTTTCGCCAAGACAGTGCGTTTCTCACTGTTACATGCATTTGAATGGGGAACTCGACCGAAACAAAGTATAGGTTTTCATTATGTGAATAACTTGGAAATCTTAGCTCAAACAGCTGCAAAACCTGTTTTCCCAGCACGGGAACCTTGAGTTCTATAAGATAAAGCCATAAACATGTGTATCCGAGTCTTCTATCAAAAGTTACAGCTATTTCTATGAAGTTGTACAAAAACGCTTTCTTTCGCCAAGACAGTGCGTTTCTCACTGTTACATGCATTTGAATGGGGAACTCGACCGAAACAAAGTATAGGTTTTCATTATGTGAATAACTTGGAAATCTTAGCTCAAACAGCTGCAAAACCTGTTTTCCCAGCACGGAGACCTTGAGTTCTATAATATAAGGCCATAAACATGTGTATCCGAGTCTTCTATCAAAAGTTACAGCTATTCATATGAAGTTGTACAAAAACGCTTTCTTTCGCCAAGACAGTGCGTTTCTCACTGTTACATGCATTTGAATGGGGAACTCGACCGAAACAAAGTATAGGTTTTCATTATGTGAATAACTTGGAAATCTTAGCTCAAACAGCTGCAAAACCTGTTTTCCCAGCACGGGAACCTTGAGTTCTATAAGATAAAGCCATAAACATGTGTATCCGAGGCTTCTATCAAAAGTTACAGCTATTTCTATGAAGTTGTACAAAAACGCTTTCTTTCGCCAAGACAGTGCGTTTCTCACTGTTACATGCATTTGAATGGGGAACTCGACCGAAACAAAGTATAGGTTTTCATTATGTGAATAACTTGGAAATCTTAGCTCAAACAGCTGCAAAACCTGTTTTCCCAGCACGGGAACCTTGAGTTCTATAAGATAAAGCCATAAACATGTGTATCCGAGTCTTCTATCAAAAGTTACAGCTATTCATATGAAGTTGTACAAAAACGCTTTCTTTCGCCAAGACAGTGCGTTTCTCACTGTTACATGCATTTGAATGGGGAACTCGACCGAAACAAAGTATAGGTTTTCATTATGTGAATAACTTGGAAATCTTAGCTCAAACAGCTGCAAAACCTGTTTTCCCAGCACGGGGACCTTGAGTTCTATAATATAAGGCCATAAACATGTTTGTCTGAGTCTTCTATCAAAAGTTACAGCTATTTCTATGAAGTTGTACAAAAACGCTTTCTTTCACCAAGACAGTGCGTTTCTCACTGTTACATGCATTTGAATGGGGAACTCGACCGAAACAAAGTATAGGTTTTCATTATGTGAATAACTTGGAAATCTTAGCTCAAACAGCTGCAAAACCTGTTTTCCCAGCACGGGAACCTTGAGTTCTATAAGATAAAGCCATAAACATGTGTATCCGAGTCTTCTATCAAAAGTTACAGCTATTCATATGAAGTTGTACAAAAACGCTTTCTTTCGCCAAGACAGTGCGTTTCTCACTGTTACATGCATTTGAATGGGGAACTCGACCGAAACAAAGTATAGGTTTTCATTATGTGAATAACTTGGAATTCTTAGCTCAAACAGCTGCAAAACCTGTTTTCCCAGCACGGGGACCTTGAGTTCTATAATATAAGGCCATAAACATGTTTGTCTGAGTCTTCTATCAAAAGTTACAGCTATTTCTATGAAGTTGTACAAAAACGCTTTCTTTCGCCAAGACAGTGCGTTTCTCACTGTTACATGCATTTGAATGGGGAACTCGACCGAAACAAAGTATAGGTTTTCATTATGTGAATAACTTGGAAATCTTAGCTCAAACAGCTGCAAAACCTGTTTTCCCAGCACGGGGACCTTGAGTTCTATAAGATAAAGCCATAAACATGTGTATCCGAGGCTTCTATCAAAAGTTACAGCTATTCATATGAAGTTGTACAAAAACGCGTTCTTTCGCCAAGACAGTGCGTTTCTCACTGTTACATGCATTTGAATGGGGAACTCGACCGAAACAAAGTATAGGTTTTCATTATGTGAATAACTTGGAATTCTTAGCTCAAACAGCTGCAAAACCTGTTTTCCCAGCACGGGGACCTTGAGTTCTATAATATAAGGCCATAAACATGTTTGTCTGAGTCTTCTATCAAAAGTTACAGCTATTTCTATGAAGTTGTACAAAAACGCTTAATTTCGCCAAGACAGTGCGTTTCTCACTGTTACATGCATTTGAATGGGGAACTCGACCGAAACAAAGTATAGGTTTTCATTATGTGAATAACTTGGAAATCTTAGCTCAAACAGCTGCAAAACCTGTTTTCCCAGCACGGAGACCTTGAGTTCTATAATATAAGGCCATAAACATGTTTGTCTGAGTCTTCTATCAAAAGTTACAGCTATTTCTATGAAGTTGTACAAAAACGCTTTCTTTCGCCAAGACAGTGCGTTTCTCACTGTTACATGCATTTGAATGGGGAACTCGACCGAAACAAAGTATAGGTTTTCATTATGTGAATAACTTGGAAATCTTAGCTCAAACAGCTGCAAAACCTGTTTTCCCAGCACGGGAACCTTGAGTTCTATAAGATAAAGCCATAAACATGTGTATCCGAGTCTTCTATCAAAAGTTACAGCTATTTCTATGAAGTTGTACAAAAACGCTTTCTTTCGCCAAGACAGTGCGTTTCTCACTGTTACATGCATTTGAATGGGGAACTCGACCGAAACAAAGTATAGGTTTTCATTATGTGAATAACTTGGAAATCTTAGCTCAAACAGCTGCAAAACCTGTTTTCCCAGCACGGGAACCTTGAGTTCTATAAGATAAAGCCATAAACATGTGTATCCGAGTCTTCTATCAAAAGTTACAGCTATTCATATGAAGTTGTACAAAAACGCTTTCTTTCGCCAAGACAGTGCGTTTCTCACTGTTACATGCATTTGAATGGGGAACTCGACCGAAACAAAGTATAGGTTTTCATTATGTGAATAACTTGGAAATCTTAGCTCAAACAGCTGCAAAACCTGTTTTCCCAGCACGGGAACCTTGAGTTCTATAAGATAAAGCCATAAACATGTGTATCCGAGTCTTCTATCAAAAGTTACAGCTATTTCTATGAAGTTGTACAAAAACGCTTAATTTCGCCAAGACAGTGCGTTTCTCACTGTTACATGCATTTGAATGGGGAACTCGACCGAAACAAAGTATAGGTTTTCATTATGTGAATAACTTGGAAATCTTAGCTCAAACAGCTGCAAAACCTGTTTTCCCAGCACGGAGACCTTGAGTTCTATAATATAAGGCCATAAACATGTTTGTCTGAGTCTTCTATCAAAAGTTACAGCTATTTCTATGAAGTTGTACAAAAACGCTTTCTTTCGCCAAGACAGTGCGTTTCTCACTGTTACATGCATTTGAATGGGGAACTCGACCGAAACAAAGTATAGGTTTTCATTATGTGAATAACTTGGAAATCTTAGCTCAAACAGCTGCAAAACCTGTTTTCCCAGCACGGGAACCTTGAGTTCTATAAGATAAAGCCATAAACATGTGTATCCGAGGCTTCTATCAAAAGTTACAGCTATTTCTATGAAGTTGTACAAAAACGCTTTCTTTCGCCAAGACAGTGCGTTTCTCACTGTTACATGCATTTGAATGGGGAACTCGACCAAAACAAAGTATAGGTTTTCATTATGTGAATAACTTGGAAATCTTAGCTCAAACAGCTGCAAAACCTGTTTTCCCAGCACGGGAACCTTGAGTTCTATAAGATAAAGCCATAAACATGTGTATCCGAGTCTTCTATCAAAAGTTACAGCTATTTCTATGAAGTTGTACAAAAACGCTTAATTTCGCCAAGACAGTGCGTTTCTCACTGTTACATGCATTTGAATGGGGAACTCGACCGAAACAAAGTATAGGTTTTCATTATGTGAATAACTTGGAAATCTTAGCTCAAACAGCTGCAAAACCTGTTTTCCCAGCACGGGAACCTTGAGTTCTATAAGATAAAGCCATAAACATGTGTATCCGAGGCTTCTATCAAAAGTTACAGCTATTTCTATGAAGTTGTACAAAAACGCTTTCTTTCGCCAAGACAGTGCGTTTCTCACTGTTACATGCATTTGAATGGGGAACTCGACCGAAACAAAGTATAGGTTTTCATTATGTGAATAACTTGGAAATCTTAGCTCAAACAGCTGCAAAACCTGTTTTCCCAGCACGGGAACATTGAGTTCTATAAGATAAAGCCATAAACATGTGTATCCGAGTCTTCTATCAAAAGTTACAGCTATTCATATGAAGTTGTACAAAAACGCTTTCTTTCGCCAAGACAGTGCGTTTCTCACTGTTACATGCATTTGAATGGGGAACTCGACCGAAACAAAGTATAGGTTTTCATTATGTGAATAACTTGGAAATCTTAGCTCAAACAGCTGCAAAACCTGTTTTCCCAGCACGGGGACCTTGAGTTCTATAATATAAGGCCATAAACATGTTTGTCTGAGTCTTCTATCAAAAGTTACAGCTATTTCTATGAAGTTGTACAAAAACGCTTTCTTTCACCAAGACAGTGCGTTTCTCACTGTTACATGCATTTGAATGGGGAACTCGACCGAAACAAAGTATAGGTTTTCATTATGTGAATAACTTGGAAATCTTAGCTCAAACAGCTGCAAAACCTGTTTGCCCAGCACGGGAACCTTGAGTTCTATAAGATAAAGCCATAAACATGTGTATCCGAGTCTTCTATCAAAAGTTACAGCTATTTCTATGAAGTTGTACAAAAACGCTTAATTTCGCCAAGACAGTGCGTTTCTCACTGTTACATGCATTTGAATGGGGAACTCGACCGAAACAAAGTATAGGTTTTCATTATGTGAATAACTTGGAAATCTTAGCTCAAACAGCTGCAAAACCTGTTTTCCCAGCACGGAGACCTTGAGTTCTATAATATAAGGCCATAAACATGTTTGTCTGAGTCTTCTATCAAAAGTTACAGCTATTTCTATGAAGTTGTACAAAAACGCTTTCTTTCGCCAAGACAGTGCGTTTCTCACTGTTACATGCATTTGAATGGGGAACTCGACCGAAACAAAGTATAGGTTTTCATTATGTGAATAACTTGGAAATCTTAGCTCAAACAGCTGCAAAACCTGTTTTCCCAGCACGGGAACATTGAGTTCTATAAGATAAAGCCATAAACATGTGTATCCGAGTCTTCTATCAAAAGTTACAGCTATTCATATGAAGTTGTACAAAAACGCTTTCTTTCGCCAAGACAGTGCGTTTCTCACTGTTACATGCATTTGAATGGGGAACTCGACCGAAACAAAGTATAGGTTTTCATTATGTGAATAACTTGGAAATCTTAGCTCAAACAGCTGCAAAACCTGTTTTCCCAGCACGGGGACCTTGAGTTCTATAATATAAGGCCATAAACATGTTTGTCTGAGTCTTCTATCAAAAGTTACAGCTATTTCTATGAAGTTGTACAAAAACGCTTTCTTTCACCAAGACAGTGCGTTTCTCACTGTTACATGCATTTGAATGGGGAACTCGACCGAAACAAAGTATAGGTTTTCATTATGTGAATAACTTGGAAATCTTAGCTCAAACAGCTGCAAAACCTGTTTGCCCAGCACGGGAACCTTGAGTTCTATAAGATAAAGCCATAAACATGTGTATCCGAGTCTTCTATCAAAAGTTACAGCTATTTCTATGAAGTTGTACAAAAACGCTTAATTTCGCCAAGACAGTGCGTTTCTCACTGTTACATGCATTTGAATGGGGAACTCGACCGAAACAAAGTATAGGTTTTCATTATGTGAATAACTTGGAAATCTTAGCTCAAACAGCTGCAAAACCTGTTTTCCCAGCACGGAGACCTTGAGTTCTATAATATAAGGCCATAAACATGTTTGTCTGAGTCTTCTATCAAAAGTTACAGCTATTTCTATGAAGTTGTACAAAAACGCTTTCTTTCGCCAAGACAGTGCGTTTCTCACTGTTACATGCATTTGAATGGGGAACTCGACCGAAACAAAGTATAGGTTTTCATTATGTGAATAACTTGGAAATCTTAGCTCAAACAGCTGCAAAACCTGTTTTCCCAGCACGGGAACCTTGAGTTCTATAAGATAAAGCCATAAACATGTGTATCCGAGTCTTCTATCAAAAGTTACAGCTATTTCTATGAAGTTGTACAAAAACGCTTTCTTTCGCCAAGACAGTGCGTTTCTCACTGTTACATGCATTTGAATGGGGAACTCGACCGAAACAAAGTATAGGTTTTCATTATGTGAATAACTTGGAAATCTTAGCTCAAACAGCTGCAAAACCTGTTTTCCCAGCACGGGAACCTTGAGTTCTATAAGATAAAGCCATAAACATGTGTATCCGAGTCTTCTATCAAAAGTTACAGCTATTCATATGAAGTTGTACAAAAACGCTTTCTTTCGCCAAGACAGTGCGTTTCTCACTGTTACATGCATTTGAATGGGGAACTCGACCGAAACAAAGTATAGGTTTTCATTATGTGAATAACTTGGAAATCTTAGCTCAAACAGCTGCAAAACCTGTTTTCCCAGCACGGGAACCTTGAGTTCTATAAGATAAAGCCATAAACATGTGTATCCGAGTCTTCTATCAAAAGTTACAGCTATTTCTATGAAGTTGTACAAAAACGCTTAATTTCGCCAAGACAGTGCGTTTCTCACTGTTACATGCATTTGAATGGGGAACTCGACCGAAACAAAGTATAGGTTTTCATTATGTGAATAACTTGGAAATCTTAGCTCAAACAGCTGCAAAACCTGTTTTCCCAGCACGGAGACCTTGAGTTCTATAATATAAGGCCATAAACATGTTTGTCTGAGTCTTCTATCAAAAGTTACAGCTATTTCTATGAAGTTGTACAAAAACGCTTTCTTTCGCCAAGACAGTGCGTTTCTCACTGTTACATGCATTTGAATGGGGAACTCGACCGAAACAAAGTATAGGTTTTCATTATGTGAATAACTTGGAAATCTTAGCTCAAACAGCTGCAAAACCTGTTTTCCCAGCACGGGAACCTTGAGTTCTATAAGATAAAGCCATAAACATGTGTATCCGAGGCTTCTATCAAAAGTTACAGCTATTTCTATGAAGTTGTACAAAAACGCTTTCTTTCGCCAAGACAGTGCGTTTCTCACTGTTACATGCATTTGAATGGGGAACTCGACCGAAACAAAGTATAGGTTTTCATTATGTGAATAACTTGGAAATCTTAGCTCAAACAGCTGCAAAACCTGTTTTCCCAGCACGGGAACCTTGAGTTCTATAAGATAAAGCCATAAACATGTGTATCCGAGTCTTCTATCAAAAGTTACAGCTATTCATATGAAGTTGTACAAAAACGCTTTCTTTCGCCAAGACAGTGCGTTTCTCACTGTTACATGCATTTGAATGGGGAACTCGACCGAAACAAAGTATAGGTTTTCATTATGTGAATAACTTGGAAATCTTAGCTCAAACAGCTGCAAAACCTGTTTTCCCAGCACGGGGACCTTGAGTTCTATAATATAAGGCCATAAACATGTTTGTCTGAGTCTTCTATCAAAAGTTACAGCTATTTCTATGAAGTTGTACAAAAACGCTTTCTTTCACCAAGACAGTGCGTTTCTCACTGTTACATGCATTTGAATGGGGAACTCGACCGAAACAAAGTATAGGTTTTCATTATGTGAATAACTTGGAAATCTTAGCTCAAACAGCTGCAAAACCTGTTTTCCCAGCACGGGAACCTTGAGTTCTATAAGATAAAGCCATAAACATGTGTATCCGAGTCTTCTATCAAAAGTTACAGCTATTTCTATGAAGTTGTACAAAAACGCTTTCTTTCGCCAAGACAGTGCGTTTCTCACTGTTACATGCATTTGAATGGGGAACTCGACCGAAACAAAGTATAGGTTTTCATTATGTGAATAACTTGGAAATCTTAGCTCAAACAGCTGCAAAACCTGTTTTCCCAGCACGGGAACCTTGAGTTCTATAAGATAAAGCCATAAACATGTGTATCCGAGTCTTCTATCAAAAGTTACAGCTATTCATATGAAGTTGTACAAAAACGCTTTCTTTCGCCAAGACAGTGCGTTTCTCACTGTTACATGCATTTGAATGGGGAACTCGACCGAAACAAAGTATAGGTTTTCATTATGTGAATAACTTGGAAATCTTAGCTCAAACAGCTGCAAAACCTGTTTTCCCAGCACGGGAACCTTGAGTTCTATAAGATAAAGCCATAAACATGTGTATCCGAGTCTTCTATCAAAAGTTACAGCTATTTCTATGAAGTTGTACAAAAACGCTTAATTTCGCCAAGACAGTGCGTTTCTCACTGTTACATGCATTTGAATGGGGAACTCGACCGAAACAAAGTATAGGTTTTCATTATGTGAATAACTTGGAAATCTTAGCTCAAACAGCTGCAAAACCTGTTTTCCCAGCACGGAGACCTTGAGTTCTATAATATAAGGCCATAAACATGTTTGTCTGAGTCTTCTATCAAAAGTTACAGCTATTTCTATGAAGTTGTACAAAAACGCTTTCTTTCGCCAAGACAGTGCGTTTCTCACTGTTACATGCATTTGAATGGGGAACTCGACCGAAACAAAGTATAGGTTTTCATTATGTGAATAACTTGGAAATCTTAGCTCAAACAGCTGCAAAACCTGTTTTCCCAGCACGGGAACCTTGAGTTCTATAAGATAAAGCCATAAACATGTGTATCCGAGGCTTCTATCAAAAGTTACAGCTATTTCTATGAAGTTGTACAAAAACGCTTTCTTTCGCCAAGACAGTGCGTTTCTCACTGTTACATGCATTTGAATGGGGAACTCGACCGAAACAAAGTATAGGTTTTCATTATGTGAATAACTTGGAAATCTTAGCTCAAACAGCTGCAAAACCTGTTTGCCCAGCACGGGAACCTTGAGTTCTATAAGATAAAGCCATAAACATGTGTATCCGAGTCTTCTATCAAAAGTTACAGCTATTTCTATGAAGTTGTACAAAAACGCTTTCTTTCGCCAAGACAGTGCGTTTCTCACTGTTACATGCATTTGAATGGGGAACTCGACCGAAACAAAGTATAGGTTTTCATTATGTGAATAACTTGGAAATCTTAGCTCAAACAGCTGCAAAACCTGTTTTCCCAGCACGGGAACCTTGAGTTCTATAAGATAAAGCCATAAACATGTGTATCCGAGGCTTCTATCAAAAGTTACAGCTATTTCTATGAAGTTGTACAAAAACGCTTTCTTTCGCCAAGACAGTGCGTTTCTCACTGTTACATGCATTTGAATGGGGAACTCGACCGAAACAAAGTATAGGTTTTCATTATGTGAATAACTTGGAAATCTTAGCTCAAACAGCTGCAAAACCTGTTTTCCCAGCACGGAGACCTTGAGTTCTATAATATAAGGCCATAAACATGTTTGTCTGAGTCTTCTATCAAAAGTTACAGCTATTTCTATGAAGTTGTACAAAAACGCTTTCTTTCGCCAAGACAGTGCGTTTCTCACTGTTACATGCATTTGAATGGGGAACTCGACCGAAACAAAGTATAGGTTTTCATTATGTGAATAACTTGGAAATCTTAGCTCAAACAGCTGCAAAACCTGTTTTCCCAGCACGGGAACCTTGAGTTCTATAAGATAAAGCCATAAACATGTGTATCCGAGGCTTCTATCAAAAGTTACAGCTATTTCTATGAAGTTGTACAAAAACGCTTTCTTTCGCCAAGACAGTGCGTTTCTCACTGTTACATGCATTTGAATGGGGAACTCGACCGAAACAAAGTATAGGTTTTCATTATGTGAATAACTTGGAAATCTTAGCTCAAACAGCTGCAAAACCTGTTTGCCCAGCACGGGAACCTTGAGTTCTATAAGATAAAGCCATAAACATGTGTATCCGAGTCTTCTATCAAAAGTTACAGCTATTCATATGAAGTTGTACAAAAACGCTTTCTTTCGCCAAGACAGTGCGTTTCTCACTGTTACATGCATTTGAATGGGGAACTCGACCGAAACAAAGTATAGGTTTTCATTATGTGAATAACTTGGAATTCTTAGCTCAAACAGCTGCAAAACCTGTTTTCCCAGCACGGGGACCTTGAGTTCTATAATATAAGGCCATAAACATGTTTGTCTGAGTCTTCTATCAAAAGTTACAGCTATTTCTATGAAGTTGTACAAAAACGCTTTCTTTCGCCAAGACAGTGCGTTTCTCACTGTTACATGCATTTGAATGGGGAACTCGACCGAAACAAAGTATAGGTTTTCATTATGTGAATAACTTGGAAATCTTAGCTCAAACAGCTGCAAAACCTGTTTTCCCAGCACGGGGACCTTGAGTTCTATAAGATAAAGCCATAAACATGTGTATCCGAGGCTTCTATCAAAAGTTACAGCTATTCATATGAAGTTGTACAAAAACGCGTTCTTTCGCCAAGACAGTGCGTTTCTCACTGTTACATGCATTTGAATGGGGAACTCGACCGAAACAAAGTATAGGTTTTCATTATGTGAATAACTTGGAATTCTTAGCTCAAACAGCTGCAAAACCTGTTTTCCCAGCACGGGGACCTTGAGTTCTATAATATAAGGCCATAAACATGTTTGTCTGAGTCTTCTATCAAAAGTTACAGCTATTTCTATGAAGTTGTACAAAAACGCTTAATTTCGCCAAGACAGTGCGTTTCTCACTGTTACATGCATTTGAATGGGGAACTCGACCGAAACAAAGTATAGGTTTTCATTATGTGAATAACTTGGAAATCTTAGCTCAAACAGCTGCAAAACCTGTTTTCCCAGCACGGAGACCTTGAGTTCTATAATATAAGGCCATAAACATGTTTGTCTGAGTCTTCTATCAAAAGTTACAGCTATTTCTATGAAGTTGTACAAAAACGCTTTCTTTCGCCAAGACAGTGCGTTTCTCACTGTTACATGCATTTGAATGGGGAACTCGACCGAAACAAAGTATAGGTTTTCATTATGTGAATAACTTGGAAATCTTAGCTCAAACAGCTGCAAAACCTGTTTTCCCAGCACGGGAACCTTGAGTTCTATAAGATAAAGCCATAAACATGTGTATCCGAGTCTTCTATCAAAAGTTACAGCTATTTCTATGAAGTTGTACAAAAACGCTTTCTTTCGCCAAGACAGTGCGTTTCTCACTGTTACATGCATTTGAATGGGGAACTCGACCGAAACAAAGTATAGGTTTTCATTATGTGAATAACTTGGAAATCTTAGCTCAAACAGCTGCAAAACCTGTTTTCCCAGCACGGGAACCTTGAGTTCTATAAGATAAAGCCATAAACATGTGTATCCGAGTCTTCTATCAAAAGTTACAGCTATTCATATGAAGTTGTACAAAAACGCTTTCTTTCGCCAAGACAGTGCGTTTCTCACTGTTACATGCATTTGAATGGGGAACTCGACCGAAACAAAGTATAGGTTTTCATTATGTGAATAACTTGGAAATCTTAGCTCAAACAGCTGCAA
The DNA here is from genome assembly GCF_057381845.1 of Rhamphochromis longiceps. Lineage (NCBI taxonomy): Eukaryota > Metazoa > Chordata > Actinopteri > Cichliformes > Cichlidae > Rhamphochromis > Rhamphochromis longiceps. Next base: position 7,841,668 of record NC_140564.1, on the reverse strand, counting down.
AACCTGTTTTCCCAGCACGGGAACCTTGAGTTCTATAAGATAAAGCCATAAACATGTGTATCCGAGTCTTCTATCAAAAGTTACAGCTATTTCTATGAAGTTGTACAAAAACGCTTAATTTCGCCAAGACAGTGCGTTTCTCACTGTTACATGCATTTGAATGGGGAACTCGACCGAAACAAAGTATAGGTTTTCATTATGTGAATAACTTGGAAATCTTAGCTCAAACAGCTGCAAAACCTGTTTTCCCAGCACGGAGACCTTGAGTTCTATAATATAAGGCCATAAACATGTTTGTCTGAGTCTTCTATCAAAAGTTACAGCTATTTCTATGAAGTTGTACAAAAACGCTTTCTTTCGCCAAGACAGTGCGTTTCTCACTGTTACATGCATTTGAATGGGGAACTCGACCGAAACAAAGTATAGGTTTTCATTATGTGAATAACTTGGAAATCTTAGCTCAAACAGCTGCAAAACCTGTTTTCCCAGCACGGGAACCTTGAGTTCTATAAGATAAAGCCATAAACATGTGTATCCGAGGCTTCTATCAAAAGTTACAGCTATTTCTATGAAGTTGTACAAAAACGCTTTCTTTCGCCAAGACAGTGCGTTTCTCACTGTTACATGCATTTGAATGGGGAACTCGACCGAAACAAAGTATAGGTTTTCATTATGTGAATAACTTGGAAATCTTAGCTCAAACAGCTGCAAAACCTGTTTGCCCAGCACGGGAACCTTGAGTTCTATAAGATAAAGCCATAAACATGTGTATCCGAGTCTTCTATCAAAAGTTACAGCTATTTCTATGAAGTTGTACAAAAACGCTTTCTTTCGCCAAGACAGTGCGTTTCTCACTGTTACATGCATTTGAATGGGGAACTCGACCGAAACAAAGTATAGGTTTTCATTATGTGAATAACTTGGAAATCTTAGCTCAAACAGCTGCAAAACCTGTTTTCCCAGCACGGGAACCTTGAGTTCTATAAGATAAAGCCATAAACATGTGTATCCGAGGCTTCTATCAAAAGTTACAGCTATTTCTATGAAGTTGTACAAAAACGCTTTCTTTCGCCAAGACAGTGCGTTTCTCACTGTTACATGCATTTGAATGGGGAACTCGACCGAAACAAAGTATAGGTTTTCATTATGTGAATAACTTGGAAATCTTAGCTCAAACAGCTGCAAAACCTGTTTGCCCAGCACGGGAACCTTGAGTTCTATAAGATAAAGCCATAAACATGTGTATCCGAGTCTTCTATCAAAAGTTACAGCTATTTCTATGAAGTTGTACAAAAACGCTTAATTTCGCCAAGACAGTGCGTTTCTCACTGTTACATGCATTTGAATGGGGAACTCGACCGAAACAAAGTATAGGTTTTCATTATGTGAATAACTTGGAAATCTTAGCTCAAACAGCTGCAAAACCTGTTTTCCCAGCACGGGAACCTTGAGTTCTATAAGATAAAGCCATAAACATGTGTATCCGAGGCTTCTATCAAAAGTTACAGCTATTTCTATGAAGTTGTACAAAAACGCTTTCTTTCGCCAAGACAGTGCGTTTCTCACTGTTACATGCATTTGAATGGGGAACTCGACCGAAACAAAGTATAGGTTTTCATTATGTGAATAACTTGGAAATCTTAGCTCAAACAGCTGCAAAACCTGTTTTCCCAGCACGGGAACCTTGAGTTCTATAAGATAAAGCCATAAACATGTGTATCCGAGTCTTCTATCAAAAGTTACAGCTATTCATATGAAGTTGTACAAAAACGCTTTCTTTCGCCAAGACAGTGCGTTTCTCACTGTTACATGCATTTGAATGGGGAACTCGACCGAAACAAAGTATAGGTTTTCATTATGTGAATAACTTGGAAATCTTAGCTCAAACAGCTGCAAAACCTGTTTTCCCAGCACGGGGACCTTGAGTTCTATAATATAAGGCCATAAACATGTTTGTCTGAGTCTTCTATCAAAAGTTACAGCTATTTCTATGAAGTTGTACAAAAACGCTTTCTTTCACCAAGACAGTGCGTTTCTCACTGTTACATGCATTTGAATGGGGAACTCGACCGAAACAAAGTATAGGTTTTCATTATGTGAATAACTTGGAATTCTTAGCTCAAACAGCTGCAAAACCTGTTTTCCCAGCACGGGGACCTTGAGTTCTATAATATAAGGCCATAAACATGTTTGTCTGAGTCTTCTATCAAAAGTTACAGCTATTTCTATGAAGTTGTACAAAAACGCTTTCTTTCGCCAAGACAGTGCGTTTCTCACTGTTACATGCATTTGAATGGGGAACTCGACCGAAACAAAGTATAGGTTTTCATTATGTGAATAACTTGGAAATCTTAGCTCAAACAGCTGCAAAACCTGTTTGCCCAGCACGGGAACCTTGAGTTCTATAAGATAAAGCCATAAACATGTGTATCCGAGTCTTCTATCAAAAGTTACAGCTATTTCTATGAAGTTGTACAAAAACGCTTAATTTCGCCAAGACAGTGCGTTTCTCACTGTTACATGCATTTGAATGGGGAACTCGACCGAAACAAAGTATAGGTTTTCATTATGTGAATAACTTGGAAATCTTAGCTCAAACAGCTGCAAAACCTGTTTGCCCAGCACGGGAACCTTGAGTTCTATAAGATAAAGCCATAAACATGTGTATCCGAGTCTTCTATCAAAAGTTACAGCTATTCATATGAAGTTGTACAAAAACGCTTTCTTTCGCCAAGACAGTGCGTTTCTCACTGTTACATGCATTTGAATGGGGAACTCGACCGAAACAAAGTATAGGTTTTCATTATGTGAATAACTTGGAAATCTTAGCTCAAACAGCTGCAAAACCTGTTTTCCCAGCACGGGGACCTTGAGTTCTATAATATAAGGCCATAAACATGTTTGTCTGAGTCTTCTATCAAAAGTTACAGCTATTCATATGAAGTTGTACAAAAACGCTTTCTTTCGCCAAGACAGTGCGTTTCTCACTGTTACATGCATTTAAATGGGGAACTCGACCGAAACAAAGTATAGGTTTTCATTATGTGAATAACTTGGAAATCTTAGCTCAAACAGCTGCAAAACCTGTTTTCCCAGCACGGGGACCTTGAGTTCTATAATATAAGGCCATAAACATGTTTGTCTGAGTCTTCTATCAAAAGTTACAGCTATTTCTATGAAGTTGTACAAAAACGCTTTCTTTCGCCAAGACAGTGCGTTTCTCACTGTTACATGCATTTGAATGGGGAACTCGACCGAAACAAAGTATAGGTTTTCATTATGTGAATAACTTGGAAATCTTAGCTCAAACAGCTGCAAAACCTGTTTGCCCAGCACGGGAACCTTGAGTTCTATAAGATAAGGCCATAAACATGTTTGTCTGAGTCTTCTATCAAAAGTTACAGCTATTTCTATGAAGTTGTACAAAAACGCTTTCTTTCGCCAAGACAGTGCGTTTCTCACTGTTACATGCATTTGAATGGGGAACTCGACCAAAACAAAGTATAGGTTTTCATTATGTGAATAACTTGGAAATCTTAGCTCAAACAGCTGCAAAACCTGTTTCCCAGCACGGGAACCTTGAGTTCTATAATATAAGGCCATAAACATGTTTGTCTGAGTCTTCTATCAAAAGTTACAGCTATTTCTATGAAGTTGTACAAAAACGCTTTCTTTCGCCAAGACAGTGCGTTTCTCACTGTTACATGCATTTGAATGGGGAACTCGACCGAAACAAAGTATAGGTTTTCATTATGTGAATAACTTGGAAATCTTAGCTCAAACAGCTGCAAAACCTGTTTGCCCAGCACGGGAACCTTGAGTTCTATAAGATAAAGCCATAAACATGTGTATCCGAGTCTTCTATCAAAAGTTACAGCTATTCATATGAAGTTGTACAAAAACGCTTTCTTTCGCCAAGACAGTGCGTTTCTCACTGTTACATGCATTTGAATGGGGAACTCGACCGAAACAAAGTATAGGTTTTCATTATGTGAATAACTTGGAAATCTTAGCTCAAACAGCTGCAAAACCTGTTTGCCCAGCACGGGAACCTTGAGTTCTATAAGATAAAGCCATAAACATGTGTATCCGAGTCTTCTATCAAAAGTTACAGCTATTCATATGAAGTTGTACAAAAACGCTTTCTTTCGCCAAGACAGTGCGTTTCTCACTGTTACATGCATTTGAATGGGGAACTCGACCGAAACAAAGTATAGGTTTTCATTACGTGAATAACTTGGAAATCTTAGCTCAAACAGCTGCAAAACCTGTTTTCCCAGCACGGGAACCTTGAGTTCTATAAGATAAAGCCATAAACATGTGTATCCGAGTCTTCTATCAAAAGTTACAGCTATTCATATGAAGTTGTACAAAAACGCTTTCTTTCGCCAAGACAGTGCGTTTCTCACTGTTACATGCATTTGAATGGGGAACTCGACCGAAACAAAGTATAGGTTTTCATTATGTGAATAACTTGGAAATCTTAGCTCAAACAGCTGCAAAACCTGTTTTCCCAGCACGGGGACCTTGAGTTCTATAATATAAGGCCATAAACATGTTTGTCTGAGTCTTCTATCAAAAGTTACAGCTATTTCTATGAAGTTGTACAAAAACGCTTAATTTCGCCAAGACAGTGCGTTTCTCACTGTTACATGCATTTGAATGGGGAACTCGACCGAAACAAAGTATAGGTTTTCATTATGTGAATAACTTGGAAATCTTAGCTCAAACAGCTGCAAAACCTGTTTTCCCAGCACGGGAACCTTGAGTTCTATAAGATAAAGCCATAAACATGTGTATCCGAGTCTTCTATCAAAAGTTACAGCTATTCATATGAAGTTGTACAAAAACGCTTTCTTTCGCCAAGACAGTGCGTTTCTCACTGTTACATGCATTTAAATGGGGAACTCGACCGAAACAAAGTATAGGTTTTCATTATGTGAATAACTTGGAAATCTTAGCTCAAACAGCTGCAAAACCTGTTTTCCCAGCACGGGAACCTTGAGTTCTATAAGATAAAGCCATAAACATGTGTATCCGAGTCTTCTATCAAAAGTTACAGCTATTCATATGAAGTTGTACAAAAACGCTTTCTTTCGCCAAGACAGTGCGTTTCTCACTGTTACATGCATTTGAATGGGGAACTCGACCGAAACAAAGTATAGGTTTTCATTATGTGAATAACTTGGAAATCTTAGCTCAAACAGCTGCAAAACCTGTTTGCCCAGCACGGGAACCTTGAGTTATATAAGATAAAGCCATAAACATGTGTATCCGAGTCTTCTATCAAAAGTTACAGCTATTTCTATGAAGTTGTACAAAAACGCTTAATTTCGCCAAGACAGTGCGTTTCTCACTGTTACATGCATTTGAATGGGGAACTCGACCGAAACAAAGTATAGGTTTTCATTATGTGAATAACTTGGAAATCTTAGCTCAAACAGCTGCAAAACCTGTTTTCCCAGCACGGAGACCTTGAGTTCTATAATATAAGGCCATAAACATGTTTGTCTGAGTCTTCTATCAAAAGTTACAGCTATTTCTATGAAGTTGTACAAAAACGCTTTCTTTCGCCAAGACAGTGCGTTTCTCACTGTTACATGCATTTGAATGGGGAACTCGACCGAAACAAAGTATAGGTTTTCATTATGTGAATAACTTGGAAATCTTAGCTCAAACAGCTGCAAAACCTGTTTTCCCAGCACGGGAACCTTGAGTTCTATAAGATAAAGCCATAAACATGTGTATCCGAGTCTTCTATCAAAAGTTACAGCTATTCATATGAAGTTGTACAAAAACGCTTTCTTTCGCCAAGACAGTGCGTTTCTCACTGTTACATGCATTTGAATGGGGAACTCGACCGAAACAAAGTATAGGTTTTCATTATGTGAATAACTTGGAAATCTTAGCTCAAACAGCTGCAAAACCTGTTTTCCCAGCACGGGGACCTTGAGTTCTATAATATAAGGCCATAAACATGTTTGTCTGAGTCTTCTATCAAAAGTTACAGCTATTTCTATGAAGTTGTACAAAAACGCTTTCTTTCGCCAAGACAGTGCGTTTCTCACTGTTACATGCATTTGAATGGGGAACTCGACCGAAACAAAGTATAGGTTTTCATTATGTGAATAACTTGGAAATCTTAGCTCAAACAGCTGCAAAACCTGTTTGCCCAGCACGGGAACCTTGAGTTCTATAAGATAAAGCCATAAACATGTGTATCCGAGGCTTCTATCAAAAGTTACAGCTATTTCTATGAAGTTGTACAAAAACGCTTTCTTTCGCCAAGACAGTGCGTTTCTCACTGTTACATGCATTTGAATGGGGAACTCGACCGAAACAAAGTATAGGTTTTCATTATGTGAATAACTTGGAAATCTTAGCTCAAACAGCTGCAAAACCTGTTTTCCCAGCACGGGAACCTTGAGTTCTATAATATAAGGCCATAAACATGTTTGTCTGAGTCTTCTATCAAAAGTTACAGCTATTTCTATGAAGTTGTACAAAAACGCTTTCTTTCGCCAAGACAGTGCGTTTCTCACTGTTACATGCATTTGAATGGGGAACTCGACCGAAACAAAGTATAGGTTTTCATTATGTGAATAACTTGGAAATCTTAGCTCAAACAGCTGCAAAACCTGTTTGCCCAGCACGGGAACCTTGAGTTCTATAAGATAAGGCCATAAACATGTTTGTCTGAGTCTTCTATCAAAAGTTACAGCTATTTCTATGAAGTTGTACAAAAACGCTTTCTTTCGCCAAGACAGTGCGTTTCTCACTGTTACATGCATTTGAATGGGGAACTCGACCGAAACAAAGTATAGGTTTTCATTATGTGAATAACTTGGAAATCTTAGCTCAAACAGCTGCAAAACCTGTTTGCCCAGCACGGGAACCTTGAGTTCTATAAGATAAAGCCATAAACATGTGTATCCGAGGCTTCTATCAAAAGTTACAGCTATTCATATGAAGTTGTACAAAAACGCTTTCTTTCGCCAAGACAGTGCGTTTCTCACTGTTACATGCATTTGAATGGGGAACTCGACCGAAACAAAGTATAGGTTTTCATTATGTGAATAACTTGGAAATCTTAGCTCAAACAGCTGCAAAACCTGTTTTCCCAGCACGGAGACCTTGAGTTCTATAATATAAGGCCATAAACATGTTTGTCTGAGTCTTCTATCAAAAGTTACAGCTATTTCTATGAAGTTGTACAAAAACGCTTTCTTTCGCCAAGACAGTGCGTTTCTCACTGTTACATGCATTTGAATGGGGAACTCGACCGAAACAAAGTATAGGTTTTCATTATGTGAATAACTTGGAAATCTTAGCTCAAACAGCTGCAAAACCTGTTTGCCCAGCACGGGAACCTTGAGTTCTATAAGATAAAGCCATAAACATGTGTATCCGAGGCTTCTATCAAAAGTTACAGCTATTTCTATGAAGTTGTACAAAAACGCTTAATTTCGCCAAGACAGTGCGTTTCTCACTGTTACATGCATTTGAATGGGGAACTCGACCGAAACAAAGTATAGGTTTTCATTATGTGAATAACTTGGAAATCTTAGCTCAAACAGCTGCAAAACCTGTTTTCCCAGCACGGGGACCTTGAGTTCTATAATATAAGGCCATAAACATGTTTGTCTGAGTCTTCTATCAAAAGTTACAGCTATTTCTATGAAGTTGTACAAAAACGCTTTCTTTCGCCAAGACAGTGCGTTTCTCACTGTTACATGCATTTGAATGGGGAACTCGACCGAAACAAAGTATAGGTTTTCATTATGTGAATAACTTGGAAATCTTAGCTCAAACAGCTGCAAAACCTGTTTGCCCAGCACGGGAACCTTGAGTTCTATAAGATAAAGCCATAAACATGTGTATCCGAGGCTTCTATCAAAAGTTACAGCTATTTCTATGAAGTTGTACAAAAACGCTTAATTTCGCCAAGACAGTGCGTTTCTCACTGTTACATGCATTTGAATGGGGAACTCGACCGAAACAAAGTATAGGTTTTCATTATGTGAATAACTTGGAAATCTTAGCTCAAACAGCTGCAAAACCTGTTTTCCCAGCACGGGGACCTTGAGTTCTATAATATAAGGCCATAAACATGTTTGTCTGAGTCTTCTATCAAAAGTTACAGCTATTTCTATGAAGTTGTACAAAAACGCTTTCTTTCGCCAAGACAGTGCGTTTCTCACTGTTACATGCATTTGAATGGGGAACTCGACCGAAACAAAGTATAGGTTTTCATTATGTGAATAACTTGGAAATCTTAGCTCAAACAGCTGCAAAACCTGTTTGCCCAGCACGGGAACCTTGAGTTCTATAAGATAAAGCCATAAACATGTGTATCCGAGGCTTCTATCAAAAGTTACAGCTATTTCTATGAAGTTGTACAAAAACGCTTTCTTTCGCCAAGACAGTGCGTTTCTCACTGTTACATGCATTTGAATGGGGAACTCGACCGAAACAAAGTATAGGTTTTCATTATGTGAATAACTTGGAAATCTTAGCTCAAACAGCTGCAAAACCTGTTTTCCCAGCACGGGAACCTTGAGTTCTATAATATAAGGCCATAAACATGTTTGTCTGAGTCTTCTATCAAAAGTTACAGCTATTTCTATGAAGTTGTACAAAAACGCTTTCTTTCGCCAAGACAGTGCGTTTCTCACTGTTACATGCATTTGAATGGGGAACTCGACCGAAACAAAGTATAGGTTTTCATTATGTGAATAACTTGGAAATCTTAGCTCAAACAGCTGCAAAACCTGTTTGCCCAGCACGGGAACCTTGAGTTCTATAAGATAAAGCCATAAACATGTGTATCCGAGGCTTCTATCAAAAGTTACAGCTATTTCTATGAAGTTGTACAAAAACGCTTTCTTTCGCCAAGACAGTGCGTTTCTCACTGTTACATGCATTTGAATGGGGAACTCGACCGAAACAAAGTATAGGTTTTCATTATGTGAATAACTTGGAAATCTTAGCTCAAACAGCTGCAAAACCTGTTTTCCCAGCACGGGAACCTTGAGTTCTATAATATAAGGCCATAAACATGTTTGTCTGAGTCTTCTATCAAAAGTTACAGCTATTTCTATGAAGTTGTACAAAAACGCTTTCTTTCGCCAAGACAGTGCGTTTCTCACTGTTACATGCATTTGAATGGGGAACTCGACCGAAACAAAGTATAGGTTTTCATTATGTGAATAACTTGGAAATCTTAGCTCAAACAGCTGCAAAACCTGTTTGCCCAGCACGGGAACCTTGAGTTCTATAAGATAAAGCCATAAACATGTGTATCCGAGGCTTCTATCAAAAGTTACAGCTATTTCTATGAAGTTGTACAAAAACGCTTTCTTTCGCCAAGACAGTGCGTTTCTCACTGTTACATGCATTTGAATGGGGAACTCGACCGAAACAAAGTATAGGTTTTCATTATGTGAATAACTTGGAAATCTTAGCTCAAACAGCTGCAAAACCTGTTTTCCCAGCACGGGAACCTTGAGTTCTATAATATAAGGCCATAAACATGTTTGTCTGAGTCTTCTATCAAAAGTTACAGCTATTTCTATGAAGTTGTACAAAAACGCTTTCTTTCGCCAAGACAGTGCGTTTCTCACTGTTACATGCATTTGAATGGGGAACTCGACCGAAACAAAGTATAGGTTTTCATTATGTGAATAACTTGGAAATCTTAGCTCAAACAGCTGCAAAACCTGTTTGCCCAGCACGGGAACCTTGAGTTCTATAATATAAGGCCATAAACATGTTTGTCTGAGTCTTCTATCAAAAGTTACAGCTATTCATATGAAGTTGTACAAAAACGCTTTCTTTCGCCAAGACAGTGCGTTTCTCACTGTTACATGCATTTGAATGGGGAACTCGACCGAAACAAAGTATAGGTTTTCATTATGTGAATAACTTGGAAATCTTAGCTCAAACAGCTGCAAAACCTGTTTGCCCAGCACGGGAACCTTGAGTTCTATAAGATAAAGCCATAAACATGTGTATCCGAGGCTTCTATCAAAAGTTACAGCTATTCATATGAAGTTGTACAAAAACGCTTTCTTTCGCCAAGACAGTGCGTTTCTCACTGTTACATGCATTTGAATGGGGAACTCGACCGAAACAAAGTATAGGTTTTCATTATGTGAATAACTTGGAAATCTTAGCTCAAACAGCTGCAAAACCTGTTTTCCCAGCACGGGGACCTTGAGTTCTATAATATAAGGCCATAAACATGTTTGTCTGAGTCTTCTATCAAAAGTTACAGCTATTTCTATGAAGTTGTACAAAAACGCTTTCTTTCGCCAAGACAGTGCGTTTCTCACTGTTACATGCATTTGAATGGGGAACTCGACCGAAACAAAGTATAGGTTTTCATTATGTGAATAACTTGGAAATCTTAGCTCAAACAGCTGCAAAACCTGTTTGCCCAGCACGGGAACCTTGAGTTCTATAAGATAAAGCCATAAACATGTGTATCCGAGGCTTCTATCAAAAGTTACAGCTATTTCTATGAAGTTGTACAAAAACGCTTAATTTCGCCAAGACAGTGCGTTTCTCACTGTTACATGCATTTGAATGGGGAACTCGACCGAAACAAAGTATAGGTTTTCATTATGTGAATAACTTGGAAATCTTAGCTCAAACAGCTGCAAAACCTGTTTTCCCAGCACGGGGACCTTGAGTTCTATAATATAAGGCCATAAACATGTTTGTCTGAGTCTTCTATCAAAAGTTACAGCTATTTCTATGAAGTTGTACAAAAACGCTTTCTTTCGCCAAGACAGTGCGTTTCTCACTGTTACATGCATTTGAATGGGGAACTCGACCGAAACAAAGTATAGGTTTTCATTATGTGAATAACTTGGAAATCTTAGCTCAAACAGCTGCAAAACCTGTTTGCCCAGCACGGGAACCTTGAGTTCTATAAGATAAAGCCATAAACATGTGTATCCGAGGCTTCTATCAAAAGTTACAGCTATTTCTATGAAGTTGTACAAAAACGCTTTCTTTCGCCAAGACAGTGCGTTTCTCACTGTTACATGCATTTGAATGGGGAACTCGACCGAAACAAAGTATAGGTTTTCATTATGTGAATAACTTGGAAATCTTAGCTCAAACAGCTGCAAAACCTGTTTTCCCAGCACGGGAACCTTGAGTTCTATAATATAAGGCCATAAACATGTTTGTCTGAGTCTTCTATCAAAAGTTACAGCTATTTCTATGAAGTTGTACAAAAACGCTTTCTTTCGCCAAGACAGTGCGTTTCTCACTGTTACATGCATTTGAATGGGGAACTCGACCGAAACAAAGTATAGGTTTTCATTATGTGAATAACTTGGAAATCTTAGCTCAAACAGCTGCAAAACCTGTTTGCCCAGCACGGGAACCTTGAGTTCTATAAGATAAAGCCATAAACATGTGTATCCGAGGCTTCTATCAAAAGTTACAGCTATTTCTATGAAGTTGTACAAAAACGCTTTCTTTCGCCAAGACAGTGCGTTTCTCACTGTTACATGCATTTGAATGGGGAACTCGACCGAAACAAAGTATAGGTTTTCATTATGTGAATAACTTGGAAATCTTAGCTCAAACAGCTGCAAAACCTGTTTTCCCAGCACGGGAACCTTGAGTTCTATAATATAAGGCCATAAACATGTTTGTCTGAGTCTTCTATCAAAAGTTACAGCTATTTCTATGAAGTTGTACAAAAACGCTTTCTTTCGCCAAGACAGTGCGTTTCTCACTGTTACATGCATTTGAATGGGGAACTCGACCGAAACAAAGTATAGGTTTTCATTATGTGAATAACTTGGAAATCTTAGCTCAAACAGCTGCAAAACCTGTTTGCCCAGCACGGGAACCTTGAGTTCTATAAGATAAAGCCATAAACATGTGTATCCGAGGCTTCTATCAAAAGTTACAGCTATTTCTATGAAGTTGTACAAAAACGCTTTCTTTCGCCAAGACAGTGCGTTTCTCACTGTTACATGCATTTGAATGGGGAACTCGACCGAAACAAAGTATAGGTTTTCATTATGTGAATAACTTGGAAATCTTAGCTCAAACAGCTGCAAAACCTGTTTTCCCAGCACGGGAACCTTGAGTTCTATAATATAAGGCCATAAACATGTTTGTCTGAGTCTTCTATCAAAAGTTACAGCTATTTCTATGAAGTTGTACAAAAACGCTTTCTTTCGCCAAGACAGTGCGTTTCTCACTGTTACATGCATTTGAATGGGGAACTCGACCGAAACAAAGTATAGGTTTTCATTATGTGAATAACTTGGAAATCTTAGCTCAAACAGCTGCAAAACCTGTTTGCCCAGCACGGGAACCTTGAGTTCTATAAGATAAGGCCATAAACATGTTTGTCTGAGTCTTCTATCAAAAGTTACAGCTATTTCTATGAAGTTGTACAAAAACGCTTTCTTTCGCCAAGACAGTGCGTTTCTCACTGTTACATGCATTTGAATGGGGAACTCGACCGAAACAAAGTATAGGTTTTCATTATGTGAATAACTTGGAAATCTTAGCTCAAACAGCTGCAAAACCTGTTTGCCCAGCACGGGAACCTTGAGTTCTATAAGATAAAGCCATAAACATGTGTATCCGAGGCTTCTATCAAAAGTTACAGCTATTCATATGAAGTTGTACAAAAACGCTTTCTTTCGCCAAGACAGTGCGTTTCTCACTGTTACATGCATTTGAATGGGGAACTCGACCGAAACAAAGTATAGGTTTTCATTATGTGAATAACTTGGAAATCTTAGCTCAAACAGCTGCAAAACCTGTTTTCCCAGCACGGAGACCTTGAGTTCTATAATATAAGGCCATAAACATGTTTGTCTGAGTCTTCTATCAAAAGTTACAGCTATTTCTATGAAGTTGTACAAAAACGCTTTCTTTCGCCAAGACAGTGCGTTTCTCACTGTTACATGCATTTGAATGGGGAACTCGACCGAAACAAAGTATAGGTTTTCATTATGTGAATAACTTGGAAATCTTAGCTCAAACAGCTGCAAAACCTGTTTGCCCAGCACGGGAACCTTGAGTTCTATAAGATAAAGCCATAAACATGTGTATCCGAGGCTTCTATCAAAAGTTACAGCTATTTCTATGAAGTTGTACAAAAACGCTTAATTTCGCCAAGACAGTGCGTTTCTCACTGTTACATGCATTTGAATGGGGAACTCGACCGAAACAAAGTATAGGTTTTCATTATGTGAATAACTTGGAAATCTTAGCTCAAACAGCTGCAAAACCTGTTTTCCCAGCACGGGAACCTTGAGTTCTATAATATAAGGCCATAAACATGTTTGTCTGAGTCTTCTATCAAAAGTTACAGCTATTTCTATGAAGTTGTACAAAAACGCTTTCTTTCGCCAAGACAGTGCGTTTCTCACTGTTACATGCATTTGAATGGGGAACTCGACCGAAACAAAGTATAGGTTTTCATTATGTGAATAACTTGGAAATCTTAGCTCAAACAGCTGCAAAACCTGTTTGCCCAGCACGGGAACCTTGAGTTCTATAAGATAAAGCCATAAACATGTGTATCCGAGGCTTCTATCAAAAGTTACAGCTATTTCTATGAAGTTGTACAAAAACGCTTTCTTTCGCCAAGACAGTGCGTTTCTCACTGTTACATGCATTTAAATGGGGAACTCGACCGAAACAAAGTATAGGTTTTCATTATGTGAATAACTTGGAAATCTTAGCTCAAACAGCTGCAAAACCTGTTTTCCCAGCACGGGGACCTTGAGTTCTATAATATAAGGCCATAAACATGTTTGTCTGAGTCTTCTATCAAAAGTTACAGCTATTTCTATGAAGTTGTACAAAAACGCTTTCTTTCGCCAAGACAGTGCGTTTCTCACTGTTACATGCATTTGAATGGGGAACTCGACTGAAACAAAGTATAGGTTTTCATTATGTGAATAACTTGGAAATCTTAGCTCAAACAGCTGCAAAACCTGTTTTCCCAGCACGGGAACCTTGAGTTCTATAAGATAAAGCCATAAACATGTGTATCCGAGGCTTCTATCAAAAGTTACAGCTATTCATATGAAGTTGTACAAAAACGCTTTCTTTCGCCAAGACAGTGCGTTTCTCACTGTTACATGCATTTGAATGGGGAACTCAACCGAAACAAAGTATAGGTTTTCATTATGTGAATAACTTGGAAATCTTAGCTCAAACAGCTGCAAAACCTGTTTTCCCAGCACGGGAACCTTGAGTTCTATAATATAAGGCCATAAACATGTTTGTCTGAGTCTTCTATCAAAAGTTACAGCTATTTCTATGAAGTTGTACAAAAACGCTTTCTTTCGCCAAGACAGTGCGTTTCTCACTGTTACATGCATTTGAATGGGGAACTCGACCGAAACAAAGTATAGGTTTTCATTATGTGAATAACTTGGAAATCTTAGCTCAAACAGCTGCAAAACCTGTTTTCCCAGCACGGGAACCTTGAGTTCTATAAGATAAAGCCATAAACATGTGTATCCGAGGCTTCTATCAAAAGTTACAGCTATTTCTATGAAGTTGTACAAAAACGCTTTCTTTCGCCAAGACAGTGCGTTTCTCACTGTTACATGCATTTGAATGGGGAACTCGACCGAAACAAAGTATAGGTTTTCATTATGTGAATAACTTGGAAATCTTAGCTCAAACAGCTGCAAAACCTGTTTTCCCAGCACGGGGACCTTGAGTTCTATAATATAAGGCCATAAACATGTTTGTCTGAGTCTTCTATCAAAAGTTACAGCTATTTCTATGAAGTTGTACAAAAACGCTTTCTTTCGCCAAGACAGTGCGTTTCTCACTGTTACATGCATTTGAATGGGGAACTCGACCGAAACAAAGTATAGGTTTTCATTATGTGAATAACTTGGAAATCTTAGCTCAAACAGCTGCAAAACCTGTTTGCCCAGCACGGGAACCTTGAGTTCTATAAGATAAAGCCATAAACATGTGTATCCGAGTCTTCTATCAAAAGTTACAGCTATTTCTATGAAGTTGTACAAAAACGCTTAATTTCGCCAAGACAGTGCGTTTCTCACTGTTACATGCATTTGAATGGGGAACTCGACCGAAACAAAGTATAGGTTTTCATTATGTGAATAACTTGGAAATCTTAGCTCAAACAGCTGCAAAACCTGTTTTCCCAGCACGGAGACCTTGAGTTCTATAATATAAGGCCATAAACATGTTTGTCTGAGTCTTCTATCAAAAGTTACAGCTATTTCTATGAAGTTGTACAAAAACGCTTTCTTTCGCCAAGACAGTGCGTTTCTCACTGTTACATGCATTTGAATGGGGAACTCGACCGAAACAAAGTATAGGTTTTCATTATGTGAATAACTTGGAAATCTTAGCTCAAACAGCTGCAAAACCTGTTTTCCCAGCACGGGAACCTTGAGTTCTATAATATAAGGCCATAAACATGTTTGTCTGAGTCTTCTATCAAAAGTTACAGCTATTTCTATGAAGTTGTACAAAAACGCTTTCTTTCGCCAAGACAGTGCGTTTCTCACTGTTACATGCATTTGAATGGGGAACTCGACCGAAACAAAGTATAGGTTTTCATTATGTGAATAACTTGGAAATCTTAGCTCAAACAGCTGCAAAACCTGTTTGCCCAGCACGGGAACCTTGAGTTCTATAAGATAAAGCCATAAACATGTGTATCCGAGTCTTCTATCAAAAGTTACAGCTATTCATATGAAGTTGTACAAAAACGCTTTCTTTCGCCAAGACAGTGCGTTTCTCACTGTTACATGCATTTGAATGGGGAACTCGACCGAAACAAAGTATAGGTTTTCATTATGTGAATAACTTGGAAATCTTAGCTCAAACAGCTGCAAAACCTGTTTTCCCAGCACGGGAACCTTGAGTTCTATAATATAAGGCCATAAACATGTTTGTCTGAGTCTTCTATCAAAAGTTACAGCTATTTCTATGAAGTTGTACAAAAACGCTTTCTTTCGCCAAGACAGTGCGTTTCTCACTGTTACATGCATTTGAATGGGGAACTCGACCGAAACAAAGTATAGGTTTTCATTATGTGAATAACTTGGAAATCTTAGCTCAAACAGCTGCAAAACCTGTTTGCCCAGCACGGGAACCTTGAGTTCTATAAGATAAAGCCATAAACATGTGTATCCGAGTCTTCTATCAAAAGTTACAGCTATTCATATGAAGTTGTACAAAAACGCTTTCTTTCGCCAAGACAGTGCGTTTCTCACTGTTACATGCATTTGAATGGGGAACTCGACCGAAACAAAGTATAGGTTTTCATTATGTGAATAACTTGGAAATCTTAGCTCAAACAGCTGCAAAACCTGTTTGCCCAGCACGGAGACCTTGAGTTCTATAATATAAGGCCATAAACATGTTTGTCTGAGTCTTCTATCAAAAGTTACAGCTATTTCTATGAAGTTGTACAAAAACGCTTTCTTTCGCCAAGACAGTGCGTTTCTCACTGTTACATGCATTTAAATGGGGAACTCGACCGAAACAAAGTATAGGTTTTCATTATGTGAATAACTTGGAAATCTTAGCTCAAACAGCTGCAAAACCTGTTTTCCCCGCACGGGAACCTTGAGTTCTATAAGATAAAGCCATAAACATGTGTATCCGAGTCTTCTATCAAAAGTTACAGCTATTTCTATGAAGTTGTACAAAAACGCTTAATTTCGCCAAGACAGTGCGTTTCTCACTGTTACATGCATTTGAATGGGGAACTCGACCGAAACAAAGTATAGGTTTTCATTATGTGAATAACTTGGAAATCTTAGCTCAAACAGCTGCAAAACCTGTTTTCCCAGCACGGAGACCTTGAGTTCTATAATATAAGGCCATAAACATGTTTGTCTGAGTCTTCTATCAAAAGTTACAGCTATTTCTATGAAGTTGTACAAAAACGCTTTCTTTCGCCAAGACAGTGCGTTTCTCACTGTTACATGCATTTGAATGGGGAACTCGACCGAAACAAAGTATAGGTTTTCATTATGTGAATAACTTGGAAATCTTAGCTCAAACAGCTGCAAAACCTGTTTGCCCAGCACGGGAACCTTGAGTTCTATAAGATAAGGCCATAAACATGTTTGTCTGAGTCTTCTATCAAAAGTTACAGCTATTTCTATGAAGTTGTACAAAAACGCTTTCTTTCGCCAAGACAGTGCGTTTCTCACTGTTACATGCATTTGAATGGGGAACTCGACCGAAACAAAGTATAGGTTTTCATTATGTGAATAACTTGGAAATCTTAGCTCAAACAGCTGCAAAACCTGTTTGCCCAGCACGGGAACCTTGAGTTCTATAAGATAAAGCCATAAACATGTGTATCCGAGGCTTCTATCAAAAGTTACAGCTATTCATATGAAGTTGTACAAAAACGCTTTCTTTCGCCAAGACAGTGCGTTTCTCACTGTTACATGCATTTGAATGGGGAACTCGACCGAAACAAAGTATAGGTTTTCATTATGTGAATAACTTGGAAATCTTAGCTCAAACAGCTGCAAAACCTGTTTTCCCAGCACGGGAACCTTGAGTTCTATAAGATAAAGCCATAAACATGTGTATCCGAGTCTTCTATCAAAAGTTACAGCTATTCATATGAAGTTGTACAAAAACGCTTTCTTTCGCCAAGACAGTGCGTTTCTCACTGTTACATGCATTTGAATGGGGAACTCGACCGAAACAAAGTATAGGTTTTCATTATGTGAATAACTTGGAATTCTTAGCTCAAACAGCTGCAAAACCTGTTTTCCCAGCACGGGGACCTTGAGTTCTATAATATAAGGCCATAAACATGTTTGTCTGAGTCTTCTATCAAAAGTTACAGCTATTTCTATGAAGTTGTACAAAAACGCTTTCTTTCGCCAAGACAGTGCGTTTCTCACTGTTACATGCATTTGAATGGGGAACTCGACCGAAACAAAGTATAGGTTTTCATTATGTGAATAACTTGGAAATCTTAGCTCAAACAGCTGCAAAACCTGTTTTCCCAGCACGGAGACCTTGAGTTCTATAATATAAGGCCATAAACATGTTTGTCTGAGTCTTCTATCAAAAGTTACAGCTATTTCTATGAAGTTGTACAAAAACGCTTTCTTTCGCCAAGACAGTGCGTTTCTCACTGTTACATGCATTTGAATGGGGAACTCGACCGAAACAAAGTATAGGTTTTCATTATGTGAATAACTTGGAAATCTTAGCTCAAACAGCTGCAAAACCTGTTTTCCCCGCACGGGAACCTTGAGTTCTATAAGATAAAGCCATAAACATGTGTATCCGAGTCTTCTATCAAAAGTTACAGCTATTTCTATGAAGTTGTACAAAAACGCTTAATTTCGCCAAGACAGTGCGTTTCTCACTGTTACATGCATTTGAATGGGGAACTCGACCGAAACAAAGTATAGGTTTTCATTATGTGAATAACTTGGAAATCTTAGCTCAAACAGCTGCAAAACCTGTTTTCCCAGCACGGAGACCTTGAGTTCTATAATATAAGGCCATAAACATGTTTGTCTGAGTCTTCTATCAAAAGTTACAGCTATTTCTATGAAGTTGTACAAAAACGCTTTCTTTCGCCAAGACAGTGCGTTTCTCACTGTTACATGCATTTGAATGGGGAACTCGACCGAAACAAAGTATAGGTTTTCATTATGTGAATAACTTGGAAATCTTAGCTCAAACAGCTGCAAAACCTGTTTTCCCCGCACGGGAACCTTCAGTTCTATAAGATAAAGCCATAAACATGTGTATCCGAGTCTTCTATCAAATGTTACAGCTATTTCTATGAAGTTGTACAAAAACGCTTTCTTTCGCCAAGACAGTGCGTTTCTCACTGTTACATGCATTTGAATGGGGAACTCGACCGAAACAAAGTATAGGTTTTCATTATGTGAATAACTTGGAAATCTTAGCTCAAACAGCTGCAAAACCTGTTTGCCCAGCACGGGAACCTTGAGTTCTATAAGATAAAGCCATAAACATGTGTATCCGAGGCTTCTATCAAAAGTTACAGCTATTCATATGAAGTTGTACAAAAACGCTTTCTTTCGCCAAGACAGTGCGTTTCTCACTGTTACATGCATTTGAATGGGGAACTCGACCGAAACAAAGTATAGGTTTTCATTATGTGAATAACTTGGAAATCTTAGCTCAAACAGCTGCAAAACCTGTTTTCCCAGCACGGGAACCTTGAGTTCTATAAGATAAAGCCATAAACATGTGTATCCGAGTCTTCTATCAAAAGTTACAGCTATTCATATGAAGTTGTACAAAAACGCTTTCTTTCGCCAAGACAGTGCGTTTCTCACTGTTACATGCATTTGAATGGGGAACTCGACCGAAACAAAGTATAGGTTTTCATTATGTGAATAACTTGGAATTCTTAGCTCAAACAGCTGCAAAACCTGTTTTCCCAGCACGGGGACCTTGAGTTCTATAATATAAGGCCATAAACATGTTTGTCTGAGTCTTCTATCAAAAGTTACAGCTATTTCTATGAAGTTGTACAAAAACGCTTTCTTTCGCCAAGACAGTGCGTTTCTCACTGTTACATGCATTTGAATGGGGAACTCGACCGAAACAAAGTATAGGTTTTCATTATGTGAATAACTTGGAAATCTTAGCTCAAACAGCTGCAAAACCTGTTTGCCCAGCACGGGAACCTTGAGTTCTATAAGATAAAGCCATAAACATGTGTATCCGAGTCTTCTATCAAAAGTTACAGCTATTTCTATGAAGTTGTACAAAAACGCTTAATTTCGCCAAGACAGTGCGTTTCTCACTGTTACATGCATTTGAATGGGGAACTCGACCGAAACAAAGTATAGGTTTTCATTATGTGAATAACTTGGAAATCTTAGCTCAAACAGCTGCAAAACCTGTTTTCCCAGCACGGAGACCTTGAGTTCTATAATATAAGGCCATAAACATGTTTGTCTGAGTCTTCTATCAAAAGTTACAGCTATTTCTATGAAGTTGTACAAAAACGCTTTCTTTCGCCAAGACAGTGCGTTTCTCACTGTTACATGCATTTGAATGGGGAACTCGACCGAAACAAAGTATAGGTTTTCATTATGTGAATAACTTGGAAATCTTAGCTCAAACAGCTGCAAAACCTGTTTTCCCCGCACGGGAACCTTGAGTTCTATAAGATAAAGCCATAAACATGTGTATCCGAGTCTTCTATCAAAAGTTACAGCTATTTCTATGAAGTTGTACAAAAACGCTTTCTTTCGCCAAGACAGTGCGTTTCTCACTGTTACATGCATTTGAATGGGGAACTCGACCGAAACAAAGTATAGGTTTTCATTATGTGAATAACTTGGAAATCTTAGCTCAAACAGCTGCAAAACCTGTTTGCCCAGCACGGGAACCTTGAGTTCTATAAGATAAAGCCATAAACATGTGTATCCGAGGCTTCTATCAAAAGTTACAGCTATTCATATGAAGTTGTACAAAAACGCTTTCTTTCGCCAAGACAGTGCGTTTCTCACTGTTACATGCATTTGAATGGGGAACTCGACCGAAACAAAGTATAGGTTTTCATTATGTGAATAACTTGGAAATCTTAGCTCAAACAGCTGCAAAACCTGTTTTCCCAGCACGGGAACCTTGAGTTCTATAAGATAAAGCCATAAACATGTGTATCCGAGTCTTCTATCAAAAGTTACAGCTATTCATATGAAGTTGTACAAAAACGCTTTCTTTCGCCAAGACAGTGCGTTTCTCACTGTTACATGCATTTGAATGGGGAACTCGACCGAAACAAAGTATAGGTTTTCATTATGTGAATAACTTGGAAATCTTAGCTCAAACAGCTGCAAAACCTGTTTTCCCCGCACGGGAACCTTGAGTTCTATAAGATAAAGCCATAAACATGTGTATCCGAGTCTTCTATCAAATGTTACAGCTATTTCTATGAAGTTGTACAAAAACGCTTTCTTTCGCCAAGACAGTGCGTTTCTCACTGTTACATGCATTTGAATGGGGAACTCGACCGAAACAAAGTATAGGTTTTCATTATGTGAATAACTTGGAAATCTTAGCTCAAACAGCTGCAAAACCTGTTTGCCCAGCACGGGAACCTTGAGTTCTATAAGATAAAGCCATAAACATGTGTATCCGAGGCTTCTATCAAAAGTTACAGCTATTCATATGAAGTTGTACAAAAACGCTTTCTTTCGCCAAGACAGTGCGTTTCTCACTGTTACATGCATTTGAATGGGGAACTCGACCGAAACAAAGTATAGGTTTTCATTATGTGAATAACTTGGAAATCTTAGCTCAAACAGCTGCAAAACCTGTTTTCCCAGCACGGGAACCTTGAGTTCTATAAGATAAAGCCATAAACATGTGTATCCGAGTCTTCTATCAAAAGTTACAGCTATTCATATGAAGTTGTACAAAAACGCTTTCTTTCGCCAAGACAGTGCGTTTCTCACTGTTACATGCATTTGAATGGGGAACTCGACCGAAACAAAGTATAGGTTTTCATTATGTAAATAACTTGGAAATCTTAGCTCAAACAGCTGCAAAACCTGTTTTCCCAGCACGGGAACCTTGAGTTCTATAATATAAGGCCATAAACATGTTTGTCTGAGTCTTCTATCAAAAGTTACAGCTATTTCTATGAAGTTGTACAAAAACGCTTTCTTTCGCCAAGACAGTGCGTTTCTCACTGTTACATGCATTTGAATGGGGAACTCGACCGAAACAAAGTATAGGTTTTCATTATGTGAATAACTTGGAAATCTTAGCTCAAACAGCTGCAAAACCTGTTTTCCCAGCACGGAGACCTTGAGTTCTATAATATAAGGCCATAAACATGTTTGTCTGAGTCTTCTATCAAAAGTTACAGCTATTTCTATGAAGTTGTACAAAAACGCTTTCTTTCGCCAAGACAGTGCGTTTCTCACTGTTACATGCATTTGAATGGGGAACTCGACCGAAACAAAGTATAGGTTTTCATTATGTGAATAACTTGGAAATCTTAGCTCAAACAGCTGCAAAACCTGTTTTCCCCGCACGGGAACCTTGAGTTCTATAAGATAAAGCCATAAACATGTGTATCCGAGTCTTCTATCAAAAGTTACAGCTATTTCTATGAAGTTGTACAAAAACGCTTTCTTTCGCCAAGACAGTGCGTTTCTCACTGTTACATGCATTTGAATGGGGAACTCGACCGAAACAAAGTATAGGTTTTCATTATGTGAATAACTTGGAAATCTTAGCTCAAACAGCTGCAAAACCTGTTTTCCCAGCACGGGAACCTTGAGTTCTATAATATAAGGCCATAAACATGTTTGTCTGAGTCTTCTATCAAAAGTTACAGCTATTTCTATGAAGTTGTACAAAAACGCTTTCTTTCGCCAAGACAGTGCGTTTCTCACTGTTACATGCATTTGAATGGGGAACTCGACCGAAACAAAGTATAGGTTTTCATTATGTGAATAACTTGGAAATCTTAGCTCAAACAGCTGCAAAACCTGTTTGCCCAGCACGGGAACCTTGAGTTCTATAAGATAAAGCCATAAACATGTGTATCCGAGGCTTCTATCAAAAGTTACAGCTATTCATATGAAGTTGTACAAAAACGCTTTCTTTCGCCAAGACAGTGCGTTTCTCACTGTTACATGCATTTGAATGGGGAACTCGACCGAAACAAAGTATAGGTTTTCATTATGTGAATAACTTGGAAATCTTAGCTCAAACAGCTGCAAAACCTGTTTTCCCAGCACGGGAACCTTGAGTTCTATAAGATAAAGCCATAAACATGTGTATCCGAGTCTTCTATCAAAAGTTACAGCTATTCATATGAAGTTGTACAAAAACGCTTTCTTTCGCCAAGACAGTGCGTTTCTCACTGTTACATGCATTTGAATGGGGAACTCGACCGAAACAAAGTATAGGTTTTCATTATGTGAATAACTTGGAAATCTTAGCTCAAACAGCTGCAAAACCTGTTTGCCCAGCACGGGAACCTTGAGTTCTATAAGATAAAGCCATAAACATGTGTATCCGAGTCTTCTATCAAAAGTTACAGCTATTCATATGAAGTTGTACAAAAACGCTTTCTTTCGCCAAGACAGTGCGTTTCTCACTGTTACATGCATTTGAATGGGGAACTCGACCGAAACAAAGTATAGGTTTTCATTATGTGAATAACTTGGAAATCTTAGCTCAAACAGCTGCAAAACCTGTTTTCCCAGCACGGGAACCTTGAGTTCTATAAGATAAAGCCATAAACATGTGTATCCGAGTCTTCTATCAAAAGTTACAGCTATTCATATGAAGTTGTACAAAAACGCTTTCTTTCGCCAAGACAGTGCGTTTCTCACTGTTACATGCATTTGAATGGGGAACTCGACCGAAACAAAGTATAGGTTTTCATTACGTGAATAACTTGGAAATCTTAGCTCAAACAGCTGCAAAACCTGTTTTCCCAGCATGGAGACCTTGAGTTCTATAATATAAGGCCATAAACATGTTTGTCTGAGTCTTCTATCAAAAGTTACAGCTATTTCTATGAAGTTGTACAAAAACGCTTTCTTTCGCCAAGACAGTGCGTTTCTCACTGTTACATGCATTTGAATGGGGAACTCGACCGAAACAAAGTATAGGTTTTCATTATGTGAATAACTTGGAAATCTTAGCTCAAACAGCTGCAAAACCTGTTTTCCCAGCACGGAGACCTTGAGTTCTATAATATAAGGCCATAAACATGTTTGTCTG
This sequence comes from Rhamphochromis longiceps, assembly GCF_057381845.1. NCBI lineage: Eukaryota > Metazoa > Chordata > Actinopteri > Cichliformes > Cichlidae > Rhamphochromis > Rhamphochromis longiceps. Next base: position 7,817,905 of record NC_140564.1, on the reverse strand, counting down.
AGTCTTCTATCAAAAGTTACAGCTATTTCTATGAAGTTGTACAAAAACGCTTTCTTTCGCCAAGACAGTGCGTTTCTCACTGTTACATGCATTTGAATGGGGAACTCGACCGAAACAAAGTATAGGTTTTCATTATGTGAATAACTTGGAAATCTTAGCTCAAACAGCTGCAAAACCTGTTTTCCCCGCACGGGAACCTTGAGTTCTATAAGATAAAGCCATAAACATGTGTATCCGAGTCTTCTATCAAAAGTTACAGCTATTTCTATGAAGTTGTACAAAAACGCTTTCTTTCGCCAAGACAGTGCGTTTCTCACTGTTACATGCATTTGAATGGGGAACTCGACCGAAACAAAGTATAGGTTTTCATTATGTGAATAACTTGGAAATCTTAGCTCAAACAGCTGCAAAACCTGTTTTCCCAGCACGGGAACCTTGAGTTCTATAATATAAGGCCATAAACATGTTTGTCTGAGTCTTCTATCAAAAGTTACAGCTATTTCTATGAAGTTGTACAAAAACGCTTTCTTTCGCCAAGACAGTGCGTTTCTCACTGTTACATGCATTTGAATGGGGAACTCGACCGAAACAAAGTATAGGTTTTCATTATGTGAATAACTTGGAAATCTTAGCTCAAACAGCTGCAAAACCTGTTTGCCCAGCACGGGAACCTTGAGTTCTATAAGATAAAGCCATAAACATGTGTATCCGAGGCTTCTATCAAAAGTTACAGCTATTCATATGAAGTTGTACAAAAACGCTTTCTTTCGCCAAGACAGTGCGTTTCTCACTGTTACATGCATTTGAATGGGGAACTCGACCGAAACAAAGTATAGGTTTTCATTATGTGAATAACTTGGAAATCTTAGCTCAAACAGCTGCAAAACCTGTTTTCCCAGCACGGGAACCTTGAGTTCTATAAGATAAAGCCATAAACATGTGTATCCGAGTCTTCTATCAAAAGTTACAGCTATTCATATGAAGTTGTACAAAAACGCTTTCTTTCGCCAAGACAGTGCGTTTCTCACTGTTACATGCATTTGAATGGGGAACTCGACCGAAACAAAGTATAGGTTTTCATTATGTGAATAACTTGGAAATCTTAGCTCAAACAGCTGCAAAACCTGTTTGCCCAGCACGGGAACCTTGAGTTCTATAAGATAAAGCCATAAACATGTGTATCCGAGTCTTCTATCAAAAGTTACAGCTATTCATATGAAGTTGTACAAAAACGCTTTCTTTCGCCAAGACAGTGCGTTTCTCACTGTTACATGCATTTGAATGGGGAACTCGACCGAAACAAAGTATAGGTTTTCATTATGTGAATAACTTGGAAATCTTAGCTCAAACAGCTGCAAAACCTGTTTTCCCAGCACGGGAACCTTGAGTTCTATAAGATAAAGCCATAAACATGTGTATCCGAGTCTTCTATCAAAAGTTACAGCTATTCATATGAAGTTGTACAAAAACGCTTTCTTTCGCCAAGACAGTGCGTTTCTCACTGTTACATGCATTTGAATGGGGAACTCGACCGAAACAAAGTATAGGTTTTCATTACGTGAATAACTTGGAAATCTTAGCTCAAACAGCTGCAAAACCTGTTTTCCCAGCATGGAGACCTTGAGTTCTATAATATAAGGCCATAAACATGTTTGTCTGAGTCTTCTATCAAAAGTTACAGCTATTTCTATGAAGTTGTACAAAAACGCTTTCTTTCGCCAAGACAGTGCGTTTCTCACTGTTACATGCATTTGAATGGGGAACTCGACCGAAACAAAGTATAGGTTTTCATTATGTGAATAACTTGGAAATCTTAGCTCAAACAGCTGCAAAACCTGTTTGCCCAGCACGGGAACCTTGAGTTCTATAAGATAAAGCCATAAACATGTGTATCCGAGGCTTCTATCAAAAGTTACAGCTATTTCTATGAAGTTGTACAAAAACGCTTTCTTTCGCCAAGACAGTGCGTTTCTCACTGTTACATGCATTTGAATGGGGAACTCGACCGAAACAAAGTATAGGTTTTCATTATGTGAATAACTTGGAAATCTTAGCTCAAACAGCTGCAAAACCTGTTTTCCCAGCACGGGAACCTTGAGTTCTATAAGATAAAGCCATAAACATGTGTATCCGAGTCTTCTATCAAAAGTTACAGCTATTCATATGAAGTTGTACAAAAACGCTTTCTTTCGCCAAGACAGTGCGTTTCTCACTGTTACATGCATTTGAATGGGGAACTCGACCGAAACAAAGTATAGGTTTTCATTATGTGAATAACTTGGAAATCTTAGCTCAAACAGCTGCAAAACCTGTTTTCCCAGCACGGAGACCTTGAGTTCTATAATACAAGGCCATAAACATGTTTGTCTGAGTCTTCTATCAAAAGTTACAGCTATTTCTATGAAGTTGTACAAAAACGCTTTCTTTCGCCAAGACAGTGCGTTTCTCACTGTTACATGCATTTGAATGGGGAACTCGACCGAAACAAAGTATAGGTTTTCATTACGTGAATAACTTGGAAATCTTAGCTCAAACAGCTGCAAAACCTGTTTTCCCAGCACGGAGACCTTGAGTTCTATAATATAAGGCCATAAACATGTTTGTCTGAGTCTTCTATCAAAAGTTACAGCTATTCATATGAAGTTGTACAAAAACGCTTTCTTTCGCCAAGACAGTGCGTTTCTCACTGTTACATGCATTTAAATGGGGAACTCGACCGAAACAAAGTATAGGTTTTCATTATGTGAATAACTTGGAAATCTTAGCTCAAACAGCTGCAAAACCTGTTTTCCCAGCACGGAGACCTTGAGTTCTATAATATAAAGCCATAAACATGTGTATCCGAGTCTTCTATCAAAAGTTACAGCTATTCATATGAAGTTGTACAAAAACGCTTTCTTTCGCCAAGACAGTGCGTTTCTCACTGTTACATGCATTTGAATGGGGAACTCGACCGAAACAAAGTATAGGTTTTCATTATGTGAATAACTTGGAAATCTTAGCTCAAACAGCTGCAAAACCTGTTTGCCCAGCACGGGAACCTTGAGTTCTATAAGATAAAGCCATAAACATGTGTATCCGAGTCTTCTATCAAAAGTTACAGCTATTCATATGAAGTTGTACAAAAACGCTTTCTTTCGCCAAGACAGTGCGTTTCTCACTGTTACATGCATTTGAATGGGGAACTCGACCGAAACAAAGTATAGGTTTTCATTATGTGAATAACTTGGAAATCTTAGCTCAAACAGCTGCAAAACCTGTTTTCCCAGCACGGAGACCTTGAGTTCTATAATATAAGGCCATAAACATGTTTGTCTGAGTCTTCTATCAAAAGTTACAGCTATTTCTATGAAGTTGTACAAAAACGCTTTCTTTCGCCAAGACAGTGCGTTTCTCACTGTTACATGCATTTGAATGGGGAACTCGACCGAAACAAAGTATAGGTTTTCATTATGTGAATAACTTGGAAATCTTAGCTCAAACAGCTGCAAAACCTGTTTTCCCAGCACGGGAACCTTGAGTTCTATAAGATAAAGCCATAAACATGTGTATCCGAGTCTTCTATCAAAAGTTACAGCTATTCATATGAAGTTGTACAAAAACGCTTTCTTTCGCCAAGACAGTGCGTTTCTCACTGTTACATGCATTTGAATGGGGAACTCGACCGAAACAAAGTATAGGTTTTCATTATGTGAATAACTTGGAAATCTTAGCTCAAACAGCTGCAAAACCTGTTTGCCCAGCACGGGAACCTTGAGTTCTATAAGATAAAGCCATAAACATGTGTATCCGAGTCTTCTATCAAAAGTTACAGCTATTCATATGAAGTTGTACAAAAACGCTTTCTTTCGCCAAGACAGTGCGTTTCTCACTGTTACATGCATTTGAATGGGGAACTCGACCGAAACAAAGTATAGGTTTTCATTATGTGAATAACTTGGAAATCTTAGCTCAAACAGCTGCAAAACCTGTTTTCCCAGCACGGGAACCTTGAGTTCTATAAGATAAAGCCATAAACATGTGTATCCGAGTCTTCTATCAAAAGTTACAGCTATTCATATGAAGTTGTACAAAAACGCTTTCTTTCGCCAAGACAGTGCGTTTCTCACTGTTACATGCATTTGAATGGGGAACTCGACCGAAACAAAGTATAGGTTTTCATTACGTGAATAACTTGGAAATCTTAGCTCAAACAGCTGCAAAACCTGTTTTCCCAGCACGGAGACCTTGAGTTCTATAATATAAGGCCATAAACATGTTTGTCTGAGTCTTCTATCAAAAGTTACAGCTATTTCTATGAAGTTGTACAAAAACGCTTTCTTTCGCCAAGACAGTGCGTTTCTCACTGTTACATGCATTTGAATGGGGAACTCGACCGAAACAAAGTATAGGTTTTCATTATGTGAATAACTTGGAAATCTTAGCTCAAACAGCTGCAAAACCTGTTTTCCCAGCACGGGAACCTTGAGTTCTATAAGATAAAGCCATAAACATGTGTATCCGAGTCTTCTATCAAAAGTTACAGCTATTCATATGAAGTTGTACAAAAACGCTTTCTTTCGCCAAGACAGTGCGTTTCTCACTGTTACATGCATTTGAATGGGGAACTCGACCGAAACAAAGTATAGGTTTTCATTATGTGAATAACTTGGAAATCTTAGCTCAAACAGCTGCAAAACCTGTTTTCCCAGCACGGGAACCTTGAGTTCTATAAGATAAAGCCATAAACATGTGTATCCGAGTCTTCTATCAAAAGTTACAGCTATTCATATGAAGTTGTACAAAAACGCTTTCTTTCGCCAAGACAGTGCGTTTCTCACTGTTACATGCATTTGAATGGGGAACTCGACCGAAACAAAGTATAGGTTTTCATTATGTGAATAACTTGGAAATCTTAGCTCAAACAGCTGCAAAACCTGTTTTCCCAGCACGGAGACCTTGAGTTCTATAATACAAGGCCATAAACATGTTTGTCTGAGTCTTCTATCAAAAGTTACAGCTATTTCTATGAAGTTGTACAAAAACGCTTTCTTTCGCCAAGACAGTGCGTTTCTCACTGTTACATGCATTTGAATGGGGAACTCGACCGAAACAAAGTATAGGTTTTCATTACGTGAATAACTTGGAAATCTTAGCTCAAACAGCTGCAAAACCTGTTTTCCCAGCACGGAGACCTTGAGTTCTATAATATAAGGCCATAAACATGTTTGTCTGAGTCTTCTATCAAAAGTTACAGCTATTTCTATGAAGTTGTACAAAAACGCTTTCTTTCGCCAAGACAGTGCGTTTCTCACTGTTACATGCATTTGAATGGGGAACTCGACCGAAACAAAGTATAGGTTTTCATTATGTGAATAACTTGGAAATCTTAGCTCAAACAGCTGCAAAACCTGTTTTCCCAGCACGGGAACCTTGAGTTCTATAAGATAAAGCCATAAACATGTGTATCCGAGTCTTCTATCAAAAGTTACAGCTATTCATATGAAGTTGTACAAAAACGCTTTCTTTCGCCAAGACAGTGCGTTTCTCACTGTTACATGCATTTAAATGGGGAACTCGACCGAAACAAAGTATAGGTTTTCATTATGTGAATAACTTGGAAATCTTAGCTCAAACAGCTGCAAAACCTGTTTTCCCAGCACGGGGACCTTGAGTTCTATAATATAAGGCCATAAACATGTTTGTCTGAGTCTTCTATCAAAAGTTACAGCTATTTCTATGAAGTTGTACAAAAACGCTTTCTTTCGCCAAGACAGTGCGTTTCTCACTGTTACATGCATTTGAATGGGGAACTCGACCGAAACAAAGTATAGGTTTTCATTATGTGAATAACTTGGAAATCTTAGCTCAAACAGCTGCAAAACCTGTTTGCCCAGCACGGGAACCTTGAGTTCTATAAGATAAAGCCATAAACATGTGTATCCGAGTCTTCTATCAAAAGTTACAGCTATTCATATGAAGTTGTACAAAAACGCTTTCTTTCGCCAAGACAGTGCGTTTCTCACTGTTACATGCATTTAAATGGGGAACTCGACCGAAACAAAGTATAGGTTTTCATTATGTGAATAACTTGGAAATCTTAGCTCAAACAGCTGCAAAACCTGTTTTCCCAGCACGGGGACCTTGAGTTCTATAATATAAGGCCATAAACATGTTTGTCTGAGTCTTCTATCAAAAGTTACAGCTATTTCTATGAAGTTGTACAAAAACGCTTTCTTTCGCCAAGACAGTGCGTTTCTCACTGTTACATGCATTTGAATGGGGAACTCGACTGAAACAAAGTATAGGTTTTCATTATGTGAATAACTTGGAAATCTTAGCTCAAACAGCTGCAAAACCTGTTTTCCCAGCACGGGAACCTTGAGTTCTATAAGATAAAGCCATAAACATGTGTATCCGAGGCTTCTATCAAAAGTTACAGCTATTCATATGAAGTTGTACAAAAACGCTTTCTTTCGCCAAGACAGTGCGTTTCTCACTGTTACATGCATTTGAATGGGGAACTCAACCGAAACAAAGTATAGGTTTTCATTATGTGAATAACTTGGAAATCTTAGCTCAAACAGCTGCAAAACCTGTTTTCCCAGCACGGGAACCTTGAGTTCTATAATATAAGGCCATAAACATGTTTGTCTGAGTCTTCTATCAAAAGTTACAGCTATTTCTATGAAGTTGTACAAAAACGCTTTCTTTCGCCAAGACAGTTCGTTTCTCACTGTTACATGCATTTGAATGGGGAACTCGACCGAAACAAAGTATAGGTTTTCATTATGTGAATAACTTGGAAATCTTAGCTCAAACAGCTGCAAAACCTGTTTTCCCAGCACGGGAACCTTGAGTTCTATAAGATAAAGCCATAAACATGTGTATCCGAGGCTTCTATCAAAAGTTACAGCTATTTCTATGAAGTTGTACAAAAACGCTTTCTTTCGCCAAGACAGTGCGTTTCTCACTGTTACATGCATTTGAATGGGGAACTCGACCGAAACAAAGTATAGGTTTTCATTATGTGAATAACTTGGAAATCTTAGCTCAAACAGCTGCAAAACCTGTTTTCCCAGCACGGGGACCTTGAGTTCTATAATATAAGGCCATAAACATGTTTGTCTGAGTCTTCTATCAAAAGTTACAGCTATTTCTATGAAGTTGTACAAAAACGCTTTCTTTCGCCAAGACAGTGCGTTTCTCACTGTTACATGCATTTGAATGGGGAACTCGACCGAAACAAAGTATAGGTTTTCATTATGTGAATAACTTGGAAATCTTAGCTCAAACAGCTGCAAAACCTGTTTGCCCAGCACGGGAACCTTGAGTTCTATAAGATAAAGCCATAAACATGTGTATCCGAGTCTTCTATCAAAAGTTACAGCTATTTCTATGAAGTTGTACAAAAACGCTTAATTTCGCCAAGACAGTGCGTTTCTCACTGTTACATGCATTTGAATGGGGAACTCGACCGAAACAAAGTATAGGTTTTCATTATGTGAATAACTTGGAAATCTTAGCTCAAACAGCTGCAAAACCTGTTTTCCCAGCACGGAGACCTTGAGTTCTATAATATAAGGCCATAAACATGTTTGTCTGAGTCTTCTATCAAAAGTTACAGCTATTTCTATGAAGTTGTACAAAAACGCTTTCTTTCGCCAAGACAGTGCGTTTCTCACTGTTACATGCATTTGAATGGGGAACTCGACCGAAACAAAGTATAGGTTTTCATTATGTGAATAACTTGGAAATCTTAGCTCAAACAGCTGCAAAACCTGTTTTCCCAGCACGGGAACCTTGAGTTCTATAATATAAGGCCATAAACATGTTTGTCTGAGTCTTCTATCAAAAGTTACAGCTATTTCTATGAAGTTGTACAAAAACGCTTTCTTTCGCCAAGACAGTGCGTTTCTCACTGTTACATGCATTTGAATGGGGAACTCGACCGAAACAAAGTATAGGTTTTCATTATGTGAATAACTTGGAAATCTTAGCTCAAACAGCTGCAAAACCTGTTTTCCCAGCACGGAGACCTTGAGTTCTATAAGATAAAGCCATAAACATGTTTGTCTGAGTCTTCTATCAAAAGTTACAGCTATTTCTATGAAGTTGTACAAAAACGCTTTCTTTCGCCAAGACAGTGCGTTTCTCACTGTTACATGCATTTGAATGGGGAACTCGACCGAAACAAAGTATAGGTTTTCATTATGTGAATAACTTGGAAATCTTAGCTCAAACAGCTGCAAAACCTGTTTTCCCAGCACGGAGACCTTGAGTTCTATAATATAAGGCCATAAACATGTTTGTCTGAGTCTTCTATCAAAAGTTACAGCTATTTCTATGAAGTTGTACAAAAACGCTTTCTTTCGCCAAGACAGTGCGTTTCTCACTGTTACATGCATTTGAATGGGGAACTCGACCGAAACAAAGTATAGGTTTTCATTATGTGAATAACTTGGAAATCTTAGCTCAAACAGCTGCAAAACCTGTTTGCCCAGCACGGGAACCTTGAGTTCTATAAGATAAGGCCATAAACATGTTTGTCTGAGTCTTCTATCAAAAGTTACAGCTATTTCTATGAAGTTGTACAAAAACGCTTTCTTTCGCCAAGACAGTGCGTTTCTCACTGTTACATGCATTTGAATGGGGAACTCGACCGAAACAAAGTATAGGTTTTCATTATGTGAATAACTTGGAAATCTTAGCTCAAACAGCTGCAAAACCTGTTTGCCCAGCACGGGAACCTTGAGTTCTATAAGATAAAGCCATAAACATGTGTATCCGAGTCTTCTATCAAAAGTTACAGCTATTTCTATGAAGTTGTACAAAAACGCTTAATTTCGCCAAGACAGTGCGTTTCTCACTGTTACATGCATTTGAATGGGGAACTCGACCGAAACAAAGTATAGGTTTTCATTATGTGAATAACTTGGAAATCTTAGCTCAAACAGCTGCAAAACCTGTTTTCCCAGCACGGAGACCTTGAGTTCTATAATATAAGGCCATAAACATGTTTGTCTGAGTCTTCTATCAAAAGTTACAGCTATTTCTATGAAGTTGTACAAAAACGCTTTCTTTCGCCAAGACAGTGCGTTTCTCACTGTTACATGCATTTGAATGGGGAACTCGACCGAAACAAAGTATAGGTTTTCATTATGTGAATAACTTGGAAATCTTAGCTCAAACAGCTGCAAAACCTGTTTTCCCCGCACGGGAACCTTGAGTTCTATAAGATAAAGCCATAAACATGTGTATCCGAGTCTTCTATCAAAAGTTACAGCTATTTCTATGAAGTTGTACAAAAACGCTTTCTTTCGCCAAGACAGTGCGTTTCTCACTGTTACATGCATTTGAATGGGGAACTCGACCGAAACAAAGTATAGGTTTTCATTATGTGAATAACTTGGAAATCTTAGCTCAAACAGCTGCAAAACCTGTTTTCCCCGCACGGGAACCTTCAGTTCTATAAGATAAAGCCATAAACATGTGTATCCGAGTCTTCTATCAAATGTTACAGCTATTTCTATGAAGTTGTACAAAAACGCTTTCTTTCGCCAAGACAGTGCGTTTCTCACTGTTACATGCATTTGAATGGGGAACTCGACCGAAACAAAGTATAGGTTTTCATTATGTGAATAACTTGGAAATCTTAGCTCAAACAGCTGCAAAACCTGTTTGCCCAGCACGGGAACCTTGAGTTCTATAAGATAAAGCCATAAACATGTGTATCCGAGGCTTCTATCAAAAGTTACAGCTATTCATATGAAGTTGTACAAAAACGCTTTCTTTCGCCAAGACAGTGCGTTTCTCACTGTTACATGCATTTGAATGGGGAACTCGACCGAAACAAAGTATAGGTTTTCATTATGTGAATAACTTGGAAATCTTAGCTCAAACAGCTGCAAAACCTGTTTTCCCAGCACGGGAACCTTGAGTTCTATAAGATAAAGCCATAAACATGTGTATCCGAGTCTTCTATCAAAAGTTACAGCTATTCATATGAAGTTGTACAAAAACGCTTTCTTTCGCCAAGACAGTGCGTTTCTCACTGTTACATGCATTTGAATGGGGAACTCGACCGAAACAAAGTATAGGTTTTCATTATGTGAATAACTTGGAAATCTTAGCTCAAACAGCTGCAAAACCTGTTTTCCCCGCACGGGAACCTTGAGTTCTATAAGATAAAGCCATAAACATGTGTATCCGAGTCTTCTATCAAATGTTACAGCTATTTCTATGAAGTTGTACAAAAACGCTTTCTTTCGCCAAGACAGTGCGTTTCTCACTGTTACATGCATTTGAATGGGGAACTCGACCGAAACAAAGTATAGGTTTTCATTATGTGAATAACTTGGAAATCTTAGCTCAAACAGCTGCAAAACCTGTTTGCCCAGCACGGGAACCTTGAGTTCTATAAGATAAAGCCATAAACATGTGTATCCGAGGCTTCTATCAAAAGTTACAGCTATTTCTATGAAGTTGTACAAAAACGCTTTCTTTCGCCAAGACAGTGCGTTTCTCACTGTTACATGCATTTGAATGGGGAACTCGACCGAAACAAAGTATAGGTTTTCATTATGTGAATAACTTGGAAATCTTAGCTCAAACAGCTGCAAAACCTGTTTTCCCAGCACGGAGACCTTGAGTTCTATAATATAAGGCCATAAACATGTTTGTCTGAGTCTTCTATCAAAAGTTACAGCTATTTCTATGAAGTTGTACAAAAACGCTTTCTTTCGCCAAGACAGTGCGTTTCTCACTGTTACATGCATTTGAATGGGGAACTCGACCGAAACAAAGTATAGGTTTTCATTATGTGAATAACTTGGAAATCTTAGCTCAAACAGCTGCAAAACCTGTTTTCCCCGCACGGGAACCTTGAGTTCTATAAGATAAAGCCATAAACATGTGTATCCGAGTCTTCTATCAAAAGTTACAGCTATTCATATGAAGTTGTACAAAAACGCTTTCTTTCGCCAAGACAGTGCGTTTCTCACTGTTACATGCATTTGAATGGGGAACTCGACCGAAACAAAGTATAGGTTTTCATTACGTGAATAACTTGGAAATCTTAGCTCAAACAGCTGCAAAACCTGTTTTCCCAGCACGGAGACCTTGAGTTCTATAATATAAGGCCATAAACATGTTTGTCTGAGTCTTCTATCAAAAGTTACAGCTATTTCTATGAAGTTGTACAAAAACGCTTTCTTTCGCCAAGACAGTGCGTTTCTCACTGTTACATGCATTTGAATGGGGAACTCGACCGAAACAAAGTATAGGTTTTCATTATGTGAATAACTTGGAAATCTTAGCTCAAACAGCTGCAAAACCTGTTTGCCCAGCACGGGAACCTTGAGTTCTATAAGATAAAGCCATAAACATGTGTATCCGAGGCTTCTATCAAAAGTTACAGCTATTTCTATGAAGTTGTACAAAAACGCTTTCTTTCGCCAAGACAGTGCGTTTCTCACTGTTACATGCATTTGAATGGGGAACTCGACCGAAACAAAGTATAGGTTTTCATTATGTGAATAACTTGGAAATCTTAGCTCAAACAGCTGCAAAACCTGTTTTCCCAGCACGGGAACCTTGAGTTCTATAAGATAAAGCCATAAACATGTGTATCCGAGTCTTCTATCAAAAGTTACAGCTATTCATATGAAGTTGTACAAAAACGCTTTCTTTCGCCAAGACAGTGCGTTTCTCACTGTTACATGCATTTGAATGGGGAACTCGACCGAAACAAAGTATAGGTTTTCATTATGTGAATAACTTGGAAATCTTAGCTCAAACAGCTGCAAAACCTGTTTTCCCAGCACGGAGACCTTGAGTTCTATAATATAAGGCCATAAACATGTTTGTCTGAGTCTTCTATCAAAAGTTACAGCTATTTCTATGAAGTTGTACAAAAACGCTTTCTTTCGCCAAGACAGTGCGTTTCTCACTGTTACATGCATTTGAATGGGGAACTCGACCGAAACAAAGTATAGGTTTTCATTACGTGAATAACTTGGAAATCTTAGCTCAAACAGCTGCAAAACCTGTTTTCCCAGCACGGAGACCTTGAGTTCTATAATATAAGGCCATAAACATGTTTGTCTGAGTCTTCTATCAAAAGTTACAGCTATTTCTATGAAGTTGTACAAAAACGCTTTCTTTCGCCAAGACAGTGCGTTTCTCACTGTTACATGCATTTGAATGGGGAACTCGACCGAAACAAAGTATAGGTTTTCATTATGTGAATAACTTGGAAATCTTAGCTCAAACAGCTGCAAAACCTGTTTTCCCAGCACGGGAACCTTGAGTTCTATAAGATAAAGCCATAAACATGTGTATCCGAGTCTTCTATCAAAAGTTACAGCTATTCATATGAAGTTGTACAAAAACGCTTTCTTTCGCCAAGACAGTGCGTTTCTCACTGTTACATGCATTTAAATGGGGAACTCGACCGAAACAAAGTATAGGTTTTCATTATGTGAATAACTTGGAAATCTTAGCTCAAACAGCTGCAAAACCTGTTTGCCCAGCACGGGAACCTTGAGTTCTATAAGATAAAGCCATAAACATGTGTATCCGAGGCTTCTATCAAAAGTTACAGCTATTTCTATGAAGTTGTACAAAAACGCTTTCTTTCGCCAAGACAGTGCGTTTCTCACTGTTACATGCATTTGAATGGGGAACTCGACCGAAACAAAGTATAGGTTTTCATTATGTGAATAACTTGGAAATCTTAGCTCAAACAGCTGCAAAACCTGTTTTCCCAGCACGGAGACCTTGAGTTCTATAATATAAAGCCATAAACATGTGTATCCGAGTCTTCTATCAAAAGTTACAGCTATTCATATGAAGTTGTACAAAAACGCTTTCTTTCGCCAAGACAGTGCGTTTCTCACTGTTACATGCATTTGAATGGGGAACTCGACCGAAACAAAGTATAGGTTTTCATTATGTGAATAACTTGGAAATCTTAGCTCAAACAGCTGCAAAACCTGTTTTCCCAGCACGGAGACCTTGAGTTCTATAATATAAGGCCATAAACATGTTTGTCTGAGTCTTCTATCAAAAGTTACAGCTATTTCTATGAAGTTGTACAAAAACGCTTTCTTTCGCCAAGACAGTGCGTTTCTCACTGTTACATGCATTTGAATGGGGAACTCGACCGAAACAAAGTATAGGTTTTCATTATGTGAATAACTTGGAAATCTTAGCTCAAACAGCTGCAAAACCTGTTTTCCCAGCACGGGAACCTTGAGTTCTATAAGATAAAGCCATAAACATGTGTATCCGAGTCTTCTATCAAAAGTTACAGCTATTCATATGAAGTTGTACAAAAACGCTTTCTTTCGCCAAGACAGTGCGTTTCTCACTGTTACATGCATTTGAATGGGGAACTCGACCGAAACAAAGTATAGGTTTTCATTATGTGAATAACTTGGAAATCTTAGCTCAAACAGCTGCAAAACCTGTTTGCCCAGCACGGGAACCTTGAGTTCTATAAGATAAAGCCATAAACATGTGTATCCGAGTCTTCTATCAAAAGTTACAGCTATTCATATGAAGTTGTACAAAAACGCTTTCTTTCGCCAAGACAGTGCGTTTCTCACTGTTACATGCATTTGAATGGGGAACTCGACCGAAACAAAGTATAGGTTTTCATTATGTGAATAACTTGGAAATCTTAGCTCAAACAGCTGCAAAACCTGTTTTCCCAGCACGGGAACCTTGAGTTCTATAAGATAAAGCCATAAACATGTGTATCCGAGTCTTCTATCAAAAGTTACAGCTATTCATATGAAGTTGTACAAAAACGCTTTCTTTCGCCAAGACAGTGCGTTTCTCACTGTTACATGCATTTGAATGGGGAACTCGACCGAAACAAAGTATAGGTTTTCATTACGTGAATAACTTGGAAATCTTAGCTCAAACAGCTGCAAAACCTGTTTTCCCAGCACGGAGACCTTGAGTTCTATAATATAAGGCCATAAACATGTTTGTCTGAGTCTTCTATCAAAAGTTACAGCTATTTCTATGAAGTTGTACAAAAACGCTTTCTTTCGCCAAGACAGTGCGTTTCTCACTGTTACATGCATTTGAATGGGGAACTCGACCGAAACAAAGTATAGGTTTTCATTATGTGAATAACTTGGAAATCTTAGCTCAAACAGCTGCAAAACCTGTTTGCCCAGCACGGGAACCTTGAGTTCTATAAGATAAAGCCATAAACATGTGTATCCGAGGCTTCTATCAAAAGTTACAGCTATTTCTATGAAGTTGTACAAAAACGCTTTCTTTCGCCAAGACAGTGCGTTTCTCACTGTTACATGCATTTGAATGGGGAACTCGACCGAAACAAAGTATAGGTTTTCATTATGTGAATAACTTGGAAATCTTAGCTCAAACAGCTGCAAAACCTGTTTTCCCAGCACGGGAACCTTGAGTTCTATAAGATAAAGCCATAAACATGTGTATCCGAGTCTTCTATCAAAAGTTACAGCTATTCATATGAAGTTGTACAAAAACGCTTTCTTTCGCCAAGACAGTGCGTTTCTCACTGTTACATGCATTTGAATGGGGAACTCGACCGAAACAAAGTATAGGTTTTCATTATGTGAATAACTTGGAAATCTTAGCTCAAACAGCTGCAAAACCTGTTTTCCCAGCACGGAGACCTTGAGTTCTATAATATAAGGCCATAAACATGTTTGTCTGAGTCTTCTATCAAAAGTTACAGCTATTTCTATGAAGTTGTACAAAAACGCTTTCTTTCGCCAAGACAGTGCGTTTCTCACTGTTACATGCATTTGAATGGGGAACTCGACCGAAACAAAGTATAGGTTTTCATTACGTGAATAACTTGGAAATCTTAGCTCAAACAGCTGCAAAACCTGTTTTCCCAGCACGGAGACCTTGAGTTCTATAATATAAGGCCATAAACATGTTTGTCTGAGTCTTCTATCAAAAGTTACAGCTATTTCTATGAAGTTGTACAAAAACGCTTTCTTTCGCCAAGACAGTGCGTTTCTCACTGTTACATGCATTTGAATGGGGAACTCGACCGAAACAAAGTATAGGTTTTCATTATGTGAATAACTTGGAAATCTTAGCTCAAACAGCTGCAAAACCTGTTTTCCCAGCACGGGAACCTTGAGTTCTATAAGATAAAGCCATAAACATGTGTATCCGAGTCTTCTATCAAAAGTTACAGCTATTCATATGAAGTTGTACAAAAACGCTTTCTTTCGCCAAGACAGTGCGTTTCTCACTGTTACATGCATTTGAATGGGGAACTCGACCGAAACAAAGTATAGGTTTTCATTATGTGAATAACTTGGAAATCTTAGCTCAAACAGCTGCAAAACCTGTTTTCCCAGCACGGGAACCTTGAGTTCTATAAGATAAAGCCATAAACATGTGTATCCGAGTCTTCTATCAAAAGTTACAGCTATTCATATGAAGTTGTACAAAAACGCTTTCTTTCGCCAAGACAGTGCGTTTCTCACTGTTACATGCATTTGAATGGGGAACTCGACCGAAACAAAGTATAGGTTTTCATTATGTGAATAACTTGGAAATCTTAGCTCAAACAGCTGCAAAACCTGTTTTCCCAGCACGGAGACCTTGAGTTCTATAATATAAGGCCATAAACATGTTTGTCTGAGTCTTCTATCAAAAGTTACAGCTATTTCTATGAAGTTGTACAAAAACGCTTTCTTTCGCCAAGACAGTGCGTTTCTCACTGTTACATGCATTTGAATGGGGAACTCGACCGAAACAAAGTATAGGTTTTCATTACGTGAATAACTTGGAAATCTTAGCTCAAACAGCTGCAAAACCTGTTTTCCCAGCACGGAGACCTTGAGTTCTATAATATAAGGCCATAAACATGTTTGTCTGAGTCTTCTATCAAAAGTTACAGCTATTTCTATGAAGTTGTACAAAAACGCTTTCTTTCGCCAAGACAGTGCGTTTCTCACTGTTACATGCATTTGAATGGGGAACTCGACCGAAACAAAGTATAGGTTTTCATTATGTGAATAACTTGGAAATCTTAGCTCAAACAGCTGCAAAACCTGTTTTCCCAGCACGGGAACCTTGAGTTCTATAAGATAAAGCCATAAACATGTGTATCCGAGTCTTCTATCAAAAGTTACAGCTATTCATATGAAGTTGTACAAAAACGCTTTCTTTCGCCAAGACAGTGCGTTTCTCACTGTTACATGCATTTAAATGGGGAACTCGACCGAAACAAAGTATAGGTTTTCATTATGTGAATAACTTGGAAATCTTAGCTCAAACAGCTGCAAAACCTGTTTTCCCAGCACGGGGACCTTGAGTTCTATAATATAAGGCCATAAACATGTTTGTCTGAGTCTTCTATCAAAAGTTACAGCTATTTCTATGAAGTTGTACAAAAACGCTTTCTTTCGCCAAGACAGTGCGTTTCTCACTGTTACATGCATTTGAATGGGGAACTCGACCGAAACAAAGTATAGGTTTTCATTATGTGAATAACTTGGAAATCTTAGCTCAAACAGCTGCAAAACCTGTTTGCCCAGCACGGGAACCTTGAGTTCTATAAGATAAAGCCATAAACATGTGTATCCGAGTCTTCTATCAAAAGTTACAGCTATTCATATGAAGTTGTACAAAAACGCTTTCTTTCGCCAAGACAGTGCGTTTCTCACTGTTACATGCATTTAAATGGGGAACTCGACCGAAACAAAGTATAGGTTTTCATTATGTGAATAACTTGGAAATCTTAGCTCAAACAGCTGCAAAACCTGTTTTCCCAGCACGGGGACCTTGAGTTCTATAATATAAGGCCATAAACATGTTTGTCTGAGTCTTCTATCAAAAGTTACAGCTATTTCTATGAAGTTGTACAAAAACGCTTTCTTTCGCCAAGACAGTGCGTTTCTCACTGTTACATGCATTTGAATGGGGAACTCGACCGAAACAAAGTATAGGTTTTCATTATGTGAATAACTTGGAAATCTTAGCTCAAACAGCTGCAAAACCTGTTTTCCCAGCACGGGAACCTTGAGTTCTATAAGATAAAGCCATAAACATGTGTATCCGAGTCTTCTATCAAAAGTTACAGCTATTCATATGAAGTTGTACAAAAACGCTTTCTTTCGCCAAGACAGTGCGTTTCTCACTGTTACATGCATTTGAATGGGGAACTCGACCGAAACAAAGTATAGGTTTTCATTATGTGAATAACTTGGAAATCTTAGCTCAAACAGCTGCAAAACCTGTTTTCCCCGCACGGGAACCTTGAGTTCTATAAGATAAAGCCATAAACATGTGTATCCGAGTCTTCTATCAAATGTTACAGCTATTTCTATGAAGTTGTACAAAAACGCTTTCTTTCGCCAAGACAGTGCGTTTCTCACTGTTACATGCATTTGAATGGGGAACTCGACCGAAACAAAGTATAGGTTTTCATTATGTGAATAACTTGGAAATCTTAGCTCAAACAGCTGCAAAACCTGTTTGCCCAGCACGGGAACCTTGAGTTCTATAAGATAAAGCCATAAACATGTGTATCCGAGGCTTCTATCAAAAGTTACAGCTATTTCTATGAAGTTGTACAAAAACGCTTTCTTTCGCCAAGACAGTGCGTTTCTCACTGTTACATGCATTTGAATGGGGAACTCGACCGAAACAAAGTATAGGTTTTCATTATGTGAATAACTTGGAAATCTTAGCTCAAACAGCTGCAAAACCTGTTTTCCCAGCACGGAGACCTTGAGTTCTATAATATAAGGCCCTAAACATGTTTGTCTGAGTCTTCTATCAAAAGTTACAGCTATTTCTATGAAGTTGTACAAAAACGCTTTCTTTCGCCAAGACAGTGCGTTTCTCACTGTTACATGCATTTGAATGGGGAACTCGACCGAAACAAAGTATAGGTTTTCATTATGTGAATAACTTGGAAATCTTAGCTCAAACAGCTGCAAAACCTGTTTTCCCCGCACGGGAACCTTGAGTTCTATAAGATAAAGCCATAAACATGTGTATCCGAGTCTTCTATCAAAAGTTACAGCTATTCATATGAAGTTGTACAAAAACGCTTTCTTTCGCCAAGACAGTGCGTTTCTCACTGTTACATGCATTTGAATGGGGAACTCGACCGAAACAAAGTATAGGTTTTCATTACGTGAATAACTTGGAAATCTTAGCTCAAACAGCTGCAAAACCTGTTTTCCCAGCACGGAGACCTTGAGTTCTATAATATAAGGCCATAAACATGTTTGTCTGAGTCTTCTATCAAAAGTTACAGCTATTTCTATGAAGTTGTACAAAAACGCTTTCTTTCGCCAAGACAGTGCGTTTCTCACTGTTACATGCATTTGAATGGGGAACTCGACCGAAACAAAGTATAGGTTTTCATTATGTGAATAACTTGGAAATCTTAGCTCAAACAGCTGCAAAACCTGTTTGCCCAGCACGGGAACCTTGAGTTCTATAAGATAAAGCCATAAACATGTGTATCCGAGGCTTCTATCAAAAGTTACAGCTATTTCTATGAAGTTGTACAAAAACGCTTTCTTTCGCCAAGACAGTGCGTTTCTCACTGTTACATGCATTTGAATGGGGAACTCGACCGAAACAAAGTATAGGTTTTCATTATGTGAATAACTTGGAAATCTTAGCTCAAACAGCTGCAAAACCTGTTTTCCCAGCACGGGAACCTTGAGTTCTATAAGATAAAGCCATAAACATGTGTATCCGAGTCTTCTATCAAAAGTTACAGCTATTCATATGAAGTTGTACAAAAACGCTTTCTTTCGCCAAGACAGTGCGTTTCTCACTGTTACATGCATTTGAATGGGGAACTCGACCGAAACAAAGTATAGGTTTTCATTATGTGAATAACTTGGAAATCTTAGCTCAAACAGCTGCAAAACCTGTTTTCCCAGCACGGAGACCTTGAGTTCTATAATACAAGGCCATAAACATGTTTGTCTGAGTCTTCTATCAAAAGTTACAGCTATTTCTATGAAGTTGTACAAAAACGCTTTCTTTCGCCAAGACAGTGCGTTTCTCACTGTTACATGCATTTGAATGGGGAACTCGACCGAAACAAAGTATAGGTTTTCATTACGTGAATAACTTGGAAATCTTAGCTCAAACAGCTGCAAAACCTGTTTTCCCAGCACGGAGACCTTGAGTTCTATAATATAAGGCCATAAACATGTTTGTCTGAGTCTTCTATCAAAAGTTACAGCTATTTCTATGAAGTTGTACAAAAACGCTTTCTTTCGCCAAGACAGTGCGTTTCTCACTGTTACATGCATTTGAATGGGGAACTCGACCGAAACAAAGTATAGGTTTTCATTATGTGAATAACTTGGAAATCTTAGCTCAAACAGCTGCAAAACCTGTTTTCCCAGCACGGGAACCTTGAGTTCTATAAGATAAAGCCATAAACATGTGTATCCGAGTCTTCTATCAAAAGTTACAGCTATTCATATGAAGTTGTACAAAAACGCTTTCTTTCGCCAAGACAGTGCGTTTCTCACTGTTACATGCATTTAAATGGGGAACTCGACCGAAACAAAGTATAGGTTTTCATTATGTGAATAACTTGGAAATCTTAGCTCAAACAGCTGCAAAACCTGTTTGCCCAGCACGGGAACCTTGAGTTCTATAAGATAAAGCCATAAACATGTGTATCCGAGGCTTCTATCAAAAGTTACAGCTATTTCTATGAAGTTGTACAAAAACGCTTTCTTTCGCCAAGACAGTGCGTTTCTCACTGTTACATGCATTTGAATGGGGAACTCGACCGAAACAAAGTATAGGTTTTCATTATGTGAATAACTTGGAAATCTTAGCTCAAACAGCTGCAAAACCTGTTTTCCCAGCACGGAGACCTTGAGTTCTATAATATAAAGCCATAAACATGTGTATCCGAGTCTTCTATCAAAAGTTACAGCTATTCATATGAAGTTGTACAAAAACGCTTTCTTTCGCCAAGACAGTGCGTTTCTCACTGTTACATGCATTTGAATGGGGAACTCGACCGAAACAAAGTATAGGTTTTCATTATGTGAATAACTTGGAAATCTTAGCTCAAACAGCTGCAAAACCTGTTTTCCCAGCACGGAGACCTTGAGTTCTATAATATAAGGCCATAAACATGTTTGTCTGAGTCTTCTATCAAAAGTTACAGCTATTTCTATGAAGTTGTACAAAAACGCTTTCTTTCGCCAAGACAGTGCGTTTCTCACTGTTACATGCATTTGAATGGGGAACTCGACCGAAACAAAGTATAGGTTTTCATTATGTGAATAACTTGGAAATCTTAGCTCAAACAGCTGCAAAACCTGTTTTCCCAGCACGGGAACCTTGAGTTCTATAAGATAAAGCCATAAACATGTGTATCCGAGTCTTCTATCAAAAGTTACAGCTATTCATATGAAGTTGTACAAAAACGCTTTCTTTCGCCAAGACAGTGCGTTTCTCACTGTTACATGCATTTGAATGGGGAACTCGACCGAAACAAAGTATAGGTTTTCATTATGTGAATAACTTGGAAATCTTAGCTCAAACAGCTGCAAAACCTGTTTGCCCAGCACGGGAACCTTGAGTTCTATAAGATAAAGCCATAAACATGTGTATCCGAGTCTTCTATCAAAAGTTACAGCTATTCATATGAAGTTGTACAAAAACGCTTTCTTTCGCCAAGACAGTGCGTTTCTCACTGTTACATGCATTTGAATGGGGAACTCGACCGAAACAAAGTATAGGTTTTCATTATGTGAATAACTTGGAAATCTTAGCTCAAACAGCTGCAAAACCTGTTTTCCCAGCACGGGAACCTTGAGTTCTATAAGATAAAGCCATAAACATGTGTATCCGAGTCTTCTATCAAAAGTTACAGCTATTCATATGAAGTTGTACAAAAACGCTTTCTTTCGCCAAGACAGTGCGTTTCTCACTGTTACATGCATTTGAATGGGGAACTCGACCGAAACAAAGTATAGGTTTTCATTACGTGAATAACTTGGAAATCTTAGCTCAAACAGCTGCAAAACCTGTTTTCCCAGCACGGAGACCTTGAGTTCTATAATATAAGGCCATAAACATGTTTGTCTGAGTCTTCTATCAAAAGTTACAGCTATTTCTATGAAGTTGTACAAAAACGCTTTCTTTCGCCAAGACAGTGCGTTTCTCACTGTTACATGCATTTGAATGGGGAACTCGACCGAAACAAAGTATAGGTTTTCATTATGTGAATAACTTGGAAATCTTAGCTCAAACAGCTGCAAAACCTGTTTGCCCAGCACGGGAACCTTGAGTTCTATAAGATAAAGCCATAAACATGTGTATCCGAGGCTTCTATCAAAAGTTACAGCTATTTCTATGAAGTTGTACAAAAACGCTTTCTTTCGCCAAGACAGTGCGTTTCTCACTGTTACATGCATTTGAATGGGGAACTCGACCGAAACAAAGTATAGGTTTTCATTATGTGAATAACTTGGAAATCTTAGCTCAAACAGCTGCAAAACCTGTTTTCCCAGCACGGGAACCTTGAGTTCTATAAGATAAAGCCATAAACATGTGTATCCGAGTCTTCTATCAAAAGTTACAGCTATTCATATGAAGTTGTACAAAAACGCTTTCTTTCGCCAAGACAGTGCGTTTCTCACTGTTACATGCATTTGAATGGGGAACTCGACCGAAACAAAGTATAGGTTTTCATTATGTGAATAACTTGGAAATCTTAGCTCAAACAGCTGCAAAACCTGTTTTCCCAGCACGGAGACCTTGAGTTCTATAATATAAGGCCATAAACATGTTTGTCTGAGTCTTCTATCAAAAG
This sequence comes from Rhamphochromis longiceps, assembly GCF_057381845.1. Classification (NCBI taxonomy): domain Eukaryota; kingdom Metazoa; phylum Chordata; class Actinopteri; order Cichliformes; family Cichlidae; genus Rhamphochromis; species Rhamphochromis longiceps. Next base: position 7,796,085 of record NC_140564.1, on the reverse strand, counting down.
TTACAGCTATTTCTATGAAGTTGTACAAAAACGCTTTCTTTCGCCAAGACAGTGCGTTTCTCACTGTTACATGCATTTGAATGGGGAACTCGACCGAAACAAAGTATAGGTTTTCATTACGTGAATAACTTGGAAATCTTAGCTCAAACAGCTGCAAAACCTGTTTTCCCAGCACGGAGACCTTGAGTTCTATAATATAAGGCCATAAACATGTTTGTCTGAGTCTTCTATCAAAAGTTACAGCTATTTCTATGAAGTTGTACAAAAACGCTTTCTTTCGCCAAGACAGTGCGTTTCTCACTGTTACATGCATTTGAATGGGGAACTCGACCGAAACAAAGTATAGGTTTTCATTATGTGAATAACTTGGAAATCTTAGCTCAAACAGCTGCAAAACCTGTTTTCCCAGCACGGGAACCTTGAGTTCTATAAGATAAAGCCATAAACATGTGTATCCGAGTCTTCTATCAAAAGTTACAGCTATTCATATGAAGTTGTACAAAAACGCTTTCTTTCGCCAAGACAGTGCGTTTCTCACTGTTACATGCATTTGAATGGGGAACTCGACCGAAACAAAGTATAGGTTTTCATTATGTGAATAACTTGGAAATCTTAGCTCAAACAGCTGCAAAACCTGTTTTCCCAGCACGGGAACCTTGAGTTCTATAAGATAAAGCCATAAACATGTGTATCCGAGTCTTCTATCAAAAGTTACAGCTATTCATATGAAGTTGTACAAAAACGCTTTCTTTCGCCAAGACAGTGCGTTTCTCACTGTTACATGCATTTGAATGGGGAACTCGACCGAAACAAAGTATAGGTTTTCATTATGTGAATAACTTGGAAATCTTAGCTCAAACAGCTGCAAAACCTGTTTTCCCAGCACGGAGACCTTGAGTTCTATAATACAAGGCCATAAACATGTTTGTCTGAGTCTTCTATCAAAAGTTACAGCTATTTCTATGAAGTTGTACAAAAACGCTTTCTTTCGCCAAGACAGTGCGTTTCTCACTGTTACATGCATTTGAATGGGGAACTCGACCGAAACAAAGTATAGGTTTTCATTACGTGAATAACTTGGAAATCTTAGCTCAAACAGCTGCAAAACCTGTTTTCCCAGCACGGAGACCTTGAGTTCTATAATATAAGGCCATAAACATGTTTGTCTGAGTCTTCTATCAAAAGTTACAGCTATTTCTATGAAGTTGTACAAAAACGCTTTCTTTCGCCAAGACAGTGCGTTTCTCACTGTTACATGCATTTGAATGGGGAACTCGACCGAAACAAAGTATAGGTTTTCATTATGTGAATAACTTGGAAATCTTAGCTCAAACAGCTGCAAAACCTGTTTTCCCAGCACGGGAACCTTGAGTTCTATAAGATAAAGCCATAAACATGTGTATCCGAGTCTTCTATCAAAAGTTACAGCTATTCATATGAAGTTGTACAAAAACGCTTTCTTTCGCCAAGACAGTGCGTTTCTCACTGTTACATGCATTTAAATGGGGAACTCGACCGAAACAAAGTATAGGTTTTCATTATGTGAATAACTTGGAAATCTTAGCTCAAACAGCTGCAAAACCTGTTTTCCCAGCACGGGGACCTTGAGTTCTATAATATAAGGCCATAAACATGTTTGTCTGAGTCTTCTATCAAAAGTTACAGCTATTTCTATGAAGTTGTACAAAAACGCTTTCTTTCGCCAAGACAGTGCGTTTCTCACTGTTACATGCATTTGAATGGGGAACTCGACCGAAACAAAGTATAGGTTTTCATTATGTGAATAACTTGGAAATCTTAGCTCAAACAGCTGCAAAACCTGTTTGCCCAGCACGGGAACCTTGAGTTCTATAAGATAAAGCCATAAACATGTGTATCCGAGTCTTCTATCAAAAGTTACAGCTATTCATATGAAGTTGTACAAAAACGCTTTCTTTCGCCAAGACAGTGCGTTTCTCACTGTTACATGCATTTAAATGGGGAACTCGACCGAAACAAAGTATAGGTTTTCATTATGTGAATAACTTGGAAATCTTAGCTCAAACAGCTGCAAAACCTGTTTTCCCAGCACGGGGACCTTGAGTTCTATAATATAAGGCCATAAACATGTTTGTCTGAGTCTTCTATCAAAAGTTACAGCTATTTCTATGAAGTTGTACAAAAACGCTTTCTTTCGCCAAGACAGTGCGTTTCTCACTGTTACATGCATTTGAATGGGGAACTCGACTGAAACAAAGTATAGGTTTTCATTATGTGAATAACTTGGAAATCTTAGCTCAAACAGCTGCAAAACCTGTTTTCCCAGCACGGGAACCTTGAGTTCTATAAGATAAAGCCATAAACATGTGTATCCGAGGCTTCTATCAAAAGTTACAGCTATTCATATGAAGTTGTACAAAAACGCTTTCTTTCGCCAAGACAGTGCGTTTCTCACTGTTACATGCATTTGAATGGGGAACTCAACCGAAACAAAGTATAGGTTTTCATTATGTGAATAACTTGGAAATCTTAGCTCAAACAGCTGCAAAACCTGTTTTCCCAGCACGGGAACCTTGAGTTCTATAATATAAGGCCATAAACATGTTTGTCTGAGTCTTCTATCAAAAGTTACAGCTATTTCTATGAAGTTGTACAAAAACGCTTTCTTTCGCCAAGACAGTGCGTTTCTCACTGTTACATGCATTTGAATGGGGAACTCGACCGAAACAAAGTATAGGTTTTCATTATGTGAATAACTTGGAAATCTTAGCTCAAACAGCTGCAAAACCTGTTTTCCCAGCACGGGAACCTTGAGTTCTATAAGATAAAGCCATAAACATGTGTATCCGAGGCTTCTATCAAAAGTTACAGCTATTTCTATGAAGTTGTACAAAAACGCTTTCTTTCGCCAAGACAGTGCGTTTCTCACTGTTACATGCATTTGAATGGGGAACTCGACCGAAACAAAGTATAGGTTTTCATTATGTGAATAACTTGGAAATCTTAGCTCAAACAGCTGCAAAACCTGTTTTCCCAGCACGGGGACCTTGAGTTCTATAATATAAGGCCATAAACATGTTTGTCTGAGTCTTCTATCAAAAGTTACAGCTATTTCTATGAAGTTGTACAAAAACGCTTTCTTTCGCCAAGACAGTGCGTTTCTCACTGTTACATGCATTTGAATGGGGAACTCGACCGAAACAAAGTATAGGTTTTCATTATGTGAATAACTTGGAAATCTTAGCTCAAACAGCTGCAAAACCTGTTTGCCCAGCACGGGAACCTTGAGTTCTATAAGATAAAGCCATAAACATGTGTATCCGAGTCTTCTATCAAAAGTTACAGCTATTTCTATGAAGTTGTACAAAAACGCTTAATTTCGCCAAGACAGTGCGTTTCTCACTGTTACATGCATTTGAATGGGGAACTCGACCGAAACAAAGTATAGGTTTTCATTATGTGAATAACTTGGAAATCTTAGCTCAAACAGCTGCAAAACCTGTTTTCCCAGCACGGAGACCTTGAGTTCTATAATATAAGGCCATAAACATGTTTGTCTGAGTCTTCTATCAAAAGTTACAGCTATTTCTATGAAGTTGTACAAAAACGCTTTCTTTCGCCAAGACAGTGCGTTTCTCACTGTTACATGCATTTGAATGGGGAACTCGACCGAAACAAAGTATAGGTTTTCATTATGTGAATAACTTGGAAATCTTAGCTCAAACAGCTGCAAAACCTGTTTGCCCAGCACGGGAACCTTGAGTTCTATAAGATAAAGCCATAAACATGTGTATCCGAGGCTTCTATCAAAAGTTACAGCTATTCATATGAAGTTGTACAAAAACGCTTTCTTTCGCCAAGACAGTGCGTTTCTCACTGTTACATGCATTTGAATGGGGAACTCGACCGAAACAAAGTATAGGTTTTCATTATGTGAATAACTTGGAAATCTTAGCTCAAACAGCTGCAAAACCTGTTTTCCCAGCACGGGAACCTTGAGTTCTATAAGATAAAGCCATAAACATGTGTATCCGAGTCTTCTATCAAAAGTTACAGCTATTTCTATGAAGTTGTACAAAAACGCTTTCTTTCGCCAAGACAGTGCGTTTCTCACTGTTACATGCATTTGAATGGGGAACTCGACCGAAACAAAGTATAGGTTTTCATTATGTGAATAACTTGGAAATCTTAGCTCAAACAGCTGCAAAACCTGTTTGCCCAGCACGGGAACCTTGAGTTCTATAAGATAAAGCCATAAACATGTGTATCCGAGTCTTCTATCAAAAGTTACAGCTATTTCTATGAAGTTGTACAAAAACGCTTAATTTCGCCAAGACAGTGCGTTTCTCACTGTTACATGCATTTGAATGGGGAACTCGACCGAAACAAAGTATAGGTTTTCATTATGTGAATAACTTGGAAATCTTAGCTCAAACAGCTGCAAAACCTGTTTTCCCAGCACGGAGACCTTGAGTTCTATAATATAAGGCCATAAACATGTTTGTCTGAGTCTTCTATCAAAAGTTACAGCTATTTCTATGAAGTTGTACAAAAACGCTTTCTTTCGCCAAGACAGTGCGTTTCTCACTGTTACATGCATTTGAATGGGGAACTCGACCGAAACAAAGTATAGGTTTTCATTATGTGAATAACTTGGAAATCTTAGCTCAAACAGCTGCAAAACCTGTTTTCCCCGCACGGGAACCTTGAGTTCTATAAGATAAAGCCATAAACATGTGTATCCGAGTCTTCTATCAAAAGTTACAGCTATTTCTATGAAGTTGTACAAAAACGCTTAATTTCGCCAAGACAGTGCGTTTCTCACTGTTACATGCATTTGAATGGGGAACTCGACCGAAACAAAGTATAGGTTTTCATTATGTGAATAACTTGGAAATCTTAGCTCAAACAGCTGCAAAACCTGTTTTCCCAGCACGGAGACCTTGAGTTCTATAATATAAGGCCATAAACATGTTTGTCTGAGTCTTCTATCAAAAGTTACAGCTATTTCTATGAAGTTGTACAAAAACGCTTTCTTTCGCCAAGACAGTGCGTTTCTCACTGTTACATGCATTTGAATGGGGAACTCGACCGAAACAAAGTATAGGTTTTCATTATGTGAATAACTTGGAAATCTTAGCTCAAACAGCTGCAAAACCTGTTTTCCCAGCACGGGAACCTTGAGTTCTATAATATAAGGCCATAAACATGTTTGTCTGAGTCTTCTATCAAAAGTTACAGCTATTTCTATGAAGTTGTACAAAAACGCTTTCTTTCGCCAAGACAGTGCGTTTCTCACTGTTACATGCATTTGAATGGGGAACTCGACCGAAACAAAGTATAGGTTTTCATTATGTGAATAACTTGGAAATCTTAGCTCAAACAGCTGCAAAACCTGTTTGCCCAGCACGGGAACCTTGAGTTCTATAAGATAAAGCCATAAACATGTGTATCCGAGTCTTCTATCAAAAGTTACAGCTATTCATATGAAGTTGTACAAAAACGCTTTCTTTCGCCAAGACAGTGCGTTTCTCACTGTTACATGCATTTGAATGGGGAACTCGACCGAAACAAAGTATAGGTTTTCATTATGTGAATAACTTGGAAATCTTAGCTCAAACAGCTGCAAAACCTGTTTGCCCAGCACGGAGACCTTGAGTTCTATAATATAAGGCCATAAACATGTTTGTCTGAGTCTTCTATCAAAAGTTACAGCTATTTCTATGAAGTTGTACAAAAACGCTTTCTTTCGCCAAGACAGTGCGTTTCTCACTGTTACATGCATTTGAATGGGGAACTCGACCGAAACAAAGTATAGGTTTTCATTATGTGAATAACTTGGAAATCTTAGCTCAAACAGCTGCAAAACCTGTTTTCCCCGCACGGGAACCTTGAGTTCTATAAGATAAAGCCATAAACATGTGTATCCGAGTCTTCTATCAAAAGTTACAGCTATTTCTATGAAGTTGTACAAAAACGCTTAATTTCGCCAAGACAGTGCGTTTCTCACTGTTACATGCATTTGAATGGGGAACTCGACCGAAACAAAGTATAGGTTTTCATTATGTGAATAACTTGGAAATCTTAGCTCAAACAGCTGCAAAACCTGTTTTCCCAGCACGGAGACCTTGAGTTCTATAATATAAGGCCATAAACATGTTTGTCTGAGTCTTCTATCAAAAGTTACAGCTATTTCTATGAAGTTGTACAAAAACGCTTTCTTTCGCCAAGACAGTGCGTTTCTCACTGTTACATGCATTTGAATGGGGAACTCGACCGAAACAAAGTATAGGTTTTCATTATGTGAATAACTTGGAAATCTTAGCTCAAACAGCTGCAAAACCTGTTTGCCCAGCACGGGAACCTTGAGTTCTATAAGATAAAGCCATAAACATGTGTATCCGAGGCTTCTATCAAAAGTTACAGCTATTCATATGAAGTTGTACAAAAACGCTTTCTTTCGCCAAGACAGTGCGTTTCTCACTGTTACATGCATTTGAATGGGGAACTCGACCGAAACAAAGTATAGGTTTTCATTATGTGAATAACTTGGAAATCTTAGCTCAAACAGCTGCAAAACCTGTTTTCCCAGCACGGGAACCTTGAGTTCTATAAGATAAAGCCATAAACATGTGTATCCGAGTCTTCTATCAAAAGTTACAGCTATTTCTATGAAGTTGTACAAAAACGCTTTCTTTCGCCAAGACAGTGCGTTTCTCACTGTTACATGCATTTGAATGGGGAACTCGACCGAAACAAAGTATAGGTTTTCATTATGTGAATAACTTGGAAATCTTAGCTCAAACAGCTGCAAAACCTGTTTGCCCAGCACGGGAACCTTGAGTTCTATAAGATAAAGCCATAAACATGTGTATCCGAGTCTTCTATCAAAAGTTACAGCTATTTCTATGAAGTTGTACAAAAACGCTTAATTTCGCCAAGACAGTGCGTTTCTCACTGTTACATGCATTTGAATGGGGAACTCGACCGAAACAAAGTATAGGTTTTCATTATGTGAATAACTTGGAAATCTTAGCTCAAACAGCTGCAAAACCTGTTTTCCCAGCACGGAGACCTTGAGTTCTATAATATAAGGCCATAAACATGTTTGTCTGAGTCTTCTATCAAAAGTTACAGCTATTTCTATGAAGTTGTACAAAAACGCTTTCTTTCGCCAAGACAGTGCGTTTCTCACTGTTACATGCATTTGAATGGGGAACTCGACCGAAACAAAGTATAGGTTTTCATTATGTGAATAACTTGGAAATCTTAGCTCAAACAGCTGCAAAACCTGTTTTCCCCGCACGGGAACCTTGAGTTCTATAAGATAAAGCCATAAACATGTGTATCCGAGTCTTCTATCAAAAGTTACAGCTATTTCTATGAAGTTGTACAAAAACGCTTAATTTCGCCAAGACAGTGCGTTTCTCACTGTTACATGCATTTGAATGGGGAACTCGACCGAAACAAAGTATAGGTTTTCATTATGTGAATAACTTGGAAATCTTAGCTCAAACAGCTGCAAAACCTGTTTTCCCAGCACGGAGACCTTGAGTTCTATAATATAAGGCCATAAACATGTTTGTCTGAGTCTTCTATCAAAAGTTACAGCTATTTCTATGAAGTTGTACAAAAACGCTTTCTTTCGCCAAGACAGTGCGTTTCTCACTGTTACATGCATTTGAATGGGGAACTCGACCGAAACAAAGTATAGGTTTTCATTATGTGAATAACTTGGAAATCTTAGCTCAAACAGCTGCAAAACCTGTTTTCCCCGCACGGGAACCTTGAGTTCTATAAGATAAAGCCATAAACATGTGTATCCGAGTCTTCTATCAAATGTTACAGCTATTTCTATGAAGTTGTACAAAAACGCTTTCTTTCGCCAAGACAGTGCGTTTCTCACTGTTACATGCATTTGAATGGGGAACTCGACCGAAACAAAGTATAGGTTTTCATTATGTGAATAACTTGGAAATCTTAGCTCAAACAGCTGCAAAACCTGTTTGCCCAGCACGGGAACCTTGAGTTCTATAAGATAAAGCCATAAACATGTGTATCCGAGGCTTCTATCAAAAGTTACAGCTATTCATATGAAGTTGTACAAAAACGCTTTCTTTCGCCAAGACAGTGCGTTTCTCACTGTTACATGCATTTGAATGGGGAACTCGACCGAAACAAAGTATAGGTTTTCATTATGTGAATAACTTGGAAATCTTAGCTCAAACAGCTGCAAAACCTGTTTTCCCAGCACGGGAACCTTGAGTTCTATAAGATAAAGCCATAAACATGTGTATCCGAGTCTTCTATCAAAAGTTACAGCTATTCATATGAAGTTGTACAAAAACGCTTTCTTTCGCCAAGACAGTGCGTTTCTCACTGTTACATGCATTTGAATGGGGAACTCGACCGAAACAAAGTATAGGTTTTCATTATGTGAATAACTTGGAAATCTTAGCTCAAACAGCTGCAAAACCTGTTTTCCCCGCACGGGAACCTTGAGTTCTATAAGATAAAGCCATAAACATGTGTATCCGAGTCTTCTATCAAATGTTACAGCTATTTCTATGAAGTTGTACAAAAACGCTTTCTTTCGCCAAGACAGTGCGTTTCTCACTGTTACATGCATTTGAATGGGGAACTCGACCGAAACAAAGTATAGGTTTTCATTATGTGAATAACTTGGAAATCTTAGCTCAAACAGCTGCAAAACCTGTTTGCCCAGCACGGGAACCTTGAGTTCTATAAGATAAAGCCATAAACATGTGTATCCGAGGCTTCTATCAAAAGTTACAGCTATTCATATGAAGTTGTACAAAAACGCTTTCTTTCGCCAAGACAGTGCGTTTCTCACTGTTACATGCATTTGAATGGGGAACTCGACCGAAACAAAGTATAGGTTTTCATTATGTGAATAACTTGGAAATCTTAGCTCAAACAGCTGCAAAACCTGTTTTCCCAGCACGGAGACCTTGAGTTCTATAATATAAAGCCATAAACATGTGTATCCGAGTCTTCTATCAAAAGTTACAGCTATTCATATGAAGTTGTACAAAAACGCTTTCTTTCGCCAAGACAGTGCGTTTCTCACTGTTACATGCATTTGAATGGGGAACTCGACCGAAACAAAGTATAGGTTTTCATTATGTGAATAACTTGGAAATCTTAGCTCAAACAGCTGCAAAACCTGTTTGCCCAGCACGGGAACCTTGAGTTCTATAAGATAAAGCCATAAACATGTGTATCCGAGTCTTCTATCAAAAGTTACAGCTATTCATATGAAGTTGTACAAAAACGCTTTCTTTCGCCAAGACAGTGCGTTTCTCACTGTTACATGCATTTGAATGGGGAACTCGACCGAAACAAAGTATAGGTTTTCATTATGTGAATAACTTGGAAATCTTAGCTCAAACAGCTGCAAAACCTGTTTGCCCAGCACGGGAACCTTGAGTTCTATAAGATAAAGCCATAAACATGTGTATCCGAGTCTTCTATCAAAAGTTACAGCTATTCATATGAAGTTGTACAAAAACGCTTTCTTTCGCCAAGACAGTGCGTTTCTCACTGTTACATGCATTTGAATGGGGAACTCGACCGAAACAAAGTATAGGTTTTCATTATGTGAATAACTTGGAAATCTTAGCTCAAACAGCTGCAAAACCTGTTTTCCCAGCACGGGAACCTTGAGTTCTATAAGATAAAGCCATAAACATGTGTATCCGAGTCTTCTATCAAAAGTTACAGCTATTCATATGAAGTTGTACAAAAACGCTTTCTTTCGCCAAGACAGTGCGTTTCTCACTGTTACATGCATTTGAATGGGGAACTCGACCGAAACAAAGTATAGGTTTTCATTACGTGAATAACTTGGAAATCTTAGCTCAAACAGCTGCAAAACCTGTTTTCCCAGCACGGAGACCTTGAGTTCTATAATATAAGGCCATAAACATGTTTGTCTGAGTCTTCTATCAAAAGTTACAGCTATTTCTATGAAGTTGTACAAAAACGCTTTCTTTCGCCAAGACAGTGCGTTTCTCACTGTTACATGCATTTGAATGGGGAACTCGACCGAAACAAAGTATAGGTTTTCATTATGTGAATAACTTGGAAATCTTAGCTCAAACAGCTGCAAAACCTGTTTGCCCAGCACGGGAACCTTGAGTTCTATAAGATAAAGCCATAAACATGTGTATCCGAGGCTTCTATCAAAAGTTACAGCTATTTCTATGAAGTTGTACAAAAACGCTTTCTTTCGCCAAGACAGTGCGTTTCTCACTGTTACATGCATTTGAATGGGGAACTCGACCGAAACAAAGTATAGGTTTTCATTATGTGAATAACTTGGAAATCTTAGCTCAAACAGCTGCAAAACCTGTTTTCCCAGCACGGGAACCTTGAGTTCTATAAGATAAAGCCATAAACATGTGTATCCGAGTCTTCTATCAAATGTTACAGCTATTTCTATGAAGTTGTACAAAAACGCTTTCTTTCGCCAAGACAGTGCGTTTCTCACTGTTACATGCATTTGAATGGGGAACTCGACCGAAACAAAGTATAGGTTTTCATTATGTGAATAACTTGGAAATCTTAGCTCAAACAGCTGCAAAACCTGTTTGCCCAGCACGGGAACCTTGAGTTCTATAAGATAAAGCCATAAACATGTGTATCCGAGGCTTCTATCAAAAGTTACAGCTATTCATATGAAATTGTACAAAAACGCTTTCTTTCGCCAAGACAGTGCGTTTCTCACTGTTACATGCATTTGAATGGGGAACTCGACCGAAACAAAGTATAGGTTTTCATTATGTGAATAACTTGGAAATCTTAGCTCAAACAGCTGCAAAACCTGTTTGCCCAGCACGGGAACCTTGAGTTCTATAAGATAAAGCCATAAACATGTGTATCCGAGTCTTCTATCAAAAGTTACAGCTATTCATATGAAGTTGTACAAAAACGCTTTCTTTCGCCAAGACAGTGCGTTTCTCACTGTTACATGCATTTGAATGGGGAACTCGACCGAAACAAAGTATAGGTTTTCATTATGTGAATAACTTGGAAATCTTAGCTCAAACAGCTGCAAAACCTGTTTTCCCAGCACGGAGACCTTGAGTTCTATAATATAAGGCCATAAACATGTTTGTCTGAGTCTTCTATCAAAAGTTACAGCTATTTCTATGAAGTTGTACAAAAACGCTTTCTTTCGCCAAGACAGTGCGTTTCTCACTGTTACATGCATTTGAATGGGGAACTCGACCGAAACAAAGTATAGGTTTTCATTATGTGAATAACTTGGAAATCTTAGCTCAAACAGCTGCAAAACCTGTTTTCCCAGCACGGGAACCTTGAGTTCTATAAGATAAAGCCATAAACATGTGTATCCGAGTCTTCTATCAAAAGTTACAGCTATTCATATGAAGTTGTACAAAAACGCTTTCTTTCGCCAAGACAGTGCGTTTCTCACTGTTACATGCATTTGAATGGGGAACTCGACCGAAACAAAGTATAGGTTTTCATTATGTGAATAACTTGGAAATCTTAGCTCAAACAGCTGCAAAACCTGTTTGCCCAGCACGGGAACCTTGAGTTCTATAAGATAAAGCCATAAACATGTGTATCCGAGTCTTCTATCAAAAGTTACAGCTATTCATATGAAGTTGTACAAAAACGCTTTCTTTCGCCAAGACAGTGCGTTTCTCACTGTTACATGCATTTGAATGGGGAACTCGACCGAAACAAAGTATAGGTTTTCATTATGTGAATAACTTGGAAATCTTAGCTCAAACAGCTGCAAAACCTGTTTGCCCAGCACGGGAACCTTGAGTTCTATAAGATAAAGCCATAAACATGTGTATCCGAGTCTTCTATCAAAAGTTACAGCTATTCATATGAAGTTGTACAAAAACGCTTTCTTTCGCCAAGACAGTGCGTTTCTCACTGTTACATGCATTTGAATGGGGAACTCGACCGAAACAAAGTATAGGTTTTCATTATGTGAATAACTTGGAAATCTTAGCTCAAACAGCTGCAAAACCTGTTTTCCCAGCACGGGAACCTTGAGTTCTATAAGATAAAGCCATAAACATGTGTATCCGAGTCTTCTATCAAAAGTTACAGCTATTCATATGAAGTTGTACAAAAACGCTTTCTTTCGCCAAGACAGTGCGTTTCTCACTGTTACATGCATTTGAATGGGGAACTCGACCGAAACAAAGTATAGGTTTTCATTACGTGAATAACTTGGAAATCTTAGCTCAAACAGCTGCAAAACCTGTTTTCCCAGCACGGAGACCTTGAGTTCTATAATATAAGGCCATAAACATGTTTGTCTGAGTCTTCTATCAAAAGTTACAGCTATTTCTATGAAGTTGTACAAAAACGCTTTCTTTCGCCAAGACAGTGCGTTTCTCACTGTTACATGCATTTGAATGGGGAACTCGACCGAAACAAAGTATAGGTTTTCATTATGTGAATAACTTGGAAATCTTAGCTCAAACAGCTGCAAAACCTGTTTGCCCAGCACGGGAACCTTGAGTTCTATAAGATAAAGCCATAAACATGTGTATCCGAGGCTTCTATCAAAAGTTACAGCTATTTCTATGAAGTTGTACAAAAACGCTTTCTTTCGCCAAGACAGTGCGTTTCTCACTGTTACATGCATTTGAATGGGGAACTCGACCGAAACAAAGTATAGGTTTTCATTATGTGAATAACTTGGAAATCTTAGCTCAAACAGCTGCAAAACCTGTTTTCCCAGCACGGGAACCTTGAGTTCTATAAGATAAAGCCATAAACATGTGTATCCGAGTCTTCTATCAAATGTTACAGCTATTTCTATGAAGTTGTACAAAAACGCTTTCTTTCGCCAAGACAGTGCGTTTCTCACTGTTACATGCATTTGAATGGGGAACTCGACCGAAACAAAGTATAGGTTTTCATTATGTGAATAACTTGGAAATCTTAGCTCAAACAGCTGCAAAACCTGTTTGCCCAGCACGGGAACCTTGAGTTCTATAAGATAAAGCCATAAACATGTGTATCCGAGGCTTCTATCAAAAGTTACAGCTATTCATATGAAGTTGTACAAAAACGCTTTCTTTCGCCAAGACAGTGCGTTTCTCACTGTTACATGCATTTGAATGGGGAACTCGACCGAAACAAAGTATAGGTTTTCATTATGTGAATAACTTGGAAATCTTAGCTCAAACAGCTGCAAAACCTGTTTTCCCAGCACGGAGACCTTGAGTTCTATAATATAAAGCCATAAACATGTGTATCCGAGTCTTCTATCAAAAGTTACAGCTATTCATATGAAGTTGTACAAAAACGCTTTCTTTCGCCAAGACAGTGCGTTTCTCACTGTTACATGCATTTGAATGGGGAACTCGACCGAAACAAAGTATAGGTTTTCATTATGTGAATAACTTGGAAATCTTAGCTCAAACAGCTGCAAAACCTGTTTGCCCAGCACGGGAACCTTGAGTTCTATAAGATAAAGCCATAAACATGTGTATCCGAGTCTTCTATCAAAAGTTACAGCTATTCATATGAAGTTGTACAAAAACGCTTTCTTTCGCCAAGACAGTGCGTTTCTCACTGTTACATGCATTTGAATGGGGAACTCGACCGAAACAAAGTATAGGTTTTCATTATGTGAATAACTTGGAAATCTTAGCTCAAACAGCTGCAAAACCTGTTTTCCCAGCACGGAGACCTTGAGTTCTATAATATAAGGCCATAAACATGTTTGTCTGAGTCTTCTATCAAAAGTTACAGCTATTTCTATGAAGTTGTACAAAAACGCTTTCTTTCGCCAAGACAGTGCGTTTCTCACTGTTACATGCATTTGAATGGGGAACTCGACCGAAACAAAGTATAGGTTTTCATTATGTGAATAACTTGGAAATCTTAGCTCAAACAGCTGCAAAACCTGTTTTCCCAGCACGGGAACCTTGAGTTCTATAAGATAAAGCCATAAACATGTGTATCCGAGTCTTCTATCAAAAGTTACAGCTATTCATATGAAGTTGTACAAAAACGCTTTCTTTCGCCAAGACAGTGCGTTTCTCACTGTTACATGCATTTGAATGGGGAACTCGACCGAAACAAAGTATAGGTTTTCATTACGTGAATAACTTGGAAATCTTAGCTCAAACAGCTGCAAAACCTGTTTTCCCAGCACGGAGACCTTGAGTTCTATAATATAAGGCCATAAACATGTTTGTCTGAGTCTTCTATCAAAAGTTACAGCTATTTCTATGAAGTTGTACAAAAACGCTTTCTTTCGCCAAGACAGTGCGTTTCTCACTGTTACATGCATTTGAATGGGGAACTCGACCGAAACAAAGTATAGGTTTTCATTATGTGAATAACTTGGAAATCTTAGCTCAAACAGCTGCAAAACCTGTTTGCCCAGCACGGGAACCTTGAGTTCTATAAGATAAAGCCATAAACATGTGTATCCGAGGCTTCTATCAAAAGTTACAGCTATTTCTATGAAGTTGTACAAAAACGCTTTCTTTCGCCAAGACAGTGCGTTTCTCACTGTTACATGCATTTGAATGGGGAACTCGACCGAAACAAAGTATAGGTTTTCATTATGTGAATAACTTGGAAATCTTAGCTCAAACAGCTGCAAAACCTGTTTTCCCAGCACGGGAACCTTGAGTTCTATAAGATAAAGCCATAAACATGTGTATCCGAGTCTTCTATCAAAAGTTACAGCTATTCATATGAAGTTGTACAAAAACGCTTTCTTTCGCCAAGACAGTGCGTTTCTCACTGTTACATGCATTTGAATGGGGAACTCGACCGAAACAAAGTATAGGTTTTCATTATGTGAATAACTTGGAAATCTTAGCTCAAACAGCTGCAAAACCTGTTTTCCCAGCACGGAGACCTTGAGTTCTATAATACAAGGCCATAAACATGTTTGTCTGAGTCTTCTATCAAAAGTTACAGCTATTTCTATGAAGTTGTACAAAAACGCTTTCTTTCGCCAAGACAGTGCGTTTCTCACTGTTACATGCATTTGAATGGGGAACTCGACCGAAACAAAGTATAGGTTTTCATTACGTGAATAACTTGGAAATCTTAGCTCAAACAGCTGCAAAACCTGTTTTCCCAGCACGGAGACCTTGAGTTCTATAATATAAGGCCATAAACATGTTTGTCTGAGTCTTCTATCAAAAGTTACAGCTATTTCTATGAAGTTGTACAAAAACGCTTTCTTTCGCCAAGACAGTGCGTTTCTCACTGTTACATGCATTTGAATGGGGAACTCGACCGAAACAAAGTATAGGTTTTCATTATGTGAATAACTTGGAAATCTTAGCTCAAACAGCTGCAAAACCTGTTTTCCCAGCACGGGAACCTTGAGTTCTATAAGATAAAGCCATAAACATGTGTATCCGAGTCTTCTATCAAAAGTTACAGCTATTCATATGAAGTTGTACAAAAACGCTTTCTTTCGCCAAGACAGTGCGTTTCTCACTGTTACATGCATTTAAATGGGGAACTCGACCGAAACAAAGTATAGGTTTTCATTATGTGAATAACTTGGAAATCTTAGCTCAAACAGCTGCAAAACCTGTTTTCCCAGCACGGGGACCTTGAGTTCTATAATATAAGGCCATAAACATGTTTGTCTGAGTCTTCTATCAAAAGTTACAGCTATTTCTATGAAGTTGTACAAAAACGCTTTCTTTCGCCAAGACAGTGCGTTTCTCACTGTTACATGCATTTGAATGGGGAACTCGACCGAAACAAAGTATAGGTTTTCATTATGTGAATAACTTGGAAATCTTAGCTCAAACAGCTGCAAAACCTGTTTGCCCAGCACGGGAACCTTGAGTTCTATAAGATAAAGCCATAAACATGTGTATCCGAGTCTTCTATCAAAAGTTACAGCTATTCATATGAAGTTGTACAAAAACGCTTTCTTTCGCCAAGACAGTGCGTTTCTCACTGTTACATGCATTTAAATGGGGAACTCGACCGAAACAAAGTATAGGTTTTCATTATGTGAATAACTTGGAAATCTTAGCTCAAACAGCTGCAAAACCTGTTTTCCCAGCACGGGGACCTTGAGTTCTATAATATAAGGCCATAAACATGTTTGTCTGAGTCTTCTATCAAAAGTTACAGCTATTTCTATGAAGTTGTACAAAAACGCTTTCTTTCGCCAAGACAGTGCGTTTCTCACTGTTACATGCATTTGAATGGGGAACTCGACTGAAACAAAGTATAGGTTTTCATTATGTGAATAACTTGGAAATCTTAGCTCAAACAGCTGCAAAACCTGTTTTCCCAGCACGGGAACCTTGAGTTCTATAAGATAAAGCCATAAACATGTGTATCCGAGGCTTCTATCAAAAGTTACAGCTATTCATATGAAGTTGTACAAAAACGCTTTCTTTCGCCAAGACAGTGCGTTTCTCACTGTTACATGCATTTGAATGGGGAACTCAACCGAAACAAAGTATAGGTTTTCATTATGTGAATAACTTGGAAATCTTAGCTCAAACAGCTGCAAAACCTGTTTTCCCAGCACGGGAACCTTGAGTTCTATAATATAAGGCCATAAACATGTTTGTCTGAGTCTTCTATCAAAAGTTACAGCTATTTCTATGAAGTTGTACAAAAACGCTTTCTTTCGCCAAGACAGTGCGTTTCTCACTGTTACATGCATTTGAATGGGGAACTCGACCGAAACAAAGTATAGGTTTTCATTATGTGAATAACTTGGAAATCTTAGCTCAAACAGCTGCAAAACCTGTTTTCCCAGCACGGGAACCTTGAGTTCTATAAGATAAAGCCATAAACATGTGTATCCGAGGCTTCTATCAAAAGTTACAGCTATTTCTATGAAGTTGTACAAAAACGCTTTCTTTCGCCAAGACAGTGCGTTTCTCACTGTTACATGCATTTGAATGGGGAACTCGACCGAAACAAAGTATAGGTTTTCATTATGTGAATAACTTGGAAATCTTAGCTCAAACAGCTGCAAAACCTGTTTTCCCAGCACGGGGACCTTGAGTTCTATAATATAAGGCCATAAACATGTTTGTCTGAGTCTTCTATCAAAAGTTACAGCTATTTCTATGAAGTTGTACAAAAACGCTTTCTTTCGCCAAGACAGTGCGTTTCTCACTGTTACATGCATTTGAATGGGGAACTCGACCGAAACAAAGTATAGGTTTTCATTATGTGAATAACTTGGAAATCTTAGCTCAAACAGCTGCAAAACCTGTTTGCCCAGCACGGGAACCTTGAGTTCTATAAGATAAAGCCATAAACATGTGTATCCGAGTCTTCTATCAAAAGTTACAGCTATTTCTATGAAGTTGTACAAAAACGCTTAATTTCGCCAAGACAGTGCGTTTCTCACTGTTACATGCATTTGAATGGGGAACTCGACCGAAACAAAGTATAGGTTTTCATTATGTGAATAACTTGGAAATCTTAGCTCAAACAGCTGCAAAACCTGTTTTCCCAGCACGGAGACCTTGAGTTCTATAATATAAGGCCATAAACATGTTTGTCTGAGTCTTCTATCAAAAGTTACAGCTATTTCTATGAAGTTGTACAAAAACGCTTTCTTTCGCCAAGACAGTGCGTTTCTCACTGTTACATGCATTTGAATGGGGAACTCGACCGAAACAAAGTATAGGTTTTCATTATGTGAATAACTTGGAAATCTTAGCTCAAACAGCTGCAAAACCTGTTTTCCCAGCACGGGAACCTTGAGTTCTATAATATAAGGCCATAAACATGTTTGTCTGAGTCTTCTATCAAAAGTTACAGCTATTTCTATGAAGTTGTACAAAAACGCTTTCTTTCGCCAAGACAGTGCGTTTCTCACTGTTACATGCATTTGAATGGGGAACTCGACCGAAACAAAGTATAGGTTTTCATTATGTGAATAACTTGGAAATCTTAGCTCAAACAGCTGCAAAACCTGTTTGCCCAGCACGGGAACCTTGAGTTCTATAAGATAAAGCCATAAACATGTGTATCCGAGTCTTCTATCAAAAGTTACAGCTATTCATATGAAGTTGTACAAAAACGCTTTCTTTCGCCAAGACAGTGCGTTTCTCACTGTTACATGCATTTGAATGGGGAACTCGACCGAAACAAAGTATAGGTTTTCATTATGTGAATAACTTGGAAATCTTAGCTCAAACAGCTGCAAAACCTGTTTTCCCAGCACGGGAACCTTGAGTTCTATAAGATAAGGCCATAAACATGTTTGTCTGAGTCTTCTATCAAAAGTTACAGCTATTTCTATGAAGTTGTACAAAAACGCTTTCTTTCGCCAAGACAGTGCGTTTCTCACTGTTACATGCATTTGAATGGGGAACTCGACCGAAACAAAGTATAGGTTTTCATTATGTGAATAACTTGGAAATCTTAGCTCAAACAGCTGCAAAACCTGTTTGCCCAGCACGGGAACCTTGAGTTCTATAAGATAAAGCCATAAACATGTGTATCCGAGTCTTCTATCAAAAGTTACAGCTATTCATATGAAGTTGTACAAAAACGCTTTCTTTCGCCAAGACAGTGCGTTTCTCACTGTTACATGCATTTGAATGGGGAACTCGACCGAAACAAAGTATAGGTTTTCATTATGTGAATAACTTGGAAATCTTAGCTCAAACAGCTGCAAAACCTGTTTGCCCAGCACGGAGACCTTGAGTTCTATAATATAAGGCCATAAACATGTTTGTCTGAGTCTTCTATCAAAAGTTACAGCTATTTCTATGAAGTTGTACAAAAACGCTTTCTTTCGCCAAGACAGTGCGTTTCTCACTGTTACATGCATTTGAATGGGGAACTCGACCGAAACAAAGTATAGGTTTTCATTATGTGAATAACTTGGAAATCTTAGCTCAAACAGCTGCAAAACCTGTTTTCCCCGCACGGGAACCTTGAGTTCTATAAGATAAAGCCATAAACATGTGTATCCGAGTCTTCTATCAAAAGTTACAGCTATTTCTATGAAGTTGTACAAAAACGCTTAATTTCGCCAAGACAGTGCGTTTCTCACTGTTACATGCATTTGAATGGGGAACTCGACCGAAACAAAGTATAGGTTTTCATTATGTGAATAACTTGGAAATCTTAGCTCAAACAGCTGCAAAACCTGTTTTCCCAGCACGGGAACCTTGAGTTCTATAAGATAAGGCCATAAACATGTTTGTCTGAGTCTTCTATCAAAAGTTACAGCTATTTCTATGAAGTTGTACAAAAACGCTTTCTTTCGCCAAGACAGTGCGTTTCTCACTGTTACATGCATTTGAATGGGGAACTCGACCGAAACAAAGTATAGGTTTTCATTATGTGAATAACTTGGAAATCTTAGCTCAAACAGCTGCAAAACCTGTTTGCCCAGCACGGGAACCTTGAGTTCTATAAGATAAGGCCATAAACATGTTTGTCTGAGTCTTCTATCAAAAGTTACAGCTATTTCTATGAAGTTGTACAAAAACGCTTTCTTTCGCCAAGACAGTGCGTTTCTCACTGTTACATGCATTTGAATGGGGAACTCGACCGAAACAAAGTATAGGTTTTCATTATGTGAATAACTTGGAAATCTTAGCTCAAACAGCTGCAAAACCTGTTTGCCCAGCACGGGAACCTTGAGTTCTATAAGATAAAGCCATAAACATGTGTATCCGAGGCTTCTATCAAAAGTTACAGCTATTCATATGAAGTTGTACAAAAACGCTTTCTTTCGCCAAGACAGTGCGTTTCTCACTGTTACATGCATTTGAATGGGGAACTCGACCGAAACAAAGTATAGGTTTTCATTATGTGAATAACTTGGAAATCTTAGCTCAAACAGCTGCAAAACCTGTTTTCCCAGCACGGGAACCTTGAGTTCTATAAGATAAAGCCATAAACATGTGTATCCGAGTCTTCTATCAAAAGTTACAGCTATTCATATGAAGTTGTACAAAAACGCTTTCTTTCGCCAAGACAGTGCGTTTCTCACTGTTACATGCATTTGAATGGGGAACTCGACCGAAACAAAGTATAGGTTTTCATTATGTGAATAACTTGGAATTCTTAGCTCAAACAGCTGCAAAACCTGTTTTCCCAGCACGGGGACCTTGAGTTCTATAATATAAGGCCATAAACATGTTTGTCTGAGTCTTCTATCAAAAGTTACAGCTATTTCTATGAAGTTGTACAAAAACGCTTTCTTTCGCCAAGACAGTGCGTTTCTCACTGTTACATGCATTTGAATGGGGAACTCGACCGAAACAAAGTATAGGTTTTCATTATGTGAATAACTTGGAAATCTTAGCTCAAACAGCTGCAAAACCTGTTTGCCCAGCACGGGAACCTTGAGTTCTATAAGATAAAGCCATAAACATGTGTATCCGAGTCTTCTATCAAAAGTTACAGCTATTTCTATGAAGTTGTACAAAAACGCTTAATTTCGCCAAGACAGTGCGTTTCTCACTGTTACATGCATTTGAATGGGGAACTCGACCGAAACAAAGTATAGGTTTTCATTATGTGAATAACTTGGAAATCTTAGCTCAAACAGCTGCAAAACCTGTTTTCCCAGCACGGAGACCTTGAGTTCTATAATATAAGGCCATAAACATGTTTGTCTGAGTCTTCTATCAAAAGTTACAGCTATTTCTATGAAGTTGTACAAAAACGCTTTCTTTCGCCAAGACAGTGCGTTTCTCACTGTTACATGCATTTGAATGGGGAACTCGACCGAAACAAAGTATAGGTTTTCATTATGTGAATAACTTGGAAATCTTAGCTCAAACAGCTGCAAAACCTGTTTTCCCCGCACGGGAACCTTGAGTTCTATAAGATAAAGCCATAAACATGTGTATCCGAGTCTTCTATCAAAAGTTACAGCTATTTCTATGACGTTGTACAAAAACGCTTAATTTCGCCAAGACAGTGCGTTTCTCACTGTTACATGCATTTGAATGGGGAACTCGACCGAAACAAAGTATAGGTTTTCATTATGTGAATAACTTGGAAATCTTAGCTCAAACAGCTGCAAAACCTGTTTTCCCAGCACGGAGACCTTGAGTTCTATAATATAAGGCCATAAACATGTTTGTCTGAGTCTTCTATCAAAAGTTACAGCTATTTCTATGAAGTTGTACAAAAACGCTTTCTTTCGCCAAGACAGTGCGTTTCTCACTGTTACATGCATTTGAATGGGGAACTCGACCGAAACAAAGTATAGGTTTTCATTATGTGAATAACTTGGAAATCTTAGCTCAAACAGCTGCAAAACCTGTTTTCCCCGCACGGGAACCTTGAGTTCTATAAGATAAAGCCATAAACATGTGTATCCGAGTCTTCTATCAAATGTTACAGCTATTTCTATGAAGTTGTACAAAAACGCTTTCTTTCGCCAAGACAGTGCGTTTCTCACTGTTACATGCATTTGAATGGGGAACTCGACCGAAACAAAGTATAGGTTTTCATTATGTGAATAACTTGGAAATCTTAGCTCAAACAGCTGCAAAACCTGTTTGCCCAGCACGGGAACCTTGAGTTCTATAAGATAAAGCCATAAACATGTGTATCCGAGGCTTCTATCAAAAGTTACAGCTATTCATATGAAGTTGTACAAAAACGCTTTCTTTCGCCAAGACAGTGCGTTTCTCACTGTTACATGCATTTGAATGGGGAACTCGACCGAAACAAAGTATAGGTTTTCATTATGTGAATAACTTGGAAATCTTAGCTCAAACAGCTGCAAAACCTGTTTTCCCAGCACGGGAACCTTGAGTTCTATAAGATAAAGCCATAAACATGTGTATCCGAGTCTTCTATCAAAAGTTACAGCTATTCATATGAAGTTGTACAAAAACGCTTTCTTTCGCCAAGACAGTGCGTTTCTCACTGTTACATGCATTTGAATGGGGAACTCGACCGAAACAAAGTATAGGTTTTCATTATGTGAATAACTTGGAAATCTTAGCTCAAACAGCTGCAAAACCTGTTTTCCCCGCACGGGAACCTTGAGTTCTATAAGATAAAGCCATAAACATGTGTATCCGAGTCTTCTATCAAATGTTACAGCTATTTCTATGAAGTTGTACAAAAACGCTTTCTTTCGCCAAGACAGTGCGTTTCTCACTGTTACATGCATTTGAATGGGGAACTCGACCGAAACAAAGTATAGGTTTTCATTATGTGAATAACTTGGAAATCTTAGCTCAAACAGCTGCAAAACCTGTTTGCCCAGCACGGGAACCTTGAGTTCTATAAGATAAAGCCATAAACATGTGTATCCGAGGCTTCTATCAAAAGTTACAGCTATTCATATGAAGTTGTACAAAAACGCTTTCTTTCGCCAAGACAGTGCGTTTCTCACTGTTACATGCATTTGAATGGGGAACTCGACCGAAACAAAGTATAGGTTTTCATTATGTGAATAACTTGGAAATCTTAGCTCAAACAGCTGCAAAACCTGTTTTCCCAGCACGGGAACCTTGAGTTCTATAAGATAAAGCCATAAACATGTGTATCCGAGTCTTCTATCAAAAGTTACAGCTATTCATATGAAGTTGTACAAAAACGCTTTCTTTCGCCAAGACAGTGCGTTTCTCACTGTTACATGCATTTGAATGGGGAACTCGACCGAAACAAAGTATAGGTTTTCATTATGTGAATAACTTGGAAATCTTAGCTCAAACAGCTGCAAAACCTGTTTTCCCAGCACGGGAACCTTGAGTTCTATAATATAAGGCCATAAACATGTTTGTCTGAGTCTTCTATCAAAAGTTACAGCTATTTCTATGAAGTTGTACAAAAACGCTTTCTTTCGCCAAGACAGTGCGTTTCTCACTGTTACATGCATTTGAATGGGGAACTCGACCGAAACAAAGTATAGGTTTTCATTATGTGAATAACTTGGAAATCTTAGCTCAAACAGCTGCAAAACCTGTTTTCCCAGCACGGAGACCTTGAGTTCTATAATATAAGGCCATAAACATGTTTGTCTGAGTCTTCTATCAAAAGTTACAGCTATTTCTATGAAGTTGTACAAAAACGCTTTCTTTCGCCAAGACAGTGCGTTTCTCACTGTTACATACATTTGAATGGGGAACTCGACCGAAACAAAGTATAGGTTTTCATTATGTGAATAACTTGGAAATCTTAGCTCAAACAGCTGCAAAACCTGTTTTCCCCGCACGGGAACCTTGAGTTCTATAAGATAAAGCCATAAACATGTGTATCCGAGTCTTCTATCAAAAGTTACAGCTATTTCTATGAAGTTGTACAAAAACGCTTTCTTTCGCCAAGACAGTGCGTTTCTCACTGTTACATGCATTTGAATGGGGAACTCGACCGAAACAAAGTATAGGTTTTCATTATGTGAATAACTTGGAAATCTTAGCTCAAACAGCTGCAAAACCTGTTTTCCCAGCACGGGAACCTTGAGTTCTATAATATAAGGCCATAAACATGTTTGTCTGAGTCTTCTATCAAAAGTTACAGCTATTTCTATGAAGTTGTACAAAAACGCTTTCTTTCGCCAAGACAGTGCGTTTCTCACTGTTACATGCATTTGAATGGGGAACTCGACCGAAACAAAGTATAGGTTTTCATTATGTGAATAACTTGGAAATCTTAGCTCAAACAGCTGCAAAACCTGTTTGCCCAGCACGGGAACCTTGAGTTCTATAAGATAAAGCCATAAACATGTGTATCCGAGGCTTCTATCAAAAGTTACAGCTATTCATATGAAGTTGTACAAAAACGCTTTCTTTCGCCAAGACAGTGCGTTTCTCACTGTTACATGCATTTGAATGGGGAACTCGACCGAAACAAAGTATAGGTTTTCATTATGTGAATAACTTGGAAATCTTAGCTCAAACAGCTGCAAAACCTGTTTTCCCAGCACGGGAACCTTGAGTTCTATAAGATAAAGCCATAAACATGTGTATCCGAGTCTTCTATCAAAAGTTACAGCTATTCATATGAAGTTGTACAAAAACGCTTTCTTTCGCCAAGACAGTGCGTTTCTCACTGTTACATGCATTTGAATGGGGAACTCGACCGAAACAAAGTATAGGTTTTCATTATGTGAATAACTTGGAAATCTTAGCTCAAACAGCTGCAAAACCTGTTTTCCCAGCACGGGAACCTTGAGTTCTATAATATAAGGCCATAAACATGTTTGTCTGAGTCTTCTATCAAAAGTTACAGCTATTTCTATGAAGTTGTACAAAAACGCTTTCTTTCGCCAAGACAGTGCGTTTCTCACTGTTACATGCATTTGAATGGGGAACTCGACCGAAACAAAGTATAGGTTTTCATTATGTGAATAACTTGGAAATCTTAGCTCAAACAGCTGCAAAACCTGTTTTCCCAGCACGGGAACCTTGAGTTCTATAAGATAAAGCCATAAACATGTGTATCCGAGTCTTCTATCAAAAGTTACAGCTATTCATATGAAGTTGTACAAAAACGCTTAATTTCGCCAAGACAGTGCGTTTCTCACTGTTACATGCATTTGAATGGGGAACTCGACCGAAACAAAGTATAGGTTTTCATTATGTGAATAACTTGGAAATCTTAGCTCAAACAGCTGCAAAACCTGTTTTCCCAGCACGGGAACCTTGAGTTCTATAAGATAAGGCCATAAACATGTTTGTCTGAGTCTTCTATCAAAAGTTACAGCTATTTCTATGAAGTTGTACAAAAACGCTTTCTTTCGCCAAGACAGTGCGTTTCTCACTGTTACATGCATTTGAATGGGGAACTCGACCGAAACAAAGTATAGGTTTTCATTATGTGAATAACTTGGAAATCTTAGCTCAAACAGCTGCAAAACCTGTTTGCCCAGCACGGGAACCTTGAGTTCTATAAGATAAAGCCATAAACATGTGTATCCGAGGCTTCTATCAAAAGTTACAGCTATTCATATGAAGTTGTACAAAAACGCTTTCTTTCGCCAAGACAGTGCGTTTCTCACTGTTACATGCATTTGAATGGGGAACTCGACCGAAACAAAGTATAGGTTTTCATTATGTGAATAACTTGGAAATCTTAGCTCAAACAGCTGCAAAACCTGTTTTCCCAGCACGGGAACCTTGAGTTCTATAAGATAAAGCCATAAACATGTGTATCCGAGTCTTCTATCAAAAGTTACAGCTATTCATATGAAGTTGTACAAAAACGCTTTCTTTCGCCAAGACAGTGCGTTTCTCACTGTTACATGCATTTGAATGGGGAACTCGACCGAAACAAAGTATAGGTTTTCATTATGTGAATAACTTGGAAATCTTAGCTCAAACAGCTGCAAAACCTGTTTTCCCAGCACGGGAACCTTGAGTTCTATAATATAAGGCCATAAACATGTTTGTCTGAGTCTTCTATCAAAAGTTACAGCTATTTCTATGAAGTTGTACAAAAACGCTTTCTTTCGCCAAGACAGTGCGTTTCTCACTGTTACATGCATTTGAATGGGGAACTCGACCGAAACAAAGTATAGGTTTTCATTATGTGAATAACTTGGAAATCTTAGCTCAAACAGCTGCAAAACCTGTTTTCCCCGCACGGGAACCTTGAGTTCTATAAGATAAAGCCATAAACATGTGTATCCGAGTCTTCTATCAAAAGTTACAGCTATTTCTATGAAGTTGTACAAAAACGCTTTCTTTCGCCAAGACAGTGCGTTTCTCACTGTTACATGCATTTGAATGGGGAACTCGACCGAAACAAAGTATAGGTTTTCATTATGTGAATAACTTGGAAATCTTAGCTCAAACAGCTGCAAAACCTGTTTTCCCAGCACGGGAACCTTGAGTTCTATAATATAAGGCCATAAACATGTTTGTCTGAGTCTTCTATCAAAAGTTACAGCTATTTCTATGAAGTTGTACAAAAACGCTTTCTTTCGCCAAGACAGTGCGTTTCTCACTGTTACATGCATTTGAATGGGGAACTCGACCGAAACAAAGTATAGGTTTTCATTATGTGAATAACTTGGAAATCTTAGCTCAAACAGCTGCAAAACCTGTTTGCCCAGCACGGGAACCTTGAGTTCTATAAGATAAAGCCATAAACATGTGTATCCGAGGCTTCTATCAAAAGTTACAGCTATTCATATGAAGTTGTACAAAAACGCTTTCTTTCGCCAAGACAGTGCGTTTCTCACTGTTACATGCATTTGAATGGGGAACTCGACCGAAACAAAGTATAGGTTTTCATTATGTGAATAACTTGGAAATCTTAGCTCAAACAGCTGCAAAACCTGTTTTCCCAGCACGGGAACCTTGAGTTCTATAAGATAAAGCCATAAACATGTGTATCCGAGTCTTCTATCAAAAGTTACAGCTATTCATATGAAGTTGTACAAAAACGCTTTCTTTCGCCAAGACAGTGCGTTTCTCACTGTTACATGCATTTGAATGGGGAACTCGACCGAAACAAAGTATAGGTTTTCATTATGTGAATAACTTGGAAATCTTAGCTCAAACAGCTGCAAAACCTGTTTTCCCAGCACGGGAACCTTGAGTTCTATAATATAAGGCCATAAACATGTTTGTCTGAGTCTTCTATCAAAAGTTACAGCTATTTCTATGAAGTTGTACAAAAACGCTTTCTTTCGCCAAGACAGTGCGTTTCTCACTGTTACATGCATTTGAATGGGGAACTCGACCGAAACAAAGTATAGGTTTTCATTATGTGAATAACTTGGAAATCTTAGCTCAAACAGCTGCAAAACCTGTTTTCCCAGCACGGGAACCTTGAGTTCTATAAGATAAAGCCATAAACATGTGTATCCGAGTCTTCTATCAAAAGTTACAGCTATTCATATGAAGTTGTACAAAAACGCTTAATTTCGCCAAGACAGTGCGTTTCTCACTGTTACATGCATTTGAATGGGGAACTCGACCGAAACAAAGTATAGGTTTTCATTATGTGAATAACTTGGAAATCTTAGCTCAAACAGCTGCAAAACCTGTTTTCCCAGCACGGGAACCTTGAGTTCTATAATATAAGGCCATAAACATGTTTGTCTGAGTCTTCTATCAAAAGTTACAGCTATTTCTATGAAGTTGTACAAAAACGCTTTCTTTCGCCAAGACAGTGCGTTTCTCACTGTTACATGCATTTGAATGGGGAACTCGACCGAAACAAAGTATAGGTTTTCATTATGTGAATAACTTGGAAATCTTAGCTCAAACAGCTGCAAAACCTGTTTGCCCAGCACGGGAACCTTGAGTTCTATAAGATAAGGCCATAAACATGTTTGTCTGAGTCTTCTATCAAAAGTTACAGCTATTTCTATGAAGTTGTACAAAAACGCTTTCTTTCGCCAAGACAGTGCGTTTCTCACTGTTACATGCATTTGAATGGGGAACTCGACCGAAACAAAGTATAGGTTTTCATTACGTGAATAACTTGGAAATCTTAGCTCAAACAGCTGCAAAACCTGTTTGCCCAGCACGGGAACCTTGAGTTCTATAAGATAAAGCCATAAACATGTGTATCCGAGGCTTCTATCAAAAGTTACAGCTATTCATATGAAGTTGTACAAAAACGCTTTCTTTCGCCAAGACAGTGCGTTTCTCACTGTTACATGCATTTGAATGGGGAACTCGACCGAAACAAAGTATAGGTTTTCATTATGTGAATAACTTGGAAATCTTAGCTCAAACAGCTGCAAAACCTGTTTTCCCAGCACGGGAACCTTGAGTTCTATAATATAAGGCCATAAACATGTTTGTCTGAGTCTTCTATCAAAAGTTACAGCTATTTCTATGAAGTTGTACAAAAACGCTTTCTTTCGCCAAGACAGTGCGTTTCTCACTGTTACATGCATTTGAATGGGGAACTCGACCGAAACAAAGTATAGGTTTTCATTATGTGAATAACTTGGAAATCTTAGCTCAAACAGCTGCAAAACCTGTTTTCCCAGCACGGGAACCTTGAGTTCTATAAGATAAAGCCATAAACATGTGTATCCGAGTCTTCTATCAAAAGTTACAGCTATTCATATGAAGTTGTACAAAAACGCTTTCTTTCGCCAAGACAGTGCGTTTCTCACTGTTACATGCATTTGAATGGGGAACTCGACCGAAACAAAGTATAGGTTTTCATTATGTGAATAACTTGGAAATCTTAGCTCAAACAGCTGCAAAACCTGTTTTCCCAGCACGGGAACCTTGAGTTCTATAATATAAGGCCATAAACATGTTTGTCTGAGTCTTCTATCAAAAGTTACAGCTATTTCTATGAAGTTGTACAAAAACGCTTTCTTTCGCCAAGACAGTGCGTTTCTCACTGTTACATGCATTTGAATGGGGAACTCGACCGAAACAAAGTATAGGTTTTCATTATGTGAATAACTTGGAAATCTTAGCTCAAACAGCTGCAAAACCTGTTTTCCCAGCACGGAGACCTTGAGTTCTATAATATAAGGCCATAAACATGTTTGTCTGAGTCTTCTATCAAAAGTTACAGCTATTTCTATGAAGTTGTACAAAAACGCTTTCTTTCGCCAAGACAGTGCGTTTCTCACTGTTACATGCATTTGAATGGGGAACTCGACCGAAACAAAGTATAGGTTTTCATTATGTGAATAACTTGGAAATCTTAGCTCAAACAGCTGCAAAACCTGTTTGCCCAGCACGGGAACCTTGAGTTCTATAAGATAAGGCCATAAACATGTTTGTCTGAGTCTTCTATCAAAAGTTACAGCTATTTCTATGAAGTTGTACAAAAACGCTTTCTTTCGCCAAGACAGTGCGTTTCTCACTGTTACATGCATTTGAATGGGGAACTCGACCGAAACAAAGTATAGGTTTTCATTACGTGAATAACTTGGAAATCTTAGCTCAAACAGCTGCAAAACCTGTTTGCCCAGCACGGGAACCTTGAGTTCTATAAGATAAAGCCATAAACATGTGTATCCGAGGCTTCTATCAAAAGTTACAGCTATTCATATGAAGTTGTACAAAAACGCTTTCTTTCGCCAAGACAGTGCGTTTCTCACTGTTACATGCATTTGAATGGGGAACTCGACCGAAACAAAGTATAGGTTTTCATTATGTGAATAACTTGGAAATCTTAGCTCAAACAGCTGCAAAACCTGTTTTCCCAGCACGGGAACCTTGAGTTCTATAATATAAGGCCATAAACATGTTTGTCTGAGTCTTCTATCAAAAGTTACAGCTATTTCTATGAAGTTGTACAAAAACGCTTTCTTTCGCCAAGACAGTGCGTTTCTCACTGTTACATGCATTTGAATGGGGAACTCGACCGAAACAAAGTATAGGTTTTCATTATGTGAATAACTTGGAAATCTTAGCTCAAACAGCTGCAAAACCTGTTTTCCCAGCACGGGAACCTTGAGTTCTATAAGATAAAGCCATAAACATGTGTATCCGAGTCTTCTATCAAAAGTTACAGCTATTCATATGAAGTTGTACAAAAACGCTTTCTTTCGCCAAGACAGTGCGTTTCTCACTGTTACATGCATTTGAATGGGGAACTCGACCGAAACAAAGTATAGGTTTTCATTATGTGAATAACTTGGAAATCTTAGCTCAAACAGCTGCAAAACCTGTTTTCCCAGCACGGGAACCTTGAGTTCTATAATATAAGGCCATAAACATGTTTGTCTGAGTCTTCTATCAAAAGTTACAGCTATTTCTATGAAGTTGTACAAAAACGCTTTCTTTCGCCAAGACAGTGCGTTTCTCACTGTTACATGCATTTGAATGGGGAACTCGACCGAAACAAAGTATAGGTTTTCATTATGTGAATAACTTGGAAATCTTAGCTCAAACAGCTGCAAAACCTGTTTTCCCAGCACGGAGACCTTGAGTTCTATAATATAAGGCCATAAACATGTTTGTCTGAGTCTTCTATCAAAAGTTACAGCTATTTCTATGAAGTTGTACAAAAACGCTTTCTTTCGCCAAGACAGTGCGTTTCTCACTGTTACATGCATTTGAATGGGGAACTCGACCGAAACAAAGTATAGGTTTTCATTATGTGAATAACTTGGAAATCTTAGCTCAAACAGCTGCAAAACCTGTTTGCCCAGCACGGGAACCTTGAGTTCTATAAGATAAGGCCATAAACATGTTTGTCTGAGTCTTCTATCAAAAGTTACAGCTATTTCTATGAAGTTGTACAAAAACGCTTTCTTTCGCCAAGACAGTGCGTTTCTCACTGTTACATGCATTTGAATGGGGAACTCGACCGAAACAAAGTATAGGTTTTCATTACGTGAATAACTTGGAAATCTTAGCTCAAACAGCTGCAAAACCTGTTTGCCCAGCACGGGAACCTTGAGTTCTATAAGATAAAGCCATAAACATGTGTATCCGAGGCTTCTATCAAAAGTTACAGCTATTCATATGAAGTTGTACAAAAACGCTTTCTTTCGCCAAGACAGTGCGTTTCTCACTGTTACATGCATTTGAATGGGGAACTCGACCGAAACAAAGTATAGGTTTTCATTATGTGAATAACTTGGAAATCTTAGCTCAAACAGCTGCAAAACCTGTTTTCCCAGCACGGGAACCTTGAGTTCTATAATATAAGGCCATAAACATGTTTGTCTGAGTCTTCTATCAAAAGTTACAGCTATTTCTATGAAGTTGTACAAAAACGCTTTCTTTCGCCAAGACAGTGCGTTTCTCACTGTTACATGCATTTGAATGGGGAACTCGACCGAAACAAAGTATAGGTTTTCATTATGTGAATAACTTGGAAATCTTAGCTCAAACAGCTGCAAAACCTGTTTTCCCAGCACGGGAACCTTGAGTTCTATAAGATAAAGCCATAAACATGTGTATCCGAGTCTTCTATCAAAAGTTACAGCTATTCATATGAAGTTGTACAAAAACGCTTAATTTCGCCAAGACAGTGCGTTTCTCACTGTTACATGCATTTGAATGGGGAACTCGACCGAAACAAAGTATAGGTTTTCATTATGTGAATAACTTGGAAATCTTAGCTCAAACAGCTGCAAAACCTGTTTTCCCAGCACGGGAACCTTGAGTTCTATAATATAAGGCCATAAACATGTTTGTCTGAGTCTTCTATCAAAAGTTACAGCTATTTCTATGAAGTTGTACAAAAACGCTTTCTTTCGCCAAGACAGTGCGTTTCTCACTGTTACATGCATTTGAATGGGGAACTCGACCGAAACAAAGTATAGGTTTTCATTATGTGAATAACTTGGAAATCTTAGCTCAAACAGCTGCAAAACCTGTTTGCCCAGCACGGGAACCTTGAGTTCTATAAGATAAGGCCATAAACATGTTTGTCTGAGTCTTCTATCAAAAGTTACAGCTATTTCTATGAAGTTGTACAAAAACGCTTTCTTTCGCCAAGACAGTGCGTTTCTCACTGTTACATGCATTTGAATGGGGAACTCGACCGAAACAAAGTATAGGTTTTCATTACGTGAATAACTTGGAAATCTTAGCTCAAACAGCTGCAAAACCTGTTTGCCCAGCACGGGAACCTTGAGTTCTATAAGATAAAGCCATAAACATGTGTATCCGAGGCTTCTATCAAAAGTTACAGCTATTCATATGAAGTTGTACAAAAACGCTTTCTTTCGCCAAGACAGTGCGTTTCTCACTGTTACATGCATTTGAATGGGGAACTCGACCGAAACAAAGTATAGGTTTTCATTATGTGAATAACTTGGAAATCTTAGCTCAAACAGCTGCAAAACCTGTTTTCCCAGCACGGGAACCTTGAGTTCTATAATATAAGGCCATAAACATGTTTGTCTGAGTCTTCTATCAAAAGTTACAGCTATTTCTATGAAGTTGTACAAAAACGCTTTCTTTCGCCAAGACAGTGCGTTTCTCACTGTTACATGCATTTGAATGGGGAACTCGACCGAAACAAAGTATAGGTTTTCATTATGTGAATAACTTGGAAATCTTAGCTCAAACAGCTGCAAAACCTGTTTTCCCAGCACGGGAACCTTGAGTTCTATAAGATAAAGCCATAAACATGTGTATCCGAGTCTTCTATCAAAAGTTACAGCTATTCATATGAAGTTGTACAAAAACGCTTAATTTCGCCAAGACAGTGCGTTTCTCACTGTTACATGCATTTGAATGGGGAACTCGACCGAAACAAAGTATAGGTTTTCATTATGTGAATAACTTGGAAATCTTAGCTCAAACAGCTGCAAAACCTGTTTTCCCAGCACGGGAACCTTGAGTTCTATAATATAAGGCCATAAACATGTTTGTCTGAGTCTTCTATCAAAAGTTACAGCTATTTCTATGAAGTTGTACAAAAACGCTTTCTTTCGCCAAGACAGTGCGTTTCTCACTGTTACATGCATTTGAATGGGGAACTCGACCGAAACAAAGTATAGGTTTTCATTATGTGAATAACTTGGAAATCTTAGCTCAAACAGCTGCAAAACCTGTTTGCCCAGCACGGGAACCTTGAGTTCTATAAGATAAGGCCATAAACATGTTTGTCTGAGTCTTCTATCAAAAGTTACAGCTATTTCTATGAAGTTGTACAAAAACGCTTTCTTTCGCCAAGACAGTGCGTTTCTCACTGTTACATGCATTTGAATGGGGAACTCGACCGAAACAAAGTATAGGTTTTCATTACGTGATTAACTTGGAAATCTTAGCTCAAACAGCTGCAAAACCTGTTTGCCCAGCACGGGAACCTTGAGTTCTATAAGATAAAGCCATAAACATGTGTATCCGAGGCTTCTATCAAAAGTTACAGCTATTCATATGAAGTTGTACAAAAACGCTTTCTTTCGCCAAGACAGTGCGTTTCTCACTGTTACATGCATTTGAATGGGGAACTCGACCGAAACAAAGTATAGGTTTTCATTATGTGAATAACTTGGAAATCTTAGCTCAAACAGCTGCAAAACCTGTTTTCCCAGCACGGGAACCTTGAGTTCTATAAGATAAAGCCATAAACATGTGTATCCGAGTCTTCTATCAAAAGTTACAGCTATTCATATGAAGTTGTACAAAAACGCTTTCTTTCGCCAAGACAGTGCGTTTCTCACTGTTACATGCATTTGAATGGGGAACTCGACCGAAACAAAGTATAGGTTTTCATTATGTGAATAACTTGGAAATCTTAGCTCAAACAGCTGCAAAACCTGTTTTCCCAGCACGGAGACCTTGAGTTCTATAATATAAGGCCATAAACATGTTTGTCTGAGTCTTCTATCAAAAGTTACAGCTATTTCTATGAAGTTGTACAAAAACGCTTTCTTTCGCCAAGACAGTGCGTTTCTCACTGTTACATGCATTTGAATGGGGAACTCGACCGAAACAAAGTATAGGTTTTCATTATGTGAATAACTTGGAATTCTTAGCTCAAACAGCTGCAAAACCTGTTTTCCCAGCACGGGGACCTTGAGTTCTATAATATAAGGCCATAAACATGTTTGTCTGAGTCTTCTATCAAAAGTTACAGCTATTTCTATGAAGTTGTACAAAAACGCTTTCTTTCGCCAAGACAGTGCGTTTCTCACTGTTACATGCATTTGAATGGGGAACTCGACCGAAACAAAGTATAGGTTTTCATTATGTGAATAACTTGGAAATCTTAGCTCAAACAGCTGCAAAACCTGTTTGCCCAGCACGGGAACCTTGAGTTCTATAAGATAAAGCCATAAACATGTGTATCCGAGTCTTCTATCAAAAGTTACAGCTATTTCTATGAAGTTGTACAAAAACGCTTAATTTCGCCAAGACAGTGCGTTTCTCACTGTTACATGCATTTGAATGGGGAACTCGACCGAAACAAAGTATAGGTTTTCATTATGTGAATAACTTGGAAATCTTAGCTCAAACAGCTGCAAAACCTGTTTTCCCAGCACGGAGACCTTGAGTTCTATAATATAAGGCCATAAACATGTTTGTCTGAGTCTTCTATCAAAAGTTACAGCTATTTCTATGAAGTTGTACAAAAACGCTTTCTTTCGCCAAGACAGTGCGTTTCTCACTGTTACATGCATTTGAATGGGGAACTCGACCGAAACAAAGTATAGGTTTTCATTATGTGAATAACTTGGAAATCTTAGCTCAAACAGCTGCAAAACCTGTTTTCCCCGCACGGGAACCTTGAGTTCTATAAGATAAAGCCATAAACATGTGTATCCGAGTCTTCTATCAAAAGTTACAGCTATTTCTATGAAGTTGTACAAAAACGCTTAATTTCACCAAGACAGTGCGTTTCTCACTGTTACATGCATTTGAATGGGGAACTCGACCGAAACAAAGTATAGGTTTTCATTATGTGAATAACTTGGAAATCTTAGCTCAAACAGCTGCAAAACCTGTTTTCCCCGCACGGGAACCTTGAGTTCTATAAGATAAAGCCATAAACATGTGTATCCGAGTCTTCTATCAAATGTTACAGCTATTTCTATGAAGTTGTACAAAAACGCTTTCTTTCGCCAAGACAGTGCGTTTCTCACTGTTACATGCATTTGAATGGGGAACTCGACCGAAACAAAGTATAGGTTTTCATTATGTGAATAACTTGGAAATCTTAGCTCAAACAGCTGCAAAACCTGTTTTCCCAGCACGGGAACCTTGAGTTCTATAATATAAGGCCATAAACATGTTTGTCTGAGTCTTCTATCAAAAGTTACAGCTATTTCTATGAAGTTGTACAAAAACGCTTTCTTTCGCCAAGACAGTGCGTTTCTCACTGTTACATGCATTTGAATGGGGAACTCGACCGAAACAAAGTATAGGTTTTCATTATGTGAATAACTTGGAAATCTTAGCTCAAACAGCTGCAAAACCTGTTTGCCCAGCACGGGAACCTTGAGTTCTATAAGATAAAGCCATAAACATGTGTATCCGAGGCTTCTATCAAAAGTTACAGCTATTCATATGAAGTTGTACAAAAACGCTTTCTTTCGCCAAGACAGTGCGTTTCTCACTGTTACATGCATTTGAATGGGGAACTCGACCGAAACAAAGTATAGGTTTTCATTATGTGAATAACTTGGAAATCTTAGCTCAAACAGCTGCAAAACCTGTTTTCCCAGCACGGGAACCTTGAGTTCTATAAGATAAAGCCATAAACATGTGTATCCGAGTCTTCTATCAAAAGTTACAGCTATTCATATGAAGTTGTACAAAAACGCTTTCTTTCGCCAAGACAGTGCGTTTCTCACTGTTACATGCATTTGAATGGGGAACTCGACCGAAACAAAGTATAGGTTTTCATTATGTGAATAACTTGGAAATCTTAGCTCAAACAGCTGCAAAACCTGTTTTCCCAGCACGGGAACCTTGAGTTCTATAATATAAGGCCATAAACATGTTTGTCTGAGTCTTCTATCAAAAGTTACAGCTATTTCTATGAAGTTGTACAAAAACGCTTTCTTTCGCCAAGACAGTGCGTTTCTCACTGTTACATGCATTTGAATGGTGAACTCGACCGAAACAAAGTATAGGTTTTCATTATGTGAATAACTTGGAAATCTTAGCTCAAACAGCTGCAAAACCTGTTTTCCCAGCACGGGAACCTTGAGTTCTATAAGATAAAGCCATAAACATGTGTATCCGAGTCTTCTATCAAAAGTTACAGCTATTCATATGAAGTTGTACAAAAACGCTTTCTTTCGCCAAGACAGTGCGTTTCTCACTGTTACATGCATTTGAATGGGGAACTCGACCGAAACAAAGTATAGGTTTTCATTATGTGAATAACTTGGAAATCTTAGCTCAAACAGCTGCAAAACCTGTTTTCCCCGCACGGGAACCTTGAGTTCTATAAGATAAAGCCATAAACATGTGTATCCGAGTCTTCTATCAAAAGTTACAGCTATTTCTATGAAGTTGTACAAAAACGCTTTCTTTCGCCAAGACAGTGCGTTTCTCACTGTTACATGCATTTGAATGGGGAACTCGACCGAAACAAAGTATAGGTTTTCATTATGTGAATAACTTGGAAATCTTAGCTCAAACAGCTGCAAAACCTGTTTTCCCAGCACGGGAACCTTGAGTTCTATAATATAAGGCCATAAACATGTTTGTCTGAGTCTTCTATCAAAAGTTACAGCTATTTCTATGAAGTTGTACAAAAACGCTTTCTTTCGCCAAGACAGTGCGTTTCTCACTGTTACATGCATTTGAATGGGGAACTCGACCGAAACAAAGTATAGGTTTTCATTATGTGAATAACTTGGAAATCTTAGCTCAAACAGCTGCAAAACCTGTTTTCCCAGCACGGGAACCTTGAGTTCTATAAGATAAAGCCATAAACATGTGTATCCGAGTCTTCTATCAAAAGTTACAGCTATTCATATGAAGTTGTACAAAAACGCTTTCTTTCGCCAAGACAGTGCGTTTCTCACTGTTACATGCATTTGAATGGGGAACTCGACCGAAACAAAGTATAGGTTTTCATTATGTGAATAACTTGGAAATCTTAGCTCAAACAGCTGCAAAACCTGTTTTCCCAGCACGGGAACCTTGAGTTCTATAATATAAGGCCATAAACATGTTTGTCTGAGTCTTCTATCAAAAGTTACAGCTATTCATATGAAGTTGTACAAAAACGCTTTCTTTCGCCAAGACAGTGCGTTTCTCACTGTTACATGCATTTGAATGGGGAACTCGACCGAAACAAAGTATAGGTTTTCATTATGTGAATAACTTGGAAATCTTAGCTCAAACAGCTGCAAAACCTGTTTTCCCAGCACGGAGACCTTGAGTTCTATAATATAAGGCCATAAACATGTTTGTCTGAGTCTTCTATCAAAAGTTACAGCTATTTCTATGAAGTTGTACAAAAACGCTTTCTTTCGCCAAGACAGTGCGTTTCTCACTGTTACATGCATTTGAATGGGGAACTCGACCGAAACAAAGTATAGGTTTTCATTATGTGAATAACTTGGAAATCTTAGCTCAAACAGCTGCAAAACCTGTTTTCCCCGCACGGGAACCTTGAGTTCTATAAGATAAAGCCATAAACATGTGTATCCGAGTCTTCTATCAAAAGTTACAGCTATTTCTATGAAGTTGTACAAAAACGCTTAATTTCACCAAGACAGTGCGTTTCTCACTGTTACATGCATTTGAATGGGGAACTCGACCGAAACAAAGTATAGGTTTTCATTATGTGAATAACTTGGAAATCTTAGCTCAAACAGCTGCAAAACCTGTTTTCCCCGCACGGGAACCTTGAGTTCTATAAGATAAAGCCATAAACATGTGTATCCGAGTCTTCTATCAAATGTTACAGCTATTTCTATGAAGTTGTACAAAAACGCTTTCTTTCGCCAAGACAGTGCGTTTCTCACTGTTACATGCATTTGAATGGGGAACTCGACCGAAACAAAGTATAGGTTTTCATTATGTGAATAACTTGGAAATCTTAGCTCAAACAGCTGCAAAACCTGTTTTCCCAGCACGGGAACCTTGAGTTCTATAATATAAGGCCATAAACATGTTTGTCTGAGTCTTCTATCAAAAGTTACAGCTATTTCTATGAAGTTGTACAAAAACGCTTTCTTTCGCCAAGACAGTGCGTTTCTCACTGTTACATGCATTTGAATGGGGAACTCGACCGAAACAAAGTATAGGTTTTCATTATGTGAATAACTTGGAAATCTTAGCTCAAACAGCTGCAAAACCTGTTTGCCCAGCACGGGAACCTTGAGTTCTATAAGATAAAGCCATAAACATGTGTATCCGAGGCTTCTATCAAAAGTTACAGCTATTCATATGAAGTTGTACAAAAACGCTTTCTTTCGCCAAGACAGTGCGTTTCTCACTGTTACATGCATTTGAATGGGGAACTCGACCGAAACAAAGTATAGGTTTTCATTATGTGAATAACTTGGAAATCTTAGCTCAAACAGCTGCAAAACCTGTTTTCCCAGCACGGGAACCTTGAGTTCTATAAGATAAAGCCATAAACATGTGTATCCGAGTCTTCTATCAAAAGTTACAGCTATTCATATGAAGTTGTACAAAAACGCTTTCTTTCGCCAAGACAGTGCGTTTCTCACTGTTACATGCATTTGAATGGGGAACTCGACCGAAACAAAGTATAGGTTTTCATTATGTGAATAACTTGGAAATCTTAGCTCAAACAGCTGCAAAACCTGTTTTCCCAGCACGGGAACCTTGAGTTCTATAATATAAGGCCATAAACATGTTTGTCTGAGTCTTCTATCAAAAGTTACAGCTATTTCTATGAAGTTGTACAAAAACGCTTTCTTTCGCCAAGACAGTGCGTTTCTCACTGTTACATGCATTTGAATGGGGAACTCGACCGAAACAAAGTATAGGTTTTCATTATGTGAATAACTTGGAAATCTTAGCTCAAACAGCTGCAAAACCTGTTTTCCCAGCACGGGAACCTTGAGTTCTATAAGATAAAGCCATAAACATGTGTATCCGAGTCTTCTATCAAAAGTTACAGCTATTCATATGAAGTTGTACAAAAACGCTTTCTTTCGCCAAGACAGTGCGTTTCTCACTGTTACATGCATTTGAATGGGGAACTCGACCGAAACAAAGTATAGGTTTTCATTATGTGAATAACTTGGAAATCTTAGCTCAAACAGCTGCAAAACCTGTTTTCCCCGCACGGGAACCTTGAGTTCTATAAGATAAAGCCATAAACATGTGTATCCGAGTCTTCTATCAAAAGTTACAGCTATTTCTATGAAGTTGTACAAAAACGCTTTCTTTCGCCAAGACAGTGCGTTTCTCACTGTTACATGCATTTGAATGGGGAACTCGACCGAAACAAAGTATAGGTTTTCATTATGTGAATAACTTGGAAATCTTAGCTCAAACAGCTGCAAAACCTGTTTTCCCAGCACGGGAACCTTGAGTTCTATAATATAAGGCCATAAACATGTTTGTCTGAGTCTTCTATCAAAAGTTACAGCTATTTCTATGAAGTTGTACAAAAACGCTTTCTTTCGCCAAGACAGTGCGTTTCTCACTGTTACATGCATTTGAATGGGGAACTCGACCGAAACAAAGTATAGGTTTTCATTATGTGAATAACTTGGAAATCTTAGCTCAAACAGCTGCAAAACCTGTTTGCCCAGCACGGGAACCTTGAGTTCTATAAGATAAAGCCATAAACATGTGTATCCGAGGCTTCTATCAAAAGTTACAGCTATTCATATGAAGTTGTACAAAAACGCTTTCTTTCGCCAAGACAGTGCGTTTCTCACTGTTACATGCATTTGAATGGGGAACTCGACCGAAACAAAGTATAGGTTTTCATTATGTGAATAACTTGGAAATCTTAGCTCAAACAGCTGCAAAACCTGTTTTCCCAGCACGGGAACCTTGAGTTCTATAATATAAGGCCATAAACATGTTTGTCTGAGTCTTCTATCAAAAGTTACAGCTATTTCTATGAAGTTGTACAAAAACGCTTTCTTTCGCCAAGACAGTGCGTTTCTCACTGTTACATGCATTTGAATGGGGAACTCGACCGAAACAAAGTATAGGTTTTCATTATGTGAATAACTTGGAAATCTTAGCTCAAACAGCTGCAAAACCTGTTTTCCCAGCACGGGAACCTTGAGTTCTATAAGATAAAGCCATAAACATGTGTATCCGAGTCTTCTATCAAAAGTTACAGCTATTCATATGAAGTTGTACAAAAACGCTTTCTTTCGCCAAGACAGTGCGTTTCTCACTGTTACATGCATTTGAATGGGGAACTCGACCGAAACAAAGTATAGGTTTTCATTATGTGAATAACTTGGAAATCTTAGCTCAAACAGCTGCAAAACCTGTTTTCCCCGCACGGGAACCTTGAGTTCTATAAGATAAAGCCATAAACATGTGTATCCGAGTCTTCTATCAAAAGTTACAGCTATTTCTATGAAGTTGTACAAAAACGCTTTCTTTCGCCAAGACAGTGCGTTTCTCACTGTTACATGCATTTGAATGGGGAACTCGACCGAAACAAAGTATAGGTTTTCATTATGTGAATAACTTGGAAATCTTAGCTCAAACAGCTGCAAAACCTGTTTTCCCAGCACGGGAACCTTGAGTTCTATAATATAAGGCCATAAACATGTTTGTCTGAGTCTTCTATCAAAAGTTACAGCTATTTCTATGAAGTTGTACAAAAACGCTTTCTTTCGCCAAGACAGTGCGTTTCTCACTGTTACATGCATTTGAATGGGGAACTCGACCGAAACAAAGTATAGGTTTTCATTATGTGAATAACTTGGAAATCTTAGCTCAAACAGCTGCAAAACCTGTTTGCCCAGCACGGGAACCTTGAGTTCTATAAGATAAAGCCATAAACATGTGTATCCGAGGCTTCTATCAAAAGTTACAGCTATTCATATGAAGTTGTACAAAAACGCTTTCTTTCGCCAAGACAGTGCGTTTCTCACTGTTACATGCATTTGAATGGGGAACTCGACCGAAACAAAGTATAGGTTTTCATTATGTGAATAACTTGGAAATCTTAGCTCAAACAGCTGCAAAACCTGTTTTCCCAGCACGGGAACCTTGAGTTCTATAAGATAAAGCCATAAACATGTGTATCCGAGTCTTCTATCAAAAGTTACAGCTATTCATATGAAGTTGTACAAAAACGCTTTCTTTCGCCAAGACAGTGCGTTTCTCACTGTTACATGCATTTGAATGGGGAACTCGACCGAAACAAAGTATAGGTTTTCATTATGTGAATAACTTGGAAATCTTAGCTCAAACAGCTGCAAAACCTGTTTTCCCAGCACGGGAACCTTGAGTTCTATAATATAAGGCCATAAACATGTTTGTCTGAGTCTTCTATCAAAAGTTACAGCTATTCATATGAAGTTGTACAAAAACGCTTTCTTTCGCCAAGACAGTGCGTTTCTCACTGTTACATGCATTTGAATGGGGAACTCGACCGAAACAAAGTATAGGTTTTCATTATGTGAATAACTTGGAAATCTTAGCTCAAACAGCTGCAAAACCTGTTTGCCCAGCACGGGAACCTTGAGTTCTATAAGATAAAGCCATAAACATGTGTATCCGAGGCTTCTATCAAAAGTTACAGCTATTCATATGAAGTTGTACAAAAACGCTTTCTTTCGCCAAGACAGTGCGTTTCTCACTGTTACATGCATTTGAATGGGGAACTCGACCGAAACAAAGTATAGGTTTTCATTATGTGAATAACTTGGAAATCTTAGCTCAAACAGCTGCAAAACCTGTTTTCCCAGCACGGGAACCTTGAGTTCTATAAGATAAAGCCATAAACATGTGTATCCGAGTCTTCTATCAAAAGTTACAGCTATTCATATGAAGTTGTACAAAAACGCTTTCTTTCGCCAAGACAGTGCGTTTCTCACTGTTACATGCATTTGAATGGGGAACTCGACCGAAACAAAGTATAGGTTTTCATTATGTGAATAACTTGGAAATCTTAGCTCAAACAGCTGCAAAACCTGTTTTCCCAGCACGGGAACCTTGAGTTCTATAATATAAGGCCATAAACATGTTTGTCTGAGTCTTCTATCAAAAGTTACAGCTATTCATATGAAGTTGTACAAAAACGCTTTCTTTCGCCAAGACAGTGCGTTTCTCACTGTTACATGCATTTGAATGGGGAACTCGACCGAAACAAAGTATAGGTTTTCATTATGTGAATAACTTGGAAATCTTAGCTCAAACAGCTGCAAAACCTGTTTTCCCAGCACGGAGACATTGAGTTCTATAATATAAGGCCATAAACATGTTTGTCTGAGTCTTCTATCAAAAGTTACAGCTATTTCTATGAAGTTGTACAAAAACGCTTTCTTTCGCCAAGACAGTGCGTTTCTCACTGTTACATGCATTTGAATGGGGAACTCGACCGAAACAAAGTATAGGTTTTCATTATGTGAATAACTTGGAAATCTTAGCTCAAACAGCTGCAAAACCTGTTTTCCCCGCACGGGAACCTTGAGTTCTATAAGATAAAGCCATAAACATGTGTATCCGAGTCTTCTATCAAAAGTTACAGCTATTTCTATGAAGTTGTACAAAAACGCTTAATTTCACCAAGACAGTGCGTTTCTCACTGTTACATGCATTTGAATGGGGAACTCGACCGAAACAAAGTATAGGTTTTCATTATGTGAATAACTTGGAAATCTTAGCTCAAACAGCTGCAAAACCTGTTTTCCCCGCACGGGAACCTTGAGTTCTATAAGATAAAGCCATAAACATGTGTATCCGAGTCTTCTATCAAATGTTACAGCTATTTCTATGAAGTTGTACAAAAACGCTTTCTTTCGCCAAGACAGTGCGTTTCTCACTGTTACATGCATTTGAATGGGGAACTCGACCGAAACAAAGTATAGGTTTTCATTATGTGAATAACTTGGAAATCTTAGCTCAAACAGCTGCAAAACCTGTTTTCCCAGCACGGGAACCTTGAGTTCTATAATATAAGGCCATAAACATGTTTGTCTGAGTCTTCTATCAAAAGTTACAGCTATTTCTATGAAGTTGTACAAAAACGCTTTCTTTCGCCAAGACAGTGCGTTTCTCACTGTTACATGCATTTGAATGGGGAACTCGACCGAAACAAAGTATAGGTTTTCATTATGTGAATAACTTGGAAATCTTAGCTCAAACAGCTGCAAAACCTGTTTGCCCAGCACGGGAACCTTGAGTTCTATAAGATAAAGCCATAAACATGTGTATCCGAGGCTTCTATCAAAAGTTACAGCTATTCATATGAAGTTGTACAAAAACGCTTTCTTTCGCCAAGACAGTGCGTTTCTCACTGTTACATGCATTTGAATGGGGAACTCGACCGAAACAAAGTATAGGTTTTCATTATGTGAATAACTTGGAAATCTTAGCTCAAACAGCTGCAAAACCTGTTTTCCCCGCACGGGAACCTTGAGTTCTATAAGATAAAGCCATAAACATGTGTATCCGAGTCTTCTATCAAAAGTTACAGCTATTTCTATGAAGTTGTACAAAAACGCTTAATTTCACCAAGACAGTGCGTTTCTCACTGTTACATGCATTTGAATGGGGAACTCGACCGAAACAAAGTATAGGTTTTCATTATGTGAATAACTTGGAAATCTTAGCTCAAACAGCTGCAAAACCTGTTTTCCCCGCACGGGAACCTTGAGTTCTATAAGATAAAGCCATAAACATGTGTATCCGAGTCTTCTATCAAATGTTACAGCTATTTCTATGAAGTTGTACAAAAACGCTTTCTTTCGCCAAGACAGTGCGTTTCTCACTGTTACATGCATTTGAATGGGGAACTCGACCGAAACAAAGTATAGGTTTTCATTATGTGAATAACTTGGAAATCTTAGCTCAAACAGCTGCAAAACCTGTTTTCCCAGCACGGGAACCTTGAGTTCTATAATATAAGGCCATAAACATGTTTGTCTGAGTCTTCTATCAAAAGTTACAGCTATTTCTATGAAGTTGTACAAAAACGCTTTCTTTCGCCAAGACAGTGCGTTTCTCACTGTTACATGCATTTGAATGGGGAACTCGACCGAAACAAAGTATAGGTTTTCATTATGTGAATAACTTGGAAATCTTAGCTCAAACAGCTGCAAAACCTGTTTGCCCAGCACGGGAACCTTGAGTTCTATAAGATAAAGCCATAAACATGTGTATCCGAGGCTTCTATCAAAAGTTACAGCTATTCATATGAAGTTGTACAAAAACGCTTTCTTTCGCCAAGACAGTGCGTTTCTCACTGTTACATGCATTTGAATGGGGAACTCGACCGAAACAAAGTATAGGTTTTCATTATGTGAATAACTTGGAAATCTTAGCTCAAACAGCTGCAAAACCTGTTTTCCCAGCACGGGAACCTTGAGTTCTATAAGATAAAGCCATAAACATGTGTATCCGAGTCTTCTATCAAAAGTTACAGCTATTCATATGAAGTTGTACAAAAACGCTTTCTTTCGCCAAGACAGTGCGTTTCTCACTGTTACATGCATTTGAATGGGGAACTCGACCGAAACAAAGTATAGGTTTTCATTATGTGAATAACTTGGAAATCTTAGCTCAAACAGCTGCAAAACCTGTTTTCCCAGCACGGGAACCTTGAGTTCTATAATATAAGGCCATAAACATGTTTGTCTGAGTCTTCTATCAAAAGTTACAGCTATTTCTATGAAGTTGTACAAAAACGCTTTCTTTCGCCAAGACAGTGCGTTTCTCACTGTTACATGCATTTGAATGGGGAACTCGAC
Source organism: Rhamphochromis longiceps (assembly GCF_057381845.1). NCBI lineage: Eukaryota > Metazoa > Chordata > Actinopteri > Cichliformes > Cichlidae > Rhamphochromis > Rhamphochromis longiceps. Next base: position 7,751,909 of record NC_140564.1, on the reverse strand, counting down.
CGAAACAAAGTATAGGTTTTCATTATGTGAATAACTTGGAAATCTTAGCTCAAACAGCTGCAAAACCTGTTTTCCCAGCACGGGAACCTTGAGTTCTATAAGATAAAGCCATAAACATGTGTATCCGAGTCTTCTATCAAAAGTTACAGCTATTCATATGAAGTTGTACAAAAACGCTTTCTTTCGCCAAGACAGTGCGTTTCTCACTGTTACATGCATTTGAATGGGGAACTCGACCGAAACAAAGTATAGGTTTTCATTATGTGAATAACTTGGAAATCTTAGCTCAAACAGCTGCAAAACCTGTTTTCCCCGCACGGGAACCTTGAGTTCTATAAGATAAAGCCATAAACATGTGTATCCGAGTCTTCTATCAAAAGTTACAGCTATTTCTATGAAGTTGTACAAAAACGCTTTCTTTCGCCAAGACAGTGCGTTTCTCACTGTTACATGCATTTGAATGGGGAACTCGACCGAAACAAAGTATAGGTTTTCATTATGTGAATAACTTGGAAATCTTAGCTCAAACAGCTGCAAAACCTGTTTTCCCAGCACGGGAACCTTGAGTTCTATAATATAAGGCCATAAACATGTTTGTCTGAGTCTTCTATCAAAAGTTACAGCTATTTCTATGAAGTTGTACAAAAACGCTTTCTTTCGCCAAGACAGTGCGTTTCTCACTGTTACATGCATTTGAATGGGGAACTCGACCGAAACAAAGTATAGGTTTTCATTATGTGAATAACTTGGAAATCTTAGCTCAAACAGCTGCAAAACCTGTTTGCCCAGCACGGGAACCTTGAGTTCTATAAGATAAAGCCATAAACATGTGTATCCGAGGCTTCTATCAAAAGTTACAGCTATTCATATGAAGTTGTACAAAAACGCTTTCTTTCGCCAAGACAGTGCGTTTCTCACTGTTACATGCATTTGAATGGGGAACTCGACCGAAACAAAGTATAGGTTTTCATTATGTGAATAACTTGGAAATCTTAGCTCAAACAGCTGCAAAACCTGTTTTCCCAGCACGGGAACCTTGAGTTCTATAAGATAAAGCCATAAACATGTGTATCCGAGTCTTCTATCAAAAGTTACAGCTATTCATATGAAGTTGTACAAAAACGCTTTCTTTCGCCAAGACAGTGCGTTTCTCACTGTTACATGCATTTGAATGGGGAACTCGACCGAAACAAAGTATAGGTTTTCATTATGTGAATAACTTGGAAATCTTAGCTCAAACAGCTGCAAAACCTGTTTTCCCAGCACGGGAACCTTGAGTTCTATAATATAAGGCCATAAACATGTTTGTCTGAGTCTTCTATCAAAAGTTACAGCTATTTCTATGAAGTTGTACAAAAACGCTTTCTTTCGCCAAGACAGTGCGTTTCTCACTGTTACATGCATTTGAATGGGGAACTCGACCGAAACAAAGTATAGGTTTTCATTATGTGAATAACTTGGAAATCTTAGCTCAAACAGCTGCAAAACCTGTTTTCCCAGCACGGGAACCTTGAGTTCTATAAGATAAAGCCATAAACATGTGTATCCGAGTCTTCTATCAAAAGTTACAGCTATTCATATGAAGTTGTACAAAAACGCTTTCTTTCGCCAAGACAGTGCGTTTCTCACTGTTACATGCATTTGAATGGGGAACTCGACCGAAACAAAGTATAGGTTTTCATTATGTGAATAACTTGGAAATCTTAGCTCAAACAGCTGCAAAACCTGTTTGCCCAGCACGGGAACCTTGAGTTCTATAAGATAAGGCCATAAACATGTTTGTCTGAGTCTTCTATCAAAAGTTACAGCTATTTCTATGAAGTTGTACAAAAACGCTTTCTTTCGCCAAGACAGTGCGTTTCTCACTGTTACATGCATTTGAATGGGGAACTCGACCGAAACAAAGTATAGGTTTTCATTATGTGAATAACTTGGAAATCTTAGCTCAAACAGCTGCAAAACCTGTTTGCCCAGCACGGGAACCTTGAGTTCTATAAGATAAAGCCATAAACATGTGTATCCGAGGCTTCTATCAAAAGTTACAGCTATTCATATGAAGTTGTACAAAAACGCTTTCTTTCGCCAAGACAGTGCGTTTCTCACTGTTACATGCATTTGAATGGGGAACTCGACCGAAACAAAGTATAGGTTTTCATTATGTGAATAACTTGGAAATCTTAGCTCAAACAGCTGCAAAACCTGTTTTCCCAGCACGGGAACCTTGAGTTCTATAAGATAAAGCCATAAACATGTGTATCCGAGTCTTCTATCAAAAGTTACAGCTATTCATATGAAGTTGTACAAAAACGCTTTCTTTCGCCAAGACAGTGCGTTTCTCACTGTTACATGCATTTGAATGGGGAACTCGACCGAAACAAAGTATAGGTTTTCATTATGTGAATAACTTGGAAATCTTAGCTCAAACAGCTGCAAAACCTGTTTTCCCAGCACGGGAACCTTGAGTTCTATAATATAAGGCCATAAACATGTTTGTCTGAGTCTTCTATCAAAAGTTACAGCTATTTCTATGAAGTTGTATAAAAACGCTTTCTTTCGCCAAGACAGTGCGTTTCTCACTGTTACATGCATTTGAATGGGGAACTCGACCGAAACAAAGTATAGGTTTTCATTATGTGAATAACTTGGAAATCTTAGCTCAAACAGCTGCAAAACCTGTTTGCCCAGCACGGGAACCTTGAGTTCTATAAGATAAAGCCATAAACATGTGTATCCGAGTCTTCTATCAAAAGTTACAGCTATTTCTATGAAGTTGTACAAAAACGCTTAATTTCGCCAAGACAGTGCGTTTCTCACTGTTACATGCATTTGAATGGGGAACTCGACCGAAACAAAGTATAGGTTTTCATTATGTGAATAACTTGGAAATCTTAGCTCAAACAGCTGCAAAACCTGTTTGCCCAGCACGGGAACCTTGAGTTCTATAAGATAAGGCCATAAACATGTTTGTCTGAGTCTTCTATCAAAAGTTACAGCTATTTCTATGAAGTTGTACAAAAACGCTTTCTTTCGCCAAGACAGTGCGTTTCTCACTGTTACATGCATTTGAATGGGGAACTCGACCGAAACAAAGTATAGGTTTTCATTACGTGAATAACTTGGAAATCTTAGCTCAAACAGCTGCAAAACCTGTTTGCCCAGCACGGGAACCTTGAGTTCTATAAGATAAAGCCATAAACATGTGTATCCGAGGCTTCTATCAAAAGTTACAGCTATTCATATGAAGTTGTACAAAAACGCTTTCTTTCGCCAAGACAGTGCGTTTCTCACTGTTACATGCATTTGAATGGGGAACTCGACCGAAACAAAGTATAGGTTTTCATTATGTGAATAACTTGGAAATCTTAGCTCAAACAGCTGCAAAACCTGTTTTCCCAGCACGGGAACCTTGAGTTCTATAAGATAAAGCCATAAACATGTGTATCCGAGTCTTCTATCAAAAGTTACAGCTATTCATATGAAGTTGTACAAAAACGCTTTCTTTCGCCAAGACAGTGCGTTTCTCACTGTTACATGCATTTGAATGGGGAACTCCACCGAAACAAAGTATAGGTTTTCATTACGTGAATAACTTGGAAATCTTAGCTCAAACAGCTGCAAAACCTGTTTTCCCAGCACGGAGACCTTGAGTTCTATAATATAAGGCCATAAACATGTTTGTCTGAGTCTTCTATCAAAAGTTACAGCTATTTCTATGAAGTTGTACAAAAACGCTTTCTTTCGCCAAGACAGTGCGTTTCTCACTGTTACATGCATTTGAATGGGGAACTCGACCGAAACAAAGTATAGGTTTTCATTATGTGAATAACTTGGAAATCTTAGCTCAAACAGCTGCAAAACCTGTTTTCCCAGCACGGGAACCTTGAGTTCTATAATATAAGGCCATAAACATGTTTGTCTGAGTCTTCTATCAAAAGTTACAGCTATTTCTATGAAGTTGTACAAAAACGCTTTCTTTCGCCAAGACAGTGCGTTTCTCACTGTTACATGCATTTGAATGGGGAACTCGACCGAAACAAAGTATAGGTTTTCATTATGTGAATAACTTGGAAATCTTAGCTCAAACAGCTGCAAAACCTGTTTTCCCAGCACGGGAACCTTGAGTTCTATAAGATAAAGCCATAAACATGTGTATCCGAGTCTTCTATCAAAAGTTACAGCTATTCATATGAAGTTGTACAAAAACGCTTTCTTTCGCCAAGACAGTGCGTTTCTCACTGTTACATGCATTTGAATGGGGAACTCGACCGAAACAAAGTATAGGTTTTCATTATGTGAATAACTTGGAAATCTTAGCTCAAACAGCTGCAAAACCTGTTTGCCCAGCACGGGAACCTTGAGTTCTATAAGATAAGGCCATAAACATGTTTGTCTGAGTCTTCTATCAAAAGTTACAGCTATTTCTATGAAGTTGTACAAAAACGCTTTCTTTCGCCAAGACAGTGCGTTTCTCACTGTTACATGCATTTGAATGGGGAACTCGACCGAAACAAAGTATAGGTTTTCATTATGTGAATAACTTGGAAATCTTAGCTCAAACAGCTGCAAAACCTGTTTGCCCAGCACAGGAACCTTGAGTTCTATAAGATAAAGCCATAAACATGTGTATCCGAGGCTTCTATCAAAAGTTACAGCTATTCATATGAAGTTGTACAAAAACGCTTTCTTTCGCCAAGACAGTGCGTTTCTCACTGTTACATGCATTTGAATGGGGAACTCGACCGAAACAAAGTATAGGTTTTCATTATGTGAATAACTTGGAAATCTTAGCTCAAACAGCTGCAAAACCTGTTTTCCCAGCACGGGAACCTTGAGTTCTATAAGATAAAGCCATAAACATGTGTATCCGAGTCTTCTATCAAAAGTTACAGCTATTCATATGAAGTTGTACAAAAACGCTTTCTTTCGCCAAGACAGTGCGTTTCTCACTGTTACATGCATTTGAATGGGGAACTCGACCGAAACAAAGTATAGGTTTTCATTATGTGAATAACTTGGAAATCTTAGCTCAAACAGCTGCAAAACCTGTTTTCCCAGCACGGGAACCTTGAGTTCTATAATATAAGGCCATAAACATGTTTGTCTGAGTCTTCTATCAAAAGTTACAGCTATTTCTATGAAGTTGTACAAAAACGCTTTCTTTCGCCAAGACAGTGCGTTTCTCACTGTTACATGCATTTGAATGGGGAACTCGACCGAAACAAAGTATAGGTTTTCATTATGTGAATAACTTGGAAATCTTAGCTCAAACAGCTGCAAAACCTGTTTTCCCAGCACGGGAACCTTGAGTTCTATAAGATAAAGCCATAAACATGTGTATCCGAGTCTTCTATCAAAAGTTACAGCTATTCATATGAAGTTGTACAAAAACGCTTTCTTTCGCCAAGACAGTGCGTTTCTCACTGTTACATGCATTTGAATGGGGAACTCGACCGAAACAAAGTATAGGTTTTCATTATGTGAATAACTTGGAAATCTTAGCTCAAACAGCTGCAAAACCTGTTTGCCCAGCACGGGAACCTTGAGTTCTATAAGATAAGGCCATAAACATGTTTGTCTGAGTCTTCTATCAAAAGTTACAGCTATTTCTATGAAGTTGTACAAAAACGCTTTCTTTCGCCAAGACAGTGCGTTTCTCACTGTTACATGCATTTGAATGGGGAACTCGACCGAAACAAAGTATAGGTTTTCATTATGTGAATAACTTGGAAATCTTAGCTCAAACAGCTGCAAAACCTGTTTGCCCAGCACGGGAACCTTGAGTTCTATAAGATAAAGCCATAAACATGTGTATCCGAGGCTTCTATCAAAAGTTACAGCTATTCATATGAAGTTGTACAAAAACGCTTTCTTTCGCCAAGACAGTGCGTTTCTCACTGTTACATGCATTTGAATGGGGAACTCGACCGAAACAAAGTATAGGTTTTCATTACGTGAATAACTTGGAAATCTTAGCTCAAACAGCTGCAAAACCTGTTTTCCCAGCACGGAGACCTTGAGTTCTATAATATAAGGCCATAAACATGTTTGTCTGAGTCTTCTATCAAAAGTTACAGCTATTTCTATGAAGTTGTACAAAAACGCTTTCTTTCGCCAAGACAGTGCGTTTCTCACTGTTACATGCATTTGAATGGGGAACTCGACCGAAACAAAGTATAGGTTTTCATTATGTGAATAACTTGGAAATCTTAGCTCAAACAGCTGCAAAACCTGTTTTCCCAGCACGGGAACCTTGAGTTCTATAATATAAGGCCATAAACATGTTTGTCTGAGTCTTCTATCAAAAGTTACAGCTATTTCTATGAAGTTGTACAAAAACGCTTTCTTTCGCCAAGACAGTGCGTTTCTCACTGTTACATGCATTTGAATGGGGAACTCGACCGAAACAAAGTATAGGTTTTCATTATGTGAATAACTTGGAAATCTTAGCTCAAACAGCTGCAAAACCTGTTTGCCCAGCACGGGAACCTTGAGTTCTATAAGATAAGGCCATAAACATGTTTGTCTGAGTCTTCTATCAAAAGTTACAGCTATTTCTATGAAGTTGTACAAAAACGCTTTCTTTCGCCAAGACAGTGCGTTTCTCACTGTTACATGCATTTGAATGGGGAACTCGACCGAAACAAAGTATAGGTTTTCATTACGTGAATAACTTGGAAATCTTAGCTCAAACAGCTGCAAAACCTGTTTGCCCAGCACGGGAACCTTGAGTTCTATAAGATAAAGCCATAAACATGTGTATCCGAGTCTTCTATCAAAAGTTACAGCTATTCATATGAAGTTGTACAAAAACGCTTTCTTTCGCCAAGACAGTGCGTTTCTCACTGTTACATGCATTTGAATGGGGAACTCGACCGAAACAAAGTATAGGTTTTCATTATGTGAATAACTTGGAAATCTTAGCTCAAACAGCTGCAAAACCTGTTTTCCCAGCACGGGAACCTTGAGTTCTATAAGATAAAGCCATAAACATGTGTATCCGAGTCTTCTATCAAAAGTTACAGCTATTCATATGAAGTTGTACAAAAACGCTTTCTTTCGCCAAGACAGTGCGTTTCTCACTGTTACATGCATTTGAATGGGGAACTCGACCGAAACAAAGTATAGGTTTTCATTACGTGAATAACTTGGAAATCTTAGCTCAAACAGCTGCAAAACCTGTTTTCCCAGCACGGAGACCTTGAGTTCTATAATATAAGGCCATAAACATGTTTGTCTGAGTCTTCTATCAAAAGTTACAGCTATTTCTATGAAGTTGTACAAAAACGCTTTCTTTCGCCAAGACAGTGCGTTTCTCACTGTTACATGCATTTGAATGGGGAACTCGACCGAAACAAAGTATAGGTTTTCATTATGTGAATAACTTGGAAATCTTAGCTCAAACAGCTGCAAAACCTGTTTTCCCAGCACGGGGACCTTGAGTTCTATAAGATAAAGCCATAAACATGTGTATCCGAGTCTTCTATCAAAAGTTACAGCTATTTCTATGAAGTTGTACAAAAACGCTTTCTTTCGCCAAGACAGTGCGTTTCTCACTGTTACATGCATTTGAATGGGGAACTCGACCGAAACAAAGTATAGGTTTTCATTATGTGAATAACTTGGAAATCTTAGCTCAAACAGCTGCAAAACCTGTTTGCCCAGCACGGGAACCTTGAGTTCTATAAGATAAAGCCATAAACATGTGTATCCGAGGCTTCTATCAAAAGTTACAGCTATTCATATGAAGTTGTACAAAAACGCTTTCTTTCGCCAAGACAGTGCGTTTCTCACTGTTACATGCATTTGAATGGGGAACTCGACCGAAACAAAGTATAGGTTTTCATTATGTGAATAACTTGGAAATCTTAGCTCAAACAGCTGCAAAACCTGTTTTCCCAGCACGGGAACCTTGAGTTCTATAAGATAAAGCCATAAACATGTGTATCCGAGTCTTCTATCAAAAGTTACAGCTATTCATATGAAGTTGTACAAAAACGCTTTCTTTCGCCAAGACAGTGCGTTTCTCACTGTTACATGCATTTGAATGGGGAACTCGACCGAAACAAAGTATAGGTTTTCATTACGTGAATAACTTGGAAATCTTAGCTCAAACAGCTGCAAAACCTGTTTTCCCAGCACGGAGACCTTGAGTTCTATAATATAAGGCCATAAACATGTTTGTCTGAGTCTTCTATCAAAAGTTACAGCTATTTCTATGAAGTTGTACAAAAACGCTTTCTTTCGCCAAGACAGTGCGTTTCTCACTGTTACATGCATTTGAATGGGGAACTCGACCGAAACAAAGTATAGGTTTTCATTATGTGAATAACTTGGAAATCTTAGCTCAAACAGCTGCAAAACCTGTTTTCCCAGCACGGGAACCTTGAGTTCTATAATATAAGGCCATAAACATGTTTGTCTGAGTCTTCTATCAAAAGTTACAGCTATTTCTATGAAGTTGTACAAAAACGCTTTCTTTCGCCAAGACAGTGCGTTTCTCACTGTTACATGCATTTGAATGGGGAACTCGACCGAAACAAAGTATAGGTTTTCATTATGTGAATAACTTGGAAATCTTAGCTCAAACAGCTGCAAAACCTGTTTGCCCAGCACGGGAACCTTGAGTTCTATAATATAAGGCCATAAACATGTTTGTCTGAGTCTTCTATCAAAAGTTACAGCTATTTCTATGAAGTTGTACAAAAACGCTTTCTTTCGCCAAGACAGTGCGTTTCTCACTGTTACATGCATTTGAATGGGGAACTCGACCGAAACAAAGTATAGGTTTTCATTACGTGAATAACTTGGAAATCTTAGCTCAAACAGCTGCAAAACCTGTTTGCCCAGCACGGGAACCTTGAGTTCTATAAGATAAAGCCATAAACATGTGTATCCGAGGCTTCTATCAAAAGTTACAGCTATTCATATGAAGTTGTACAAAAACGCTTTCTTTCGCCAAGACAGTGCGTTTCTCACTGTTACATGCATTTGAATGGGGAACTCGACCGAAACAAAGTATAGGTTTTCATTATGTGAATAACTTGGAAATCTTAGCTCAAACAGCTGCAAAACCTGTTTTCCCAGCACGGGAACCTTGAGTTCTATAATATAAGGCCATAAACATGTTTGTCTGAGTCTTCTATCAAAAGTTACAGCTATTTCTATGAAGTTGTACAAAAACGCTTTCTTTCGCCAAGACAGTGCGTTTCTCACTGTTACATGCATTTGAATGGGGAACTCGACCGAAACAAAGTATAGGTTTTCATTACGTGAATAACTTGGAAATCTTAGCTCAAACAGCTGCAAAACCTGTTTTCCCAGCACGGAGACCTTGAGTTCTATAATATAAGGCCATAAACATGTTTGTCTGAGTCTTCTATCAAAAGTTACAGCTATTTCTATGAAGTTGTACAAAAACGCTTTCTTTCGCCAAGACAGTGCGTTTCTCACTGTTACATGCATTTGAATGGGGAACTCGACCGAAACAAAGTATAGGTTTTCATTATGTGAATAACTTGGAAATCTTAGCTCAAACAGCTGCAAAACCTGTTTTCCCAGCACGGGGACCTTGAGTTCTATAAGATAAAGCCATAAACATGTGTATCCGAGGCTTCTATCAAAAGTTACAGCTATTTCTATGAAGTTGTACAAAAACGCTTTCTTTCGCCAAGACAGTGCGTTTCTCACTGTTACATGCATTTGAATGGGGAACTCGACCGAAACAAAGTATAGGTTTTCATTATGTGAATAACTTGGAAATCTTAGCTCAAACAGCTGCAAAACCTGTTTTCCCAGCACGGGAACCTTGAGTTCTATAAGATAAAGCCATAAACATGTGTATCCGAGTCTTCTATCAAAAGTTACAGCTATTCATATGAAGTTGTACAAAAACGCTTTCTTTCGCCAAGACAGTGCGTTTCTCACTGTTACATGCATTTGAATGGGGAACTCGACCGAAACAAAGTATAGGTTTTCATTATGTGAATAACTTGGAAATCTTAGCTCAAACAGCTGCAAAACCTGTTTTCCCAGCACGGGGACCTTGAGTTCTATAATATAAGGCCATAAACATGTTTGTCTGAGTCTTCTATCAAAAGTTACAGCTATTTCTATGAAGTTGTACAAAAACGCTTTCTTTCGCCAAGACAGTGCGTTTCTCACTGTTACATGCATTTGAATGGGGAACTCGACCGAAACAAAGTATAGGTTTTCATTATGTGAATAACTTGGAAATCTTAGCTCAAACAGCTGCAAAACCTGTTTGCCCAGCACGGGAACCTTGAGTTCTATAAGATAAAGCCATAAACATGTTTGTCTGAGTCTTCTATCAAAAGTTACAGCTATTTCTATGAAGTTGTACAAAAACGCTTTCTTTCGCCAAGACAGTGCGTTTCTCACTGTTACATGCATTTGAATGGGGAACTCGACCGAAACAAAGTATAGGTTTTCATTATGTGAATAACTTGGAAATCTTAGCTCAAACAGCTGCAAAACCTGTTTTCCCAGCACGGGAACCTTGAGTTCTATAAGATAAAGCCATAAACATGTGTATCCGAGTCTTCTATCAAAAGTTACAGCTATTCATATGAAGTTGTACAAAAACGCTTTCTTTCGCCAAGACAGTGCGTTTCTCACTGTTACATGCATTTGAATGGGGAACTCGACCGAAACAAAGTATAGGTTTTCATTACGTGAATAACTTGGAAATCTTAGCTCAAACAGCTGCAAAACCTGTTTTCCCAGCACGGAGACCTTGAGTTCTATAATATAAGGCCATAAACATGTTTGTCTGAGTCTTCTATCAAAAGTTACAGCTATTTCTATGAAGTTGTACAAAAACGCTTTCTTTCGCCAAGACAGTGCGTTTCTCACTGTTACATGCATTTGAATGGGGAACTCGACCGAAACAAAGTATAGGTTTTCATTATGTGAATAACTTGGAAATCTTAGCTCAAACAGCTGCAAAACCTGTTTGCCCAGCACGGGAACCTTGAGTTCTATAAGATAAAGCCATAAACATGTGTATCCGAGGCTTCTATCAAAAGTTACAGCTATTTCTATGAAGTTGTACAAAAACGCTTTCTTTCGCCAAGACAGTGCGTTTCTCACTGTTACATGCATTTGAATGGGGAACTCGACCGAAACAAAGTATAGGTTTTCATTATGTGAATAACTTGGAAATCTTAGCTCAAACAGCTGCAAAACCTGTTTTCCCAGCACGGGAACCTTGAGTTCTATAAGATAAAGCCATAAACATGTGTATCCGAGTCTTCTATCAAAAGTTACAGCTATTCATATGAAGTTGTACAAAAACGCTTTCTTTCGCCAAGACAGTGCGTTTCTCACTGTTACATGCATTTGAATGGGGAACTCGACCGAAACAAAGTATAGGTTTTCATTACGTGAATAACTTGGAAATCTTAGCTCAAACAGCTGCAAAACCTGTTTTCCCAGCACGGAGACCTTGAGTTCTATAATATAAGGCCATAAACATGTTTGTCTGAGTCTTCTATCAAAAGTTACAGCTATTCATATGAAGTTGTACAAAAACGCTTTCTTTCGCCAAGACAGTGCGTTTCTCACTGTTACATGCATTTGAATGGGGAACTCGACCGAAACAAAGTATAGGTTTTCATTATGTGAATAACTTGGAAATCTTAGCTCAAACAGCTGCAAAACCTGTTTTCCCAGCACGGGGACCTTGAGTTCTATAATATAAGGCCATAAACATGTTTGTCTGAGTCTTCTATCAAAAGTTACAGCTATTTCTATGAAGTTGTACAAAAACGCTTTCTTTCGCCAAGACAGTGCGTTTCTCACTGTTACATGCATTTGAATGGGGAACTCGACCGAAACAAAGTATAGGTTTTCATTATGTGAATAACTTGGAAATCTTAGCTCAAACAGCTGCAAAACCTGTTTTCCCAGCACGGGAACCTTGAGTTCTATAAGATAAAGCCATAAACATGTGTATCCGAGTCTTCTATCAAAAGTTACAGCTATTCATATGAAGTTGTACAAAAACGCTTTCTTTCGCCAAGACAGTGCGTTTCTCACTGTTACATGCATTTGAATGGGGAACTCGACCGAAACAAAGTATAGGTTTTCATTATGTGAATAACTTGGAAATCTTAGCTCAAACAGCTGCAAAACCTGTTTTCCCAGCACGGGGACCTTGAGTTCTATAATATAAGGCCATAAACATGTTTGTCTGAGTCTTCTATCAAAAGTTACAGCTATTTCTATGAAGTTGTATAAAAACGCTTTCTTTCGCCAAGACAGTGCGTTTCTCACTGTTACATGCATTTGAATGGGGAACTCGACCGAAACAAAGTATAGGTTTTCATTATGTGAATAACTTGGAAATCTTAGCTCAAACAGCTGCAAAACCTGTTTGCCCAGCACGGGAACCTTGAGTTCTATAAGATAAAGCCATAAACATGTTTGTCTGAGTCTTCTATCAAAAGTTACAGCTATTTCTATGAAGTTGTACAAAAACGCTTTCTTTCGCCAAGACAGTGCGTTTCTCACTGTTACATGCATTTGAATGGGGAACTCGACCGAAACAAAGTATAGGTTTTCATTATGTGAATAACTTGGAAATCTTAGCTCAAACAGCTGCAAAACCTGTTTTCCCAGCACGGGAACCTTGAGTTCTATAAGATAAAGCCATAAACATGTGTATCCGAGTCTTCTATCAAAAGTTACAGCTATTCATATGAAGTTGTACAAAAACGCTTTCTTTCGCCAAGACAGTGCGTTTCTCACTGTTACATGCATTTGAATGGGGAACTCGACCGAAACAAAGTATAGGTTTTCATTACGTGAATAACTTGGAAATCTTAGCTCAAACAGCTGCAAAACCTGTTTTCCCAGCACGGAGACCTTGAGTTCTATAATATAAGGCCATAAACATGTTTGTCTGAGTCTTCTATCAAAAGTTACAGCTATTTCTATGAAGTTGTACAAAAACGCTTTCTTTCGCCAAGACAGTGCGTTTCTCACTGTTACATGCATTTGAATGGGGAACTCGACCGAAACAAAGTATAGGTTTTCATTATGTGAATAACTTGGAAATCTTAGCTCAAACAGCTGCAAAACCTGTTTGCCCAGCACGGGAACCTTGAGTTCTATAAGATAAAGCCATAAACATGTGTATCCGAGTCTTCTATCAAAAGTTACAGCTATTTCTATGAAGTTGTACAAAAACGCTTTCTTTCGCCAAGACAGTGCGTTTCTCACTGTTACATGCATTTGAATGGGGAACTCGACCGAAACAAAGTATAGGTTTTCATTATGTGAATAACTTGGAAATCTTAGCTCAAACAGCTGCAAAACCTGTTTTCCCAGCACGGGAACCTTGAGTTCTATAAGATAAAGCCATAAACATGTGTATCCGAGTCTTCTATCAAAAGTTACAGCTATTCATATGAAGTTGTACAAAAACGCTTTCTTTCGCCAAGACAGTGCGTTTCTCACTGTTACATGCATTTGAATGGGGAACTCGACCGAAACAAAGTATAGGTTTTCATTATGTGAATAACTTGGAAATCTTAGCTCAAACAGCTGCAAAACCTGTTTTCCCAGCACGGGAACCTTGAGTTCTATAAGATAAAGCCATAAACATGTGTATCCGAGTCTTCTATCAAAAGTTACAGCTATTTCTATGAAGTTGTACAAAAACGCTTTCTTTCGCCAAGACAGTGCGTTTCTCACTGTTACATGCATTTGAATGGGGAACTCGACCGAAACAAAGTATAGGTTTTCATTATGTGAATAACTTGGAAATCTTAGCTCAAACAGCTGCAAAACCTGTTTTCCCAGCACGGGAACCTTGAGTTCTATAAGATAAAGCCATAAACATGTGTATCCGAGTCTTCTATCAAAAGTTACAGCTATTCATATGAAGTTGTACAAAAACGCTTTCTTTCGCCAAGACAGTGCGTTTCTCACTGTTACATGCATTTGAATGGGGAACTCGACCGAAACAAAGTATAGGTTTTCATTATGTGAATAACTTGGAAATCTTAGCTCAAACAGCTGCAAAACCTGTTTTCCCAGCACGGGAACCTTGAGTTCTATAAGATAAAGCCATAAACATGTGTATCCGAGTCTTCTATCAAAAGTTACAGCTATTTATATGAAGTTGTACAAAAACGCTTTCTTTCGCCAAGACAGTGCGTTTCTCACTGTTACATGCATTTGAATGGGGAACTCGACCGAAACAAAGTATAGGTTTTCATTATGTGAATAACTTGGAAATCTTAGCTCAAACAGCTGCAAAACCTGTTTTCCCAGCACGGGAACCTTGAGTTCTATAAGATAAAGCCATAAACATGTGTATCCGAGGCTTCTATCAAAAGTTACAGCTATTTCTATGAAGTTGTACAAAAACGCTTTCTTTCGCCAAGACAGTGCGTTTCTCACTGTTACATGCATTTGAATGGGGAACTCGACCGAAACAAAGTATAGGTTTTCATTATGTGAATAACTTGGAAATCTTAGCTCAAACAGCTGCAAAACCTGTTTTCCCAGCACGGGAACCTTGAGTTCTATAAGATAAAGCCATAAACATGTGTATCCGAGTCTTCTATCAAAAGTTACAGCTATTCATATGAAGTTGTACAAAAACGCTTTCTTTCGCCAAGACAGTGCGTTTCTCACTGTTACATGCATTTGAATGGGGAACTCGACCGAAACAAAGTATAGGTTTTCATTATGTGAATAACTTGGAAATCTTAGCTCAAACAGCTGCAAAACCTGTTTTCCCAGCACGGGGACCTTGAGTTCTATAATATAAGGCCATAAACATGTTTGTCTGAGTCTTCTATCAAAAGTTACAGCTATTTCTATGAAGTTGTACAAAAACGCTTTCTTTCGCCAAGACAGTGCGTTTCTCACTGTTACATGCATTTGAATGGGGAACTCGACCGAAACAAAGTATAGGTTTTCATTATGTGAATAACTTGGAAATCTTAGCTCAAACAGCTGCAAAACCTGTTTGCCCAGCACGGGAACCTTGAGTTCTATAAGATAAAGCCATAAACATGTGTATCCGAGTCTTCTATCAAAAGTTACAGCTATTTCTATGAAGTTGTACAAAAACGCTTAATTTCGCCAAGACAGTGCGTTTCTCACTGTTACATGCATTTGAATGGGGAACTCGACCGAAACAAAGTATAGGTTTTCATTATGTGAATAACTTGGAAATCTTAGCTCAAACAGCTGCAAAACCTGTTTTCCCAGCACGGGGACCTTGAGTTCTATAAGATAAAGCCATAAACATGTGTATCCGAGGCTTCTATCAAAAGTTACAGCTATTTCTATGAAGTTGTACAAAAACGCTTTCTTTCGCCAAGACAGTGCGTTTCTCACTGTTACATGCATTTGAATGGGGAACTCGACCGAAACAAAGTATAGGTTTTCATTATGTGAATAACTTGGAAATCTTAGCTCAAACAGCTGCAAAACCTGTTTTCCCAGCACGGGAACCTTGAGTTCTATAAGATAAAGCCATAAACATGTGTATCCGAGTCTTCTATCAAAAGTTACAGCTATTCATATGAAGTTGTACAAAAACGCTTTCTTTCGCCAAGACAGTGCGTTTCTCACTGTTACATGCATTTGAATGGGGAACTCGACCGAAACAAAGTATAGGTTTTCATTATGTGAATAACTTGGAAATCTTAGCTCAAACAGCTGCAAAACCTGTTTTCCCAGCACGGGGACCTTGAGTTCTATAATATAAGGCCATAAACATGTTTGTCTGAGTCTTCTATCAAAAGTTACAGCTATTTCTATGAAGTTGTACAAAAACGCTTTCTTTCGCCAAGACAGTGCGTTTCTCACTGTTACATGCATTTGAATGGGGAACTCGACCGAAACAAAGTATAGGTTTTCATTATGTGAATAACTTGGAAATCTTAGCTCAAACAGCTGCAAAACCTGTTTGCCCAGCACGGGAACCTTGAGTTCTATAAGATAAAGCCATAAACATGTTTGTCTGAGTCTTCTATCAAAAGTTACAGCTATTTCTATGAAGTTGTACAAAAACGCTTTCTTTCGCCAAGACAGTGCGTTTCTCACTGTTACATGCATTTGAATGGGGAACTCGACCGAAACAAAGTATAGGTTTTCATTATGTGAATAACTTGGAAATCTTAGCTCAAACAGCTGCAAAACCTGTTTTCCCAGCACGGGAACCTTGAGTTCTATAAGATAAAGCCATAAACATGTGTATCCGAGTCTTCTATCAAAAGTTACAGCTATTCATATGAAGTTGTACAAAAACGCTTTCTTTCGCCAAGACAGTGCGTTTCTCACTGTTACATGCATTTGAATGGGGAACTCGACCGAAACAAAGTATAGGTTTTCATTACGTGAATAACTTGGAAATCTTAGCTCAAACAGCTGCAAAACCTGTTTTCCCAGCACGGAGACCTTGAGTTCTATAATATAAGGCCATAAACATGTTTGTCTGAGTCTTCTATCAAAAGTTACAGCTATTTCTATGAAGTTGTACAAAAACGCTTTCTTTCGCCAAGACAGTGCGTTTCTCACTGTTACATGCATTTGAATGGGGAACTCGACCGAAACAAAGTATAGGTTTTCATTATGTGAATAACTTGGAAATCTTAGCTCAAACAGCTGCAAAACCTGTTTGCCCAGCACGGGAACCTTGAGTTCTATAAGATAAAGCCATAAACATGTGTATCCGAGGCTTCTATCAAAAGTTACAGCTATTTCTATGAAGTTGTACAAAAACGCTTTCTTTCGCCAAGACAGTGCGTTTCTCACTGTTACATGCATTTGAATGGGGAACTCGACCGAAACAAAGTATAGGTTTTCATTATGTGAATAACTTGGAAATCTTAGCTCAAACAGCTGCAAAACCTGTTTTCCCAGCACGGGAACCTTGAGTTCTATAAGATAAAGCCATAAACATGTGTATCCGAGTCTTCTATCAAAAGTTACAGCTATTCATATGAAGTTGTACAAAAACGCTTTCTTTCGCCAAGACAGTGCGTTTCTCACTGTTACATGCATTTGAATGGGGAACTCGACCGAAACAAAGTATAGGTTTTCATTACGTGAATAACTTGGAAATCTTAGCTCAAACAGCTGCAAAACCTGTTTTCCCAGCACGGAGACCTTGAGTTCTATAATATAAGGCCATAAACATGTTTGTCTGAGTCTTCTATCAAAAGTTACAGCTATTCATATGAAGTTGTACAAAAACGCTTTCTTTCGCCAAGACAGTGCGTTTCTCACTGTTACATGCATTTGAATGGGGAACTCGACCGAAACAAAGTATAGGTTTTCATTATGTGAATAACTTGGAAATCTTAGCTCAAACAGCTGCAAAACCTGTTTTCCCAGCACGGGGACCTTGAGTTCTATAATATAAGGCCATAAACATGTTTGTCTGAGTCTTCTATCAAAAGTTACAGCTATTTCTATGAAGTTGTACAAAAACGCTTTCTTTCGCCAAGACAGTGCGTTTCTCACTGTTACATGCATTTGAATGGGGAACTCGACCGAAACAAAGTATAGGTTTTCATTATGTGAATAACTTGGAAATCTTAGCTCAAACAGCTGCAAAACCTGTTTTCCCAGCACGGGAACCTTGAGTTCTATAAGATAAAGCCATAAACATGTGTATCCGAGTCTTCTATCAAAAGTTACAGCTATTCATATGAAGTTGTACAAAAACGCTTTCTTTCGCCAAGACAGTGCGTTTCTCACTGTTACATGCATTTGAATGGGGAACTCGACCGAAACAAAGTATAGGTTTTCATTATGTGAATAACTTGGAAATCTTAGCTCAAACAGCTGCAAAACCTGTTTTCCCAGCACGGGGACCTTGAGTTCTATAATATAAGGCCATAAACATGTTTGTCTGAGTCTTCTATCAAAAGTTACAGCTATTTCTATGAAGTTGTACAAAAACGCTTTCTTTCGCCAAGACAGTGCGTTTCTCACTGTTACATGCATTTGAATGGGGAACTCGACCGAAACAAAGTATAGGTTTTCATTATGTGAATAACTTGGAAATCTTAGCTCAAACAGCTGCAAAACCTGTTTGCCCAGCACGGGAACCTTGAGTTCTATAAGATAAAGCCATAAACATGTTTGTCTGAGTCTTCTATCAAAAGTTACAGCTATTTCTATGAAGTTGTACAAAAACGCTTTCTTTCGCCAAGACAGTGCGTTTCTCACTGTTACATGCATTTGAATGGGGAACTCGACCGAAACAAAGTATAGGTTTTCATTATGTGAATAACTTGGAAATCTTAGCTCAAACAGCTGCAAAACCTGTTTTCCCAGCACGGGAACCTTGAGTTCTATAAGATAAAGCCATAAACATGTGTATCCGAGTCTTCTATCAAAAGTTACAGCTATTCATATGAAGTTGTACAAAAACGCTTTCTTTCGCCAAGACAGTGCGTTTCTCACTGTTACATGCATTTGAATGGGGAACTCGACCGAAACAAAGTATAGGTTTTCATTACGTGAATAACTTGGAAATCTTAGCTCAAACAGCTGCAAAACCTGTTTTCCCAGCACGGAGACCTTGAGTTCTATAATATAAGGCCATAAACATGTTTGTCTGAGTCTTCTATCAAAAGTTACAGCTATTTCTATGAAGTTGTACAAAAACGCTTTCTTTCGCCAAGACAGTGCGTTTCTCACTGTTACATGCATTTGAATGGGGAACTCGACCGAAACAAAGTATAGGTTTTCATTATGTGAATAACTTGGAAATCTTAGCTCAAACAGCTGCAAAACCTGTTTGCCCAGCACGGGAACCTTGAGTTCTATAAGATAAAGCCATAAACATGTGTATCCGAGGCTTCTATCAAAAGTTACAGCTATTTCTATGAAGTTGTACAAAAACGCTTTCTTTCGCCAAGACAGTGCGTTTCTCACTGTTACATGCATTTGAATGGGGAACTCGACCGAAACAAAGTATAGGTTTTCATTATGTGAATAACTTGGAAATCTTAGCTCAAACAGCTGCAAAACCTGTTTTCCCAGCACGGGAACCTTGAGTTCTATAAGATAAAGCCATAAACATGTGTATCCGAGTCTTCTATCAAAAGTTACAGCTATTCATATGAAGTTGTACAAAAACGCTTTCTTTCGCCAAGACAGTGCGTTTCTCACTGTTACATGCATTTGAATGGGGAACTCGACCGAAACAAAGTATAGGTTTTCATTATGTGAATAACTTGGAAATCTTAGCTCAAACAGCTGCAAAACCTGTTTTCCCAGCACGGGAACCTTGAGTTCTATAAGATAAAGCCATAAACATGTGTATCCGAGTCTTCTATCAAAAGTTACAGCTATTTCTATGAAGTTGTACAAAAACGCTTTCTTTCGCCAAGACAGTGCGTTTCTCACTGTTACATGCATTTGAATGGGGAACTCGACCGAAACAAAGTATAGGTTTTCATTATGTGAATAACTTGGAAATCTTAGCTCAAACAGCTGCAAAACCTGTTTTCCCAGCACGGGAACCTTGAGTTCTATAAGATAAAGCCATAAACATGTGTATCCGAGTTTTCTATCAAAAGTTACAGCTATTCATATGAAGTTGTACAAAAACGCTTTCTTTCGCCAAGACAGTGCGTTTCTCACTGTTACATGCATTTGAATGGGGAACTCGACCGAAACAAAGTATAGGTTTTCATTATGTGAATAACTTGGAAATCTTAGCTCAAACAGCTGCAAAACCTGTTTTCCCAGCACGGGAACCTTGAGTTCTATAAGATAAAGCCATAAACATGTGTATCCGAGTCTTCTATCAAAAGTTACAGCTATTTATATGAAGTTGTACAAAAACGCTTTCTTTCGCCAAGACAGTGCGTTTCTCACTGTTACATGCATTTGAATGGGGAACTCGACCGAAACAAAGTATAGGTTTTCATTATGTGAATAACTTGGAAATCTTAGCTCAAACAGCTGCAAAACCTGTTTTCCCAGCACGGGAACCTTGAGTTCTATAAGATAAAGCCATAAACATGTGTATCCGAGGCTTCTATCAAAAGTTACAGCTATTTCTATGAAGTTGTACAAAAACGCTTTCTTTCGCCAAGACAGTGCGTTTCTCACTGTTACATGCATTTGAATGGGGAACTCGACCGAAACAAAGTATAGGTTTTCATTATGTGAATAACTTGGAAATCTTAGCTCAAACAGCTGCAAAACCTGTTTTCCCAGCACGGGAACCTTGAGTTCTATAAGATAAAGCCATAAACATGTGTATCCGAGTTTTCTATCAAAAGTTACAGCTATTCATATGAAGTTGTACAAAAACGCTTTCTTTCGCCAAGACAGTGCGTTTCTCACTGTTACATGCATTTGAATGGGGAACTCGACCGAAACAAAGTATAGGTTTTCATTATGTGAATAACTTGGAATTCTTAGCTCAAACAGCTGCAAAACCTGTTTTCCCAGCACGGGGACCTTGAGTTCTATAATATAAGGCCATAAACATGTTTGTCTGAGTCTTCTATCAAAAGTTACAGCTATTTCTATGAAGTTGTATAAAAACGCTTTCTTTCGCCAAGACAGTGCGTTTCTCACTGTTACATGCATTTGAATGGGGAACTCGACCGAAACAAAGTATAGGTTTTCATTATGTGAATAACTTGGAAATCTTAGCTCAAACAGCTGCAAAACCTGTTTGCCCAGCACGGGAACCTTGAGTTCTATAAGATAAAGCCATAAACATGTGTATCCGAGTCTTCTATCAAAAGTTACAGCTATTTCTATGAAGTTGTACAAAAACGCTTAATTTCGCCAAGACAGTGCGTTTCTCACTGTTACATGCATTTGAATGGGGAACTCGACCGAAACAAAGTATAGGTTTTCATTATGTGAATAACTTGGAAATCTTAGCTCAAACAGCTGCAAAACCTGTTTTCCCAGCACGGGAACCTTGAGTTCTATAAGATAAAGCCATAAACATGTGTATCCGAGTCTTCTATCAAAAGTTACAGCTATTCATATGAAGTTGTACAAAAACGCTTTCTTTCGCCAAGACAGTGCGTTTCTCACTGTTACATGCATTTGAATGGGGAACTCGACCGAAACAAAGTATAGGTTTTCATTACGTGAATAACTTGGAAATCTTAGCTCAAACAGCTGCAAAACCTGTTTTCCCAGCACGGAGACCTTGAGTTCTATAATATAAGGCCATAAACATGTTTGTCTGAGTCTTCTATCAAAAGTTACAGCTATTTCTATGAAGTTGTACAAAACCGCTTTCTTTCGCCAAGACAGTGCGTTTCTCACTGTTACATGCATTTGAATGGGGAACTCGACCGAAACAAAGTATAGGTTTTCATTATGTGAATAACTTGGAAATCTTAGCTCAAACAGCTGCAAAACCTGTTTTCCCAGCACGGAGACCTTGAGTTCTATAATATAAGGCCATAAACATGTTTGTCTGAGTCTTCTATCAAAAGTTACAGCTATTTCTATGAAGTTGTACAAAAACGCTTTCTTTCGCCAAGACAGTGCGTTTCTCACTGTTACATGCATTTGAATGGGGAACTCGACCGAAACAAAGTATAGGTTTTCATTATGTGAATAACTTGGAAATCTTAGCTCAAACAGCTGCAAAACCTGTTTTCCCAGCACGGGAACCTTGAGTTCTATAAGATAAAGCCATAAACATGTGTATCCGAGGCTTCTATCAAAAGTTACAGCTATTTCTATGAAGTTGTACAAAAACGCTTTCTTTCGCCAAGACAGTGCGTTTCTCACTGTTACATGCATTTGAATGGGGAACTCGACCGAAACAAAGTATAGGTTTTCATTATGTGAATAACTTGGAATTCTTAGCTCAAACAGCTGCAAAACCTGTTTTCCCAGCACGGGGACCTTGAGTTCTATAATATAAGGCCATAAACATGTTTGTCTTAGTCTTCTATCAAAAGTTACAGCTATTTCTATGAAGTTGTACAAAAACGCTTTCTTTCGCCAAGACAGTGCGTTTCTCACTGTTACATGCATTTGAATGGGGAACTCGACCGAAACAAAGTATAGGTTTTCATTATGTGAATAACTTGGAAATCTTAGCTCAAACAGCTGCAAAACCTGTTTGCCCAGCACGGGAACCTTGAGTTCTATAAGATAAAGCCATAAACATGTGTATCCGAGTCTTCTATCAAAAGTTACAGCTATTCATATGAAGTTGTACAAAAACGCTTTCTTTCGCCAAGACAGTGCGTTTCTCACTGTTACATGCATTTGAATGGGGAACTCGACCGAAACAAAGTATAGGTTTTCATTATGTGAATAACTTGGAATTCTTAGCTCAAACAGCTGCAAAACCTGTTTTCCCAGCACGGGGACCTTGAGTTCTATAATATAAGGCCATAAACATGTTTGTCTGAGTCTTCTATCAAAAGTTACAGCTATTCATATGAAGTTGTACAAAAACGCTTTCTTTCGCCAAGACAGTGCGTTTCTCACTGTTACATGCATTTGAATGGGGAACTCGACCGAAACAAAGTATAGGTTTTCATTATGTGAATAACTTGGAAATCTTAGCTCAAACAGCTGCAAAACCTGTTTTCCCAGCACGGGAACCTTGAGTTCTATAAGATAAAGCCATAAACATGTGTATCCGAGGCTTCTATCAAAAGTTACAGCTATTTCTATGAAGTTGTACAAAAACGCTTTCTTTCGCCAAGACAGTGCGTTTCTCACTGTTACATGCATTTGAATGGGGAACTCGACCGAAACAAAGTATAGGTTTTCATTATGTGAATAACTTGGAATTCTTAGCTCAAACAGCTGCAAAACCTGTTTTCCCAGCACGGGGACCTTGAGTTCTATAATATAAGGCCATAAACATGTTTGTCTTAGTCTTCTATCAAAAGTTACAGCTATTTCTATGAAGTTGTACAAAAACGCTTTCTTTCGCCAAGACAGTGCGTTTCTCACTGTTACATGCATTTGAATGGGGAACTCGACCGAAACAAAGTATAGGTTTTCATTATGTGAATAACTTGGAAATCTTAGCTCAAACAGCTGCAAAACCTGTTTGCCCAGCACGGGAACCTTGAGTTCTATAAGATAAAGCCATAAACATGTGTATCCGAGTCTTCTATCAAAAGTTACAGCTATTCATATGAAGTTGTACAAAAACGCTTTCTTTCGCCAAGACAGTGCGTTTCTCACTGTTACATGCATTTGAATGGGGAACTCGACCGAAACAAAGTATAGGTTTTCATTATGTGAATAACTTGGAATTCTTAGCTCAAACAGCTGCAAAACCTGTTTTCCCAGCACGGGGACCTTGAGTTCTATAATATAAGGCCATAAACATGTTTGTCTGAGTCTTCTATCAAAAGTTACAGCTATTTCTATGAAGTTGTATAAAAACGCTTTCTTTCGCCAAGACAGTGCGTTTCTCACTGTTACATGCATTTGAATGGGGAACTCGACCGAAACAAAGTATAGGTTTTCATTATGTGAATAACTTGGAAATCTTAGCTCAAACAGCTGCAAAACCTGTTTGCCCAGCACGGGAACCTTGAGTTCTATAAGATAAAGCCATAAACATGTGTATCCGAGTCTTCTATCAAAAGTTACAGCTATTTCTATGAAGTTGTACAAAAACGCTTAATTTCGCCAAGACAGTGCGTTTCTCACTGTTACATGCATTTGAATGGGGAACTCGACCGAAACAAAGTATAGGTTTTCATTATGTGAATAACTTGGAAATCTTAGCTCAAACAGCTGCAAAACCTGTTTTCCCAGCACGGAGACCTTGAGTTCTATAATATAAGGCCATAAACATGTTTGTCTGAGTCTTCTATCAAAAGTTACAGCTATTTCTATGAAGTTGTACAAAACCGCTTTCTTTCGCCAAGACAGTGCGTTTCTCACTGTTACATGCATTTGAATGGGGAACTCGACCGAAACAAAGTATAGGTTTTCATTATGTGAATAACTTGGAAATCTTAGCTCAAACAGCTGCAAAACCTGTTTTCCCAGCACGGGAACCTTGAGTTCTATAAGATAAAGCCATAAACATGTGTATCCGAGTCTTCTATCAAAAGTTACAGCTATTCATATGAAGTTGTACAAAAACGCTTTCTTTCGCCAAGACAGTGCGTTTCTCACTGTTACATGCATTTGAATGGGGAACTCGACCGAAACAAAGTATAGGTTTTCATTACGTGAATAACTTGGAAATCTTAGCTCAAACAGCTGCAAAACCTGTTTTCCCAGCACGGAGACCTTGAGTTCTATAATATAAGGCCATAAACATGTTTGTCTGAGTCTTCTATCAAAAGTTACAGCTATTCATATGAAGTTGTACAAAAACGCTTTCTTTCGCCAAGACAGTGCGTTTCTCACTGTTACATGCATTTGAATGGGGAACTCGACCGAAACAAAGTATAGGTTTTCATTATGTGAATAACTTGGAAATCTTAGCTCAAACAGCTGCAAAACCTGTTTTCCCAGCACGGGGACCTTGAGTTCTATAATATAAGGCCATAAACATGTTTGTCTGAGTCTTCTATCAAAAGTTACAGCTATTTCTATGAAGTTGTATAAAAACGCTTTCTTTCGCCAAGACAGTGCGTTTCTCACTGTTACATGCATTTGAATGGGGAACTCGACCGAAACAAAGTATAGGTTTTCATTATGTGAATAACTTGGAAATCTTAGCTCAAACAGCTGCAAAACCTGTTTGCCCAGCACGGGAACCTTGAGTTCTATAAGATAAAGCCATAAACATGTGTATCCGAGTCTTCTATCAAAAGTTACAGCTATTTCTATGAAGTTGTACAAAAACGCTTAATTTCGCCAAGACAGTGCGTTTCTCACTGTTACATGCATTTGAATGGGGAACTCGACCGAAACAAAGTATAGGTTTTCATTATGTGAATAACTTGGAAATCTTAGCTCAAACAGCTGCAAAACCTGTTTTCCCAGCACGGAGACCTTGAGTTCTATAATATAAGGCCATAAACATGTTTGTCTGAGTCTTCTATCAAAAGTTACAGCTATTTCTATGAAGTTGTACAAAACCGCTTTCTTTCGCCAAGACAGTGCGTTTCTCACTGTTACATGCATTTGAATGGGGAACTCGACCGAAACAAAGTATAGGTTTTCATTATGTGAATAACTTGGAAATCTTAGCTCAAACAGCTGCAAAACCTGTTTTCCCAGCACGGGAACCTTGAGTTCTATAAGATAAAGCCATAAACATGTGTATCCGAGTCTTCTATCAAAAGTTACAGCTATTCATATGAAGTTGTACAAAAACGCTTTCTTTCGCCAAGACAGTGCGTTTCTCACTGTTACATGCATTTGAATGGGGAACTCGACCGAAACAAAGTATAGGTTTTCATTACGTGAATAACTTGGAAATCTTAGCTCAAACAGCTGCAAAACCTGTTTTCCCAGCACGGAGACCTTGAGTTCTATAATATAAGGCCATAAACATGTTTGTCTGAGTCTTCTATCAAAAGTTACAGCTATTCATATGAAGTTGTACAAAAACGCTTTCTTTCGCCAAGACAGTGCGTTTCTCACTGTTACATGCATTTGAATGGGGAACTCGACCGAAACAAAGTATAGGTTTTCATTATGTGAATAACTTGGAAATCTTAGCTCAAACAGCTGCAAAACCTGTTTTCCCAGCACGGGAACCTTGAGTTCTATAAGATAAAGCCATAAACATGTGTATCCGAGGCTTCTATCAAAAGTTACAGCTATTTCTATGAAGTTGTACAAAAACGCTTTCTTTCGCCAAGACAGTGCGTTTCTCACTGTTACATGCATTTGAATGGGGAACTCGACCGAAACAAAGTATAGGTTTTCATTATGTGAATAACTTGGAAATCTTAGCTCAAACAGCTGCAAAACCTGTTTTCCCAGCACGGAGACCTTGAGTTCTATAATATAAGGCCATAAACATGTTTGTCTGAGTCTTCTATCAAAAGTTACAGCTATTTCTATGAAGTTGTACAAAAACGCTTTCTTTCGCCAAGACAGTGCGTTTCTCACTGTTACATGCATTTGAATGGGGAACTCGACCGAAACAAAGTATAGGTTTTCATTATGTGAATAACTTGGAAATCTTAGCTCAAACAGCTGCAAAACCTGTTTTCCCAGCACGGGAACCTTGAGTTCTATAAGATAAAGCCATAAACATGTGTATCCGAGGCTTCTATCAAAAGTTACAGCTATTTCTATGAAGTTGTACAAAAACGCTTTCTTTCGCCAAGACAGTGCGTTTCTCACTGTTACATGCATTTGAATGGGGAACTCGACCGAAACAAAGTATAGGTTTTCATTATGTGAATAACTTGGAAATCTTAGCTCAAACAGCTGCAAAACCTGTTTTCCCAGCACGGGAACCTTGAGTTCTATAAGATAAAGCCATAAACATGTGTATCCGAGTCTTCTATCAAAAGTTACAGCTATTTCTATGAAGTTGTACAAAAACGCTTTCTTTCGCCAAGACAGTGCGTTTCTCACTGTTACATGCATTTGAATGGGGAACTCGACCGAAACAAAGTATAGGTTTTCATTATGTGAATAACTTGGAAATCTTAGCTCAAACAGCTGCAAAACCTGTTTTCCCAGCACGGGAACCTTGAGTTCTATAAGATAAAGCCATAAACATGTGTATCCGAGTTTTCTATCAAAAGTTACAGCTATTCATATGAAGTTGTACAAAAACGCTTTCTTTCGCCAAGACAGTGCGTTTCTCACTGTTACATGCATTTGAATGGGGAACTCGACCGAAACAAAGTATAGGTTTTCATTATGTGAATAACTTGGAATTCTTAGCTCAAACAGCTGCAAAACCTGTTTTCCCAGCACGGGGACCTTGAGTTCTATAATATAAGGCCATAAACATGTTTGTCTTAGTCTTCTATCAAAAGTTACAGCTATTTCTATGAAGTTGTACAAAAACGCTTTCTTTCGCCAAGACAGTGCGTTTCTCACTGTTACATGCATTTGAATGGGGAACTCGACCGAAACAAAGTATAGGTTTTCATTATGTGAATAACTTGGAAATCTTAGCTCAAACAGCTGCAAAACCTGTTTGCCCAGCACGGGAACCTTGAGTTCTATAAGATAAAGCCATAAACATGTGTATCCGAGTCTTCTATCAAAAGTTACAGCTATTTCTATGAAGTTGTACAAAAACGCTTAATTTCGCCAAGACAGTGCGTTTCTCACTGTTACATGCATTTGAATGGGGAACTCGACCGAAACAAAGTATAGGTTTTCATTATGTGAATAACTTGGAAATCTTAGCTCAAACAGCTGCAAAACCTGTTTTCCCAGCACGGGGACCTTGAGTTCTATAAGATAAAGCCATAAACATGTGTATCCGAGGCTTCTATCAAAAGTTACAGCTATTTCTATGAAGTTGTACAAAAACGCGTTCTTTCGCCAAGACAGTGCGTTTCTCACTGTTACATGCATTTGAATGGGGAACTCGACCGAAACAAAGTATAGGTTTTCATTATGTGAATAACTTGGAAATCTTAGCTCAAACAGCTGCAAAACCTGTTTTCCCAGCACGGAGACCTTAAGTTCTATAAGATAAAGCCATAAACATGTGTATCCGAGTCTTCTATCAAAAGTTACAGCTATTCATATGAAGTTGTACAAAAACGCTTTCTTTCGCCAAGACAGTGCGTTTCTCACTGTTACATGCATTTGAATGGGGAACTCGACCGAAACAAAGTATAGGTTTTCATTACGTGAATAACTTGGAAATCTTAGCTCAAACAGCTGCAAAACCTGTTTTCCCAGCACGGAGACCTTGAGTTCTATAATATAAGGCCATAAACATGTTTGTCTGAGTCTTCTATCAAAAGTTACAGCTATTTCTATGAAGTTGTACAAAAACGCTTTCTTTCGCCAAGACAGTGCGTTTCTCACTGTTACATGCATTTGAATGGGGAACTCGACCGAAACAAAGTATAGGTTTTCATTATGTGAATAACTTGGAAATCTTAGCTCAAACAGCTGCAAAACCTGTTTTCCCAGCACGGGGACCTTGAGTTCTATAAGATAAAGCCATAAACATGTGTATCCGAGGCTTCTATCAAAAGTTACAGCTATTTCTATGAAGTTGTACAAAAACGCGTTCTTTCGCCAAGACAGTGCGTTTCTCACTGTTACATGCATTTGAATGGGGAACTCGACCGAAACAAAGTATAGGTTTTCATTATGTGAATAACTTGGAATTCTTAGCTCAAACAGCTGCAAAACCTGTTTTCCCAGCACGGGGACCTTGAGTTCTATAATATAAGGCCATAAACATGTTTGTCTGAGTCTTCTATCAAAAGTTACAGCTATTTCTATGAAGTTGTATAAAAACGCTTTCTTTCGCCAAGACAGTGCGTTTCTCACTGTTACATGCATTTGAATGGGGAACTCGACCGAAACAAAGTATAGGTTTTCATTATGTGAATAACTTGGAAATCTTAGCTCAAACAGCTGCAAAACCTGTTTGCCCAGCACGGGAACCTTGAGTTCTATAAGATAAAGCCATAAACATGTGTATCCGAGTCTTCTATCAAAAGTTACAGCTATTTCTATGAAGTTGTACAAAAACGCTTAATTTCGCCAAGACAGTGCGTTTCTCACTGTTACATGCATTTGAATGGGGAACTCGACCGAAACAAAGTATAGGTTTTCATTATGTGAATAACTTGGAAATCTTAGCTCAAACAGCTGCAAAACCTGTTTTCCCAGCACGGAGACCTTGAGTTCTATAATATAAGGCCATAAACATGTTTGTCTGAGTCTTCTATCAAAAGTTACAGCTATTTCTATGAAGTTGTACAAAACCGCTTTCTTTCGCCAAGACAGTGCGTTTCTCACTGTTACATGCATTTGAATGGGGAACTCGACCGAAACAAAGTATAGGTTTTCATTATGTGAATAACTTGGAAATCTTAGCTCAAACAGCTGCAAAACCTGTTTGCCCAGCACGGGAACCTTGAGTTCTATAAGATAAAGCCATAAACATGTGTATCCGAGTCTTCTATCAAAAGTTACAGCTATTTCTATGAAGTTGTACAAAAACGCTTAATTTCGCCAAGACAGTGCGTTTCTCACTGTTACATGCATTTGAATGGGGAACTCGACCGAAACAAAGTATAGGTTTTCATTACGTGAATAACTTGGAAATCTTAGCTCAAACAGCTGCAAAACCTGTTTTCCCAGCACGGAGACCTTGAGTTCTATAATATAAGGCCATAAACATGTTTGTCTGAGTCTTCTATCAAAAGTTACAGCTATTTCTATGAAGTTGTACAAAAACGCTTTCTTTCGCCAAGACAGTGCGTTTCTCACTGTTACATGCATTTGAATGGGGAACTCGACTGAAACAAAGTATAGGTTTTCATTATGTGAATAACTTGGAAATCTTAGCTCAAACAGCTGCAAAACCTGTTTTCCCAGCACGGGAACCTTGAGTTCTATAAGATAAAGCCATAAACATGTGTATCCGAGGCTTCTATCAAAAGTTACAGCTATTTCTATGAAGTTGTACAAAAACGCTTTCTTTCGCCAAGACAGTGCGTTTCTCACTGTTACATGCATTTGAATGGGGAACTCGACCGAAACAAAGTATAGGTTTTCATTATGTGAATAACTTGGAAATCTTAGCTCAAACAGCTGCAAAACCTGTTTTCCCAGCACGGGAACCTTGAGTTCTATAAGATAAAGCCATAAACATGTGTATCCGAGTCTTCTATCAAAAGTTACAGCTATTCATATGAAGTTGTACAAAAACGCTTTCTTTCGCCAAGACAGTGCGTTTCTCACTGTTACATGCATTTGAATGGGGAACTCGACCGAAACAAAGTATAGGTTTTCATTATGTGAATAACTTGGAATTCTTAGCTCAAACAGCTGCAAAACCTGTTTTCCCAGCACGGGGACCTTGAGTTCTATAATATAAGGCCATAAACATGTTTGTCTTAGTCTTCTATCAAAAGTTACAGCTATTTCTATGAAGTTGTACAAAAACGCTTTCTTTCGCCAAGACAGTGCGTTTCTCACTGTTACATGCATTTGAATGGGGAACTCGACCGAAACAAAGTATAGGTTTTCATTATGTGAATAACTTGGAAATCTTAGCTCAAACAGCTGCAAAACCTGTTTTCCCAGCACGGGAACCTTGAGTTCTATAAGATAAAGCCATAAACATGTGTATCCGAGTCTTCTATCAAAAGTTACAGCTATTTCTATGAAGTTGTACAAAAACGCTTAATTTCGCCAAGACAGTGCGTTTCTCACTGTTACATGCATTTGAATGGGGAACTCGACCGAAACAAAGTATAGGTTTTCATTATGTGAATAACTTGGAAATCTTAGCTCAAACAGCTGCAAAACCTGTTTTCCCAGCACGGAGACCTTGAGTTCTATAATATAAGGCCATAAACATGTTTGTCTGAGTCTTCTATCAAAAGTTACAGCTATTTCTATGAAGTTGTACAAAAACGCTTTCTTTCGCCAAGACAGTGCGTTTCTCACTGTTACATGCATTTGAATGGGGAACTCGACCGAAACAAAGTATAGGTTTTCATTATGTGAATAACTTGGAAATCTTAGCTCAAACAGCTGCAAAACCTGTTTTCCCAGCACGGAGACCTTGAGTTCTATAATATAAGGCCATAAACATGTTTGTCTGAGTCTTCTATCAAAAGTTACAGCTATTTCTATGAAGTTGTACAAAAACGCTTTCTTTCGCCAAGACAGTGCGTTTCTCACTGTTACATGCATTTGAATGGGGAACTCGACCGAAACAAAGTATAGGTTTTCATTATGTGAATAACTTGGAAATCTTAGCTCAAACAGCTGCAAAACCTGTTTTCCCAGCACGGGAACCTTGAGTTCTATAAGATAAAGCCATAAACATGTGTATCCGAGTCTTCTATCAAAAGTTACAGCTATTTCTATGAAGTTGTACAAAAACGCTTTCTTTCGCCAAGACAGTGCGTTTCTCACTGTTACATGCATTTGAATGGGGAACTCGACCGAAACAAAGTATAGGTTTTCATTATGTGAATAACTTGGAAATCTTAGCTCAAACAGCTGCAAAACCTGTTTTCCCAGCACGGGAACCTTGAGTTCTATAAGATAAAGCCATAAACATGTGTATCCGAGTCTTCTATCAAAAGTTACAGCTATTCATATGAAGTTGTACAAAAACGCTTTCTTTCGCCAAGACAGTGCGTTTCTCACTGTTACATGCATTTGAATGGGGAACTCGACCGAAACAAAGTATAGGTTTTCATTATGTGAATAACTTGGAAATCTTAGCTCAAACAGCTGCAAAACCTGTTTTCCCAGCACGGGAACCTTGAGTTCTATAAGATAAAGCCATAAACATGTGTATCCGAGTCTTCTATCAAAAGTTACAGCTATTTCTATGAAGTTGTACAAAAACGCTTAATTTCGCCAAGACAGTGCGTTTCTCACTGTTACATGCATTTGAATGGGGAACTCGACCGAAACAAAGTATAGGTTTTCATTATGTGAATAACTTGGAAATCTTAGCTCAAACAGCTGCAAAACCTGTTTTCCCAGCACGGAGACCTTGAGTTCTATAATATAAGGCCATAAACATGTTTGTCTGAGTCTTCTATCAAAAGTTACAGCTATTTCTATGAAGTTGTACAAAACCGCTTTCTTTCGCCAAGACAGTGCGTTTCTCACTGTTACATGCATTTGAATGGGGAACTCGACCGAAACAAAGTATAGGTTTTCATTATGTGAATAACTTGGAAATCTTAGCTCAAACAGCTGCAAAACCTGTTTTCCCAGCACGGGAACCTTGAGTTCTATAAGATAAAGCCATAAACATGTGTATCCGAGTCTTCTATCAAAAGTTACAGCTATTCATATGAAGTTGTACAAAAACGCTTTCTTTCGCCAAGACAGTGCGTTTCTCACTGTTACATGCATTTGAATGGGGAACTCGACCGAAACAAAGTATAGGTTTTCATTATGTGAATAACTTGGAAATCTTAGCTCAAACAGCTGCAAAACCTGTTTTCCCAGCACGGGAACCTTGAGTTCTATAAGATAAAGCCATAAACATGTGTATCCGAGTCTTCTATCAAAAGTTACAGCTATTCATATGAAGTTGTACAAAAACGCTTTCTTTCGCCAAGACAGTGCGTTTCTCACTGTTACATGCATTTGAATGGGGAACTCGACCGAAACAAAGTATAGGTTTTCATTATGTGAATAACTTGGAAATCTTAGCTCAAACAGCTGCAAAACCTGTTTTCCCAGCACGGGAACCTTGAGTTCTATAAGATAAAGCCATAAACATGTGTATCCGAGTCTTCTATCAAAAGTTACAGCTATTTCTATGAAGTTGTACAAAAACGCTTAATTTCGCCAAGACAGTGCGTTTCTCACTGTTACATGCATTTGAATGGGGAACTCGACCGAAACAAAGTATAGGTTTTCATTATGTGAATAACTTGGAAATCTTAGCTCAAACAGCTGCAAAACCTGTTTTCCCAGCACGGAGACCTTGAGTTCTATAATATAAGGCCATAAACATGTTTGTCTGAGTCTTCTATCAAAAGTTACAGCTATTTCTATGAAGTTGTACAAAAACGCTTTCTTTCGCCAAGACAGTGCGTTTCTCACTGTTACATGCATTTGAATGGGGAACTCGACCGAAACAAAGTATAGGTTTTCATTATGTGAATAACTTGGAAATCTTAGCTCAAACAGCTGCAAAACCTGTTTTCCCAGCACGGGAACCTTGAGTTCTATAAGATAAAGCCATAAACATGTGTATCCGAGGCTTCTATCAAAAGTTACAGCTATTTCTATGAAGTTGTACAAAAACGCTTTCTTTCGCCAAGACAGTGCGTTTCTCACTGTTACATGCATTTGAATGGGGAACTCGACCGAAACAAAGTATAGGTTTTCATTATGTGAATAACTTGGAAATCTTAGCTCAAACAGCTGCAAAACCTGTTTTCCCAGCACGGGAACCTTGAGTTCTATAAGATAAAGCCATAAACATGTGTATCCGAGTCTTCTATCAAAAGTTACAGCTATTCATATGAAGTTGTACAAAAACGCTTTCTTTCGCCAAGACAGTGCGTTTCTCACTGTTACATGCATTTGAATGGGGAACTCGACCGAAACAAAGTATAGGTTTTCATTATGTGAATAACTTGGAAATCTTAGCTCAAACAGCTGCAAAACCTGTTTTCCCAGCACGGGAACCTTGAGTTCTATAAGATAAAGCCATAAACATGTGTATCCGAGGCTTCTATCAAAAGTTACAGCTATTTCTATGAAGTTGTACAAAAACGCTTTCTTTCGCCAAGACAGTGCGTTTCTCACTGTTACATGCATTTGAATGGGGAACTCGACCGAAACAAAGTATAGGTTTTCATTATGTGAATAACTTGGAAATCTTAGCTCAAACAGCTGCAAAACCTGTTTTCCCAGCACGGGAACCTTGAGTTCTATAAGATAAAGCCATAAACATGTGTATCCGAGTCTTCTATCAAAAGTTACAGCTATTCATATGAAGTTGTACAAAAACGCTTTCTTTCGCCAAGACAGTGCGTTTCTCACTGTTACATGCATTTGAATGGGGAACTCGACCGAAACAAAGTATAGGTTTTCATTATGTGAATAACTTGGAATTCTTAGCTCAAACAGCTGCAAAACCTGTTTTCCCAGCACGGGGACCTTGAGTTCTATAATATAAGGCCATAAACATGTTTGTCTTAGTCTTCTATCAAAAGTTACAGCTATTTCTATGAAGTTGTACAAAAACGCTTTCTTTCGCCAAGACAGTGCGTTTCTCACTGTTACATGCATTTGAATGGGGAACTCGACCGAAACAAAGTATAGGTTTTCATTATGTGAATAACTTGGAAATCTTAGCTCAAACAGCTGCAAAACCTGTTTGCCCAGCACGGGAACCTTGAGTTCTATAAGATAAAGCCATAAACATGTGTATCCGAGTCTTCTATCAAAAGTTACAGCTATTCATATGAAGTTGTACAAAAACGCTTTCTTTCGCCAAGACAGTGCGTTTCTCACTGTTACATGCATTTGAATGGGGAACTCGACCGAAACAAAGTATAGGTTTTCATTATGTGAATAACTTGGAAATCTTAGCTCAAACAGCTGCAAAACCTGTTTTCCCAGCACGGGAACCTTGAGTTCTATAAGATAAAGCCATAAACATGTGTATCCGAGGCTTCTATCAAAAGTTACAGCTATTTCTATGAAGTTGTACAAAAACGCTTTCTTTCGCCAAGACAGTGCGTTTCTCACTGTTACATGCATTTGAATGGGGAACTCGACCGAAACAAAGTATAGGTTTTCATTATGTGAATAACTTGGAAATCTTAGCTCAAACAGCTGCAAAACCTGTTTTCCCAGCACGGGAACCTTGAGTTCTATAAGATAAAGCCATAAACATGTGTATCCGAGGCTTCTATCAAAAGTTACAGCTATTTCTATGAAGTTGTACAAAAACGCTTTCTTTCGCCAAGACAGTGCGTTTCTCACTGTTACATGCATTTGAATGGGGAACTCGACCGAAACAAAGTATAGGTTTTCATTATGTGAATAACTTGGAAATCTTAGCTCAAACAGCTGCAAAACCTGTTTTCCCAGCACGGGAACCTTGAGTTCTATAAGATAAAGCCATAAACATGTGTATCCGAGTCTTCTATCAAAAGTTACAGCTATTCATATGAAGTTGTACAAAAACGCTTTCTTTCGCCAAGACAGTGCGTTTCTCACTGTTACATGCATTTGAATGGGGAACTCGACCGAAACAAAGTATAGGTTTTCATTATGTGAATAACTTGGAATTCTTAGCTCAAACAGCTGCAAAACCTGTTTTCCCAGCACGGGGACCTTGAGTTCTATAATATAAGGCCATAAACATGTTTGTCTTAGTCTTCTATCAAAAGTTACAGCTATTTCTATGAAGTTGTACAAAAACGCTTTCTTTCGCCAAGACAGTGCGTTTCTCACTGTTACATGCATTTGAATGGGGAACTCGACCGAAACAAAGTATAGGTTTTCATTATGTGAATAACTTGGAAATCTTAGCTCAAACAGCTGCAAAACCTGTTTTCCCAGCACGGGAACCTTGAGTTCTATAAGATAAAGCCATAAACATGTGTATCCGAGTCTTCTATCAAAAGTTACAGCTATTTCTATGAAGTTGTACAAAAACGCTTAATTTCGCCAAGACAGTGCGTTTCTCACTGTTACATGCATTTGAATGGGGAACTCGACCGAAACAAAGTATAGGTTTTCATTATGTGAATAACTTGGAAATCTTAGCTCAAACAGCTGCAAAACCTGTTTTCCCAGCACGGAGACCTTGAGTTCTATAATATAAGGCCATAAACATGTTTGTCTGAGTCTTCTATCAAAAGTTACAGCTATTTCTATGAAGTTGTACAAAAACGCTTTCTTTCGCCAAGACAGTGCGTTTCTCACTGTTACATGCATTTGAATGGGGAACTCGACCGAAACAAAGTATAGGTTTTCATTATGTGAATAACTTGGAAATCTTAGCTCAAACAGCTGCAAAACCTGTTTTCCCAGCACGGGAACCTTGAGTTCTATAAGATAAAGCCATAAACATGTGTATCCGAGGCTTCTATCAAAAGTTACAGCTATTTCTATGAAGTTGTACAAAAACGCTTTCTTTCGCCAAGACAGTGCGTTTCTCACTGTTACATGCATTTGAATGGGGAACTCGACCGAAACAAAGTATAGGTTTTCATTATGTGAATAACTTGGAAATCTTAGCTCAAACAGCTGCAAAACCTGTTTTCCCAGCACGGGAACCTTGAGTTCTATAAGATAAAGCCATAAACATGTGTATCCGAGGCTTCTATCAAAAGTTACAGCTATTTCTATGAAGTTGTACAAAAACGCTTTCTTTCGCCAAGACAGTGCGTTTCTCACTGTTACATGCATTTGAATGGGGAACTCGACCGAAACAAAGTATAGGTTTTCATTATGTGAATAACTTGGAAATCTTAGCTCAAACAGCTGCAAAACCTGTTTTCCCAGCACGGGAACCTTGAGTTCTATAAGATAAAGCCATAAACATGTGTATCCGAGTCTTCTATCAAAAGTTACAGCTATTCATATGAAGTTGTACAAAAACGCTTTCTTTCGCCAAGACAGTGCGTTTCTCACTGTTACATGCATTTGAATGGGGAACTCGACCGAAACAAAGTATAGGTTTTCATTATGTGAATAACTTGGAATTCTTAGCTCAAACAGCTGCAAAACCTGTTTTCCCAGCACGGGGACCTTGAGTTCTATAATATAAGGCCATAAACATGTTTGTCTTAGTCTTCTATCAAAAGTTACAGCTATTTCTATGACGTTGTACAAAAACGCTTTCTTTCGCCAAGACAGTGCGTTTCTCACTGTTACATGCATTTGAATGGGGAACTCGACCGAAACAAAGTATAGGTTTTCATTATGTGAATAACTTGGAAATCTTAGCTCAAACAGCTGCAAAACCTGTTTGCCCAGCACGGGAACCTTGAGTTCTATAAGATAAAGCCATAAACATGTGTATCCGAGTCTTCTATCAAAAGTTACAGCTATTTCTATGAAGTTGTACAAAAACGCTTTCTTTCGCCAAGACAGTGCGTTTCTCACTGTTACATGCATTTGAATGGGGAACTCGACCGAAACAAAGTATAGGTTTTCATTATGTGAATAACTTGGAAATCTTAGCTCAAACAGCTGCAAAACCTGTTTGCCCAGCACGGGAACCTTGAGTTCTATAAGATAAAGCCATAAACATGTGTATCCGAGTCTTCTATCAAAAGTTACAGCTATTCATATGAAGTTGTACAAAAACGCTTTCTTTCGCCAAGACAGTGCGTTTCTCACTGTTACATGCATTTGAATGGGGAACTCGACCGAAACAAAGTATAGGTTTTCATTATGTGAATAACTTGGAAATCTTAGCTCAAACAGCTGCAAAACCTGTTTTCCCAGCACGGGAACCTTGAGTTCTATAAGATAAAGCCATAAACATGTGTATCCGAGTCTTCTATCAAAAGTTACAGCTATTTCTATGAAGTTGTACAAAAACGCTTTCTTTCGCCAAGACAGTGCGTTTCTCACTGTTACATGCATTTGAATGGGGAACTCGACCGAAACAAAGTATAGGTTTTCATTATGTGAATAACTTGGAAATCTTAGCTCAAACAGCTGCAAAACCTGTTTTCCCAGCACGGGAACCTTGAGTTCTATAAGATAAAGCCATAAACATGTGTATCCGAGGCTTCTATCAAAAGTTACAGCTATTTCTATGAAGTTGTACAAAAACGCTTTCTTTCGCCAAGACAGTGCGTTTCTCACTGTTACATGCATTTGAATGGGGAACTCGACCGAAACAAAGTATAGGTTTTCATTATGTGAATAACTTGGAAATCTTAGCTCAAACAGCTGCAAAACCTGTTTTCCCAGCACGGGAACCTTGAGTTCTATAAGATAAAGCCATAAACATGTGTATCCGAGTCTTCTATCAAAAGTTACAGCTATTCATATGAAGTTGTACAAAAACGCTTTCTTTCGCCAAGACAGTGCGTTTCTCACTGTTACATGCATTTGAATGGGGAACTCGACCGAAACAAAGTATAGGTTTTCATTATGTGAATAACTTGGAATTCTTAGCTCAAACAGCTGCAAAACCTGTTTTCCCAGCACGGGGACCTTGAGTTCTATAATATAAGGCCATAAACATGTTTGTCTTAGTCTTCTATCAAAAGTTACAGCTATTTCTATGAAGTTGTACAAAAACGCTTTCTTTCGCCAAGACAGTGCGTTTCTCACTGTTACATGCATTTGAATGGGGAACTCGACCGAAACAAAGTATAGGTTTTCATTATGTGAATAACTTGGAAATCTTAGCTCAAACAGCTGCAAAACCTGTTTGCCCAGCACGGGAACCTTGAGTTCTATAAGATAAAGCCATAAACATGTGTATCCGAGTCTTCTATCAAAAGTTACAGCTATTTCTATGAAGTTGTACAAAAACGCTTTCTTTCGCCAAGACAGTGCGTTTCTCACTGTTACATGCATTTGAATGGGGAACTCGACCGAAACAAAGTATAGGTTTTCATTATGTGAATAACTTGGAAATCTTAGCTCAAACAGCTGCAAAACCTGTTTGCCCAGCACGGGAACCTTGAGTTCTATAAGATAAAGCCATAAACATGTGTATCCGAGTCTTCTATCAAAAGTTACAGCTATTTCTATGAAGTTGTACAAAAACGCTTTCTTTCGCCAAGACAGTGCGTTTCTCACTGTTACATGCATTTGAATGGGGAACTCGACCGAAACAAAGTATAGGTTTTCATTATGTGAATAACTTGGAAATCTTAGCTCAAACAGCTGCAAAACCTGTTTTCCCAGCACGGGAACCTTGAGTTCTATAAGATAAAGCCATAAACATGTGTATCCGAGTCTTCTATCAAAAGTTACAGCTATTCATATGAAGTTGTACAAAAACGCTTTCTTTCGCCAAGACAGTGCGTTTCTCACTGTTACATGCATTTGAATGGGGAACTCGACCGAAACAAAGTATAGGTTTTCATTATGTGAATAACTTGGAAATCTTAGCTCAAACAGCTGCAAAACCTGTTTTCCCAGCACGGGAACCTTGAGTTCTATAAGATAAAGCCATAAACATGTGTATCCGAGTCTTCTATCAAAAGTTACAGCTATTTCTATGAAGTTGTACAAAAACGCTTAATTTCGCCAAGACAGTGCGTTTCTCACTGTTACATGCATTTGAATGGGGAACTCGACCGAAACAAAGTATAGGTTTTCATTATGTGAATAACTTGGAATTCTTAGCTCAAACAGCTGCAAAACCTGTTTTCCCAGCACGGAGACCTTGAGTTCTATAATATAAGGCCATAAACATGTTTGTCTTAGTCTTCTATCAAAAGTTACAGCTATTTCTATGAAGTTGTACAAAAACGCTTTCTTTCGCCAAGACAGTGCGTTTCTCACTGTTACATGCATTTGAATGGGGAACTCGACCGAAACAAAGTATAGGTTTTCATTATGTGAATAACTTGGAAATCTTAGCTCAAACAGCTGCAAAACCTGTTTTCCCAGCACGGGAACCTTGAGTTCTATAAGATAAAGCCATAAACATGTGTATCCGAGGCTTCTATCAAAAGTTACAGCTATTTCTATGAAGTTGTACAAAAACGCTTTCTTTCGCCAAGACAGTGCGTTTCTCACTGTTACATGCATTTGAATGGGGAACTCGACCGAAACAAAGTATAGGTTTTCATTATGTGAATAACTTGGAATTCTTAGCTCAAACAGCTGCAAAACCTGTTTTCCCAGCACGGGAACCTTGAGTTCTATAAGATAAAGCCATAAACATGTGTATCCGAGTCTTCTATCAAAAGTTACAGCTATTCATATGAAGTTGTACAAAAACGCTTTCTTTCGCCAAGACAGTGCGTTTCTCACTGTTACATGCATTTGAATGGGGAATTCGACCGAAACAAAGTATAGGTTTTCATTATGTGAATAACTTGGAATTCTTAGCTCAAACAGCTGCAAAACCTGTTTTCCCAGCACGGGAACCTTGAGTTCTATAAGATAAAGCCATAAACATGTGTATCCGAGTCTTCTATCAAAAGTTACAGCTATTCATATGAAGTTGTACAAAAACGCTTTCTTTCGCCAAGACAGTGCGTTTCTCACTGTTACATGCATTTGAATGGGGAACTCGACCGAAACAAAGTATAGG
Organism: Rhamphochromis longiceps; assembly: GCF_057381845.1. Lineage (NCBI taxonomy): Eukaryota > Metazoa > Chordata > Actinopteri > Cichliformes > Cichlidae > Rhamphochromis > Rhamphochromis longiceps. The sequence continues at coordinate 7,712,077 of NC_140564.1, read as the reverse complement.
TTTTCATTACGTGAATAACTTGGAAATCTTAGCTCAAACAGCTGCAAAACCTGTTTTCCCAGCACGGAGACCTTGAGTTCTATAATATAAGGCCATAAACATGTTTGTCTGAGTCTTCTATCAAAAGTTACAGCTATTTCTATGAAGTTGTACAAAAACGCTTTCTTTCGCCAAGACAGTGCGTTTCTCACTGTTACATGCATTTGAATGGGGAACTCGACCGAAACAAAGTATAGGTTTTCATTATGTGAATAACTTGGAAATCTTAGCTCAAACAGCTGCAAAACCTGTTTTCCCAGCACGGGAACCTTGAGTTCTATAAGATAAAGCCATAAACATGTGTATCCGAGGCTTCTATCAAAAGTTACAGCTATTTCTATGAAGTTGTACAAAAACGCTTTCTTTCGCCAAGACAGTGCGTTTCTCACTGTTACATGCATTTGAATGGGGAACTCGACCGAAACAAAGTATAGGTTTTCATTATGTGAATAACTTGGAAATCTTAGCTCAAACAGCTGCAAAACCTGTTTTCCCAGCACGGGAACCTTGAGTTCTATAAGATAAAGCCATAAACATGTGTATCCGAGTCTTCTATCAAAAGTTACAGCTATTCATATGAAGTTGTACAAAAACGCTTTCTTTCGCCAAGACAGTGCGTTTCTCACTGTTACATGCATTTGAATGGGGAACTCGACCGAAACAAAGTATAGGTTTTCATTATGTGAATAACTTGGAATTCTTAGCTCAAACAGCTGCAAAACCTGTTTTCCCAGCACGGGGACCTTGAGTTCTATAATATAAGGCCATAAACATGTTTGTCTGAGTCTTCTATCAAAAGTTACAGCTATTTCTATGAAGTTGTACAAAAACGCTTTCTTTCGCCAAGACAGTGCGTTTCTCACTGTTACATGCATTTGAATGGGGAACTCGACCGAAACAAAGTATAGGTTTTCATTATGTGAATAACTTGGAAATCTTAGCTCAAACAGCTGCAAAACCTGTTTTCCCAGCACGGAGACCTTGAGTTCTATAATATAAGGCCATAAACATGTTTGTCTGAGTCTTCTATCAAAAGTTACAGCTATTTCTATGAAGTTGTACAAAAACGCTTTCTTTCGCCAAGACAGTGCGTTTCTCACTGTTACATGCATTTGAATGGGGAACTCGACCGAAACAAAGTATAGGTTTTCATTATGTGAATAACTTGGAAATCTTAGCTCAAACAGCTGCAAAACCTGTTTTCCCAGCACGGGAACCTTGAGTTCTATAAGATAAAGCCATAAACATGTGTATCCGAGGCTTCTATCAAAAGTTACAGCTATTTCTATGAAGTTGTACAAAAACGCTTTCTTTCGCCAAGACAGTGCGTTTCTCACTGTTACATGCATTTGAATGGGGAACTCGACCGAAACAAAGTATAGGTTTTCATTATGTGAATAACTTGGAAATCTTAGCTCAAACAGCTGCAAAACCTGTTTTCCCAGCACGGGAACCTTGAGTTCTATAAGATAAAGCCATAAACATGTGTATCCGAGTCTTCTATCAAAAGTTACAGCTATTCATATGAAGTTGTACAAAAACGCTTTCTTTCGCCAAGACAGTGCGTTTCTCACTGTTACATGCATTTGAATGGGGAACTCGACCGAAACAAAGTATAGGTTTTCATTATGTGAATAACTTGGAATTCTTAGCTCAAACAGCTGCAAAACCTGTTTGCCCAGCACGGGAACCTTGAGTTCTATAAGATAAGGCCATAAACATGTTTGTCTGAGTCTTCTATCAAAAGTTACAGCTATTTCTATGAAGTTGTACAAAAACGCTTTCTTTCGCCAAGACAGTGCGTTTCTCACTGTTACATGCATTTGAATGGGGAACTCGACCGAAACAAAGTATAGGTTTTCATTATGTGAATAACTTGGAAATCTTAGCTCAAACAGCTGCAAAACCTGTTTTCCCAGCACGGAGACCTTGAGTTCTATAATATAAGGCCATAAACATGTTTGTCTGAGTCTTCTATCAAAAGTTACAGCTATTTCTATGAAGTTGTACAAAAACGCTTTCTTTCGCCAAGACAGTGCGTTTCTCACTGTTACATGCATTTGAATGGGGAACTCGACCGAAACAAAGTATAGGTTTTCATTATGTGAATAACTTGGAAATCTTAGCTCAAACAGCTGCAAAACCTGTTTTCCCAGCACGGGAACCTTGAGTTCTATAAGATAAAGCCATAAACATGTGTATCCGAGGCTTCTATCAAAAGTTACAGCTATTTCTATGAAGTTGTACAAAAACGCTTTCTTTCGCCAAGACAGTGCGTTTCTCACTGTTACATGCATTTGAATGGGGAACTCGACCGAAACAAAGTATAGGTTTTCATTATGTGAATAACTTGGAAATCTTAGCTCAAACAGCTGCAAAACCTGTTTTCCCAGCACGGGAACCTTGAGTTCTATAAGATAAAGCCATAAACATGTGTATCCGAGTCTTCTATCAAAAGTTACAGCTATTCATATGAAGTTGTACAAAAACGCTTTCTTTCGCCAAGACAGTGCGTTTCTCACTGTTACATGCATTTGAATGGGGAACTCGACCGAAACAAAGTATAGGTTTTCATTATGTGAATAACTTGGAAATCTTAGCTCAAACAGCTGCAAAACCTGTTTTCCCAGCACGGGAACCTTGAGTTCTATAAGATAAAGCCATAAACATGTGTATCCGAGGCTTCTATCAAAAGTTACAGCTATTTCTATGAAGTTGTACAAAAACGCTTTCTTTCGCCAAGACAGTGCGTTTCTCACTGTTACATGCATTTGAATGGGGAACTCGACCGAAACAAAGTATAGGTTTTCATTATGTGAATAACTTGGAAATCTTAGCTCAAACAGCTGCAAAACCTGTTTTCCCAGCACGGGAACCTTGAGTTCTATAAGATAAAGCCATAAACATGTGTATCCGAGTTTTCTATCAAAAGTTACAGCTATTCATATGAAGTTGTACAAAAACGCTTTCTTTCGCCAAGACAGTGCGTTTCTCACTGTTACATGCATTTGAATGGGGAACTCGACCGAAACAAAGTATAGGTTTTCATTATGTGAATAACTTGGAATTCTTAGCTCAAACAGCTGCAAAACCTGTTTTCCCAGCACGGGGACCTTGAGTTCTATAATATAAGGCCATAAACATGTTTGTCTGAGTCTTCTATCAAAAGTTACAGCTATTTCTATGAAGTTGTATAAAAACGCTTTCTTTCGCCAAGACAGTGCGTTTCTCACTGTTACATGCATTTGAATGGGGAACTCGACCGAAACAAAGTATAGGTTTTCATTATGTGAATAACTTGGAATTCTTAGCTCAAACAGCTGCAAAACCTGTTTGCCCAGCACGGGAACCTTGAGTTCTATAAGATAAGGCCATAAACATGTTTGTCTGAGTCTTCTATCAAAAGTTACAGCTATTTCTATGAAGTTGTACAAAAACGCTTTCTTTCGCCAAGACAGTGCGTTTCTCACTGTTACATGCATTTGAATGGGGAACTCGACCGAAACAAAGTATAGGTTTTCATTATGTGAATAACTTGGAAATCTTAGCTCAAACAGCTGCAAAACCTGTTTTCCCAGCACGGAGACCTTGAGTTCTATAATATAAGGCCATAAACATGTTTGTCTGAGTCTTCTATCAAAAGTTACAGCTATTTCTATGAAGTTGTACAAAAACGCTTTCTTTCGCCAAGACAGTGCGTTTCTCACTGTTACATGCATTTGAATGGGGAACTCGACCGAAACAAAGTATAGGTTTTCATTATGTGAATAACTTGGAAATCTTAGCTCAAACAGCTGCAAAACCTGTTTTCCCAGCACGGGAACCTTGAGTTCTATAAGATAAAGCCATAAACATGTGTATCCGAGGCTTCTATCAAAAGTTACAGCTATTTCTATGAAGTTGTACAAAAACGCTTTCTTTCGCCAAGACAGTGCGTTTCTCACTGTTACATGCATTTGAATGGGGAACTCGACCGAAACAAAGTATAGGTTTTCATTATGTGAATAACTTGGAAATCTTAGCTCAAACAGCTGCAAAACCTGTTTTCCCAGCACGGGAACCTTGAGTTCTATAAGATAAAGCCATAAACATGTGTATCCGAGTCTTCTATCAAAAGTTACAGCTATTCATATGAAGTTGTACAAAAACGCTTTCTTTCGCCAAGACAGTGCGTTTCTCACTGTTACATGCATTTGAATGGGGAACTCGACCGAAACAAAGTATAGGTTTTCATTATGTGAATAACTTGGAAATCTTAGCTCAAACAGCTGCAAAACCTGTTTTCCCAGCACGGGAACCTTGAGTTCTATAAGATAAAGCCATAAACATGTGTATCCGAGGCTTCTATCAAAAGTTACAGCTATTTCTATGAAGTTGTACAAAAACGCTTTCTTTCGCCAAGACAGTGCGTTTCTCACTGTTACATGCATTTGAATGGGGAACTCGACCGAAACAAAGTATAGGTTTTCATTATGTGAATAACTTGGAAATCTTAGCTCAAACAGCTGCAAAACCTGTTTTCCCAGCACGGGAACCTTGAGTTCTATAAGATAAAGCCATAAACATGTGTATCCGAGTTTTCTATCAAAAGTTACAGCTATTCATATGAAGTTGTACAAAAACGCTTTCTTTCGCCAAGACAGTGCGTTTCTCACTGTTACATGCATTTGAATGGGGAACTCGACCGAAACAAAGTATAGGTTTTCATTATGTGAATAACTTGGAATTCTTAGCTCAAACAGCTGCAAAACCTGTTTTCCCAGCACGGGGACCTTGAGTTCTATAATATAAGGCCATAAACATGTTTGTCTGAGTCTTCTATCAAAAGTTACAGCTATTTCTATGAAGTTGTATAAAAACGCTTTCTTTCGCCAAGACAGTGCGTTTCTCACTGTTACATGCATTTGAATGGGGAACTCGACCGAAACAAAGTATAGGTTTTCATTATGTGAATAACTTGGAAATCTTAGCTCAAACAGCTGCAAAACCTGTTTGCCCAGCACGGGAACCTTGAGTTCTATAAGATAAAGCCATAAACATGTGTATCCGAGTCTTCTATCAAAAGTTACAGCTATTTCTATGAAGTTGTACAAAAACGCTTTCTTTCGCCAAGACAGTGCGTTTCTCACTGTTACATGCATTTGAATGGGGAACTCGACCGAAACAAAGTATAGGTTTTCATTATGTGAATAACTTGGAAATCTTAGCTCAAACAGCTGCAAAACCTGTTTGCCCAGCACGGGAACCTTGAGTTCTATAAGATAAAGCCATAAACATGTGTATCCGAGTCTTCTATCAAAAGTTACAGCTATTTCTATGAAGTTGTACAAAAACGCTTTCTTTCGCCAAGACAGTGCGTTTCTCACTGTTACATGCATTTGAATGGGGAACTCGACCGAAACAAAGTATAGGTTTTCATTATGTGAATAACTTGGAAATCTTAGCTCAAACAGCTGCAAAACCTGTTTTCCCAGCACGGGAACCTTGAGTTCTATAAGATAAAGCCATAAACATGTGTATCCGAGTCTTCTATCAAAAGTTACAGCTATTCATATGAAGTTGTACAAAAACGCTTTCTTTCGCCAAGACAGTGCGTTTCTCACTGTTACATGCATTTGAATGGGGAACTCGACCGAAACAAAGTATAGGTTTTCATTATGTGAATAACTTGGAAATCTTAGCTCAAACAGCTGCAAAACCTGTTTTCCCAGCACGGGAACCTTGAGTTCTATAAGATAAAGCCATAAACATGTGTATCCGAGTCTTCTATCAAAAGTTACAGCTATTTCTATGAAGTTGTACAAAAACGCTTAATTTCGCCAAGACAGTGCGTTTCTCACTGTTACATGCATTTGAATGGGGAACTCGACCGAAACAAAGTATAGGTTTTCATTATGTGAATAACTTGGAATTCTTAGCTCAAACAGCTGCAAAACCTGTTTTCCCAGCACGGAGACCTTGAGTTCTATAATATAAGGCCATAAACATGTTTGTCTTAGTCTTCTATCAAAAGTTACAGCTATTTCTATGAAGTTGTACAAAAACGCTTTCTTTCGCCAAGACAGTGCGTTTCTCACTGTTACATGCATTTGAATGGGGAACTCGACCGAAACAAAGTATAGGTTTTCATTATGTGAATAACTTGGAAATCTTAGCTCAAACAGCTGCAAAACCTGTTTTCCCAGCACGGGAACCTTGAGTTCTATAAGATAAAGCCATAAACATGTGTATCCGAGGCTTCTATCAAAAGTTACAGCTATTTCTATGAAGTTGTACAAAAACGCTTTCTTTCGCCAAGACAGTGCGTTTCTCACTGTTACATGCATTTGAATGGGGAACTCGACCGAAACAAAGTATAGGTTTTCATTATGTGAATAACTTGGAATTCTTAGCTCAAACAGCTGCAAAACCTGTTTTCCCAGCACGGGAACCTTGAGTTCTATAAGATAAAGCCATAAACATGTGTATCCGAGTCTTCTATCAAAAGTTACAGCTATTCATATGAAGTTGTACAAAAACGCTTTCTTTCGCCAAGACAGTGCGTTTCTCACTGTTACATGCATTTGAATGGGGAATTCGACCGAAACAAAGTATAGGTTTTCATTATGTGAATAACTTGGAATTCTTAGCTCAAACAGCTGCAAAACCTGTTTTCCCAGCACGGGAACCTTGAGTTCTATAAGATAAAGCCATAAACATGTGTATCCGAGTCTTCTATCAAAAGTTACAGCTATTCATATGAAGTTGTACAAAAACGCTTTCTTTCGCCAAGACAGTGCGTTTCTCACTGTTACATGCATTTGAATGGGGAACTCGACCGAAACAAAGTATAGGTTTTCATTACGTGAATAACTTGGAAATCTTAGCTCAAACAGCTGCAAAACCTGTTTTCCCAGCACGGAGACCTTGAGTTCTATAATATAAGGCCATAAACATGTTTGTCTGAGTCTTCTATCAAAAGTTACAGCTATTTCTATGAAGTTGTACAAAAACGCTTTCTTTCGCCAAGACAGTGCGTTTCTCACTGTTACATGCATTTGAATGGGGAACTCGACCGAAACAAAGTATAGGTTTTCATTATGTGAATAACTTGGAAATCTTAGCTCAAACAGCTGCAAAACCTGTTTTCCCAGCACGGGAACCTTGAGTTCTATAAGATAAAGCCATAAACATGTGTATCCGAGGCTTCTATCAAAAGTTACAGCTATTTCTATGAAGTTGTACAAAAACGCTTTCTTTCGCCAAGACAGTGCGTTTCTCACTGTTACATGCATTTGAATGGGGAACTCGACCGAAACAAAGTATAGGTTTTCATTATGTGAATAACTTGGAAATCTTAGCTCAAACAGCTGCAAAACCTGTTTTCCCAGCACGGGAACCTTGAGTTCTATAAGATAAAGCCATAAACATGTGTATCCGAGTCTTCTATCAAAAGTTACAGCTATTCATATGAAGTTGTACAAAAACGCTTTCTTTCGCCAAGACAGTGCGTTTCTCACTGTTACATGCATTTGAATGGGGAACTCGACCGAAACAAAGTATAGGTTTTCATTATGTGAATAACTTGGAATTCTTAGCTCAAACAGCTGCAAAACCTGTTTTCCCAGCACGGGGACCTTGAGTTCTATAATATAAGGCCATAAACATGTTTGTCTGAGTCTTCTATCAAAAGTTACAGCTATTTCTATGAAGTTGTACAAAAACGCTTTCTTTCGCCAAGACAGTGCGTTTCTCACTGTTACATGCATTTGAATGGGGAACTCGACCGAAACAAAGTATAGGTTTTCATTATGTGAATAACTTGGAAATCTTAGCTCAAACAGCTGCAAAACCTGTTTTCCCAGCACGGAGACCTTGAGTTCTATAATATAAGGCCATAAACATGTTTGTCTGAGTCTTCTATCAAAAGTTACAGCTATTTCTATGAAGTTGTACAAAAACGCTTTCTTTCGCCAAGACAGTGCGTTTCTCACTGTTACATGCATTTGAATGGGGAACTCGACCGAAACAAAGTATAGGTTTTCATTATGTGAATAACTTGGAAATCTTAGCTCAAACAGCTGCAAAACCTGTTTTCCCAGCACGGGAACCTTGAGTTCTATAAGATAAAGCCATAAACATGTGTATCCGAGGCTTCTATCAAAAGTTACAGCTATTTCTATGAAGTTGTACAAAAACGCTTTCTTTCGCCAAGACAGTGCGTTTCTCACTGTTACATGCATTTGAATGGGGAACTCGACCGAAACAAAGTATAGGTTTTCATTATGTGAATAACTTGGAAATCTTAGCTCAAACAGCTGCAAAACCTGTTTTCCCAGCACGGGAACCTTGAGTTCTATAAGATAAAGCCATAAACATGTGTATCCGAGTCTTCTATCAAAAGTTACAGCTATTCATATGAAGTTGTACAAAAACGCTTTCTTTCGCCAAGACAGTGCGTTTCTCACTGTTACATGCATTTGAATGGGGAACTCGACCGAAACAAAGTATAGGTTTTCATTATGTGAATAACTTGGAATTCTTAGCTCAAACAGCTGCAAAACCTGTTTTCCCAGCACGGGGACCTTGAGTTCTATAATATAAGGCCATAAACATGTTTGTCTGAGTCTTCTATCAAAAGTTACAGCTATTTCTATGAAGTTGTACAAAAACGCTTTCTTTCGCCAAGACAGTGCGTTTCTCACTGTTACATGCATTTGAATGGGGAACTCGACCGAAACAAAGTATAGGTTTTCATTATGTGAATAACTTGGAAATCTTAGCTCAAACAGCTGCAAAACCTGTTTTCCCAGCACGGAGACCTTGAGTTCTATAATATAAGGCCATAAACATGTTTGTCTGAGTCTTCTATCAAAAGTTACAGCTATTTCTATGAAGTTGTACAAAAACGCTTTCTTTCGCCAAGACAGTGCGTTTCTCACTGTTACATGCATTTGAATGGGGAACTCGACCGAAACAAAGTATAGGTTTTCATTATGTGAATAACTTGGAAATCTTAGCTCAAACAGCTGCAAAACCTGTTTTCCCAGCACGGGAACCTTGAGTTCTATAAGATAAAGCCATAAACATGTGTATCCGAGGCTTCTATCAAAAGTTACAGCTATTTCTATGAAGTTGTACAAAAACGCTTTCTTTCGCCAAGACAGTGCGTTTCTCACTGTTACATGCATTTGAATGGGGAACTCGACCGAAACAAAGTATAGGTTTTCATTATGTGAATAACTTGGAAATCTTAGCTCAAACAGCTGCAAAACCTGTTTTCCCAGCACGGGAACCTTGAGTTCTATAAGATAAAGCCATAAACATGTGTATCCGAGTCTTCTATCAAAAGTTACAGCTATTCATATGAAGTTGTACAAAAACGCTTTCTTTCGCCAAGACAGTGCGTTTCTCACTGTTACATGCATTTGAATGGGGAACTCGACCGAAACAAAGTATAGGTTTTCATTATGTGAATAACTTGGAAATCTTAGCTCAAACAGCTGCAAAACCTGTTTTCCCAGCACGGGAACCTTGAGTTCTATAAGATAAAGCCATAAACATGTGTATCCGAGGCTTCTATCAAAAGTTACAGCTATTTCTATGAAGTTGTACAAAAACGCTTTCTTTCGCCAAGACAGTGCGTTTCTCACTGTTACATGCATTTGAATGGGGAACTCGACCGAAACAAAGTATAGGTTTTCATTATGTGAATAACTTGGAAATCTTAGCTCAAACAGCTGCAAAACCTGTTTTCCCAGCACGGGAACCTTGAGTTCTATAAGATAAAGCCATAAACATGTGTATCCGAGTCTTCTATCAAAAGTTACAGCTATTCATATGAAGTTGTACAAAAACGCTTTCTTTCGCCAAGACAGTGCGTTTCTCACTGTTACATGCATTTGAATGGGGAACTCGACCGAAACAAAGTATAGGTTTTCATTATGTGAATAACTTGGAATTCTTAGCTCAAACAGCTGCAAAACCTGTTTTCCCAGCACGGGGACCTTGAGTTCTATAATATAAGGCCATAAACATGTTTGTCTTAGTCTTCTATCAAAAGTTACAGCTATTTCTATGAAGTTGTACAAAAACGCTTTCTTTCGCCAAGACAGTGCGTTTCTCACTGTTACATGCATTTGAATGGGGAACTCGACCGAAACAAAGTATAGGTTTTCATTATGTGAATAACTTGGAAATCTTAGCTCAAACAGCTGCAAAACCTGTTTTCCCAGCACGGGAACCTTGAGTTCTATAAGATAAAGCCATAAACATGTGTATCCGAGTCTTCTATCAAAAGTTACAGCTATTTCTATGAAGTTGTACAAAAACGCTTTCTTTCGCTAAGACAGTGCGTTTCTCACTGTTACATGCATTTGAATGGGGAACTCGACCGAAACAAAGTATAGGTTTTCATTATGTGAATAACTTGGAAATCTTAGCTCAAACAGCTGCAAAACCTGTTTTCCCAGCACGGGAACCTTGAGTTCTATAAGATAAAGCCATAAACATGTGTATCCGAGTCTTCTATCAAAAGTTACAGCTATTCATATGAAGTTGTACAAAAACGCTTTCTTTCGCCAAGACAGTGCGTTTCTCACTGTTACATGCATTTGAATGGGGAACTCGACCGAAACAAAGTATAGGTTTTCATTATGTGAATAACTTGGAAATCTTAGCTCAAACAGCTGCAAAACCTGTTTTCCCAGCACGGGAACCTTGAGTTCTATAAGATAAAGCCATAAACATGTGTATCCGAGTCTTCTATCAAAAGTTACAGCTATTTCTATGAAGTTGTACAAAAACGCTTAATTTCGCCAAGACAGTGCGTTTCTCACTGTTACATGCATTTGAATGGGGAACTCGACCGAAACAAAGTATAGGTTTTCATTATGTGAATAACTTGGAAATCTTAGCTCAAACAGCTGCAAAACCTGTTTTCCCAGCACGGGAACCTTGAGTTCTATAAGATAAAGCCATAAACATGTGTATCCGAGGCTTCTATCAAAAGTTACAGCTATTTCTATGAAGTTGTACAAAAACGCTTTCTTTCGCCAAGACAGTGCGTTTCTCACTGTTACATGCATTTGAATGGGGAACTCGACCGAAACAAAGTATAGGTTTTCATTATGTGAATAACTTGGAAATCTTAGCTCAAACAGCTGCAAAACCTGTTTTCCCAGCACGGGAACCTTGAGTTCTATAAGATAAAGCCATAAACATGTGTATCCGAGTCTTCTATCAAAAGTTACAGCTATTCATATGAAGTTGTACAAAAACGCTTTCTTTCGCCAAGACAGTGCGTTTCTCACTGTTACATGCATTTGAATGGGGAACTCGACCGAAACAAAGTATAGGTTTTCATTATGTGAATAACTTGGAAATCTTAGCTCAAACAGCTGCAAAACCTGTTTTCCCAGCACGGGAACCTTGAGTTCTATAAGATAAAGCCATAAACATGTGTATCCGAGGCTTCTATCAAAAGTTACAGCTATTTCTATGAAGTTGTACAAAAACGCTTTCTTTCGCCAAGACAGTGCGTTTCTCACTGTTACATGCATTTGAATGGGGAACTCGACCGAAACAAAGTATAGGTTTTCATTATGTGAATAACTTGGAAATCTTAGCTCAAACAGCTGCAAAACCTGTTTTCCCAGCACGGGAACCTTGAGTTCTATAAGATAAAGCCATAAACATGTGTATCCGAGTCTTCTATCAAAAGTTACAGCTATTCATATGAAGTTGTACAAAAACGCTTTCTTTCGCCAAGACAGTGCGTTTCTCACTGTTACATGCATTTGAATGGGGAACTCGACCGAAACAAAGTATAGGTTTTCATTATGTGAATAACTTGGAATTCTTAGCTCAAACAGCTGCAAAACCTGTTTTCCCAGCACGGGGACCTTGAGTTCTATAATATAAGGCCATAAACATGTTTGTCTTAGTCTTCTATCAAAAGTAACAGCTATTTCTATGAAGTTGTACAAAAACGCTTTCTTTCGCCAAGACAGTGCGTTTCTCACTGTTACATGCATTTGAATGGGGAACTCGACCGAAACAAAGTATAGGTTTTCATTATGTGAATAACTTGGAAATCTTAGCTCAAACAGCTGCAAAACCTGTTTGCCCAGCACGGGAACCTTGAGTTCTATAAGATAAAGCCATAAACATGTGTATCCGAGTCTTCTATCAAAAGTTACAGCTATTCATATGAAGTTGTACAAAAACGCTTTCTTTCGCCAAGACAGTGCGTTTCTCACTGTTACATGCATTTGAATGGGGAACTCGACCGAAACAAAGTATAGGTTTTCATTATGTGAATAACTTGGAAATCTTAGCTCAAACAGCTGCAAAACCTGTTTTCCCAGCACGGAGACCTTGAGTTCTATAATATAAGGCCATAAACATGTTTGTCTGAGTCTTCTATCAAAAGTTACAGCTATTTCTATGAAGTTGTACAAAAACGCTTTCTTTCGCCAAGACAGTGCGTTTCTCACTGTTACATGCATTTGAATGGGGAACTCGACCGAAACAAAGTATAGGTTTTCATTATGTGAATAACTTGGAAATCTTAGCTCAAACAGCTGCAAAACCTGTTTTCCCAGCACGGGAACCTTGAGTTCTATAAGATAAAGCCATAAACATGTGTATCCGAGGCTTCTATCAAAAGTTACAGCTATTTCTATGAAGTTGTACAAAAACGCTTTCTTTCGCCAAGACAGTGCGTTTCTCACTGTTACATGCATTTGAATGGGGAACTCGACCGAAACAAAGTATAGGTTTTCATTATGTGAATAACTTGGAAATCTTAGCTCAAACAGCTGCAAAACCTGTTTTCCCAGCACGGGAACCTTGAGTTCTATAAGATAAAGCCATAAACATGTGTATCCGAGTCTTCTATCAAAAGTTACAGCTATTCATATGAAGTTGTACAAAAACGCTTTCTTTCGCCAAGACAGTGCGTTTCTCACTGTTACATGCATTTGAATGGGGAACTCGACCGAAACAAAGTATAGGTTTTCATTATGTGAATAACTTGGAAATCTTAGCTCAAACAGCTGCAAAACCTGTTTTCCCAGCACGGGAACCTTGAGTTCTATAAGATAAAGCCATAAACATGTGTATCCGAGTCTTCTATCAAAAGTTACAGCTATTTCTATGAAGTTGTACAAAAACGCTTTCTTTCGCCAAGACAGTGCGTTTCTCACTGTTACATGCATTTGAATGGGGAACTCGACCGAAACAAAGTATAGGTTTTCATTACGTGAATAACTTGGAAATCTTAGCTCAAACAGCTGCAAAACCTGTTTTCCCAGCACGGGAACCTTGAGTTCTATAAGATAAAGCCATAAACATGTGTATCCGAGTCTTCTATCAAAAGTTACAGCTATTCATATGAAGTTGTACAAAAACGCTTAATTTCGCCAAGACAGTGCGTTTCTCACTGTTACATGCATTTGAATGGGGAACTCGACCGAAACAAAGTATAGGTTTTCATTATGTGAATAACTTGGAAATCTTAGCTCAAACAGCTGCAAAACCTGTTTTCCCAGCACGGGAACCTTGAGTTCTATAAGATAAAGCCATAAACATGTGTATCCGAGGCTTCTATCAAAAGTTACAGCTATTTCTATGAAGTTGTACAAAAACGCTTTCTTTCGCCAAGACAGTGCGTTTCTCACTGTTACATGCATTTGAATGGGGAACTCGACCGAAACAAAGTATAGGTTTTCATTATGTGAATAACTTGGAAATCTTAGCTCAAACAGCTGCAAAACCTGTTTTCCCAGCACGGGAACCTTGAGTTCTATAAGATAAAGCCATAAACATGTGTATCCGAGTCTTCTATCAAAAGTTACAGCTATTCATATGAAGTTGTACAAAAACGCTTTCTTTCGCCAAGACAGTGCGTTTCTCACTGTTACATGCATTTGAATGGGGAACTCGACCGAAACAAAGTATAGGTTTTCATTATGTGAATAACTTGGAATTCTTAGCTCAAACAGCTGCAAAACCTGTTTTCCCAGCACGGGGACCTTGAGTTCTATAATATAAGGCCATAAACATGTTTGTCTTAGTCTTCTATCAAAAGTTACAGCTATTTCTATGAAGTTGTACAAAAACGCTTTCTTTCGCCAAGACAGTGCGTTTCTCACTGTTACATGCATTTGAATGGGGAACTCGACCGAAACAAAGTATAGGTTTTCATTATGTGAATAACTTGGAAATCTTAGCTCAAACAGCTGCAAAACCTGTTTGCCCAGCACGGGAACCTTGAGTTCTATAAGATAAAGCCATAAACATGTGTATCCGAGTCTTCTATCAAAAGTTACAGCTATTCATATGAAGTTGTACAAAAACGCTTTCTTTCGCCAAGACAGTGCGTTTCTCACTGTTACATGCATTTGAATGGGGAACTCGACCGAAACAAAGTATAGGTTTTCATTATGTGAATAACTTGGAAATCTTAGCTCAAACAGCTGCAAAACCTGTTTTCCCAGCACGGGAACCTTGAGTTCTATAAGATAAAGCCATAAACATGTGTATCCGAGGCTTCTATCAAAAGTTACAGCTATTTCTATGAAGTTGTACAAAAACGCTTTCTTTCGCCAAGACAGTGCGTTTCTCACTGTTACATGCATTTGAATGGGGAACTCGACCGAAACAAAGTATAGGTTTTCATTATGTGAATAACTTGGAAATCTTAGCTCAAACAGCTGCAAAACCTGTTTTCCCAGCACGGGAACCTTGAGTTCTATAAGATAAAGCCATAAACATGTGTATCCGAGTCTTCTATCAAAAGTTACAGCTATTCATATGAAGTTGTACAAAAACGCTTTCTTTCGCCAAGACAGTGCGTTTCTCACTGTTACATGCATTTGAATGGGGAACTCGACCGAAACAAAGTATAGGTTTTCATTATGTGAATAACTTGGAAATCTTAGCTCAAACAGCTGCAAAACCTGTTTTCCCAGCACGGGAACCTTGAGTTCTATAAGATAAAGCCATAAACATGTGTATCCGAGGCTTCTATCAAAAGTTACAGCTATTTCTATGAAGTTGTACAAAAACGCTTTCTTTCGCCAAGACAGTGCGTTTCTCACTGTTACATGCATTTGAATGGGGAACTCGACCGAAACAAAGTATAGGTTTTCATTATGTGAATAACTTGGAAATCTTAGCTCAAACAGCTGCAAAACCTGTTTTCCCAGCACGGGAACCTTGAGTTCTATAAGATAAAGCCATAAACATGTGTATCCGAGTCTTCTATCAAAAGTTACAGCTATTCATATGAAGTTGTACAAAAACGCTTTCTTTCGCCAAGACAGTGCGTTTCTCACTGTTACATGCATTTGAATGGGGAACTCGACCGAAACAAAGTATAGGTTTTCATTATGTGAATAACTTGGAATTCTTAGCTCAAACAGCTGCAAAACCTGTTTTCCCAGCACGGGGACCTTGAGTTCTATAATATAAGGCCATAAACATGTTTGTCTTAGTCTTCTATCAAAAGTTACAGCTATTTCTATGAAGTTGTACAAAAACGCTTTCTTTCGCCAAGACAGTGCGTTTCTCACTGTTACATGCATTTGAATGGGGAACTCGACCGAAACAAAGTATAGGTTTTCATTATGTGAATAACTTGGAAATCTTAGCTCAAACAGCTGCAAAACCTGTTTGCCCAGCACGGGAACCTTGAGTTCTATAAGATAAAGCCATAAACATGTGTATCCGAGTCTTCTATCAAAAGTTACAGCTATTCATATGAAGTTGTACAAAAACGCTTTCTTTCGCCAAGACAGTGCGTTTCTCACTGTTACATGCATTTGAATGGGGAACTCGACCGAAACAAAGTATAGGTTTTCATTATGTGAATAACTTGGAAATCTTAGCTCAAACAGCTGCAAAACCTGTTTTCCCAGCACGGAGACCTTGAGTTCTATAATATAAGGCCATAAACATGTTTGTCTGAGTCTTCTATCAAAAGTTACAGCTATTTCTATGAAGTTGTATAAAAACGCTTTCTTTCGCCAAGACAGTGCGTTTCTCACTGTTACATGCATTTGAATGGGGAACTCGACCGAAACAAAGTATAGGTTTTCATTATGTGAATAACTTGGAAATCTTAGCTCAAACAGCTGCAAAACCTGTTTGCCCAGCACGGGAACCTTGAGTTCTATAAGATAAAGCCATAAACATGTGTATCCGAGTCTTCTATCAAAAGTTACAGCTATTTCTATGAAGTTGTACAAAAACGCTTAATTTCGCCAAGACAGTGCGTTTCTCACTGTTACATGCATTTGAATGGGGAACTCGACCGAAACAAAGTATAGGTTTTCATTATGTGAATAACTTGGAAATCTTAGCTCAAACAGCTGCAAAACCTGTTTTCCCAGCACGGAGACCTTGAGTTCTATAATATAAGGCCATAAACATGTTTGTCTGAGTCTTCTATCAAAAGTTACAGCTATTTCTATGAAGTTGTACAAAAACGCTTTCTTTCGCCAAGACAGTGCGTTTCTCACTGTTACATGCATTTGAATGGGGAACTCGACCGAAACAAAGTATAGGTTTTCATTATGTGAATAACTTGGAAATCTTAGCTCAAACAGCTGCAAAACCTGTTTTCCCAGCACGGGAACCTTGAGTTCTATAAGATAAAGCCATAAGCATGTGTATCCGAGTCTTCTATCAAAAGTTACAGCTATTCATATGAAGTTGTACAAAAATGCTTTCTTTCGCCAAGACAGTGCGTTTCTCACTGTTACATGCATTTGAATGGGGAACTCGACCGAAACAAAGTATAGGTTTTCATTACGTGAATAACTTGGAAATCTTAGCTCAAACAGCTGCAAAACCTGTTTTCCCAGCACGGAGACCTTGAGTTCTATAATATAAGGCCATAAACATGTTTGTCTGAGTCTTCTATCAAAAGTTACAGCTATTTCTATGAAGTTGTACAAAAACGCTTTCTTTCGCCAAGACAGTGCGTTTCTCACTGTTACATGCATTTGAATGGGGAACTCGACTGAAACAAAGTATAGGTTTTCATTATGTGAATAACTTGGAAATCTTAGCTCAAACAGCTGCAAAACCTGTTTTCCCAGCACGGGAACCTTGAGTTCTATAAGATAAAGCCATAAACATGTGTATCCGAGGCTTCTATCAAAAGTTACAGCTATTTCTATGAAGTTGTACAAAAACGCTTTCTTTCGCCAAGACAGTGCGTTTCTCACTGTTACATGCATTTGAATGGGGAACTCGACCGAAACAAAGTATAGGTTTTCATTATGTGAATAACTTGGAAATCTTAGCTCAAACAGCTGCAAAACCTGTTTTCCCAGCACGGGAACCTTGAGTTCTATAAGATAAAGCCATAAACATGTGTATCCGAGTCTTCTATCAAAAGTTACAGCTATTCATATGAAGTTGTACAAAAACGCTTTCTTTCGCCAAGACAGTGCGTTTCTCACTGTTACATGCATTTGAATGGGGAACTCGACCGAAACAAAGTATAGGTTTTCATTATGTGAATAACTTGGAATTCTTAGCTCAAACAGCTGCAAAACCTGTTTTCCCAGCACGGGGACCTTGAGTTCTATAATATAAGGCCATAAACATGTTTGTCTTAGTCTTCTATCAAAAGTTACAGCTATTTCTATGAAGTTGTACAAAAACGCTTTCTTTCGCCAAGACAGTGCGTTTCTCACTGTTACATGCATTTGAATGGGGAACTCGACCGAAACAAAGTATAGGTTTTCATTATGTGAATAACTTGGAAATCTTAGCTCAAACAGCTGCAAAACCTGTTTGCCCAGCACGGGAACCTTGAGTTCTATAAGATAAAGCCATAAACATGTGTATCCGAGTCTTCTATCAAAAGTTACAGCTATTTCTATGAAGTTGTACAAAAACGCTTAATTTCGCCAAGACAGTGCGTTTCTCACTGTTACATGCATTTGAATGGGGAACTCGACCGAAACAAAGTATAGGTTTTCATTATGTGAATAACTTGGAAATCTTAGCTCAAACAGCTGCAAAACCTGTTTTCCCAGCACGGAGACCTTGAGTTCTATAATATAAGGCCATAAACATGTTTGTCTGAGTCTTCTATCAAAAGTTACAGCTATTTCTATGAAGTTGTACAAAAACGCTTTCTTTCGCCAAGACAGTGCGTTTCTCACTGTTACATGCATTTGAATGGGGAACTCGACCGAAACAAAGTATAGGTTTTCATTATGTGAATAACTTGGAAATCTTAGCTCAAACAGCTGCAAAACCTGTTTTCCCAGCACGGAGACCTTGAGTTCTATAATATAAGGCCATAAACATGTTTGTCTGAGTCTTCTATCAAAAGTTACAGCTATTTCTATGAAGTTGTACAAAAACGCTTTCTTTCGCCAAGACAGTGCGTTTCTCACTGTTACATGCATTTGAATGGGGAACTCGACCGAAACAAAGTATAGGTTTTCATTATGTGAATAACTTGGAAATCTTAGCTCAAACAGCTGCAAAACCTGTTTTCCCAGCACGGGAACCTTGAGTTCTATAAGATAAAGCCATAAACATGTGTATCCGAGTCTTCTATCAAAAGTTACAGCTATTTCTATGAAGTTGTACAAAAACGCTTTCTTTCGCCAAGACAGTGCGTTTCTCACTGTTACATGCATTTGAATGGGGAACTCGACCGAAACAAAGTATAGGTTTTCATTATGTGAATAACTTGGAAATCTTAGCTCAAACAGCTGCAAAACCTGTTTGCCCAGCACGGGAACCTTGAGTTCTATAAGATAAAGCCATAAACATGTGTATCCGAGTCTTCTATCAAAAGTTACAGCTATTCATATGAAGTTGTACAAAAACGCTTTCTTTCGCCAAGACAGTGCGTTTCTCACTGTTACATGCATTTGAATGGGGAACTCGACCGAAACAAAGTATAGGTTTTCATTATGTGAATAACTTGGAAATCTTAGCTCAAACAGCTGCAAAACCTGTTTTCCCAGCACGGGAACCTTGAGTTCTATAAGATAAAGCCATAAACATGTGTATCCGAGTCTTCTATCAAAAGTTACAGCTATTTCTATGAAGTTGTACAAAAACGCTTAATTTCGCCAAGACAGTGCGTTTCTCACTGTTACATGCATTTGAATGGGGAACTCGACCGAAACAAAGTATAGGTTTTCATTATGTGAATAACTTGGAATTCTTAGCTCAAACAGCTGCAAAACCTGTTTTCCCAGCACGGGGACCTTGAGTTCTATAATATAAGGCCATAAACATGTTTGTCTTAGTCTTCTATCAAAAGTTACAGCTATTTCTATGACGTTGTACAAAAACGCTTTCTTTCGCCAAGACAGTGCGTTTCTCACTGTTACATGCATTTGAATGGGGAACTCGACCGAAACAAAGTATAGGTTTTCATTATGTGAATAACTTGGAAATCTTAGCTCAAACAGCTGCAAAACCTGTTTGCCCAGCACGGGAACCTTGAGTTCTATAAGATAAAGCCATAAACATGTGTATCCGAGTCTTCTATCAAAAGTTACAGCTATTTCTATGAAGTTGTACAAAAACGCTTTCTTTCGCCAAGACAGTGCGTTTCTCACTGTTACATGCATTTGAATGGGGAACTCGACCGAAACAAAGTATAGGTTTTCATTATGTGAATAACTTGGAAATCTTAGCTCAAACAGCTGCAAAACCTGTTTGCCCAGCACGGGAACCTTGAGTTCTATAAGATAAAGCCATAAACATGTGTATCCGAGTCTTCTATCAAAAGTTACAGCTATTCATATGAAGTTGTACAAAAACGCTTTCTTTCGCCAAGACAGTGCGTTTCTCACTGTTACATGCATTTGAATGGGGAACTCGACCGAAACAAAGTATAGGTTTTCATTATGTGAATAACTTGGAAATCTTAGCTCAAACAGCTGCAAAACCTGTTTTCCCAGCACGGGAACCTTGAGTTCTATAAGATAAAGCCATAAACATGTGTATCCGAGGCTTCTATCAAAAGTTACAGCTATTTCTATGAAGTTGTACAAAAACGCTTTCTTTCGCCAAGACAGTGCGTTTCTCACTGTTACATGCATTTGAATGGGGAACTCGACCGAAACAAAGTATAGGTTTTCATTATGTGAATAACTTGGAAATCTTAGCTCAAACAGCTGCAAAACCTGTTTTCCCAGCACGGGAACCTTGAGTTCTATAAGATAAAGCCATAAACATGTGTATCCGAGTCTTCTATCAAAAGTTACAGCTATTCATATGAAGTTGTACAAAAACGCTTTCTTTCGCCAAGACAGTGCGTTTCTCACTGTTACATGCATTTGAATGGGGAACTCGACCGAAACAAAGTATAGGTTTTCATTATGTGAATAACTTGGAAATCTTAGCTCAAACAGCTGCAAAACCTGTTTTCCCAGCACGGGAACCTTGAGTTCTATAAGATAAAGCCATAAACATGTGTATCCGAGTCTTCTATCAAAAGTTACAGCTATTTCTATGAAGTTGTACAAAAACGCTTTCTTTCGCCAAGACAGTGCGTTTCTCACTGTTACATGCATTTGAATGGGGAACTCGACCGAAACAAAGTATAGGTTTTCATTACGTGAATAACTTGGAAATCTTAGCTCAAACAGCTGCAAAACCTGTTTTCCCAGCACGGGAACCTTGAGTTCTATAAGATAAAGCCATAAACATGTGTATCCGAGTCTTCTATCAAAAGTTACAGCTATTCATATGAAGTTGTACAAAAACGCTTAATTTCGCCAAGACAGTGCGTTTCTCACTGTTACATGCATTTGAATGGGGAACTCGACCGAAACAAAGTATAGGTTTTCATTATGTGAATAACTTGGAAATCTTAGCTCAAACAGCTGCAAAACCTGTTTTCCCAGCACGGGAACCTTGAGTTCTATAAGATAAAGCCATAAACATGTGTATCCGAGGCTTCTATCAAAAGTTACAGCTATTTCTATGAAGTTGTACAAAAACGCTTTCTTTCGCCAAGACAGTGCGTTTCTCACTGTTACATGCATTTGAATGGGGAACTCGACCGAAACAAAGTATAGGTTTTCATTATGTGAATAACTTGGAAATCTTAGCTCAAACAGCTGCAAAACCTGTTTTCCCAGCACGGGAACCTTGAGTTCTATAAGATAAAGCCATAAACATGTGTATCCGAGTCTTCTATCAAAAGTTACAGCTATTCATATGAAGTTGTACAAAAACGCTTTCTTTCGCCAAGACAGTGCGTTTCTCACTGTTACATGCATTTGAATGGGGAACTCGACCGAAACAAAGTATAGGTTTTCATTATGTGAATAACTTGGAATTCTTAGCTCAAACAGCTGCAAAACCTGTTTTCCCAGCACGGGGACCTTGAGTTCTATAATATAAGGCCATAAACATGTTTGTCTTAGTCTTCTATCAAAAGTTACAGCTATTTCTATGAAGTTGTACAAAAACGCTTTCTTTCGCCAAGACAGTGCGTTTCTCACTGTTACATGCATTTGAATGGGGAACTCGACCGAAACAAAGTATAGGTTTTCATTATGTGAATAACTTGGAAATCTTAGCTCAAACAGCTGCAAAACCTGTTTTCCCAGCACGGGAACCTTGAGTTCTATAAGATAAAGCCATAAACATGTGTATCCGAGGCTTCTATCAAAAGTTACAGCTATTTCTATGAAGTTGTACAAAAACGCTTTCTTTCGCCAAGACAGTGCGTTTCTCACTGTTACATGCATTTGAATGGGGAACTCGACCGAAACAAAGTATAGGTTTTCATTATGTGAATAACTTGGAAATCTTAGCTCAAACAGCTGCAAAACCTGTTTTCCCAGCACGGGAACCTTGAGTTCTATAAGATAAAGCCATAAACATGTGTATCCGAGTCTTCTATCAAAAGTTACAGCTATTCATATGAAGTTGTACAAAAACGCTTTCTTTCGCCAAGACAGTGCGTTTCTCACTGTTACATGCATTTGAATGGGGAACTCGACCGAAACAAAGTATAGGTTTTCATTATGTGAATAACTTGGAAATCTTAGCTCAAACAGCTGCAAAACCTGTTTTCCCAGCACGGGAACCTTGAGTTCTATAAGATAAAGCCATAAACATGTGTATCCGAGGCTTCTATCAAAAGTTACAGCTATTTCTATGAAGTTGTACAAAAACGCTTTCTTTCGCCAAGACAGTGCGTTTCTCACTGTTACATGCATTTGAATGGGGAACTCGACCGAAACAAAGTATAGGTTTTCATTATGTGAATAACTTGGAAATCTTAGCTCAAACAGCTGCAAAACCTGTTTTCCCAGCACGGGAACCTTGAGTTCTATAAGATAAAGCCATAAACATGTGTATCCGAGTCTTCTATCAAAAGTTACAGCTATTCATATGAAGTTGTACAAAAACGCTTTCTTTCGCCAAGACAGTGCGTTTCTCACTGTTACATGCATTTGAATGGGGAACTCGACCGAAACAAAGTATAGGTTTTCATTATGTGAATAACTTGGAATTCTTAGCTCAAACAGCTGCAAAACCTGTTTTCCCAGCACGGGGACCTTGAGTTCTATAATATAAGGCCATAAACATGTTTGTCTTAGTCTTCTATCAAAAGTTACAGCTATTTCTATGAAGTTGTACAAAAACGCTTTCTTTCGCCAAGACAGTGCGTTTCTCACTGTTACATGCATTTGAATGGGGAACTCGACCGAAACAAAGTATAGGTTTTCATTATGTGAATAACTTGGAAATCTTAGCTCAAACAGCTGCAAAACCTGTTTGCCCAGCACGGGAACCTTGAGTTCTATAAGATAAAGCCATAAACATGTGTATCCGAGTCTTCTATCAAAAGTTACAGCTATTCATATGAAGTTGTACAAAAACGCTTTCTTTCGCCAAGACAGTGCGTTTCTCACTGTTACATGCATTTGAATGGGGAACTCGACCGAAACAAAGTATAGGTTTTCATTATGTGAATAACTTGGAAATCTTAGCTCAAACAGCTGCAAAACCTGTTTTCCCAGCACGGAGACCTTGAGTTCTATAATATAAGGCCATAAACATGTTTGTCTGAGTCTTCTATCAAAAGTTACAGCTATTTCTATGAAGTTGTATAAAAACGCTTTCTTTCGCCAAGACAGTGCGTTTCTCACTGTTACATGCATTTGAATGGGGAACTCGACCGAAACAAAGTATAGGTTTTCATTATGTGAATAACTTGGAAATCTTAGCTCAAACAGCTGCAAAACCTGTTTGCCCAGCACGGGAACCTTGAGTTCTATAAGATAAAGCCATAAACATGTGTATCCGAGTCTTCTATCAAAAGTTACAGCTATTTCTATGAAGTTGTACAAAAACGCTTAATTTCGCCAAGACAGTGCGTTTCTCACTGTTACATGCATTTGAATGGGGAACTCGACCGAAACAAAGTATAGGTTTTCATTATGTGAATAACTTGGAAATCTTAGCTCAAACAGCTGCAAAACCTGTTTTCCCAGCACGGAGACCTTGAGTTCTATAATATAAGGCCATAAACATGTTTGTCTGAGTCTTCTATCAAAAGTTACAGCTATTTCTATGAAGTTGTACAAAAACGCTTTCTTTCGCCAAGACAGTGCGTTTCTCACTGTTACATGCATTTGAATGGGGAACTCGACCGAAACAAAGTATAGGTTTTCATTATGTGAATAACTTGGAAATCTTAGCTCAAACAGCTGCAAAACCTGTTTTCCCAGCACGGGAACCTTGAGTTCTATAAGATAAAGCCATAAGCATGTGTATCCGAGTCTTCTATCAAAAGTTACAGCTATTCATATGAAGTTGTACAAAAATGCTTTCTTTCGCCAAGACAGTGCGTTTCTCACTGTTACATGCATTTGAATGGGGAACTCGACCGAAACAAAGTATAGGTTTTCATTACGTGAATAACTTGGAAATCTTAGCTCAAACAGCTGCAAAACCTGTTTTCCCAGCACGGAGACCTTGAGTTCTATAATATAAGGCCATAAACATGTTTGTCTGAGTCTTCTATCAAAAGTTACAGCTATTTCTATGAAGTTGTACAAAAACGCTTTCTTTCGCCAAGACAGTGCGTTTCTCACTGTTACATGCATTTGAATGGGGAACTCGACTGAAACAAAGTATAGGTTTTCATTATGTGAATAACTTGGAAATCTTAGCTCAAACAGCTGCAAAACCTGTTTTCCCAGCACGGGAACCTTGAGTTCTATAAGATAAAGCCATAAACATGTGTATCCGAGGCTTCTATCAAAAGTTACAGCTATTTCTATGAAGTTGTACAAAAACGCTTTCTTTCGCCAAGACAGTGCGTTTCTCACTGTTACATGCATTTGAATGGGGAACTCGACCGAAACAAAGTATAGGTTTTCATTATGTGAATAACTTGGAAATCTTAGCTCAAACAGCTGCAAAACCTGTTTTCCCAGCACGGGAACCTTGAGTTCTATAAGATAAAGCCATAAACATGTGTATCCGAGTCTTCTATCAAAAGTTACAGCTATTCATATGAAGTTGTACAAAAACGCTTTCTTTCGCCAAGACAGTGCGTTTCTCACTGTTACATGCATTTGAATGGGGAACTCGACCGAAACAAAGTATAGGTTTTCATTATGTGAATAACTTGGAATTCTTAGCTCAAACAGCTGCAAAACCTGTTTTCCCAGCACGGGGACCTTGAGTTCTATAATATAAGGCCATAAACATGTTTGTCTTAGTCTTCTATCAAAAGTTACAGCTATTTCTATGAAGTTGTACAAAAACGCTTTCTTTCGCCAAGACAGTGCGTTTCTCACTGTTACATGCATTTGAATGGGGAACTCGACCGAAACAAAGTATAGGTTTTCATTATGTGAATAACTTGGAAATCTTAGCTCAAACAGCTGCAAAACCTGTTTGCCCAGCACGGGAACCTTGAGTTCTATAAGATAAAGCCATAAACATGTGTATCCGAGTCTTCTATCAAAAGTTACAGCTATTTCTATGAAGTTGTACAAAAACGCTTAATTTCGCCAAGACAGTGCGTTTCTCACTGTTACATGCATTTGAATGGGGAACTCGACCGAAACAAAGTATAGGTTTTCATTATGTGAATAACTTGGAAATCTTAGCTCAAACAGCTGCAAAACCTGTTTTCCCAGCACGGAGACCTTGAGTTCTATAATATAAGGCCATAAACATGTTTGTCTGAGTCTTCTATCAAAAGTTACAGCTATTTCTATGAAGTTGTACAAAAACGCTTTCTTTCGCCAAGACAGTGCGTTTCTCACTGTTACATGCATTTGAATGGGGAACTCGACCGAAACAAAGTATAGGTTTTCATTATGTGAATAACTTGGAAATCTTAGCTCAAACAGCTGCAAAACCTGTTTTCCCAGCACGGAGACCTTGAGTTCTATAATATAAGGCCATAAACATGTTTGTCTGAGTCTTCTATCAAAAGTTACAGCTATTTCTATGAAGTTGTACAAAAACGCTTTCTTTCGCCAAGACAGTGCGTTTCTCACTGTTACATGCATTTGAATGGGGAACTCGACCGAAACAAAGTATAGGTTTTCATTATGTGAATAACTTGGAAATCTTAGCTCAAACAGCTGCAAAACCTGTTTTCCCAGCACGGGAACCTTGAGTTCTATAAGATAAAGCCATAAACATGTGTATCCGAGTCTTCTATCAAAAGTTACAGCTATTTCTATGAAGTTGTACAAAAACGCTTTCTTTCGCCAAGACAGTGCGTTTCTCACTG
This sequence comes from Rhamphochromis longiceps, assembly GCF_057381845.1. Lineage (NCBI taxonomy): Eukaryota > Metazoa > Chordata > Actinopteri > Cichliformes > Cichlidae > Rhamphochromis > Rhamphochromis longiceps. Next base: position 7,686,288 of record NC_140564.1, on the reverse strand, counting down.
TTACATGCATTTGAATGGGGAACTCGACCGAAACAAAGTATAGGTTTTCATTATGTGAATAACTTGGAAATCTTAGCTCAAACAGCTGCAAAACCTGTTTGCCCAGCACGGGAACCTTGAGTTCTATAAGATAAAGCCATAAACATGTGTATCCGAGTCTTCTATCAAAAGTTACAGCTATTCATATGAAGTTGTACAAAAACGCTTTCTTTCGCCAAGACAGTGCGTTTCTCACTGTTACATGCATTTGAATGGGGAACTCGACCGAAACAAAGTATAGGTTTTCATTATGTGAATAACTTGGAAATCTTAGCTCAAACAGCTGCAAAACCTGTTTTCCCAGCACGGGAACCTTGAGTTCTATAAGATAAAGCCATAAACATGTGTATCCGAGTCTTCTATCAAAAGTTACAGCTATTTCTATGAAGTTGTACAAAAACGCTTAATTTCGCCAAGACAGTGCGTTTCTCACTGTTACATGCATTTGAATGGGGAACTCGACCGAAACAAAGTATAGGTTTTCATTATGTGAATAACTTGGAATTCTTAGCTCAAACAGCTGCAAAACCTGTTTTCCCAGCACGGGGACCTTGAGTTCTATAATATAAGGCCATAAACATGTTTGTCTTAGTCTTCTATCAAAAGTTACAGCTATTTCTATGACGTTGTACAAAAACGCTTTCTTTCGCCAAGACAGTGCGTTTCTCACTGTTACATGCATTTGAATGGGGAACTCGACCGAAACAAAGTATAGGTTTTCATTATGTGAATAACTTGGAAATCTTAGCTCAAACAGCTGCAAAACCTGTTTGCCCAGCACGGGAACCTTGAGTTCTATAAGATAAAGCCATAAACATGTGTATCCGAGTCTTCTATCAAAAGTTACAGCTATTTCTATGAAGTTGTACAAAAACGCTTTCTTTCGCCAAGACAGTGCGTTTCTCACTGTTACATGCATTTGAATGGGGAACTCGACCGAAACAAAGTATAGGTTTTCATTATGTGAATAACTTGGAAATCTTAGCTCAAACAGCTGCAAAACCTGTTTGCCCAGCACGGGAACCTTGAGTTCTATAAGATAAAGCCATAAACATGTGTATCCGAGTCTTCTATCAAAAGTTACAGCTATTCATATGAAGTTGTACAAAAACGCTTTCTTTCGCCAAGACAGTGCGTTTCTCACTGTTACATGCATTTGAATGGGGAACTCGACCGAAACAAAGTATAGGTTTTCATTATGTGAATAACTTGGAAATCTTAGCTCAAACAGCTGCAAAACCTGTTTTCCCAGCACGGGAACCTTGAGTTCTATAAGATAAAGCCATAAACATGTGTATCCGAGTCTTCTATCAAAAGTTACAGCTATTTCTATGAAGTTGTACAAAAACGCTTTCTTTCGCCAAGACAGTGCGTTTCTCACTGTTACATGCATTTGAATGGGGAACTCGACCGAAACAAAGTATAGGTTTTCATTATGTGAATAACTTGGAAATCTTAGCTCAAACAGCTGCAAAACCTGTTTTCCCAGCACGGGAACCTTGAGTTCTATAAGATAAAGCCATAAACATGTGTATCCGAGGCTTCTATCAAAAGTTACAGCTATTTCTATGAAGTTGTACAAAAACGCTTTCTTTCGCCAAGACAGTGCGTTTCTCACTGTTACATGCATTTGAATGGGGAACTCGACCGAAACAAAGTATAGGTTTTCATTATGTGAATAACTTGGAAATCTTAGCTCAAACAGCTGCAAAACCTGTTTTCCCAGCACGGGAACCTTGAGTTCTATAAGATAAAGCCATAAACATGTGTATCCGAGTCTTCTATCAAAAGTTACAGCTATTCATATGAAGTTGTACAAAAACGCTTTCTTTCGCCAAGACAGTGCGTTTCTCACTGTTACATGCATTTGAATGGGGAACTCGACCGAAACAAAGTATAGGTTTTCATTATGTGAATAACTTGGAATTCTTAGCTCAAACAGCTGCAAAACCTGTTTTCCCAGCACGGGGACCTTGAGTTCTATAATATAAGGCCATAAACATGTTTGTCTTAGTCTTCTATCAAAAGTTACAGCTATTTCTATGAAGTTGTACAAAAACGCTTTCTTTCGCCAAGACAGTGCGTTTCTCACTGTTACATGCATTTGAATGGGGAACTCGACCGAAACAAAGTATAGGTTTTCATTATGTGAATAACTTGGAAATCTTAGCTCAAACAGCTGCAAAACCTGTTTGCCCAGCACGGGAACCTTGAGTTCTATAAGATAAAGCCATAAACATGTGTATCCGAGTCTTCTATCAAAAGTTACAGCTATTTCTATGAAGTTGTACAAAAACGCTTTCTTTCGCCAAGACAGTGCGTTTCTCACTGTTACATGCATTTGAATGGGGAACTCGACCGAAACAAAGTATAGGTTTTCATTATGTGAATAACTTGGAAATCTTAGCTCAAACAGCTGCAAAACCTGTTTGCCCAGCACGGGAACCTTGAGTTCTATAAGATAAAGCCATAAACATGTGTATCCGAGTCTTCTATCAAAAGTTACAGCTATTTCTATGAAGTTGTACAAAAACGCTTTCTTTCGCCAAGACAGTGCGTTTCTCACTGTTACATGCATTTGAATGGGGAACTCGACCGAAACAAAGTATAGGTTTTCATTATGTGAATAACTTGGAAATCTTAGCTCAAACAGCTGCAAAACCTGTTTTCCCAGCACGGGAACCTTGAGTTCTATAAGATAAAGCCATAAACATGTGTATCCGAGTCTTCTATCAAAAGTTACAGCTATTCATATGAAGTTGTACAAAAACGCTTTCTTTCGCCAAGACAGTGCGTTTCTCACTGTTACATGCATTTGAATGGGGAACTCGACCGAAACAAAGTATAGGTTTTCATTATGTGAATAACTTGGAAATCTTAGCTCAAACAGCTGCAAAACCTGTTTTCCCAGCACGGGAACCTTGAGTTCTATAAGATAAAGCCATAAACATGTGTATCCGAGTCTTCTATCAAAAGTTACAGCTATTTCTATGAAGTTGTACAAAAACGCTTAATTTCGCCAAGACAGTGCGTTTCTCACTGTTACATGCATTTGAATGGGGAACTCGACCGAAACAAAGTATAGGTTTTCATTATGTGAATAACTTGGAAATCTTAGCTCAAACAGCTGCAAAACCTGTTTTCCCAGCACGGGAACCTTGAGTTCTATAAGATAAAGCCATAAACATGTGTATCCGAGGCTTCTATCAAAAGTTACAGCTATTTCTATGAAGTTGTACAAAAACGCTTTCTTTCGCCAAGACAGTGCGTTTCTCACTGTTACATGCATTTGAATGGGGAACTCGACCGAAACAAAGTATAGGTTTTCATTATGTGAATAACTTGGAATTCTTAGCTCAAACAGCTGCAAAACCTGTTTTCCCAGCACGGGAACCTTGAGTTCTATAAGATAAAGCCATAAACATGTGTATCCGAGTCTTCTATCAAAAGTTACAGCTATTCATATGAAGTTGTACAAAAACGCTTTCTTTCGCCAAGACAGTGCGTTTCTCACTGTTACATGCATTTGAATGGGGAACTCGACCGAAACAAAGTATAGGTTTTCATTATGTGAATAACTTGGAATTCTTAGCTCAAACAGCTGCAAAACCTGTTTTCCCAGCACGGGAACCTTGAGTTCTATAAGATAAAGCCATAAACATGTGTATCCGAGTCTTCTATCAAAAGTTACAGCTATTCATATGAAGTTGTACAAAAACGCTTTCTTTCGCCAAGACAGTGCGTTTCTCACTGTTACATGCATTTGAATGGGGAACTCGACCGAAACAAAGTATAGGTTTTCATTACGTGAATAACTTGGAAATCTTAGCTCAAACAGCTGCAAAACCTGTTTTCCCAGCACGGAGACCTTGAGTTCTATAATATAAGGCCATAAACATGTTTGTCTGAGTCTTCTATCAAAAGTTACAGCTATTTCTATGAAGTTGTACAAAAACGCTTTCTTTCGCCAAGACAGTGCGTTTCTCACTGTTACATGCATTTGAATGGGGAACTCGACCGAAACAAAGTATAGGTTTTCATTATGTGAATAACTTGGAAATCTTAGCTCAAACAGCTGCAAAACCTGTTTTCCCAGCACGGGAACCTTGAGTTCTATAAGATAAAGCCATAAACATGTGTATCCGAGGCTTCTATCAAAAGTTACAGCTATTTCTATGAAGTTGTACAAAAACGCTTTCTTTCGCCAAGACAGTGCGTTTCTCACTGTTACATGCATTTGAATGGGGAACTCGACCGAAACAAAGTATAGGTTTTCATTATGTGAATAACTTGGAAATCTTAGCTCAAACAGCTGCAAAACCTGTTTTCCCAGCACGGGAACCTTGAGTTCTATAAGATAAAGCCATAAACATGTGTATCCGAGTCTTCTATCAAAAGTTACAGCTATTCATATGAAGTTGTACAAAAACGCTTTCTTTCGCCAAGACAGTGCGTTTCTCACTGTTACATGCATTTGAATGGGGAACTCGACCGAAACAAAGTATAGGTTTTCATTATGTGAATAACTTGGAAATCTTAGCTCAAACAGCTGCAAAACCTGTTTGCCCAGCACGGGAACCTTGAGTTCTATAAGATAAAGCCATAAACATGTGTATCCGAGTCTTCTATCAAAAGTTACAGCTATTTCTATGAAGTTGTACAAAAACGCTTAATTTCGCCAAGACAGTGCGTTTCTCACTGTTACATGCATTTGAATGGGGAACTCGACCGAAACAAAGTATAGGTTTTCATTATGTGAATAACTTGGAAATCTTAGCTCAAACAGCTGCAAAACCTGTTTTCCCAGCACGGAGACCTTGAGTTCTATAATATAAGGCCATAAACATGTTTGTCTGAGTCTTCTATCAAAAGTTACAGCTATTTCTATGAAGTTGTACAAAAACGCTTTCTTTCGCCAAGACAGTGCGTTTCTCACTGTTACATGCATTTGAATGGGGAACTCGACCGAAACAAAGTATAGGTTTTCATTATGTGAATAACTTGGAAATCTTAGCTCAAACAGCTGCAAAGCCTGTTTTCCCAGCACGGAGACCTTGAGTTCTATAATATAAGGCCATAAACATGTTTGTCTGAGTCTTCTATCAAAAGTTACAGCTATTTCTATGAAGTTGTACAAAAACGCTTTCTTTCGCCAAGACAGTGCGTTTCTCACTGTTACATGCATTTGAATGGGGAACTCGACCGAAACAAAGTATAGGTTTTCATTATGTGAATAACTTGGAAATCTTAGCTCAAACAGCTGCAAAACCTGTTTTCCCAGCACGGGAACCTTGAGTTCTATAAGATAAAGCCATAAACATGTGTATCCGAGTCTTCTATCAAAAGTTACAGCTATTTCTATGAAGTTGTACAAAAACGCTTTCTTTCGCCAAGACAGTGCGTTTCTCACTGTTACATGCATTTGAATGGGGAACTCGACCGAAACAAAGTATAGGTTTTCATTATGTGAATAACTTGGAAATCTTAGCTCAAACAGCTGCAAAACCTGTTTTCCCAGCACGGGAACCTTGAGTTCTATAAGATAAAGCCATAAACATGTGTATCCGAGTCTTCTATCAAAAGTTACAGCTATTCATATGAAGTTGTACAAAAACGCTTTCTTTCGCCAAGACAGTGCGTTTCTCACTGTTACATGCATTTGAATGGGGAACTCGACCGAAACAAAGTATAGGTTTTCATTATGTGAATAACTTGGAAATCTTAGCTCAAACAGCTGCAAAACCTGTTTTCCCAGCACGGGAACCTTGAGTTCTATAAGATAAAGCCATAAACATGTGTATCCGAGTCTTCTATCAAAAGTTACAGCTATTTCTATGAAGTTGTACAAAAACGCTTAATTTCGCCAAGACAGTGCGTTTCTCACTGTTACATGCATTTGAATGGGGAACTCGACCGAAACAAAGTATAGGTTTTCATTATGTGAATAACTTGGAATTCTTAGCTCAAACAGCTGCAAAACCTGTTTTCCCAGCACGGGGACCTTGAGTTCTATAATATAAGGCCATAAACATGTTTGTCTTAGTCTTCTATCAAAAGTTACAGCTATTTCTATGACGTTGTACAAAAACGCTTTCTTTCGCCAAGACAGTGCGTTTCTCACTGTTACATGCATTTGAATGGGGAACTCGACCGAAACAAAGTATAGGTTTTCATTATGTGAATAACTTGGAAATCTTAGCTCAAACAGCTGCAAAACCTGTTTGCCCAGCACGGGAACCTTGAGTTCTATAAGATAAAGCCATAAACATGTGTATCCGAGTCTTCTATCAAAAGTTACAGCTATTTCTATGAAGTTGTACAAAAACGCTTTCTTTCGCCAAGACAGTGCGTTTCTCACTGTTACATGCATTTGAATGGGGAACTCGACCGAAACAAAGTATAGGTTTTCATTATGTGAATAACTTGGAAATCTTAGCTCAAACAGCTGCAAAACCTGTTTGCCCAGCACGGGAACCTTGAGTTCTATAAGATAAAGCCATAAACATGTGTATCCGAGTCTTCTATCAAAAGTTACAGCTATTCATATGAAGTTGTACAAAAACGCTTTCTTTCGCCAAGACAGTGCGTTTCTCACTGTTACATGCATTTGAATGGGGAACTCGACCGAAACAAAGTATAGGTTTTCATTATGTGAATAACTTGGAAATCTTAGCTCAAACAGCTGCAAAACCTGTTTTCCCAGCACGGGAACCTTGAGTTCTATAAGATAAAGCCATAAACATGTGTATCCGAGTCTTCTATCAAAAGTTACAGCTATTTCTATGAAGTTGTACAAAAACGCTTTCTTTCGCCAAGACAGTGCGTTTCTCACTGTTACATGCATTTGAATGGGGAACTCGACCGAAACAAAGTATAGGTTTTCATTATGTGAATAACTTGGAAATCTTAGCTCAAACAGCTGCAAAACCTGTTTTCCCAGCACGGGAACCTTGAGTTCTATAAGATAAAGCCATAAACATGTGTATCCGAGGCTTCTATCAAAAGTTACAGCTATTTCTATGAAGTTGTACAAAAACGCTTTCTTTCGCCAAGACAGTGCGTTTCTCACTGTTACATGCATTTGAATGGGGAACTCGACCGAAACAAAGTATAGGTTTTCATTATGTGAATAACTTGGAAATCTTAGCTCAAACAGCTGCAAAACCTGTTTTCCCAGCACGGGAACCTTGAGTTCTATAAGATAAAGCCATAAACATGTGTATCCGAGTCTTCTATCAAAAGTTACAGCTATTCATATGAAGTTGTACAAAAACGCTTTCTTTCGCCAAGACAGTGCGTTTCTCACTGTTACATGCATTTGAATGGGGAACTCGACCGAAACAAAGTATAGGTTTTCATTATGTGAATAACTTGGAATTCTTAGCTCAAACAGCTGCAAAACCTGTTTTCCCAGCACGGGGACCTTGAGTTCTATAATATAAGGCCATAAACATGTTTGTCTTAGTCTTCTATCAAAAGTTACAGCTATTTCTATGAAGTTGTACAAAAACGCTTTCTTTCGCCAAGACAGTGCGTTTCTCACTGTTACATGCATTTGAATGGGGAACTCGACCGAAACAAAGTATAGGTTTTCATTATGTGAATAACTTGGAAATCTTAGCTCAAACAGCTGCAAAACCTGTTTGCCCAGCACGGGAACCTTGAGTTCTATAAGATAAAGCCATAAACATGTGTATCCGAGTCTTCTATCAAAAGTTACAGCTATTTCTATGAAGTTGTACAAAAACGCTTTCTTTCGCCAAGACAGTGCGTTTCTCACTGTTACATGCATTTGAATGGGGAACTCGACCGAAACAAAGTATAGGTTTTCATTATGTGAATAACTTGGAAATCTTAGCTCAAACAGCTGCAAAACCTGTTTGCCCAGCACGGGAACCTTGAGTTCTATAAGATAAAGCCATAAACATGTGTATCCGAGTCTTCTATCAAAAGTTACAGCTATTTCTATGAAGTTGTACAAAAACGCTTTCTTTCGCCAAGACAGTGCGTTTCTCACTGTTACATGCATTTGAATGGGGAACTCGACCGAAACAAAGTATAGGTTTTCATTATGTGAATAACTTGGAAATCTTAGCTCAAACAGCTGCAAAACCTGTTTTCCCAGCACGGGAACCTTGAGTTCTATAAGATAAAGCCATAAACATGTGTATCCGAGTCTTCTATCAAAAGTTACAGCTATTCATATGAAGTTGTACAAAAACGCTTTCTTTCGCCAAGACAGTGCGTTTCTCACTGTTACATGCATTTGAATGGGGAACTCGACCGAAACAAAGTATAGGTTTTCATTATGTGAATAACTTGGAAATCTTAGCTCAAACAGCTGCAAAACCTGTTTTCCCAGCACGGGAACCTTGAGTTCTATAAGATAAAGCCATAAACATGTGTATCCGAGTCTTCTATCAAAAGTTACAGCTATTTCTATGAAGTTGTACAAAAACGCTTAATTTCGCCAAGACAGTGCGTTTCTCACTGTTACATGCATTTGAATGGGGAACTCGACCGAAACAAAGTATAGGTTTTCATTATGTGAATAACTTGGAAATCTTAGCTCAAACAGCTGCAAAACCTGTTTTCCCAGCACGGGAACCTTGAGTTCTATAAGATAAAGCCATAAACATGTGTATCCGAGGCTTCTATCAAAAGTTACAGCTATTTCTATGAAGTTGTACAAAAACGCTTTCTTTCGCCAAGACAGTGCGTTTCTCACTGTTACATGCATTTGAATGGGGAACTCGACCGAAACAAAGTATAGGTTTTCATTATGTGAATAACTTGGAATTCTTAGCTCAAACAGCTGCAAAACCTGTTTTCCCAGCACGGGAACCTTGAGTTCTATAAGATAAAGCCATAAACATGTGTATCCGAGTCTTCTATCAAAAGTTACAGCTATTCATATGAAGTTGTACAAAAACGCTTTCTTTCGCCAAGACAGTGCGTTTCTCACTGTTACATGCATTTGAATGGGGAACTCGACCGAAACAAAGTATAGGTTTTCATTATGTGAATAACTTGGAAATCTTAGCTCAAACAGCTGCAAAACCTGTTTGCCCAGCACGGGAACCTTGAGTTCTATAAGATAAAGCCATAAACATGTGTATCCGAGTCTTCTATCAAAAGTTACAGCTATTTCTATGAAGTTGTACAAAAACGCTTAATTTCGCCAAGACAGTGCGTTTCTCACTGTTACATGCATTTGAATGGGGAACTCGACCGAAACAAAGTATAGGTTTTCATTATGTGAATAACTTGGAAATCTTAGCTCAAACAGCTGCAAAGCCTGTTTTCCCAGCACGGAGACCTTGAGTTCTATAATATAAGGCCATAAACATGTTTGTCTGAGTCTTCTATCAAAAGTTACAGCTATTTCTATGAAGTTGTACAAAAACGCTTTCTTTCGCCAAGACAGTGCGTTTCTCACTGTTACATGCATTTGAATGGGGAACTCGACCGAAACAAAGTATAGGTTTTCATTATGTGAATAACTTGGAAATCTTAGCTCAAACAGCTGCAAAACCTGTTTTCCCAGCACGGGAACCTTGAGTTCTATAAGATAAAGCCATAAACATGTGTATCCGAGTCTTCTATCAAAAGTTACAGCTATTTCTATGAAGTTGTACAAAAACGCTTTCTTTCGCCAAGACAGTGCGTTTCTCACTGTTACATGCATTTGAATGGGGAACTCGACCGAAACAAAGTATAGGTTTTCATTATGTGAATAACTTGGAAATCTTAGCTCAAACAGCTGCAAAACCTGTTTTCCCAGCACGGGAACCTTGAGTTCTATAAGATAAAGCCATAAACATGTGTATCCGAGTCTTCTATCAAAAGTTACAGCTATTCATATGAAGTTGTACAAAAACGCTTTCTTTCGCCAAGACAGTGCGTTTCTCACTGTTACATGCATTTGAATGGGGAACTCGACCGAAACAAAGTATAGGTTTTCATTATGTGAATAACTTGGAAATCTTAGCTCAAACAGCTGCAAAACCTGTTTTCCCAGCACGGGAACCTTGAGTTCTATAAGATAAAGCCATAAACATGTGTATCCGAGTCTTCTATCAAAAGTTACAGCTATTTCTATGAAGTTGTACAAAAACGCTTAATTTCGCCAAGACAGTGCGTTTCTCACTGTTACATGCATTTGAATGGGGAACTCGACCGAAACAAAGTATAGGTTTTCATTATGTGAATAACTTGGAATTCTTAGCTCAAACAGCTGCAAAACCTGTTTTCCCAGCACGGGGACCTTGAGTTCTATAATATAAGGCCATAAACATGTTTGTCTTAGTCTTCTATCAAAAGTTACAGCTATTTCTATGACGTTGTACAAAAACGCTTTCTTTCGCCAAGACAGTGCGTTTCTCACTGTTACATGCATTTGAATGGGGAACTCGACCGAAACAAAGTATAGGTTTTCATTATGTGAATAACTTGGAAATCTTAGCTCAAACAGCTGCAAAACCTGTTTGCCCAGCACGGGAACCTTGAGTTCTATAAGATAAAGCCATAAACATGTGTATCCGAGTCTTCTATCAAAAGTTACAGCTATTTCTATGAAGTTGTACAAAAACGCTTTCTTTCGCCAAGACAGTGCGTTTCTCACTGTTACATGCATTTGAATGGGGAACTCGACCGAAACAAAGTATAGGTTTTCATTATGTGAATAACTTGGAAATCTTAGCTCAAACAGCTGCAAAACCTGTTTGCCCAGCACGGGAACCTTGAGTTCTATAAGATAAAGCCATAAACATGTGTATCCGAGTCTTCTATCAAAAGTTACAGCTATTCATATGAAGTTGTACAAAAACGCTTTCTTTCGCCAAGACAGTGCGTTTCTCACTGTTACATGCATTTGAATGGGGAACTCGACCGAAACAAAGTATAGGTTTTCATTATGTGAATAACTTGGAAATCTTAGCTCAAACAGCTGCAAAACCTGTTTTCCCAGCACGGGAACCTTGAGTTCTATAAGATAAAGCCATAAACATGTGTATCCGAGTCTTCTATCAAAAGTTACAGCTATTTCTATGAAGTTGTACAAAAACGCTTTCTTTCGCCAAGACAGTGCGTTTCTCACTGTTACATGCATTTGAATGGGGAACTCGACCGAAACAAAGTATAGGTTTTCATTATGTGAATAACTTGGAAATCTTAGCTCAAACAGCTGCAAAACCTGTTTTCCCAGCACGGGAACCTTGAGTTCTATAAGATAAAGCCATAAACATGTGTATCCGAGGCTTCTATCAAAAGTTACAGCTATTTCTATGAAGTTGTACAAAAACGCTTTCTTTCGCCAAGACAGTGCGTTTCTCACTGTTACATGCATTTGAATGGGGAACTCGACCGAAACAAAGTATAGGTTTTCATTATGTGAATAACTTGGAAATCTTAGCTCAAACAGCTGCAAAACCTGTTTTCCCAGCACGGGAACCTTGAGTTCTATAAGATAAAGCCATAAACATGTGTATCCGAGTCTTCTATCAAAAGTTACAGCTATTCATATGAAGTTGTACAAAAACGCTTTCTTTCGCCAAGACAGTGCGTTTCTCACTGTTACATGCATTTGAATGGGGAACTCGACCGAAACAAAGTATAGGTTTTCATTATGTGAATAACTTGGAATTCTTAGCTCAAACAGCTGCAAAACCTGTTTTCCCAGCACGGGGACCTTGAGTTCTATAATATAAGGCCATAAACATGTTTGTCTTAGTCTTCTATCAAAAGTTACAGCTATTTCTATGAAGTTGTACAAAAACGCTTTCTTTCGCCAAGACAGTGCGTTTCTCACTGTTACATGCATTTGAATGGGGAACTCGACCGAAACAAAGTATAGGTTTTCATTATGTGAATAACTTGGAAATCTTAGCTCAAACAGCTGCAAAACCTGTTTGCCCAGCACGGGAACCTTGAGTTCTATAAGATAAAGCCATAAACATGTGTATCCGAGTCTTCTATCAAAAGTTACAGCTATTTCTATGAAGTTGTACAAAAACGCTTTCTTTCGCCAAGACAGTGCGTTTCTCACTGTTACATGCATTTGAATGGGGAACTCGACCGAAACAAAGTATAGGTTTTCATTATGTGAATAACTTGGAAATCTTAGCTCAAACAGCTGCAAAACCTGTTTGCCCAGCACGGGAACCTTGAGTTCTATAAGATAAAGCCATAAACATGTGTATCCGAGTCTTCTATCAAAAGTTACAGCTATTTCTATGAAGTTGTACAAAAACGCTTTCTTTCGCCAAGACAGTGCGTTTCTCACTGTTACATGCATTTGAATGGGGAACTCGACCGAAACAAAGTATAGGTTTTCATTATGTGAATAACTTGGAAATCTTAGCTCAAACAGCTGCAAAACCTGTTTTCCCAGCACGGGAACCTTGAGTTCTATAAGATAAAGCCATAAACATGTGTATCCGAGTCTTCTATCAAAAGTTACAGCTATTCATATGAAGTTGTACAAAAACGCTTTCTTTCGCCAAGACAGTGCGTTTCTCACTGTTACATGCATTTGAATGGGGAACTCGACCGAAACAAAGTATAGGTTTTCATTATGTGAATAACTTGGAAATCTTAGCTCAAACAGCTGCAAAACCTGTTTTCCCAGCACGGGAACCTTGAGTTCTATAAGATAAAGCCATAAACATGTGTATCCGAGTCTTCTATCAAAAGTTACAGCTATTTCTATGAAGTTGTACAAAAACGCTTAATTTCGCCAAGACAGTGCGTTTCTCACTGTTACATGCATTTGAATGGGGAACTCGACCGAAACAAAGTATAGGTTTTCATTATGTGAATAACTTGGAAATCTTAGCTCAAACAGCTGCAAAACCTGTTTTCCCAGCACGGGAACCTTGAGTTCTATAAGATAAAGCCATAAACATGTGTATCCGAGGCTTCTATCAAAAGTTACAGCTATTTCTATGAAGTTGTACAAAAACGCTTTCTTTCGCCAAGACAGTGCGTTTCTCACTGTTACATGCATTTGAATGGGGAACTCGACCGAAACAAAGTATAGGTTTTCATTATGTGAATAACTTGGAATTCTTAGCTCAAACAGCTGCAAAACCTGTTTTCCCAGCACGGGAACCTTGAGTTCTATAAGATAAAGCCATAAACATGTGTATCCGAGTCTTCTATCAAAAGTTACAGCTATTCATATGAAGTTGTACAAAAACGCTTTCTTTCGCCAAGACAGTGCGTTTCTCACTGTTACATGCATTTGAATGGGGAACTCGACCGAAACAAAGTATAGGTTTTCATTATGTGAATAACTTGGAATTCTTAGCTCAAACAGCTGCAAAACCTGTTTTCCCAGCACGGGAACCTTGAGTTCTATAAGATAAAGCCATAAACATGTGTATCCGAGTCTTCTATCAAAAGTTACAGCTATTCATATGAAGTTGTACAAAAACGCTTTCTTTCGCCAAGACAGTGCGTTTCTCACTGTTACATGCATTTGAATGGGGAACTCGACCGAAACAAAGTATAGGTTTTCATTACGTGAATAACTTGGAAATCTTAGCTCAAACAGCTGCAAAACCTGTTTTCCCAGCACGGAGACCTTGAGTTCTATAATATAAGGCCATAAACATGTTTGTCTGAGTCTTCTATCAAAAGTTACAGCTATTTCTATGAAGTTGTACAAAAACGCTTTCTTTCGCCAAGACAGTGCGTTTCTCACTGTTACATGCATTTGAATGGGGAACTCGACCGAAACAAAGTATAGGTTTTCATTATGTGAATAACTTGGAAATCTTAGCTCAAACAGCTGCAAAACCTGTTTTCCCAGCACGGGAACCTTGAGTTCTATAAGATAAAGCCATAAACATGTGTATCCGAGGCTTCTATCAAAAGTTACAGCTATTTCTATGAAGTTGTACAAAAACGCTTTCTTTCGCCAAGACAGTGCGTTTCTCACTGTTACATGCATTTGAATGGGGAACTCGACCGAAACAAAGTATAGGTTTTCATTATGTGAATAACTTGGAAATCTTAGCTCAAACAGCTGCAAAACCTGTTTTCCCAGCACGGGAACCTTGAGTTCTATAAGATAAAGCCATAAACATGTGTATCCGAGTCTTCTATCAAAAGTTACAGCTATTCATATGAAGTTGTACAAAAACGCTTTCTTTCGCCAAGACAGTGCGTTTCTCACTGTTACATGCATTTGAATGGGGAACTCGACCGAAACAAAGTATAGGTTTTCATTATGTGAATAACTTGGAATTCTTAGCTCAAACAGCTGCAAAACCTGTTTTCCCAGCACGGGGACCTTGAGTTCTATAATATAAGGCCATAAACATGTTTGTCTGAGTCTTCTATCAAAAGTTACAGCTATTTCTATGAAGTTGTACAAAAACGCTTTCTTTCGCCAAGACAGTGCGTTTCTCACTGTTACATGCATTTGAATGGGGAACTCGACCGAAACAAAGTATAGGTTTTCATTATGTGAATAACTTGGAAATCTTAGCTCAAACAGCTGCAAAACCTGTTTTCCCAGCACGGAGACCTTGAGTTCTATAATATAAGGCCATAAACATGTTTGTCTGAGTCTTCTATCAAAAGTTACAGCTATTTCTATGAAGTTGTACAAAAACGCTTTCTTTCGCCAAGACAGTGCGTTTCTCACTGTTACATGCATTTGAATGGGGAACTCGACCGAAACAAAGTATAGGTTTTCATTATGTGAATAACTTGGAAATCTTAGCTCAAACAGCTGCAAAACCTGTTTTCCCAGCACGGGAACCTTGAGTTCTATAAGATAAAGCCATAAACATGTGTATCCGAGGCTTCTATCAAAAGTTACAGCTATTTCTATGAAGTTGTACAAAAACGCTTTCTTTCGCCAAGACAGTGCGTTTCTCACTGTTACATGCATTTGAATGGGGAACTCGACCGAAACAAAGTATAGGTTTTCATTATGTGAATAACTTGGAAATCTTAGCTCAAACAGCTGCAAAACCTGTTTTCCCAGCACGGGAACCTTGAGTTCTATAAGATAAAGCCATAAACATGTGTATCCGAGTCTTCTATCAAAAGTTACAGCTATTTCTATGAAGTTGTACAAAAACGCTTTCTTTCGCCAAGACAGTGCGTTTCTCACTGTTACATGCATTTGAATGGGGAACTCGACCGAAACAAAGTATAGGTTTTCATTATGTGAATAACTTGGAAATCTTAGCTCAAACAGCTGCAAAACCTGTTTTCCCAGCACGGGAACCTTGAGTTCTATAAGATAAAGCCATAAACATGTGTATCCGAGGCTTCTATCAAAAGTTACAGCTATTTCTATGAAGTTGTACAAAAACGCTTTCTTTCGCCAAGACAGTGCGTTTCTCACTGTTACATGCATTTGAATGGGGAACTCGACCGAAACAAAGTATAGGTTTTCATTATGTGAATAACTTGGAAATCTTAGCTCAAACAGCTGCAAAACCTGTTTTCCCAGCACGGGAACCTTGAGTTCTATAAGATAAAGCCATAAACATGTGTATCCGAGTCTTCTATCAAAAGTTACAGCTATTCATATGAAGTTGTACAAAAACGCTTTCTTTCGCCAAGACAGTGCGTTTCTCACTGTTACATGCATTTGAATGGGGAACTCGACCGAAACAAAGTATAGGTTTTCATTATGTGAATAACTTGGAATTCTTAGCTCAAACAGCTGCAAAACCTGTTTTCCCAGCACGGGGACCTTGAGTTCTATAATATAAGGCCATAAACATGTTTGTCTTAGTCTTCTATCAAAAGTTACAGCTATTTCTATGAAGTTGTACAAAAACGCTTTCTTTCGCCAAGACAGTGCGTTTCTCACTGTTACATGCATTTGAATGGGGAACTCGACCGAAACAAAGTATAGGTTTTCATTATGTGAATAACTTGGAAATCTTAGCTCAAACAGCTGCAAAACCTGTTTGCCCAGCACGGGAACCTTGAGTTCTATAAGATAAAGCCATAAACATGTGTATCCGAGTCTTCTATCAAAAGTTACAGCTATTTCTATGAAGTTGTACAAAAACGCTTTCTTTCGCCAAGACAGTGCGTTTCTCACTGTTACATGCATTTGAATGGGGAACTCGACCGAAACAAAGTATAGGTTTTCATTATGTGAATAACTTGGAAATCTTAGCTCAAACAGCTGCAAAACCTGTTTGCCCAGCACGGGAACCTTGAGTTCTATAAGATAAAGCCATAAACATGTGTATCCGAGTCTTCTATCAAAAGTTACAGCTATTTCTATGAAGTTGTACAAAAACGCTTTCTTTCGCCAAGACAGTGCGTTTCTCACTGTTACATGCATTTGAATGGGGAACTCGACCGAAACAAAGTATAGGTTTTCATTATGTGAATAACTTGGAAATCTTAGCTCAAACAGCTGCAAAACCTGTTTTCCCAGCACGGGAACCTTGAGTTCTATAAGATAAAGCCATAAACATGTGTATCCGAGTCTTCTATCAAAAGTTACAGCTATTCATATGAAGTTGTACAAAAACGCTTTCTTTCGCCAAGACAGTGCGTTTCTCACTGTTACATGCATTTGAATGGGGAACTCGACCGAAACAAAGTATAGGTTTTCATTATGTGAATAACTTGGAAATCTTAGCTCAAACAGCTGCAAAACCTGTTTTCCCAGCACGGGAACCTTGAGTTCTATAAGATAAAGCCATAAACATGTGTATCCGAGGCTTCTATCAAAAGTTACAGCTATTTCTATGAAGTTGTACAAAAACGCTTTCTTTCGCCAAGACAGTGCGTTTCTCACTGTTACATGCATTTGAATGGGGAACTCGACCGAAACAAAGTATAGGTTTTCATTATGTGAATAACTTGGAATTCTTAGCTCAAACAGCTGCAAAACCTGTTTTCCCAGCACGGGAACCTTGAGTTCTATAAGATAAAGCCATAAACATGTGTATCCGAGTCTTCTATCAAAAGTTACAGCTATTCATATGAAGTTGTACAAAAACGCTTTCTTTCGCCAAGACAGTGCGTTTCTCACTGTTACATGCATTTGAATGGGGAACTCGACCGAAACAAAGTATAGGTTTTCATTATGTGAATAACTTGGAATTCTTAGCTCAAACAGCTGCAAAACCTGTTTTCCCAGCACGGGAACCTTGAGTTCTATAAGATAAAGCCATAAACATGTGTATCCGAGTCTTCTATCAAAAGTTACAGCTATTCATATGAAGTTGTACAAAAACGCTTTCTTTCGCCAAGACAGTGCGTTTCTCACTGTTACATGCATTTGAATGGGGAACTCGACCGAAACAAAGTATAGGTTTTCATTACGTGAATAACTTGGAAATCTTAGCTCAAACAGCTGCAAAACCTGTTTTCCCAGCACGGAGACCTTGAGTTCTATAATATAAGGCCATAAACATGTTTGTCTGAGTCTTCTATCAAAAGTTACAGCTATTTCTATGAAGTTGTACAAAAACGCTTTCTTTCGCCAAGACAGTGCGTTTCTCACTGTTACATGCATTTGAATGGGGAACTCGACCGAAACAAAGTATAGGTTTTCATTATGTGAATAACTTGGAAATCTTAGCTCAAACAGCTGCAAAACCTGTTTTCCCAGCACGGGAACCTTGAGTTCTATAAGATAAAGCCATAAACATGTGTATCCGAGGCTTCTATCAAAAGTTACAGCTATTTCTATGAAGTTGTACAAAAACGCTTTCTTTCGCCAAGACAGTGCATTTCTCACTGTTACATGCATTTGAATGGGGAACTCGACCGAAACAAAGTATAGGTTTTCATTATGTGAATAACTTGGAAATCTTAGCTCAAACAGCTGCAAAACCTGTTTTCCCAGCACGGGAACCTTGAGTTCTATAAGATAAAGCCATAAACATGTGTATCCGAGTCTTCTATCAAAAGTTACAGCTATTCATATGAAGTTGTACAAAAACGCTTTCTTTCGCCAAGACAGTGCGTTTCTCACTGTTACATGCATTTGAATGGGGAACTCGACCGAAACAAAGTATAGGTTTTCATTATGTGAATAACTTGGAATTCTTAGCTCAAACAGCTGCAAAACCTGTTTTCCCAGCACGGGGACCTTGAGTTCTATAATATAAGGCCATAAACATGTTTGTCTGAGTCTTCTATCAAAAGTTACAGCTATTTCTATGAAGTTGTACAAAAACGCTTTCTTTCGCCAAGACAGTGCGTTTCTCACTGTTACATGCATTTGAATGGGGAACTCGACCGAAACAAAGTATAGGTTTTCATTATGTGAATAACTTGGAAATCTTAGCTCAAACAGCTGCAAAACCTGTTTTCCCAGCACGGAGACCTTGAGTTCTATAATATAAGGCCATAAACATGTTTGTCTGAGTCTTCTATCAAAAGTTACAGCTATTTCTATGAAGTTGTACAAAAACGCTTTCTTTCGCCAAGACAGTGCGTTTCTCACTGTTACATGCATTTGAATGGGGAACTCGACCGAAACAAAGTATAGGTTTTCATTATGTGAATAACTTGGAAATCTTAGCTCAAACAGCTGCAAAACCTGTTTTCCCAGCACGGGAACCTTGAGTTCTATAAGATAAAGCCATAAACATGTGTATCCGAGGCTTCTATCAAAAGTTACAGCTATTTCTATGAAGTTGTACAAAAACGCTTTCTTTCGCCAAGACAGTGCGTTTCTCACTGTTACATGCATTTGAATGGGGAACTCGACCGAAACAAAGTATAGGTTTTCATTATGTGAATAACTTGGAAATCTTAGCTCAAACAGCTGCAAAACCTGTTTTCCCAGCACGGGAACCTTGAGTTCTATAAGATAAAGCCATAAACATGTGTATCCGAGTCTTCTATCAAAAGTTACAGCTATTCATATGAAGTTGTACAAAAACGCTTTCTTTCGCCAAGACAGTGCGTTTCTCACTGTTACATGCATTTGAATGGGGAACTCGACCGAAACAAAGTATAGGTTTTCATTATGTGAATAACTTGGAAATCTTAGCTCAAACAGCTGCAAAACCTGTTTTCCCAGCACGGGAACCTTGAGTTCTATAAGATAAAGCCATAAACATGTGTATCCGAGTCTTCTATCAAAAGTTACAGCTATTTCTATGAAGTTGTACAAAAACGCTTAATTTCGCCAAGACAGTGCGTTTCTCACTGTTACATGCATTTGAATGGGGAACTCGACCGAAACAAAGTATAGGTTTTCATTATGTGAATAACTTGGAAATCTTAGCTCAAACAGCTGCAAAACCTGTTTTCCCAGCACGGGAACCTTGAGTTCTATAAGATAAAGCCATAAACATGTGTATCCGAGGCTTCTATCAAAAGTTACAGCTATTTCTATGAAGTTGTACAAAAACGCTTTCTTTCGCCAAGACAGTGCGTTTCTCACTGTTACATGCATTTGAATGGGGAACTCGACCGAAACAAAGTATAGGTTTTCATTATGTGAATAACTTGGAAATCTTAGCTCAAACAGCTGCAAAACCTGTTTTCCCAGCACGGGAACCTTGAGTTCTATAAGATAAAGCCATAAACATGTGTATCCGAGGCTTCTATCAAAAGTTACAGCTATTTCTATGAAGTTGTACAAAAACGCTTTCTTTCGCCAAGACAGTGCGTTTCTCACTGTTACATGCATTTGAATGGGGAACTCGACCGAAACAAAGTATAGGTTTTCATTATGTGAATAACTTGGAAATCTTAGCTCAAACAGCTGCAAAACCTGTTTTCCCAGCACGGGAACCTTGAGTTCTATAAGATAAAGCCATAAACATGTGTATCCGAGGCTTCTATCAAAAGTTACAGCTATTTCTATGAAGTTGTACAAAAACGCTTTCTTTCGCCAAGACAGTGCGTTTCTCACTGTTACATGCATTTGAATGGGGAACTCGACCGAAACAAAGTATAGGTTTTCATTATGTGAATAACTTGGAAATCTTAGCTCAAACAGCTGCAAAACCTGTTTTCCCAGCACGGGAACCTTGAGTTCTATAAGATAAAGCCATAAACATGTGTATCCGAGTCTTCTATCAAAAGTTACAGCTATTCATATGAAGTTGTACAAAAACGCTTTCTTTCGCCAAGACAGTGCGTTTCTCACTGTTACATGCATTTGAATGGGGAACTCGACCGAAACAAAGTATAGGTTTTCATTATGTGAATAACTTGGAATTCTTAGCTCAAACAGCTGCAAAACCTGTTTTCCCAGCACGGGGACCTTGAGTTCTATAATATAAGGCCATAAACATGTTTGTCTTAGTCTTCTATCAAAAGTTACAGCTATTTCTATGAAGTTGTACAAAAACGCTTTCTTTCGCCAAGACAGTGCGTTTCTCACTGTTACATGCATTTGAATGGGGAACTCGACCGAAACAAAGTATAGGTTTTCATTATGTGAATAACTTGGAAATCTTAGCTCAAACAGCTGCAAAACCTGTTTGCCCAGCACGGGAACCTTGAGTTCTATAAGATAAAGCCATAAACATGTGTATCCGAGTCTTCTATCAAAAGTTACAGCTATTTCTATGAAGTTGTACAAAAACGCTTTCTTTCGCCAAGACAGTGCGTTTCTCACTGTTACATGCATTTGAATGGGGAACTCGACCGAAACAAAGTATAGGTTTTCATTATGTGAATAACTTGGAAATCTTAGCTCAAACAGCTGCAAAACCTGTTTTCCCAGCACGGGAACCTTGAGTTCTATAAGATAAAGCCATAAACATGTGTATCCGAGTCTTCTATCAAAAGTTACAGCTATTCATATGAAGTTGTACAAAAACGCTTTCTTTCGCCAAGACAGTGCGTTTCTCACTGTTACATGCATTTGAATGGGGAACTCGACCGAAACAAAGTATAGGTTTTCATTATGTGAATAACTTGGAAATCTTAGCTCAAACAGCTGCAAAACCTGTTTTCCCAGCACGGGAACCTTGAGTTCTATAAGATAAAGCCATAAACATGTGTATCCGAGTCTTCTATCAAAAGTTACAGCTATTTCTATGAAGTTGTACAAAAACGCTTAATTTCGCCAAGACAGTGCGTTTCTCACTGTTACATGCATTTGAATGGGGAACTCGACCGAAACAAAGTATAGGTTTTCATTATGTGAATAACTTGGAAATCTTAGCTCAAACAGCTGCAAAACCTGTTTTCCCAGCACGGGAACCTTGAGTTCTATAAGATAAAGCCATAAACATGTGTATCCGAGGCTTCTATCAAAAGTTACAGCTATTTCTATGAAGTTGTACAAAAACGCTTTCTTTCGCCAAGACAGTGCGTTTCTCACTGTTACATGCATTTGAATGGGGAACTCGACCGAAACAAAGTATAGGTTTTCATTATGTGAATAACTTGGAATTCTTAGCTCAAACAGCTGCAAAACCTGTTTTCCCAGCACGGGAACCTTGAGTTCTATAAGATAAAGCCATAAACATGTGTATCCGAGTCTTCTATCAAAAGTTACAGCTATTCATATGAAGTTGTACAAAAACGCTTTCTTTCGCCAAGACAGTGCGTTTCTCACTGTTACATGCATTTGAATGGGGAACTCGACCGAAACAAAGTATAGGTTTTCATTATGTGAATAACTTGGAATTCTTAGCTCAAACAGCTGCAAAACCTGTTTTCCCAGCACGGGAACCTTGAGTTCTATAAGATAAAGCCATAAACATGTGTATCCGAGTCTTCTATCAAAAGTTACAGCTATTCATATGAAGTTGTACAAAAACGCTTTCTTTCGCCAAGACAGTGCGTTTCTCACTGTTACATGCATTTGAATGGGGAACTCGACCGAAACAAAGTATAGGTTTTCATTACGTGAATAACTTGGAAATCTTAGCTCAAACAGCTGCAAAACCTGTTTTCCCAGCACGGAGACCTTGAGTTCTATAATATAAGGCCATAAACATGTTTGTCTGAGTCTTCTATCAAAAGTTACAGCTATTTCTATGAAGTTGTACAAAAACGCTTTCTTTCGCCAAGACAGTGCGTTTCTCACTGTTACATGCATTTGAATGGGGAACTCGACCGAAACAAAGTATAGGTTTTCATTATGTGAATAACTTGGAAATCTTAGCTCAAACAGCTGCAAAACCTGTTTTCCCAGCACGGGAACCTTGAGTTCTATAAGATAAAGCCATAAACATGTGTATCCGAGGCTTCTATCAAAAGTTACAGCTATTTCTATGAAGTTGTACAAAAACGCTTTCTTTCGCCAAGACAGTGCATTTCTCACTGTTACATGCATTTGAATGGGGAACTCGACCGAAACAAAGTATAGGTTTTCATTATGTGAATAACTTGGAAATCTTAGCTCAAACAGCTGCAAAACCTGTTTTCCCAGCACGGGAACCTTGAGTTCTATAAGATAAAGCCATAAACATGTGTATCCGAGTCTTCTATCAAAAGTTACAGCTATTCATATGAAGTTGTACAAAAACGCTTTCTTTCGCCAAGACAGTGCGTTTCTCACTGTTACATGCATTTGAATGGGGAACTCGACCGAAACAAAGTATAGGTTTTCATTATGTGAATAACTTGGAATTCTTAGCTCAAACAGCTGCAAAACCTGTTTTCCCAGCACGGGGACCTTGAGTTCTATAATATAAGGCCATAAACATGTTTGTCTGAGTCTTCTATCAAAAGTTACAGCTATTTCTATGAAGTTGTACAAAAACGCTTTCTTTCGCCAAGACAGTGCGTTTCTCACTGTTACATGCATTTGAATGGGGAACTCGACCGAAACAAAGTATAGGTTTTCATTATGTGAATAACTTGGAAATCTTAGCTCAAACAGCTGCAAAACCTGTTTTCCCAGCACGGAGACCTTGAGTTCTATAATATAAGGCCATAAACATGTTTGTCTGAGTCTTCTATCAAAAGTTACAGCTATTTCTATGAAGTTGTACAAAAACGCTTTCTTTCGCCAAGACAGTGCGTTTCTCACTGTTACATGCATTTGAATGGGGAACTCGACCGAAACAAAGTATAGGTTTTCATTATGTGAATAACTTGGAAATCTTAGCTCAAACAGCTGCAAAACCTGTTTTCCCAGCACGGGAACCTTGAGTTCTATAAGATAAAGCCATAAACATGTGTATCCGAGGCTTCTATCAAAAGTTACAGCTATTTCTATGAAGTTGTACAAAAACGCTTTCTTTCGCCAAGACAGTGCGTTTCTCACTGTTACATGCATTTGAATGGGGAACTCGACCGAAACAAAGTATAGGTTTTCATTATGTGAATAACTTGGAAATCTTAGCTCAAACAGCTGCAAAACCTGTTTTCCCAGCACGGGAACCTTGAGTTCTATAAGATAAAGCCATAAACATGTGTATCCGAGTCTTCTATCAAAAGTTACAGCTATTCATATGAAGTTGTACAAAAACGCTTTCTTTCGCCAAGACAGTGCGTTTCTCACTGTTACATGCATTTGAATGGGGAACTCGACCGAAACAAAGTATAGGTTTTCATTATGTGAATAACTTGGAAATCTTAGCTCAAACAGCTGCAAAACCTGTTTTCCCAGCACGGGAACCTTGAGTTCTATAAGATAAAGCCATAAACATGTGTATCCGAGTCTTCTATCAAAAGTTACAGCTATTTCTATGAAGTTGTACAAAAACGCTTAATTTCGCCAAGACAGTGCGTTTCTCACTGTTACATGCATTTGAATGGGGAACTCGACCGAAACAAAGTATAGGTTTTCATTATGTGAATAACTTGGAAATCTTAGCTCAAACAGCTGCAAAACCTGTTTTCCCAGCACGGGAACCTTGAGTTCTATAAGATAAAGCCATAAACATGTGTATCCGAGGCTTCTATCAAAAGTTACAGCTATTTCTATGAAGTTGTACAAAAACGCTTTCTTTCGCCAAGACAGTGCGTTTCTCACTGTTACATGCATTTGAATGGGGAACTCGACCGAAACAAAGTATAGGTTTTCATTATGTGAATAACTTGGAAATCTTAGCTCAAACAGCTGCAAAACCTGTTTTCCCAGCACGGGAACCTTGAGTTCTATAAGATAAAGCCATAAACATGTGTATCCGAGGCTTCTATCAAAAGTTACAGCTATTTCTATGAAGTTGTACAAAAACGCTTTCTTTCGCCAAGACAGTGCGTTTCTCACTGTTACATGCATTTGAATGGGGAACTCGACCGAAACAAAGTATAGGTTTTCATTATGTGAATAACTTGGAAATCTTAGCTCAAACAGCTGCAAAACCTGTTTTCCCAGCACGGGAACCTTGAGTTCTATAAGATAAAGCCATAAACATGTGTATCCGAGGCTTCTATCAAAAGTTACAGCTATTTCTATGAAGTTGTACAAAAACGCTTTCTTTCGCCAAGACAGTGCGTTTCTCACTGTTACATGCATTTGAATGGGGAACTCGACCGAAACAAAGTATAGGTTTTCATTATGTGAATAACTTGGAAATCTTAGCTCAAACAGCTGCAAAACCTGTTTTCCCAGCACGGGAACCTTGAGTTCTATAAGATAAAGCCATAAACATGTGTATCCGAGTCTTCTATCAAAAGTTACAGCTATTCATATGAAGTTGTACAAAAACGCTTTCTTTCGCCAAGACAGTGCGTTTCTCACTGTTACATGCATTTGAATGGGGAACTCGACCGAAACAAAGTATAGGTTTTCATTATGTGAATAACTTGGAATTCTTAGCTCAAACAGCTGCAAAACCTGTTTTCCCAGCACGGGGACCTTGAGTTCTATAATATAAGGCCATAAACATGTTTGTCTTAGTCTTCTATCAAAAGTTACAGCTATTTCTATGAAGTTGTACAAAAACGCTTTCTTTCGCCAAGACAGTGCGTTTCTCACTGTTACATGCATTTGAATGGGGAACTCGACCGAAACAAAGTATAGGTTTTCATTATGTGAATAACTTGGAAATCTTAGCTCAAACAGCTGCAAAACCTGTTTGCCCAGCACGGGAACCTTGAGTTCTATAAGATAAAGCCATAAACATGTGTATCCGAGTCTTCTATCAAAAGTTACAGCTATTTCTATGAAGTTGTACAAAAACGCTTTCTTTCGCCAAGACAGTGCGTTTCTCACTGTTACATGCATTTGAATGGGGAACTCGACCGAAACAAAGTATAGGTTTTCATTATGTGAATAACTTGGAAATCTTAGCTCAAACAGCTGCAAAACCTGTTTTCCCAGCACGGGAACCTTGAGTTCTATAAGATAAAGCCATAAACATGTGTATCCGAGTCTTCTATCAAAAGTTACAGCTATTCATATGAAGTTGTACAAAAACGCTTTCTTTCGCCAAGACAGTGCGTTTCTCACTGTTACATGCATTTGAATGGGGAACTCGACCGAAACAAAGTATAGGTTTTCATTATGTGAATAACTTGGAAATCTTAGCTCAAACAGCTGCAAAACCTGTTTTCCCAGCACGGGAACCTTGAGTTCTATAAGATAAAGCCATAAACATGTGTATCCGAGTCTTCTATCAAAAGTTACAGCTATTTCTATGAAGTTGTACAAAAACGCTTAATTTCGCCAAGACAGTGCGTTTCTCACTGTTACATGCATTTGAATGGGGAACTCGACCGAAACAAAGTATAGGTTTTCATTATGTGAATAACTTGGAAATCTTAGCTCAAACAGCTGCAAAACCTGTTTTCCCAGCACGGGAACCTTGAGTTCTATAAGATAAAGCCATAAACATGTGTATCCGAGGCTTCTATCAAAAGTTACAGCTATTTCTATGAAGTTGTACAAAAACGCTTTCTTTCGCCAAGACAGTGCGTTTCTCACTGTTACATGCATTTGAATGGGGAACTCGACCGAAACAAAGTATAGGTTTTCATTATGTGAATAACTTGGAATTCTTAGCTCAAACAGCTGCAAAACCTGTTTTCCCAGCACGGGAACCTTGAGTTCTATAAGATAAAGCCATAAACATGTGTATCCGAGTCTTCTATCAAAAGTTACAGCTATTCATATGAAGTTGTACAAAAACGCTTTCTTTCGCCAAGACAGTGCGTTTCTCACTGTTACATGCATTTGAATGGGGAACTCGACCGAAACAAAGTATAGGTTTTCATTATGTGAATAACTTGGAATTCTTAGCTCAAACAGCTGCAAAACCTGTTTTCCCAGCACGGGAACCTTGAGTTCTATAAGATAAAGCCATAAACATGTGTATCCGAGTCTTCTATCAAAAGTTACAGCTATTCATATGAAGTTGTACAAAAACGCTTTCTTTCGCCAAGACAGTGCGTTTCTCACTGTTACATGCATTTGAATGGGGAACTCGACCGAAACAAAGTATAGGTTTTCATTACGTGAATAACTTGGAAATCTTAGCTCAAACAGCTGCAAAACCTGTTTTCCCAGCACGGAGACCTTGAGTTCTATAATATAAGGCCATAAACATGTTTGTCTGAGTCTTCTATCAAAAGTTACAGCTATTTCTATGAAGTTGTACAAAAACGCTTTCTTTCGCCAAGACAGTGCGTTTCTCACTGTTACATGCATTTGAATGGGGAACTCGACCGAAACAAAGTATAGGTTTTCATTATGTGAATAACTTGGAAATCTTAGCTCAAACAGCTGCAAAACCTGTTTTCCCAGCACGGGAACCTTGAGTTCTATAAGATAAAGCCATAAACATGTGTATCCGAGGCTTCTATCAAAAGTTACAGCTATTTCTATGAAGTTGTACAAAAACGCTTTCTTTCGCCAAGACAGTGCGTTTCTCACTGTTACATGCATTTGAATGGGGAACTCGACCGAAACAAAGTATAGGTTTTCATTATGTGAATAACTTGGAAATCTTAGCTCAAACAGCTGCAAAACCTGTTTTCCCAGCACGGGAACCTTGAGTTCTATAAGATAAAGCCATAAACATGTGTATCCGAGTCTTCTATCAAAAGTTACAGCTATTCATATGAAGTTGTACAAAAACGCTTTCTTTCGCCAAGACAGTGCGTTTCTCACTGTTACATGCATTTGAATGGGGAACTCGACCGAAACAAAGTATAGGTTTTCATTATGTGAATAACTTGGAATTCTTAGCTCAAACAGCTGCAAAACCTGTTTTCCCAGCACGGGGACCTTGAGTTCTATAATATAAGGCCATAAACATGTTTGTCTGAGTCTTCTATCAAAAGTTACAGCTATTTCTATGAAGTTGTACAAAAACGCTTTCTTTCGCCAAGACAGTGCGTTTCTCACTGTTACATGCATTTGAATGGGGAACTCGACCGAAACAAAGTATAGGTTTTCATTATGTGAATAACTTGGAAATCTTAGCTCAAACAGCTGCAAAACCTGTTTTCCCAGCACGGAGACCTTGAGTTCTATAATATAAGGCCATAAACATGTTTGTCTGAGTCTTCTATCAAAAGTTACAGCTATTTCTATGAAGTTGTACAAAAACGCTTTCTTTCGCCAAGACAGTGCGTTTCTCACTGTTACATGCATTTGAATGGGGAACTCGACCGAAACAAAGTATAGGTTTTCATTATGTGAATAACTTGGAAATCTTAGCTCAAACAGCTGCAAAACCTGTTTTCCCAGCACGGGAACCTTGAGTTCTATAAGATAAAGCCATAAACATGTGTATCCGAGGCTTCTATCAAAAGTTACAGCTATTTCTATGAAGTTGTACAAAAACGCTTTCTTTCGCCAAGACAGTGCGTTTCTCACTGTTACATGCATTTGAATGGGGAACTCGACCGAAACAAAGTATAGGTTTTCATTATGTGAATAACTTGGAAATCTTAGCTCAAACAGCTGCAAAACCTGTTTTCCCAGCACGGGAACCTTGAGTTCTATAAGATAAAGCCATAAACATGTGTATCCGAGTCTTCTATCAAAAGTTACAGCTATTCATATGAAGTTGTACAAAAACGCTTTCTTTCGCCAAGACAGTGCGTTTCTCACTGTTACATGCATTTGAATGGGGAACTCGACCGAAACAAAGTATAGGTTTTCATTATGTGAATAACTTGGAAATCTTAGCTCAAACAGCTGCAAAACCTGTTTTCCCAGCACGGGAACCTTGAGTTCTATAAGATAAAGCCATAAACATGTGTATCCGAGTCTTCTATCAAAAGTTACAGCTATTTCTATGAAGTTGTACAAAAACGCTTAATTTCGCCAAGACAGTGCGTTTCTCACTGTTACATGCATTTGAATGGGGAACTCGACCGAAACAAAGTATAGGTTTTCATTATGTGAATAACTTGGAAATCTTAGCTCAAACAGCTGCAAAACCTGTTTTCCCAGCACGGGAACCTTGAGTTCTATAAGATAAAGCCATAAACATGTGTATCCGAGGCTTCTATCAAAAGTTACAGCTATTTCTATGAAGTTGTACAAAAACGCTTTCTTTCGCCAAGACAGTGCGTTTCTCACTGTTACATGCATTTGAATGGGGAACTCGACCGAAACAAAGTATAGGTTTTCATTATGTGAATAACTTGGAAATCTTAGCTCAAACAGCTGCAAAACCTGTTTTCCCAGCACGGGAACCTTGAGTTCTATAAGATAAAGCCATAAACATGTGTATCCGAGTCTTCTATCAAAAGTTACAGCTATTTCTATGAAGTTGTACAAAAACGCTTTCTTTCGCCAAGACAGTGCGTTTCTCACTGTTACATGCATTTGAATGGGGAACTCGACCGAAACAAAGTATAGGTTTTCATTATGTGAATAACTTGGAAATCTTAGCTCAAACAGCTGCAAAACCTGTTTTCCCAGCACGGGAACCTTGAGTTCTATAAGATAAAGCCATAAACATGTGTATCCGAGGCTTCTATCAAAAGTTACAGCTATTTCTATGAAGTTGTACAAAAACGCTTTCTTTCGCCAAGACAGTGCGTTTCTCACTGTTACATGCATTTGAATGGGGAACTCGACCGAAACAAAGTATAGGTTTTCATTATGTGAATAACTTGGAAATCTTAGCTCAAACAGCTGCAAAACCTGTTTTCCCAGCACGGGAACCTTGAGTTCTATAAGATAAAGCCATAAACATGTGTATCCGAGTCTTCTATCAAAAGTTACAGCTATTCATATGAAGTTGTACAAAAACGCTTTCTTTCGCCAAGACAGTGCGTTTCTCACTGTTACATGCATTTGAATGGGGAACTCGACCGAAACAAAGTATAGGTTTTCATTATGTGAATAACTTGGAATTCTTAGCTCAAACAGCTGCAAAACCTGTTTTCCCAGCACGGGGACCTTGAGTTCTATAATATAAGGCCATAAACATGTTTGTCTTAGTCTTCTATCAAAAGTTACAGCTATTTCTATGAAGTTGTACAAAAACGCTTAATTTCGCCAAGACAGTGCGTTTCTCACTGTTACATGCATTTGAATGGGGAACTCGACCGAAACAAAGTATAGGTTTTCATTATGTGAATAACTTGGAAATCTTAGCTCAAACAGCTGCAAAACCTGTTTTCCCAGCACGGGAACCTTGAGTTCTATAAGATAAAGCCATAAACATGTGTATCCGAGGCTTCTATCAAAAGTTACAGCTATTTCTATGAAGTTGTACAAAAACGCTTTCTTTCGCCAAGACAGTGCGTTTCTCACTGTTACATGCATTTGAATGGGGAACTCGACCGAAACAAAGTATAGGTTTTCATTATGTGAATAACTTGGAAATCTTAGCTCAAACAGCTGCAAAACCTGTTTTCCCAGCACGGGAACCTTGAGTTCTATAAGATAAAGCCATAAACATGTGTATCCGAGTCTTCTATCAAAAGTTACAGCTATTCATATGAAGTTGTACAAAAACGCTTTCTTTCGCCAAGACAGTGCGTTTCTCACTGTTACATGCATTTGAATGGGGAACTCGACCGAAACAAAGTATAGGTTTTCATTATGTGAATAACTTGGAAATCTTAGCTCAAACAGCTGCAAAACCTGTTTTCCCAGCACGGGAACCTTGAGTTCTATAAGATAAAGCCATAAACATGTGTATCCGAGTCTTCTATCAAAAGTTACAGCTATTCATATGAAGTTGTACAAAAACGCTTTCTTTCGCCAAGACAGTGCGTTTCTCACTGTTACATGCATTTGAATGGGGAACTCGACCGAAACAAAGTATAGGTTTTCATTATGTGAATAACTTGGAATTCTTAGCTCAAACAGCTGCAAAACCTGTTTTCCCAGCACGGGGACCTTGAGTTCTATAATATAAGGCCATAAACATGTTTGTCTGAGTCTTCTATCAAAAGTTACAGCTATTTCTATGAAGTTGTACAAAAACGCTTTCTTTCGCCAAGACAGTGCGTTTCTCACTGTTACATGCATTTGAATGGGGAACTCGACCGAAACAAAGTATAGGTTTTCATTATGTGAATAACTTGGAAATCTTAGCTCAAACAGCTGCAAAACCTGTTTTCCCAGCACGGAGACCTTGAGTTCTATAATATAAGGCCATAAACATGTTTGTCTGAGTCTTCTATCAAAAGTTACAGCTATTTCTATGAAGTTGTACAAAAACGCTTTCTTTCGCCAAGACAGTGCGTTTCTCACTGTTACATGCATTTGAATGGGGAACTCGACCGAAACAAAGTATAGGTTTTCATTATGTGAATAACTTGGAAATCTTAGCTCAAACAGCTGCAAAACCTGTTTTCCCAGCACGGGAACCTTGAGTTCTATAAGATAAAGCCATAAACATGTGTATCCGAGGCTTCTATCAAAAGTTACAGCTATTCATATGAAGTTGTACAAAAACGCTTTCTTTCGCCAAGACAGTGCGTTTCTCACTGTTACATGCATTTGAATGGGGAACTCGACCGAAACAAAGTATAGGTTTTCATTATGTGAATAACTTGGAAATCTTAGCTCAAACAGCTGCAAAACCTGTTTTCCCAGCACGGGAACCTTGAGTTCTATAAGATAAAGCCATAAACATGTGTATCCGAGTCTTCTATCAAAAGTTACAGCTATTTCTATGAAGTTGTACAAAAACGCTTAATTTCGCCAAGACAGTGCGTTTCTCACTGTTACATGCATTTGAATGGGGAACTCGACCGAAACAAAGTATAGGTTTTCATTATGTGAATAACTTGGAAATCTTAGCTCAAACAGCTGCAAAACCTGTTTTCCCAGCACGGGAACCTTGAGTTCTATAAGATAAAGCCATAAACATGTGTATCCGAGGCTTCTATCAAAAGTTACAGCTATTTCTATGAAGTTGTACAAAAACGCTTTCTTTCGCCAAGACAGTGCGTTTCTCACTGTTACATGCATTTGAATGGGGAACTCGACCGAAACAAAGTATAGGTTTTCATTATGTGAATAACTTGGAAATCTTAGCTCAAACAGCTGCAAAACCTGTTTTCCCAGCACGGGAACCTTGAGTTCTATAAGATAAAGCCATAAACATGTGTATCCGAGGCTTCTATCAAAAGTTACAGCTATTTCTATGAAGTTGTACAAAAACGCTTTCTTTCGCCAAGACAGTGCGTTTCTCACTGTTACATGCATTTGAATGGGGAACTCGACCGAAACAAAGTATAGGTTTTCATTATGTGAATAACTTGGAAATCTTAGCTCAAACAGCTGCAAAACCTGTTTTCCCAGCACGGGAACCTTGAGTTCTATAAGATAAAGCCATAAACATGTGTATCCGAGTCTTCTATCAAAAGTTACAGCTATTCATATGAAGTTGTACAAAAACGCTTTCTTTCGCCAAGACAGTGCGTTTCTCACTGTTACATGCATTTGAATGGGGAACTCGACCGAAACAAAGTATAGGTTTTCATTATGTGAATAACTTGGAAATCTTAGCTCAAACAGCTGCAAAACCTGTTTTCCCAGCACGGGAACCTTGAGTTCTATAAGATAAAGCCATAAACATGTGTATCCGAGGCTTCTATCAAAAGTTACAGCTATTTCTATGAAGTTGTACAAAAACGCTTTCTTTCGCCAAGACAGTGCGTTTCTCACTGTTACATGCATTTGAATGGGGAACTCGACCGAAACAAAGTATAGGTTTTCATTATGTGAATAACTTGGAAATCTTAGCTCAAACAGCTGCAAAACCTGTTTTCCCAGCACGGGAACCTTGAGTTCTATAAGATAAAGCCATAAACATGTGTATCCGAGTCTTCTATCAAAAGTTACAGCTATTCATATGAAGTTGTACAAAAACGCTTTCTTTCGCCAAGACAGTGCGTTTCTCACTGTTACATGCATTTGAATGGGGAACTCGACCGAAACAAAGTATAGGTTTTCATTATGTGAATAACTTGGAATTCTTAGCTCAAACAGCTGCAAAACCTGTTTTCCCAGCACGGGGACCTTGAGTTCTATAATATAAGGCCATAAACATGTTTGTCTTAGTCTTCTATCAAAAGTTACAGCTATTTCTATGAAGTTGTACAAAAACGCTTTCTTTCGCCAAGACAGTGCGTTTCTCACTGTTACATGCATTTGAATGGGGAACTCGACCGAAACAAAGTATAGGTTTTCATTATGTGAATAACTTGGAAATCTTAGCTCAAACAGCTGCAAAACCTGTTTGCCCAGCACGGGAACCTTGAGTTCTATAAGATAAAGCCATAAACATGTGTATCCGAGTCTTCTATCAAAAGTTACAGCTATTCATATGAAGTTGTACAAAAACGCTTTCTTTCGCCAAGACAGTGCGTTTCTCACTGTTACATGCATTTGAATGGGGAACTCGACCGAAACAAAGTATAGGTTTTCATTATGTGAATAACTTGGAAATCTTAGCTCAAACAGCTGCAAAACCTGTTTTCCCAGCACGGAGACCTTGAGTTCTATAATATAAGGCCATAAACATGTTTGTCTGAGTCTTCTATCAAAAGTTACAGCTATTTCTATGAAGTTGTACAAAAACGCTTTCTTTCGCCAAGACAGTGCGTTTCTCACTGTTACATGCATTTGAATGGGGAACTCGACCGAAACAAAGTATAGGTTTTCATTATGTGAATAACTTGGAAATCTTAGCTCAAACAGCTGCAAAACCTGTTTTCCCAGCACGGGAACCTTGAGTTCTATAAGATAAAGCCATAAACATGTGTATCCGAGGCTTCTATCAAAAGTTACAGCTATTTCTATGAAGTTGTACAAAAACGCTTTCTTTCGCCAAGACAGTGCGTTTCTCACTGTTACATGCATTTGAATGGGGAACTCGACCGAAACAAAGTATAGGTTTTCATTATGTGAATAACTTGGAAATCTTAGCTCAAACAGCTGCAAAACCTGTTTGCCCAGCACGGGAACCTTGAGTTCTATTAGATAAAGCCATAAACATGTGTATCTGAGTCTTCTATCAAAAGTTACAGCTATTCATATGAAGTTGTACAAAAACGCTTTCTTTCGCCAAGACAGTGCGTTTCTCACTGTTACATGCATTTGAATGGGGAACTCGACCGAAACAAAGTATAGGTTTTCATTATGTGAATAACTTGGAAATCTTAGCTCAAACAGCTGCAAAACCTGTTTTCCCAGCACGGGAACCTTGAGTTCTATAAGATAAAGCCATAAACATGTGTATCCGAGTCTTCTATCAAAAGTTACAGCTATTCATATGAAGTTGTACAAAAACGCTTTCTTTCGCCAAGACAGTGCGTTTCTCACTGTTACATGCATTTGAATGGGGAACTCGACCGAAACAAAGTATAGGTTTTCATTATGTGAATAACTTGGAAATCTTAGCTCAAACAGCTGCAAAACCTGTTTTCCCAGCACGGGAACCTTGAGTTCTATAAGATAAAGCCATAAACATGTGTATCCGAGGCTTCTATCAAAAGTTACAGCTATTTCTATGAAGTTGTACAAAAACGCTTTCTTTCGCCAAGACAGTGCGTTTCTCACTGTTACATGCATTTGAATGGGGAACTCGACCGAAACAAAGTATAGGTTTTCATTATGTGAATAACTTGGAAATCTTAGCTCAAACAGCTGCAAAACCTGTTTTCCCAGCACGGGAACCTTGAGTTCTATAAGATAAAGCCATAAACATGTGTATCCGAGTCTTCTATCAAAAGTTACAGCTATTCATATGAAGTTGTACAAAAACGCTTTCTTTCGCCAAGACAGTGCGTTTCTCACTGTTACATGCATTTGAATGGGGAACTCGACCGAAACAAAGTATAGTTTTTTCATTATGTGAATAACTTGGAATTCTTAGCTCAAACAGCTGCAAAACCTGTTTTCCCAGCACGGGGACCTTGAGTTCTATAATATAAGGCCATAAACATGTTTGTCTTAGTCTTCTATCAAAAGTTACAGCTATTTCTATGAAGTTGTACAAAAACGCTTTCTTTCGCCAAGACAGTGCGTTTCTCACTGTTACATGCAAAAACGCTTTCTTTCGCCAAGACAGTGCGTTTCTCACTGTTACATGCATTTGAATGGGGAACTCGACCGAAACAAAGTATAGGTTTTCATTATGTGAATAACTTGGAATTCTTAGCTCAAACAGCTGCAAAACCTGTTTTCCCAGCACGGGGACCTTGAGTTCTATAATATAAGGCCATAAACATGTTTGTCTTAGTCTTCTATCAAAAGTTACAGCTATTTCTATGAAGTTGTACAAAAACGCTTTCTTTCGCCAAGACAGTGCGTTTCTCACTGTTACATGCATTTGAATGGGGAACTCGACCGAAACAAAGTATAGGTTTTCATTATGTGAATAACTTGGAAATCTTAGCTCAAACAGCTGCAAAACCTGTTTGCCCAGCACGGGAACCTTGAGTTCTATAAGATAAAGCCATAAACATGTGTATCCGAGTCTTCTATCAAAAGTTACAGCTATTTCTATGAAGTTGTACAAAAACGCTTAATTTCGCCAAGACAGTGCGTTTCTCACTGTTACATGCATTTGAATGGGGAACTCGACCGAAACAAAGTATAGGTTTTCATTATGTGAATAACTTGGAAATCTTAGCTCAAACAGCTGCAAAACCTGTTTTCCCAGCACGGAGACCTTGAGTTCTATAATATAAGGCCATAAACATGTTTGTCTGAGTCTTCTATCAAAAGTTACAGCTATTTCTATGAAGTTGTACAAAAACGCTTTCTTTCGCCAAGACAGTGCGTTTCTCACTGTTACATGCATTTGAATGGGGAACTCGACCGAAACAAAGTATAGGTTTTCATTACGTGAATAACTTGGAAATCTTAGCTCAAACAGCTGCAAAACCTGTTTTCCCAGCACGGGAACCTTGAGTTCTATAAGATAAAGCCATAAACATGTGTATCCGAGTCTTCTATCAAAAGTTACAGCTATTCATATGAAGTTGTACAAAAACGCTTAATTTCGCCAAGACAGTGCGTTTCTCACTGTTACATGCATTTGAATGGGGAACTCGACCGAAACAAAGTATAGGTTTTCATTATGTGAATAACTTGGAAATCTTAGCTCAAACAGCTGCAAAACCTGTTTTCCCAGCACGGGAACCTTGAGTTCTATAAGATAAAGCCATAAACATGTGTATCCGAGGCTTCTATCAAAAGTTACAGCTATTTCTATGAAGTTGTACAAAAACGCTTTCTTTCGCCAAGACAGTGCGTTTCTCACTGTTACATGCATTTGAATGGGGAACTCGACCGAAACAAAGTATAGGTTTTCATTATGTGAATAACTTGGAAATCTTAGCTCAAACAGCTGCAAAACCTGTTTTCCCAGCACGGGAACCTTGAGTTCTATAAGATAAAGCCATAAACATGTGTATCCGAGTCTTCTATCAAAAGTTACAGCTATTCATATGAAGTTGTACAAAAACGCTTTCTTTCGCCAAGACAGTGCGTTTCTCACTGTTACATGCATTTGAATGGGGAACTCGACCGAAACAAAGTATAGGTTTTCATTATGTGAATAACTTGGAATTCTTAGCTCAAACAGCTGCAAAACCTGTTTTCCCAGCACGGGGACCTTGAGTTCTATAATATAAGGCCATAAACATGTTTGTCTTAGTCTTCTATCAAAAGTTACAGCTATTTCTATGAAGTTGTACAAAAACGCTTTCTTTCGCCAAGACAGTGCGTTTCTCACTGTTACATGCATTTGAATGGGGAACTCGACCGAAACAAAGTATAGGTTTTCATTATGTGAATAACTTGGAAATCTTAGCTCAAACAGCTGCAAAACCTGTTTGCCCAGCACGGGAACCTTGAGTTCTATAAGATAAAGCCATAAACATGTGTATCCGAGTCTTCTATCAAAAGTTACAGCTATTCATATGAAGTTGTACAAAAACGCTTTCTTTCGCCAAGACAGTGCGTTTCTCACTGTTACATGCATTTGAATGGGGAACTCGACCGAAACAAAGTATAGGTTTTCATTATGTGAATAACTTGGAAATCTTAGCTCAAACAGCTGCAAAACCTGTTTTCCCAGCACGGAGACCTTGAGTTCTATAATATAAGGCCATAAACATGTTTGTCTGAGTCTTCTATCAAAAGTTACAGCTATTTCTATGAAGTTGTACAAAAACGCTTTCTTTCGCCAAGACAGTGCGTTTCTCACTGTTACATGCATTTGAATGGGGAACTCGACCGAAACAAAGTATAGGTTTTCATTATGTGAATAACTTGGAAATCTTAGCTCAAACAGCTGCAAAACCTGTTTTCCCAGCACGGGAACCTTGAGTTCTATAAGATAAAGCCATAAACATGTGTATCCGAGGCTTCTATCAAAAGTTACAGCTATTTCTATGAAGTTGTACAAAAACGCTTTCTTTCGCCAAGACAGTGCGTTTCTCACTGTTACATGCATTTGAATGGGGAACTCGACCGAAACAAAGTATAGGTTTTCATTATGTGAATAACTTGGAAATCTTAGCCCAAACAGCTGCAAAACCTGTTTTCCCAGCACGGGAACCTTGAGTTCTATAAGATAAAGCCATAAACATGTGTATCCGAGTCTTCTATCAAAAGTTACAGCTATTCATATGAAGTTGTACAAAAACGCTTTCTTTCGCCAAGACAGTGCGTTTCTCACTGTTACATGCATTTGAATGGGGAACTCGACCGAAACAAAGTATAGGTTTTCATTATGTGAATAACTTGGAATTCTTAGCTCAAACAGCTGCAAAACCTGTTTTCCCAGCACGGGGACCTTGAGTTCTATAATATAAGGCCATAAACATGTTTGTCTTAGTCTTCTATCAAAAGTTACAGCTATTTCTATGAAGTTGTACAAAAACGCTTTCTTTCGCCAAGACAGTGCGTTTCTCACTGTTACATGCATTTGAATGGGGAACTCGACCGAAACAAAGTATAGGTTTTCATTATGTGAATAACTTGGAAATCTTAGCTCAAACAGCTGCAAAACCTGTTTGCCCAGCACGGGAACCTTGAGTTCTATAAGATAAAGCCATAAACATGTGTATCCGAGTC
Organism: Rhamphochromis longiceps; assembly: GCF_057381845.1. NCBI lineage: Eukaryota > Metazoa > Chordata > Actinopteri > Cichliformes > Cichlidae > Rhamphochromis > Rhamphochromis longiceps. The sequence goes on along the minus strand of NC_140564.1, from coordinate 7,648,871 downwards.
TTCTATCAAAAGTTACAGCTATTCATATGAAGTTGTACAAAAACGCTTTCTTTCGCCAAGACAGTGCGTTTCTCACTGTTACATGCATTTGAATGGGGAACTCGACCGAAACAAAGTATAGGTTTTCATTATGTGAATAACTTGGAAATCTTAGCTCAAACAGCTGCAAAACCTGTTTTCCCAGCACGGAGACCTTGAGTTCTATAATATAAGGCCATAAACATGTTTGTCTGAGTCTTCTATCAAAAGTTACAGCTATTTCTATGAAGTTGTACAAAAACGCTTTCTTTCGCCAAGACAGTGCGTTTCTCACTGTTACATGCATTTGAATGGGGAACTCGACCGAAACAAAGTATAGGTTTTCATTATGTGAATAACTTGGAAATCTTAGCTCAAACAGCTGCAAAACCTGTTTTCCCAGCACGGGAACCTTGAGTTCTATAAGATAAAGCCATAAACATGTGTATCCGAGGCTTCTATCAAAAGTTACAGCTATTTCTATGAAGTTGTACAAAAACGCTTTCTTTCGCCAAGACAGTGCGTTTCTCACTGTTACATGCATTTGAATGGGGAACTCGACCGAAACAAAGTATAGGTTTTCATTATGTGAATAACTTGGAAATCTTAGCTCAAACAGCTGCAAAACCTGTTTTCCCAGCACGGGAACCTTGAGTTCTATAAGATAAAGCCATAAACATGTGTATCCGAGTCTTCTATCAAAAGTTACAGCTATTCATATGAAGTTGTACAAAAACGCTTTCTTTCGCCAAGACAGTGCGTTTCTCACTGTTACATGCATTTGAATGGGGAACTCGACCGAAACAAAGTATAGGTTTTCATTATGTGAATAACTTGGAATTCTTAGCTCAAACAGCTGCAAAACCTGTTTTCCCAGCACGGGGACCTTGAGTTCTATAATATAAGGCCATAAACATGTTTGTCTTAGTCTTCTATCAAAAGTTACAGCTATTTCTATGAAGTTGTACAAAAACGCTTTCTTTCGCCAAGACAGTGCGTTTCTCACTGTTACATGCATTTGAATGGGGAACTCGACCGAAACAAAGTATAGGTTTTCATTATGTGAATAACTTGGAAATCTTAGCTCAAACAGCTGCAAAACCTGTTTGCCCAGCACGGGAACCTTGAGTTCTATAAGATAAAGCCATAAACATGTGTATCCGAGTCTTCTATCAAAAGTTACAGCTATTTCTATGAAGTTGTACAAAAACGCTTAATTTCGCCAAGACAGTGCGTTTCTCACTGTTACATGCATTTGAATGGGGAACTCGACCGAAACAAAGTATAGGTTTTCATTATGTGAATAACTTGGAAATCTTAGCTCAAACAGCTGCAAAACCTGTTTTCCCAGCACGGAGACCTTGAGTTCTATAATATAAGGCCATAAACATGTTTGTCTGAGTCTTCTATCAAAAGTTACAGCTATTTCTATGAAGTTGTACAAAAACGCTTTCTTTCGCCAAGACAGTGCGTTTCTCACTGTTACATGCATTTGAATGGGGAACTCGACCGAAACAAAGTATAGGTTTTCATTATGTGAATAACTTGGAAATCTTAGCTCAAACAGCTGCAAAACCTGTTTTCCCAGCACGGGAACCTTGAGTTCTATAAGATAAAGCCATAAACATGTGTATCCGAGTCTTCTATCAAAAGTTACAGCTATTTCTATGAAGTTGTACAAAAACGCTTTCTTTCGCCAAGACAGTGCGTTTCTCACTGTTACATGCATTTGAATGGGGAACTCGACCGAAACAAAGTATAGGTTTTCATTATGTGAATAACTTGGAAATCTTAGCTCAAACAGCTGCAAAACCTGTTTTCCCAGCACGGGAACCTTGAGTTCTATAAGATAAAGCCATAAACATGTGTATCCGAGTCTTCTATCAAAAGTTACAGCTATTCATATGAAGTTGTACAAAAACGCTTTCTTTCGCCAAGACAGTGCGTTTCTCACTGTTACATGCATTTGAATGGGGAACTCGACCGAAACAAAGTATAGGTTTTCATTATGTGAATAACTTGGAATTCTTAGCTCAAACAGCTGCAAAACCTGTTTTCCCAGCACGGGGACCTTGAGTTCTATAATATAAGGCCATAAACATGTTTGTCTTAGTCTTCTATCAAAAGTTACAGCTATTTCTATGAAGTTGTACAAAAACGCTTTCTTTCGCCAAGACAGTGCGTTTCTCACTGTTACATGCATTTGAATGGGGAACTCGACCGAAACAAAGTATAGGTTTTCATTATGTGAATAACTTGGAAATCTTAGCTCAAACAGCTGCAAAACCTGTTTGCCCAGCACGGGAACCTTGAGTTCTATAAGATAAAGCCATAAACATGTGTATCCGAGTCTTCTATCAAAAGTTACAGCTATTCATATGAAGTTGTACAAAAACGCTTTCTTTCGCCAAGACAGTGCGTTTCTCACTGTTACATGCATTTGAATGGGGAACTCGACCGAAACAAAGTATAGGTTTTCATTATGTGAATAACTTGGAAATCTTAGCTCAAACAGCTGCAAAACCTGTTTTCCCAGCACGGAGACCTTGAGTTCTATAATATAAGGCCATAAACATGTTTGTCTGAGTCTTCTATCAAAAGTTACAGCTATTTCTATGAAGTTGTACAAAAACGCTTTCTTTCGCCAAGACAGTGCGTTTCTCACTGTTACATGCATTTGAATGGGGAACTCGACCGAAACAAAGTATAGGTTTTCATTATGTGAATAACTTGGAAATCTTAGCTCAAACAGCTGCAAAACCTGTTTTCCCAGCACGGGAACCTTGAGTTCTATAAGATAAAGCCATAAACATGTGTATCCGAGGCTTCTATCAAAAGTTACAGCTATTTCTATGAAGTTGTACAAAAACGCTTTCTTTCGCCAAGACAGTGCGTTTCTCACTGTTACATGCATTTGAATGGGGAACTCGACCGAAACAAAGTATAGGTTTTCATTATGTGAATAACTTGGAAATCTTAGCTCAAACAGCTGCAAAACCTGTTTTCCCAGCACGGGAACCTTGAGTTCTATAAGATAAAGCCATAAACATGTGTATCCGAGGCTTCTATCAAAAGTTACAGCTATTCATATGAAGTTGTACAAAAACGCTTTCTTTCGCCAAGACAGTGCGTTTCTCACTGTTACATGCATTTGAATGGGGAACTCGACCGAAACAAAGTATAGGTTTTCATTATGTGAATAACTTGGAATTCTTAGCTCAAACAGCTGCAAAACCTGTTTTCCCAGCACGGGGACCTTGAGTTCTATAATATAAGGCCATAAACATGTTTGTCTTAGTCTTCTATCAAAAGTTACAGCTATTTCTATGAAGTTGTACAAAAACGCTTTCTTTCGCCAAGACAGTGCGTTTCTCACTGTTACATGCATTTGAATGGGGAACTCGACCGAAACAAAGTATAGGTTTTCATTATGTGAATAACTTGGAAATCTTAGCTCAAACAGCTGCAAAACCTGTTTTCCCAGCACGGGAACCTTGAGTTCTATAAGATAAAGCCATAAACATGTGTATCCGAGTCTTCTATCAAAAGTTACAGCTATTCATATGAAGTTGTACAAAAACGCTTTCTTTCGCCAAGACAGTGCGTTTCTCACTGTTACATGCATTTGAATGGGGAACTCGACCGAAACAAAGTATAGGTTTTCATTATGTGAATAACTTGGAAATCTTAGCTCAAACAGCTGCAAAACCTGTTTTCCCAGCACGGAGACCTTGAGTTCTATAATATAAGGCCATAAACATGTTTGTCTGAGTCTTCTATCAAAAGTTACAGCTATTTCTATGAAGTTGTACAAAAACGCTTTCTTTCGCCAAGACAGTGCGTTTCTCACTGTTACATGCATTTGAATGGGGAACTCGACCGAAACAAAGTATAGGTTTTCATTATGTGAATAACTTGGAAATCTTAGCTCAAACAGCTGCAAAACCTGTTTTCCCAGCACGGGAACCTTGAGTTCTATAAGATAAAGCCATAAACATGTGTATCCGAGGCTTCTATCAAAAGTTACAGCTATTTCTATGAAGTTGTACAAAAACGCTTTCTTTCGCCAAGACAGTGCGTTTCTCACTGTTACATGCATTTGAATGGGGAACTCGACCGAAACAAAGTATAGGTTTTCATTATGTGAATAACTTGGAAATCTTAGCTCAAACAGCTGCAAAACCTGTTTTCCCAGCACGGGAACCTTGAGTTCTATAAGATAAAGCCATAAACATGTGTATCCGAGGCTTCTATCAAAAGTTACAGCTATTTCTATGAAGTTGTACAAAAACGCTTTCTTTCGCCAAGACAGTGCGTTTCTCACTGTTACATGCATTTGAATGGGGAACTCGACCGAAACAAAGTATAGGTTTTCATTATGTGAATAACTTGGAAATCTTAGCTCAAACAGCTGCAAAACCTGTTTTCCCAGCACGGGAACCTTGAGTTCTATAAGATAAAGCCATAAACATGTGTATCCGAGTCTTCTATCAAAAGTTACAGCTATTCATATGAAGTTGTACAAAAACGCTTTCTTTCGCCAAGACAGTGCGTTTCTCACTGTTACATGCATTTGAATGGGGAACTCGACCGAAACAAAGTATAGGTTTTCATTATGTGAATAACTTGGAATTCTTAGCTCAAACAGCTGCAAAACCTGTTTTCCCAGCACGGGGACCTTGAGTTCTATAATATAAGGCCATAAACATGTTTGTCTTAGTCTTCTATCAAAAGTTACAGCTATTTCTATGAAGTTGTACAAAAACGCTTTCTTTCGCCAAGACAGTGCGTTTCTCACTGTTACATGCATTTGAATGGGGAACTCGACCGAAACAAAGTATAGGTTTTCATTATGTGAATAACTTGGAAATCTTAGCTCAAACAGCTGCAAAACCTGTTTGCCCAGCACGGGAACCTTGAGTTCTATAAGATAAAGCCATAAACATGTGTATCCGAGTCTTCTATCAAAAGTTACAGCTATTTCTATGAAGTTGTACAAAAACGCTTAATTTCGCCAAGACAGTGCGTTTCTCACTGTTACATGCATTTGAATGGGGAACTCGACCGAAACAAAGTATAGGTTTTCATTATGTGAATAACTTGGAAATCTTAGCTCAAACAGCTGCAAAACCTGTTTTCCCAGCACGGAGACCTTGAGTTCTATAATATAAGGCCATAAACATGTTTGTCTGAGTCTTCTATCAAAAGTTACAGCTATTTCTATGAAGTTGTACAAAAACGCTTTCTTTCGCCAAGACAGTGCGTTTCTCACTGTTACATGCATTTGAATGGGGAACTCGACCGAAACAAAGTATAGGTTTTCATTATGTGAATAACTTGGAAATCTTAGCTCAAACAGCTGCAAAACCTGTTTTCCCAGCACGGGAACCTTGAGTTCTATAAGATAAAGCCATAAACATGTGTATCCGAGTCTTCTATCAAAAGTTACAGCTATTCATATGAAGTTGTACAAAAACGCTTTCTTTCGCCAAGACAGTGCGTTTCTCACTGTTACATGCATTTGAATGGGGAACTCGACCGAAACAAAGTATAGGTTTTCATTATGTGAATAACTTGGAATTCTTAGCTCAAACAGCTGCAAAACCTGTTTTCCCAGCACGGGGACCTTGAGTTCTATAATATAAGGCCATAAACATGTTTGTCTTAGTCTTCTATCAAAAGTTACAGCTATTTCTATGAAGTTGTACAAAAACGCTTTCTTTCGCCAAGACAGTGCGTTTCTCACTGTTACATGCATTTGAATGGGGAACTCGACCGAAACAAAGTATAGGTTTTCATTATGTGAATAACTTGGAAATCTTAGCTCAAACAGCTGCAAAACCTGTTTGCCCAGCACGGGAACCTTGAGTTCTATAAGATAAAGCCATAAACGTGTATCCGAGTCTTCTATCAAAAGTTACAGCTATTCATATGAAGTTGTACAAAAACGCTTTCTTTCGCCAAGACAGTGCGTTTCTCACTGTTACATGCATTTGAATGGGGAACTCGACCGAAACAAAGTATAGGTTTTCATTATGTGAATAACTTGGAAATCTTAGCTCAAACAGCTGCAAAACCTGTTTTCCCAGCACGGAGACCTTGAGTTCTATAATATAAGGCCATAAACATGTTTGTCTGAGTCTTCTATCAAAAGTTACAGCTATTTCTATGAAGTTGTACAAAAACGCTTTCTTTCGCCAAGACAGTGCGTTTCTCACTGTTACATGCATTTGAATGGGGAACTCGACCGAAACAAAGTATAGGTTTTCATTATGTGAATAACTTGGAAATCTTAGCTCAAACAGCTGCAAAACCTGTTTTCCCAGCACGGGAACCTTGAGTTCTATAAGATAAAGCCATAAACATGTGTATCCGAGGCTTCTATCAAAAGTTACAGCTATTTCTATGAAGTTGTACAAAAACGCTTTCTTTCGCCAAGACAGTGCGTTTCTCACTGTTACATGCATTTGAATGGGGAACTCGACCGAAACAAAGTATAGGTTTTCATTATGTGAATAACTTGGAAATCTTAGCTCAAACAGCTGCAAAACCTGTTTTCCCAGCACGGGAACCTTGAGTTCTATAAGATAAAGCCATAAACATGTGTATCCGAGGCTTCTATCAAAAGTTACAGCTATTTCTATGAAGTTGTACAAAAACGCTTTCTTTCGCCAAGACAGTGCGTTTCTCACTGTTACATGCATTTGAATGGGGAACTCGACCGAAACAAAGTATAGGTTTTCATTATGTGAATAACTTGGAAATCTTAGCTCAAACAGCTGCAAAACCCGTTTTCCCAGCACGGGAACCTTGAGTTCTATAAGATAAAGCCATAAACATGTGTATCCGAGTCTTCTATCAAAAGTTACAGCTATTCATATGAAGTTGTACAAAAACGCTTTCTTTCGCCAAGACAGTGCGTTTCTCACTGTTACATGCATTTGAATGGGGAACTCGACCGAAACAAAGTATAGGTTTTCATTATGTGAATAACTTGGAATTCTTAGCTCAAACAGCTGCAAAACCTGTTTTCCCAGCACGGGGACCTTGAGTTCTATAATATAAGGCCATAAACATGTTTGTCTTAGTCTTCTATCAAAAGTTACAGCTATTTCTATGAAGTTGTACAAAAACGCTTTCTTTCGCCAAGACAGTGCGTTTCTCACTGTTACATGCATTTGAATGGGGAACTCGACCGAAACAAAGTATAGGTTTTCATTATGTGAATAACTTGGAAATCTTAGCTCAAACAGCTGCAAAACCTGTTTGCCCAGCACGGGAACCTTGAGTTCTATAAGATAAAGCCATAAACATGTGTATCCGAGTCTTCTATCAAAAGTTACAGCTATTTCTATGAAGTTGTACAAAAACGCTTAATTTCGCCAAGACAGTGCGTTTCTCACTGTTACATGCATTTGAATGGGGAACTCGACCGAAACAAAGTATAGGTTTTCATTATGTGAATAACTTGGAAATCTTAGCTCAAACAGCTGCAAAACCTGTTTTCCCAGCACGGAGACCTTGAGTTCTATAATATAAGGCCATAAACATGTTTGTCTGAGTCTTCTATCAAAAGTTACAGCTATTTCTATGAAGTTGTACAAAAACGCTTTCTTTCGCCAAGACAGTGCGTTTCTCACTGTTACATGCATTTGAATGGGGAACTCGACCGAAACAAAGTATAGGTTTTCATTATGTGAATAACTTGGAAATCTTAGCTCAAACAGCTGCAAAACCTGTTTTCCCAGCACGGGAACCTTGAGTTCTATAAGATAAAGCCATAAACATGTGTATCCGAGGCTTCTATCAAAAGTTACAGCTATTTCTATGAAGTTGTACAAAAACGCTTTCTTTCGCCAAGACAGTGCGTTTCTCACTGTTACATGCATTTGAATGGGGAACTCGACCGAAACAAAGTATAGGTTTTCATTATGTGAATAACTTGGAAATCTTAGCTCAAACAGCTGCAAAACCTGTTTTCCCAGCACGGGAACCTTGAGTTCTATAAGATAAAGCCATAAACATGTGTATCCGAGTCTTCTATCAAAAGTTACAGCTATTCATATGAAGTTGTACAAAAACGCTTTCTTTCGCCAAGACAGTGCGTTTCTCACTGTTACATGCATTTGAATGGGGAACTCGACCGAAACAAAGTATAGGTTTTCATTATGTGAATAACTTGGAAATCTTAGCTCAAACAGCTGCAAAACCTGTTTTCCCAGCACGGGGACCTTGAGTTCTATAATATAAGGCCATAAACATGTTTGTCTTAGTCTTCTATCAAAAGTTACAGCTATTTCTATGAAGTTGTACAAAAACGCTTTCTTTCGCCAAGACAGTGCGTTTCTCACTGTTACATGCATTTGAATGGGGAACTCGACCGAAACAAAGTATAGGTTTTCATTATGTGAATAACTTGGAATTCTTAGCTCAAACAGCTGCAAAACCTGTTTTCCCAGCACGGGGACCTTGAGTTCTATAATATAAGGCCATAAACATGTTTGTCTTAGTCTTCTATCAAAAGTTACAGCTATTTCTATGAAGTTGTACAAAAACGCTTTCTTTCGCCAAGACAGTGCGTTTCTCACTGTTACATGCATTTGAATGGGGAACTCGACCGAAACAAAGTATAGGTTTTCATTATGTGAATAACTTGGAAATCTTAGCTCAAACAGCTGCAAAACCTGTTTGCCCAGCACGGGAACCTTGAGTTCTATAAGATAAAGCCATAAACATGTGTATCCGAGTCTTCTATCAAAAGTTACAGCTATTTCTATGAAGTTGTACAAAAACGCTTAATTTCGCCAAGACAGTGCGTTTCTCACTGTTACATGCATTTGAATGGGGAACTCGACCGAAACAAAGTATAGGTTTTCATTATGTGAATAACTTGGAAATCTTAGCTCAAACAGCTGCAAAACCTGTTTTCCCAGCACGGAGACCTTGAGTTCTATAATATAAGGCCATAAACATGTTTGTCTGAGTCTTCTATCAAAAGTTACAGCTATTTCTATGAAGTTGTACAAAAACGCTTTCTTTCGCCAAGACAGTGCGTTTCTCACTGTTACATGCATTTGAATGGGGAACTCGACCGAAACAAAGTATAGGTTTTCATTATGTGAATAACTTGGAAATCTTAGCTCAAACAGCTGCAAAACCTGTTTTCCCAGCACGGGAACCTTGAGTTCTATAAGATAAAGCCATAAACATGTGTATCCGAGTCTTCTATCAAAAGTTACAGCTATTCATATGAAGTTGTACAAAAACGCTTTCTTTCGCCAAGACAGTGCGTTTCTCACTGTTACATGCATTTGAATGGGGAACTCGACCGAAACAAAGTATAGGTTTTCATTATGTGAATAACTTGGAATTCTTAGCTCAAACAGCTGCAAAACCTGTTTTCCCAGCACGGGGACCTTGAGTTCTATAATATAAGGCCATAAACATGTTTGTCTTAGTCTTCTATCAAAAGTTACAGCTATTTCTATGAAGTTGTACAAAAACGCTTTCTTTCGCCAAGACAGTGCGTTTCTCACTGTTACATGCATTTGAATGGGGAACTCGACCGAAACAAAGTATAGGTTTTCATTATGTGAATAACTTGGAAATCTTAGCTCAAACAGCTGCAAAACCTGTTTGCCCAGCACGGGAACCTTGAGTTCTATAAGATAAAGCCATAAACGTGTATCCGAGTCTTCTATCAAAAGTTACAGCTATTCATATGAAGTTGTACAAAAACGCTTTCTTTCGCCAAGACAGTGCGTTTCTCACTGTTACATGCATTTGAATGGGGAACTCGACCGAAACAAAGTATAGGTTTTCATTATGTGAATAACTTGGAAATCTTAGCTCAAACAGCTGCAAAACCTGTTTTCCCAGCACGGAGACCTTGAGTTCTATAATATAAGGCCATAAACATGTTTGTCTGAGTCTTCTATCAAAAGTTACAGCTATTTCTATGAAGTTGTACAAAAACGCTTTCTTTCGCCAAGACAGTGCGTTTCTCACTGTTACATGCATTTGAATGGGGAACTCGACCGAAACAAAGTATAGGTTTTCATTATGTGAATAACTTGGAAATCTTAGCTCAAACAGCTGCAAAACCTGTTTTCCCAGCACGGGAACCTTGAGTTCTATAAGATAAAGCCATAAACATGTGTATCCGAGGCTTCTATCAAAAGTTACAGCTATTTCTATGAAGTTGTACAAAAACGCTTTCTTTCGCCAAGACAGTGCGTTTCTCACTGTTACATGCATTTGAATGGGGAACTCGACCGAAACAAAGTATAGGTTTTCATTATGTGAATAACTTGGAAATCTTAGCTCAAACAGCTGCAAAACCTGTTTTCCCAGCACGGGAACCTTGAGTTCTATAAGATAAAGCCATAAACATGTGTATCCGAGGCTTCTATCAAAAGTTACAGCTATTTCTATGAAGTTGTACAAAAACGCTTTCTTTCGCCAAGACAGTGCGTTTCTCACTGTTACATGCATTTGAATGGGGAACTCGACCGAAACAAAGTATAGGTTTTCATTATGTGAATAACTTGGAAATCTTAGCTCAAACAGCTGCAAAACCCGTTTTCCCAGCACGGGAACCTTGAGTTCTATAAGATAAAGCCATAAACATGTGTATCCGAGTCTTCTATCAAAAGTTACAGCTATTCATATGAAGTTGTACAAAAACGCTTTCTTTCGCCAAGACAGTGCGTTTCTCACTGTTACATGCATTTGAATGGGGAACTCGACCGAAACAAAGTATAGGTTTTCATTATGTGAATAACTTGGAATTCTTAGCTCAAACAGCTGCAAAACCTGTTTTCCCAGCACGGGGACCTTGAGTTCTATAATATAAGGCCATAAACATGTTTGTCTTAGTCTTCTATCAAAAGTTACAGCTATTTCTATGAAGTTGTACAAAAACGCTTTCTTTCGCCAAGACAGTGCGTTTCTCACTGTTACATGCATTTGAATGGGGAACTCGACCGAAACAAAGTATAGGTTTTCATTATGTGAATAACTTGGAAATCTTAGCTCAAACAGCTGCAAAACCTGTTTTCCCAGCACGGGAACCTTGAGTTCTATAAGATAAAGCCATAAACATGTGTATCCGAGTCTTCTATCAAAAGTTACAGCTATTTCTATGAAGTTGTACAAAAACGCTTAATTTCGCCAAGACAGTGCGTTTCTCACTGTTACATGCATTTGAATGGGGAACTCGACCGAAACAAAGTATAGGTTTTCATTATGTGAATAACTTGGAAATCTTAGCTCAAACAGCTGCAAAACCTGTTTTCCCAGCACGGAGACCTTGAGTTCTATAATATAAGGCCATAAACATGTTTGTCTGAGTCTTCTATCAAAAGTTACAGCTATTTCTATGAAGTTGTACAAAAACGCTTTCTTTCGCCAAGACAGTGCGTTTCTCACTGTTACATGCATTTGAATGGGGAACTCGACCGAAACAAAGTATAGGTTTTCATTATGTGAATAACTTGGAAATCTTAGCTCAAACAGCTGCAAAACCTGTTTTCCCAGCACGGGAACCTTGAGTTCTATAAGATAAAGCCATAAACATGTGTATCCGAGTCTTCTATCAAAAGTTACAGCTATTTCTATGAAGTTGTACAAAAACGCTTTCTTTCGCCAAGACAGTGCGTTTCTCACTGTTACATGCATTTGAATGGGGAACTCGACCGAAACAAAGTATAGGTTTTCATTATGTGAATAACTTGGAATTCTTAGCTCAAACAGCTGCAAAACCTGTTTTCCCAGCACGGGGACCTTGAGTTCTATAATATAAGGCCATAAACATGTTTGTCTTAGTCTTCTATCAAAAGTTACAGCTATTTCTATGAAGTTGTACAAAAACGCTTTCTTTCGCCAAGACAGTGCGTTTCTCACTGTTACATGCATTTGAATGGGGAACTCGACCGAAACAAAGTATAGGTTTTCATTATGTGAATAACTTGGAATTCTTAGCTCAAACAGCTGCAAAACCTGTTTTCCCAGCACGGGGACCTTGAGTTCTATAATATAAGGCCATAAACATGTTTGTCTTAGTCTTCTATCAAAAGTTACAGCTATTTCTATGAAGTTGTACAAAAACGCTTTCTTTCGCCAAGACAGTGCGTTTCTCACTGTTACATGCATTTGAATGGGGAACTCGACCGAAACAAAGTATAGGTTTTCATTATGTGAATAACTTGGAAATCTTAGCTCAAACAGCTGCAAAACCTGTTTGCCCAGCACGGGAACCTTGAGTTCTATAAGATAAAGCCATAAACATGTGTATCCGAGTCTTCTATCAAAAGTTACAGCTATTTCTATGAAGTTGTACAAAAACGCTTAATTTCGCCAAGACAGTGCGTTTCTCACTGTTACATGCATTTGAATGGGGAACTCGACCGAAACAAAGTATAGGTTTTCATTATGTGAATAACTTGGAAATCTTAGCTCAAACAGCTGCAAAACCTGTTTTCCCAGCACGGAGACCTTGAGTTCTATAATATAAGGCCATAAACATGTTTGTCTGAGTCTTCTATCAAAAGTTACAGCTATTTCTATGAAGTTGTACAAAAACGCTTTCTTTCGCCAAGACAGTGCGTTTCTCACTGTTACATGCATTTGAATGGGGAACTCGACCGAAACAAAGTATAGGTTTTCATTATGTGAATAACTTGGAAATCTTAGCTCAAACAGCTGCAAAACCTGTTTTCCCAGCACGGGAACCTTGAGTTCTATAAGATAAAGCCATAAACATGTGTATCCGAGTCTTCTATCAAAAGTTACAGCTATTTCTATGAAGTTGTACAAAAACGCTTTCTTTCGCCAAGACAGTGCGTTTCTCACTGTTACATGCATTTGAATGGGGAACTCGACCGAAACAAAGTATAGGTTTTCATTATGTGAATAACTTGGAAATCTTAGCTCAAACAGCTGCAAAACCTGTTTGCCCAGCACGGGAACCTTGAGTTCTATAAGATAAAGCCATAAACATGTGTATCCGAGTCTTCTATCAAAAGTTACAGCTATTCATATGAAGTTGTACAAAAACGCTTTCTTTCGCCAAGACAGTGCGTTTCTCACTGTTACATGCATTTGAATGGGGAACTCGACCGAAACAAAGTATAGGTTTTCATTATGTGAATAACTTGGAAATCTTAGCTCAAACAGCTGCAAAACCTGTTTGCCCAGCACGGGAACCTTGAGTTCTATAAGATAAAGCCATAAACATGTGTATCCGAGTCTTCTATCAAAAGTTACAGCTATTTCTATGAAGTTGTACAAAAACGCTTAATTTCGCCAAGACAGTGCGTTTCTCACTGTTACATGCATTTGAATGGGGAACTCGACCGAAACAAAGTATAGGTTTTCATTATGTGAATAACTTGGAAATCTTAGCTCAAACAGCTGCAAAACCTGTTTTCCCAGCACGGGAACCTTGAGTTCTATAAGATAAAGCCATAAACATGTGTATCCGAGTCTTCTATCAAAAGTTACAGCTATTCATATGAAGTTGTACAAAAACGCTTTCTTTCGCCAAGACAGTGCGTTTCTCACTGTTACATGCATTTGAATGGGGAACTCGACCGAAACAAAGTATAGGTTTTCATTATGTGAATAACTTGGAATTCTTAGCTCAAACAGCTGCAAAACCTGTTTTCCCAGCACGGGGACCTTGAGTTCTATAATATAAGGCCATAAACATGTTTGTCTTAGTCTTCTATCAAAAGTTACAGCTATTTCTATGAAGTTGTACAAAAACGCTTTCTTTCGCCAAGACAGTGCGTTTCTCACTGTTACATGCATTTGAATGGGGAACTCGACCGAAACAAAGTATAGGTTTTCATTATGTGAATAACTTGGAATTCTTAGCTCAAACAGCTGCAAAACCTGTTTTCCCAGCACGGGGACCTTGAGTTCTATAATATAAGGCCATAAACATGTTTGTCTTAGTCTTCTATCAAAAGTTACAGCTATTTCTATGAAGTTGTACAAAAACGCTTTCTTTCGCCAAGACAGTGCGTTTCTCACTGTTACATGCATTTGAATGGGGAACTCGACCGAAACAAAGTATAGGTTTTCATTATGTGAATAACTTGGAAATCTTAGCTCAAACAGCTGCAAAACCTGTTTGCCCAGCACGGGAACCTTGAGTTCTATAAGATAAAGCCATAAACATGTGTATCCGAGTCTTCTATCAAAAGTTACAGCTATTTCTATGAAGTTGTACAAAAACGCTTAATTTCGCCAAGACAGTGCGTTTCTCACTGTTACATGCATTTGAATGGGGAACTCGACCGAAACAAAGTATAGGTTTTCATTATGTGAATAACTTGGAAATCTTAGCTCAAACAGCTGCAAAACCTGTTTTCCCAGCACGGAGACCTTGAGTTCTATAATATAAGGCCATAAACATGTTTGTCTGAGTCTTCTATCAAAAGTTACAGCTATTTCTATGAAGTTGTACAAAAACGCTTTCTTTCGCCAAGACAGTGCGTTTCTCACTGTTACATGCATTTGAATGGGGAACTCGACCGAAACAAAGTATAGGTTTTCATTATGTGAATAACTTGGAAATCTTAGCTCAAACAGCTGCAAAACCTGTTTTCCCAGCACGGGAACCTTGAGTTCTATAAGATAAAGCCATAAACATGTGTATCCGAGTCTTCTATCAAAAGTTACAGCTATTTCTATGAAGTTGTACAAAAACGCTTTCTTTCGCCAAGACAGTGCGTTTCTCACTGTTACATGCATTTGAATGGGGAACTCGACCGAAACAAAGTATAGGTTTTCATTATGTGAATAACTTGGAAATCTTAGCTCAAACAGCTGCAAAACCTGTTTGCCCAGCACGGGAACCTTGAGTTCTATAAGATAAAGCCATAAACATGTGTATCCGAGTCTTCTATCAAAAGTTACAGCTATTCATATGAAGTTGTACAAAAACGCTTTCTTTCGCCAAGACAGTGCGTTTCTCACTGTTACATGCATTTGAATGGGGAACTCGACCGAAACAAAGTATAGGTTTTCATTATGTGAATAACTTGGAAATCTTAGCTCAAACAGCTGCAAAACCTGTTTTCCCAGCACGGGAACCTTGAGTTCTATAAGATAAAGCCATAAACATGTGTATCCGAGTCTTCTATCAAAAGTTACAGCTATTCATATGAAGTTGTACAAAAACGCTTTCTTTCGCCAAGACAGTGCGTTTCTCACTGTTACATGCATTTGAATGGGGAACTCGACCGAAACAAAGTATAGGTTTTCATTATGTGAATAACTTGGAATTCTTAGCTCAAACAGCTGCAAAACCTGTTTTCCCAGCACGGGGACCTTGAGTTCTATAATATAAGGCCATAAACATGTTTGTCTTAGTCTTCTATCAAAAGTTACAGCTATTTCTATGAAGTTGTACAAAAACGCTTTCTTTCGCCAAGACAGTGCGTTTCTCACTGTTACATGCATTTGAATGGGGAACTCGACCGAAACAAAGTATAGGTTTTCATTATGTGAATAACTTGGAAATCTTAGCTCAAACAGCTGCAAAACCTGTTTGCCCAGCACGGGAACCTTGAGTTCTATAAGATAAAGCCATAAACATGTGTATCCGAGTCTTCTATCAAAAGTTACAGCTATTTCTATGAAGTTGTACAAAAACGCTTAATTTCGCCAAGACAGTGCGTTTCTCACTGTTACATGCATTTGAATGGGGAACTCGACCGAAACAAAGTATAGGTTTTCATTATGTGAATAACTTGGAAATCTTAGCTCAAACAGCTGCAAAACCTGTTTTCCCAGCACGGAGACCTTGAGTTCTATAATATAAGGCCATAAACATGTTTGTCTGAGTCTTCTATCAAAAGTTACAGCTATTTCTATGAAGTTGTACAAAAACGCTTTCTTTCGCCAAGACAGTGCGTTTCTCACTGTTACATGCATTTGAATGGGGAACTCGACCGAAACAAAGTATAGGTTTTCATTATGTGAATAACTTGGAAATCTTAGCTCAAACAGCTGCAAAACCTGTTTTCCCAGCACGGGAACCTTGAGTTCTATAAGATAAAGCCATAAACATGTGTATCCGAGTCTTCTATCAAAAGTTACAGCTATTCATATGAAGTTGTACAAAAACGCTTAATTTCGCCAAGACAGTGCGTTTCTCACTGTTACATGCATTTGAATGGGGAACTCGACCGAAACAAAGTATAGGTTTTCATTATGTGAATAACTTGGAAATCTTAGCTCAAACAGCTGCAAAACCTGTTTTCCCAGCACGGGAACCTTGAGTTCTATAAGATAAAGCCATAAACATGTGTATCCGAGGCTTCTATCAAAAGTTACAGCTATTTCTATGAAGTTGTACAAAAACGCTTTCTTTCGCCAAGACAGTGCGTTTCTCACTGTTACATGCATTTGAATGGGGAACTCGACCGAAACAAAGTATAGGTTTTCATTATGTGAATAACTTGGAAATCTTAGCTCAAACAGCTGCAAAACCTGTTTTCCCAGCACGGGAACCTTGAGTTCTATAAGATAAAGCCATAAACATGTGTATCCGAGTCTTCTATCAAAAGTTACAGCTATTCATATGAAGTTGTACAAAAACGCTTTCTTTCGCCAAGACAGTGCGTTTCTCACTGTTACATGCATTTGAATGGGGAACTCGACCGAAACAAAGTATAGGTTTTCATTATGTGAATAACTTGGAATTCTTAGCTCAAACAGCTGCAAAACCTGTTTTCCCAGCACGGGGACCTTGAGTTCTATAATATAAGGCCATAAACATGTTTGTCTTAGTCTTCTATCAAAAGTTACAGCTATTTCTATGAAGTTGTACAAAAACGCTTTCTTTCGCCAAGACAGTGCGTTTCTCACTGTTACATGCATTTGAATGGGGAACTCGACCGAAACAAAGTATAGGTTTTCATTATGTGAATAACTTGGAAATCTTAGCTCAAACAGCTGCAAAACCTGTTTGCCCAGCACGGGAACCTTGAGTTCTATAAGATAAAGCCATAAACATGTGTATCCGAGTCTTCTATCAAAAGTTACAGCTATTCATATGAAGTTGTACAAAAACGCTTTCTTTCGCCAAGACAGTGCGTTTCTCACTGTTACATGCATTTGAATGGGGAACTCGACCGAAACAAAGTATAGGTTTTCATTATGTGAATAACTTGGAAATCTTAGCTCAAACAGCTGCAAAACCTGTTTTCCCAGCACGGAGACCTTGAGTTCTATAATATAAGGCCATAAACATGTTTGTCTGAGTCTTCTATCAAAAGTTACAGCTATTTCTATGAAGTTGTACAAAAACGCTTTCTTTCGCCAAGACAGTGCGTTTCTCACTGTTACATGCATTTGAATGGGGAACTCGACCGAAACAAAGTATAGGTTTTCATTATGTGAATAACTTGGAAATCTTAGCTCAAACAGCTGCAAAACCTGTTTTCCCAGCACGGAGACCTTGAGTTCTATAATATAAGGCCATAAACATGTTTGTCTGAGTCTTCTATCAAAAGTTACAGCTATTTCTATGAAGTTGTACAAAAACGCTTTCTTTCGCCAAGACAGTGCGTTTCTCACTGTTACATGCATTTGAATGGGGAACTCGACCGAAACAAAGTATAGGTTTTCATTATGTGAATAACTTGGAAATCTTAGCTCAAACAGCTGCAAAACCTGTTTTCCCAGCACGGAGACCTTGAGTTCTATAATATAAGGCCATAAACATGTTTGTCTGAGTCTTCTATCAAAAGTTACAGCTATTTCTATGAAGTTGTACAAAAACGCTTTCTTTCGCCAAGACAGTGCGTTTCTCACTGTTACATGCATTTGAATGGGGAACTCGACCGAAACAAAGTATAGGTTTTCATTATGTGAATAACTTGGAAATCTTAGCTCAAACAGCTGCAAAACCTGTTTTCCCAGCACGGAGACCTTGAGTTCTATAATATAAGGCCATAAACATGTTTGTCTGAGTCTTCTATCAAAAGTTACAGCTATTTCTATGAAGTTGTACAAAAACGCTTTCTTTCGCCAAGACAGTGCGTTTCTCACTGTTACATGCATTTGAATGGGGAACTCGACCGAAACAAAGTATAGGTTTTCATTATGTGAATAACTTGGAAATCTTAGCTCAAACAGCTGCAAAACCTGTTTTCCCAGCACGGGAACCTTGAGTTCTATAAGATAAAGCCATAAACATGTGTATCCGAGGCTTCTATCAAAAGTTACAGCTATTTCTATGAAGTTGTACAAAAACGCTTTCTTTCGCCAAGACAGTGCGTTTCTCACTGTTACATGCATTTGAATGGGGAACTCGACCGAAACAAAGTATAGGTTTTCATTATGTGAATAACTTGGAAATCTTAGCTCAAACAGCTGCAAAACCTGTTTTCCCAGCACGGGAACCTTGAGTTCTATAAGATAAAGCCATAAACATGTGTATCCGAGTCTTCTATCAAAAGTTACAGCTATTCATATGAAGTTGTACAAAAACGCTTTCTTTCGCCAAGACAGTGCGTTTCTCACTGTTACATGCATTTGAATGGGGAACTCGACCGAAACAAAGTATAGGTTTTCATTATGTGAATAACTTGGAATTCTTAGCTCAAACAGCTGCAAAACCTGTTTTCCCAGCACGGGGACCTTGAGTTCTATAATATAAGGCCATAAACATGTTTGTCTTAGTCTTCTATCAAAAGTTACAGCTATTTCTATGAAGTTGTACAAAAACGCTTTCTTTCGCCAAGACAGTGCGTTTCTCACTGTTACATGCATTTGAATGGGGAACTCGACCGAAACAAAGTATAGGTTTTCATTATGTGAATAACTTGGAAATCTTAGCTCAAACAGCTGCAAAACCTGTTTGCCCAGCACGGGAACCTTGAGTTCTATAAGATAAAGCCATAAACATGTGTATCCGAGTCTTCTATCAAAAGTTACAGCTATTTCTATGAAGTTGTACAAAAACGCTTAATTTCGCCAAGACAGTGCGTTTCTCACTGTTACATGCATTTGAATGGGGAACTCGACCGAAACAAAGTATAGGTTTTCATTATGTGAATAACTTGGAAATCTTAGCTCAAACAGCTGCAAAACCTGTTTTCCCAGCACGGAGACCTTGAGTTCTATAATATAAGGCCATAAACATGTTTGTCTGAGTCTTCTATCAAAAGTTACAGCTATTTCTATGAAGTTGTACAAAAACGCTTTCTTTCGCCAAGACAGTGCGTTTCTCACTGTTACATGCATTTGAATGGGGAACTCGACCGAAACAAAGTATAGGTTTTCATTATGTGAATAACTTGGAAATCTTAGCTCAAACAGCTGCAAAACCTGTTTTCCCAGCACGGGAACCTTGAGTTCTATAAGATAAAGCCATAAACATGTGTATCCGAGTCTTCTATCAAAAGTTACAGCTATTTCTATGAAGTTGTACAAAAACGCTTTCTTTCGCCAAGACAGTGCGTTTCTCACTGTTACATGCATTTGAATGGGGAACTCGACCGAAACAAAGTATAGGTTTTCATTACGTGAATAACTTGGAAATCTTAGCTCAAACAGCTGCAAAACCTGTTTTCCCAGCACGGGAACCTTGAGTTCTATAAGATAAAGCCATAAACATGTGTATCCGAGTCTTCTATCAAAAGTTACAGCTATTCATATGAAGTTGTACAAAAACGCTTAATTTCGCCAAGACAGTGCGTTTCTCACTGTTACATGCATTTGAATGGGGAACTCGACCGAAACAAAGTATAGGTTTTCATTATGTGAATAACTTGGAAATCTTAGCTCAAACAGCTGCAAAACCTGTTTTCCCAGCACGGGAACCTTGAGTTCTATAAGATAAAGCCATAAACATGTGTATCCGAGGCTTCTATCAAAAGTTACAGCTATTTCTATGAAGTTGTACAAAAACGCTTTCTTTCGCCAAGACAGTGCGTTTCTCACTGTTACATGCATTTGAATGGGGAACTCGACCGAAACAAAGTATAGGTTTTCATTATGTGAATAACTTGGAAATCTTAGCTCAAACAGCTGCAAAACCTGTTTTCCCAGCACGGGAACCTTGAGTTCTATAAGATAAAGCCATAAACATGTGTATCCGAGTCTTCTATCAAAAGTTACAGCTATTCATATGAAGTTGTACAAAAACGCTTTCTTTCGCCAAGACAGTGCGTTTCTCACTGTTACATGCATTTGAATGGGGAACTCGACCGAAACAAAGTATAGGTTTTCATTATGTGAATAACTTGGAATTCTTAGCTCAAACAGCTGCAAAACCTGTTTTCCCAGCACGGGGACCTTGAGTTCTATAATATAAGGCCATAAACATGTTTGTCTTAGTCTTCTATCAAAAGTTACAGCTATTTCTATGAAGTTGTACAAAAACGCTTTCTTTCGCCAAGACAGTGCGTTTCTCACTGTTACATGCATTTGAATGGGGAACTCGACCGAAACAAAGTATAGGTTTTCATTATGTGAATAACTTGGAAATCTTAGCTCAAACAGCTGCAAAACCTGTTTGCCCAGCACGGGAACCTTGAGTTCTATAAGATAAAGCCATAAACATGTGTATCCGAGTCTTCTATCAAAAGTTACAGCTATTCATATGAAGTTGTACAAAAACGCTTTCTTTCGCCAAGACAGTGCGTTTCTCACTGTTACATGCATTTGAATGGGGAACTCGACCGAAACAAAGTATAGGTTTTCATTATGTGAATAACTTGGAAATCTTAGCTCAAACAGCTGCAAAACCTGTTTTCCCAGCACGGAGACCTTGAGTTCTATAATATAAGGCCATAAACATGTTTGTCTGAGTCTTCTATCAAAAGTTACAGCTATTTCTATGAAGTTGTACAAAAACGCTTTCTTTCGCCAAGACAGTGCGTTTCTCACTGTTACATGCATTTGAATGGGGAACTCGACCGAAACAAAGTATAGGTTTTCATTATGTGAATAACTTGGAAATCTTAGCTCAAACAGCTGCAAAACCTGTTTTCCCAGCACGGGAACCTTGAGTTCTATAAGATAAAGCCATAAACATGTGTATCCGAGGCTTCTATCAAAAGTTACAGCTATTTCTATGAAGTTGTACAAAAACGCTTTCTTTCGCCAAGACAGTGCGTTTCTCACTGTTACATGCATTTGAATGGGGAACTCGACCGAAACAAAGTATAGGTTTTCATTATGTGAATAACTTGGAAATCTTAGCTCAAACAGCTGCAAAACCTGTTTTCCCAGCACGGGAACCTTGAGTTCTATAAGATAAAGCCATAAACATGTGTATCCGAGTCTTCTATCAAAAGTTACAGCTATTCATATGAAGTTGTACAAAAACGCTTTCTTTCGCCAAGACAGTGCGTTTCTCACTGTTACATGCATTTGAATGGGGAACTCGACCGAAACAAAGTATAGGTTTTCATTATGTGAATAACTTGGAAATCTTAGCTCAAACAGCTGCAAAACCTGTTTTCCCAGCACGGGAACCTTGAGTTCTATAAGATAAAGCCATAAACATGTGTATCCGAGGCTTCTATCAAAAGTTACAGCTATTTCTATGAAGTTGTACAAAAACGCTTTCTTTCGCCAAGACAGTGCGTTTCTCACTGTTACATGCATTTGAATGGGGAACTCGACCGAAACAAAGTATAGGTTTTCATTATGTGAATAACTTGGAAATCTTAGCTCAAACAGCTGCAAAACCTGTTTTCCCAGCACGGGAACCTTGAGTTCTATAAGATAAAGCCATAAACATGTGTATCCGAGTCTTCTATCAAAAGTTACAGCTATTCATATGAAGTTGTACAAAAACGCTTTCTTTCGCCAAGACAGTGCGTTTCTCACTGTTACATGCATTTGAATGGGGAACTCGACCGAAACAAAGTATAGGTTTTCATTATGTGAATAACTTGGAATTCTTAGCTCAAACAGCTGCAAAACCTGTTTTCCCAGCACGGGGACCTTGAGTTCTATAATATAAGGCCATAAACATGTTTGTCTTAGTCTTCTATCAAAAGTTACAGCTATTTCTATGAAGTTGTACAAAAACGCTTTCTTTCGCCAAGACAGTGCGTTTCTCACTGTTACATGCATTTGAATGGGGAACTCGACCGAAACAAAGTATAGGTTTTCATTATGTGAATAACTTGGAAATCTTAGCTCAAACAGCTGCAAAACCTGTTTGCCCAGCACGGGAACCTTGAGTTCTATAAGATAAAGCCATAAACATGTGTATCCGAGTCTTCTATCAAAAGTTACAGCTATTCATATGAAGTTGTACAAAAACGCTTTCTTTCGCCAAGACAGTGCGTTTCTCACTGTTACATGCATTTGAATGGGGAACTCGACCGAAACAAAGTATAGGTTTTCATTATGTGAATAACTTGGAAATCTTAGCTCAAACAGCTGCAAAACCTGTTTTCCCAGCACGGAGACCTTGAGTTCTATAATATAAGGCCATAAACATGTTTGTCTGAGTCTTCTATCAAAAGTTACAGCTATTTCTATGAAGTTGTACAAAAACGCTTTCTTTCGCCAAGACAGTGCGTTTCTCACTGTTACATGCATTTGAATGGGGAACTCGACCGAAACAAAGTATAGGTTTTCATTATGTGAATAACTTGGAAATCTTAGCTCAAACAGCTGCAAAACCTGTTTTCCCAGCACGGGAACCTTGAGTTCTATAAGATAAAGCCATAAACATGTGTATCCGAGGCTTCTATCAAAAGTTACAGCTATTTCTATGAAGTTGTACAAAAACGCTTTCTTTCGCCAAGACAGTGCGTTTCTCACTGTTACATGCATTTGAATGGGGAACTCGACCGAAACAAAGTATAGGTTTTCATTATGTGAATAACTTGGAAATCTTAGCTCAAACAGCTGCAAAACCTGTTTTCCCAGCACGGGAACCTTGAGTTCTATAAGATAAAGCCATAAACATGTGTATCCGAGTCTTCTATCAAAAGTTACAGCTATTCATATGAAGTTGTACAAAAACGCTTTCTTTCGCCAAGACAGTGCGTTTCTCACTGTTACATGCATTTGAATGGGGAACTCGACCGAAACAAAGTATAGGTTTTCATTATGTGAATAACTTGGAATTCTTAGCTCAAACAGCTGCAAAACCTGTTTTCCCAGCACGGGGACCTTGAGTTCTATAATATAAGGCCATAAACATGTTTGTCTTAGTCTTCTATCAAAAGTTACAGCTATTTCTATGAAGTTGTACAAAAACGCTTTCTTTCGCCAAGACAGTGCGTTTCTCACTGTTACATGCATTTGAATGGGGAACTCGACCGAAACAAAGTATAGGTTTTCATTATGTGAATAACTTGGAAATCTTAGCTCAAACAGCTGCAAAACCTGTTTGCCCAGCACGGGAACCTTGAGTTCTATAAGATAAAGCCATAAACATGTGTATCCGAGTCTTCTATCAAAAGTTACAGCTATTTCTATGAAGTTGTACAAAAACGCTTAATTTCGCCAAGACAGTGCGTTTCTCACTGTTACATGCATTTGAATGGGGAACTCGACCGAAACAAAGTATAGGTTTTCATTATGTGAATAACTTGGAAATCTTAGCTCAAACAGCTGCAAAACCTGTTTTCCCAGCACGGGAACCTTGAGTTCTATAAGATAAAGCCATAAACATGTGTATCCGAGTCTTCTATCAAAAGTTACAGCTATTTCTATGAAGTTGTACAAAAACGCTTTCTTTCGCCAAGACAGTGCGTTTCTCACTGTTACATGCATTTGAATGGGGAACTCGACCGAAACAAAGTATAGGTTTTCATTATGTGAATAACTTGGAAATCTTAGCTCAAACAGCTGCAAAACCTGTTTTCCCAGCACGGGAACCTTGAGTTCTATAAGATAAAGCCATAAACATGTGTATCCGAGTCTTCTATCAAAAGTTACAGCTATTCATATGAAGTTGTACAAAAACGCTTTCTTTCGCCAAGACAGTGCGTTTCTCACTGTTACATGCATTTGAATGGGGAACTCGACCGAAACAAAGTATAGGTTTTCATTATGTGAATAACTTGGAATTCTTAGCTCAAACAGCTGCAAAACCTGTTTTCCCAGCACGGGGACCTTGAGTTCTATAATATAAGGCCATAAACATGTTTGTCTTAGTCTTCTATCAAAAGTTACAGCTATTTCTATGAAGTTGTACAAAAACGCTTTCTTTCGCCAAGACAGTGCGTTTCTCACTGTTACATGCATTTGAATGGGGAACTCGACCGAAACAAAGTATAGGTTTTCATTATGTGAATAACTTGGAAATCTTAGCTCAAACAGCTGCAAAACCTGTTTGCCCAGCACGGGAACCTTGAGTTCTATAAGATAAAGCCATAAACATGTGTATCCGAGTCTTCTATCAAAAGTTACAGCTATTCATATGAAGTTGTACAAAAACGCTTTCTTTCGCCAAGACAGTGCGTTTCTCACTGTTACATGCATTTGAATGGGGAACTCGACCGAAACAAAGTATAGGTTTTCATTATGTGAATAACTTGGAAATCTTAGCTCAAACAGCTGCAAAACCTGTTTTCCCAGCACGGAGACCTTGAGTTCTATAATATAAGGCCATAAACATGTTTGTCTGAGTCTTCTATCAAAAGTTACAGCTATTTCTATGAAGTTGTACAAAAACGCTTTCTTTCGCCAAGACAGTGCGTTTCTCACTGTTACATGCATTTGAATGGGGAACTCGACCGAAACAAAGTATAGGTTTTCATTATGTGAATAACTTGGAAATCTTAGCTCAAACAGCTGCAAAACCTGTTTTCCCAGCACGGGAACCTTGAGTTCTATAAGATAAAGCCATAAACATGTGTATCCGAGGCTTCTATCAAAAGTTACAGCTATTTCTATGAAGTTGTACAAAAACGCTTTCTTTCGCCAAGACAGTGCGTTTCTCACTGTTACATGCATTTGAATGGGGAACTCGACCGAAACAAAGTATAGGTTTTCATTATGTGAATAACTTGGAAATCTTAGCTCAAACAGCTGCAAAACCTGTTTTCCCAGCACGGGAACCTTGAGTTCTATAAGATAAAGCCATAAACATGTGTATCCGAGGCTTCTATCAAAAGTTACAGCTATTTCTATGAAGTTGTACAAAAACGCTTTCTTTCGCCAAGACAGTGCGTTTCTCACTGTTACATGCATTTGAATGGGGAACTCGACCGAAACAAAGTATAGGTTTTCATTATGTGAATAACTTGGAAATCTTAGCTCAAACAGCTGCAAAACCTGTTTTCCCAGCACGGGAACCTTGAGTTCTATAAGACAAAGCCATAAACATGTGTATCCGAGTCTTCTATCAAAAGTTACAGCTATTCATATGAAGTTGTACAAAAACGCTTTCTTTCGCCAAGACAGTGCGTTTCTCACTGTTACATGCATTTGAATGGGGAACTCGACCGAAACAAAGTATAGGTTTTCATTATGTGAATAACTTGGAATTCTTAGCTCAAACAGCTGCAAAACCTGTTTTCCCAGCACGGGGACCTTGAGTTCTATAATATAAGGCCATAAACATGTTTGTCTTAGTCTTCTATCAAAAGTTACAGCTATTTCTATGAAGTTGTACAAAAACGCTTTCTTTCGCCAAGACAGTGCGTTTCTCACTGTTACATGCATTTGAATGGGGAACTCGACCGAAACAAAGTATAGGTTTTCATTATGTGAATAACTTGGAAATCTTAGCTCAAACAGCTGCAAAACCTGTTTGCCCAGCACGGGAACCTTGAGTTCTATAAGATAAAGCCATAAACATGTGTATCCGAGTCTTCTATCAAAAGTTACAGCTATTTCTATGAAGTTGTACAAAAACGCTTAATTTCGCCAAGACAGTGCGTTTCTCACTGTTACATGCATTTGAATGGGGAACTCGACCGAAACAAAGTATAGGTTTTCATTATGTGAATAACTTGGAAATCTTAGCTCAAACAGCTGCAAAACCTGTTTTCCCAGCACGGAGACCTTGAGTTCTATAATATAAGGCCATAAACATGTTTGTCTGAGTCTTCTATCAAAAGTTACAGCTATTTCTATGAAGTTGTACAAAAACGCTTTCTTTCGCCAAGACAGTGCGTTTCTCACTGTTACATGCATTTGAATGGGGAACTCGACCGAAACAAAGTATAGGTTTTCATTATGTGAATAACTTGGAAATCTTAGCTCAAACAGCTGCAAAACCTGTTTTCCCAGCACGGGAACCTTGAGTTCTATAAGATAAAGCCATAAACATGTGTATCCGAGTCTTCTATCAAAAGTTACAGCTATTTCTATGAAGTTGTACAAAAACGCTTTCTTTCGCCAAGACAGTGCGTTTCTCACTGTTACATGCATTTGAATGGGGAACTCGACCGAAACAAAGTATAGGTTTTCATTATGTGAATAACTTGGAAATCTTAGCTCAAACAGCTGCAAAACCTGTTTTCCCAGCACGGGAACCTTGAGTTCTATAAGATAAAGCCATAAACATGTGTATCCGAGTCTTCTATCAAAAGTTACAGCTATTCATATGAAGTTGTACAAAAACGCTTTCTTTCGCCAAGACAGTGCGTTTCTCACTGTTACATGCATTTGAATGGGGAACTCGACCGAAACAAAGTATAGGTTTTCATTATGTGAATAACTTGGAATTCTTAGCTCAAACAGCTGCAAAACCTGTTTTCCCAGCACGGGGACCTTGAGTTCTATAATATAAGGCCATAAACATGTTTGTCTTAGTCTTCTATCAAAAGTTACAGCTATTTCTATGAAGTTGTACAAAAACGCTTTCTTTCGCCAAGACAGTGCGTTTCTCACTGTTACATGCATTTGAATGGGGAACTCGACCGAAACAAAGTATAGGTTTTCATTATGTGAATAACTTGGAAATCTTAGCTCAAACAGCTGCAAAACCTGTTTGCCCAGCACGGGAACCTTGAGTTTTATAAGATAAAGCCATAAACATGTGTATCCGAGTCTTCTATCAAAAGTTACAGCTATTCATATGAAGTTGTACAAAAACGCTTTCTTTCGCCAAGACAGTGCGTTTCTCACTGTTACATGCATTTGAATGGGGAACTCGACCGAAACAAAGTATAGGTTTTCATTATGTGAATAACTTGGAAATCTTAGCTCAAACAGCTGCAAAACCTGTTTTCCCAGCACGGAGACCTTGAGTTCTATAATATAAGGCCATAAACATGTTTGTCTGAGTCTTCTATCAAAAGTTACAGCTATTTCTATGAAGTTGTACAAAAACGCTTTCTTTCGCCAAGACAGTGCGTTTCTCACTGTTACATGCATTTGAATGGGGAACTCGACCGAAACAAAGTATAGGTTTTCATTATGTGAATAACTTGGAAATCTTAGCTCAAACAGCTGCAAAACCTGTTTTCCCAGCACGGGAACCTTGAGTTCTATAAGATAAAGCCATAAACATGTGTATCCGAGGCTTCTATCAAAAGTTACAGCTATTTCTATGAAGTTGTACAAAAACGCTTTCTTTCGCCAAGACAGTGCGTTTCTCACTGTTACATGCATTTGAATGGGGAACTCGACCGAAACAAAGTATAGGTTTTCATTATGTGAATAACTTGGAAATCTTAGCTCAAACAGCTGCAAAACCTGTTTTCCCAGCACGGGAACCTTGAGTTCTATAAGATAAAGCCATAAACATGTGTATCCGAGGCTTCTATCAAAAGTTACAGCTATTTCTATGAAGTTGTACAAAAACGCTTTCTTTCGCCAAGACAGTGCGTTTCTCACTGTTACATGCATTTGAATGGGGAACTCGACCGAAACAAAGTATAGGTTTTCATTATGTGAATAACTTGGAAATCTTAGCTCAAACAGCTGCAAAACCTGTTTTCCCAGCACGGGAACCTTGAGTTCTATAAGATAAAGCCATAAACATGTGTATCCGAGTCTTCTATCAAAAGTTACAGCTATTCATATGAAGTTGTACAAAAACGCTTTCTTTCGCCAAGACAGTGCGTTTCTCACTGTTACATGCATTTGAATGGGGAACTCGACCGAAACAAAGTATAGGTTTTCATTATGTGAATAACTTGGAATTCTTAGCTCAAACAGCTGCAAAACCTGTTTTCCCAGCACGGGGACCTTGAGTTCTATAATATAAGGCCATAAACATGTTTGTCTTAGTCTTCTATCAAAAGTTACAGCTATTTCTATGAAGTTGTACAAAAACGCTTTCTTTCGCCAAGACAGTGCGTTTCTCACTGTTACATGCATTTGAATGGGGAACTCGACCGAAACAAAGTATAGGTTTTCATTATGTGAATAACTTGGAAATCTTAGCTCAAACAGCTGCAAAACCTGTTTGCCCAGCACGGGAACCTTGAGTTCTATAAGATAAAGCCATAAACATGTGTATCCGAGTCTTCTATCAAAAGTTACAGCTATTTCTATGAAGTTGTACAAAAACGCTTAATTTCGCCAAGACAGTGCGTTTCTCACTGTTACATGCATTTGAATGGGGAACTCGACCGAAACAAAGTATAGGTTTTCATTATGTGAATAACTTGGAAATCTTAGCTCAAACAGCTGCAAAACCTGTTTTCCCAGCACGGAGACCTTGAGTTCTATAATATAAGGCCATAAACATGTTTGTCTGAGTCTTCTATCAAAAGTTACAGCTATTTCTATGAAGTTGTACAAAAACGCTTTCTTTCGCCAAGACAGTGCGTTTCTCACTGTTACATGCATTTGAATGGGGAACTCGACCGAAACAAAGTATAGGTTTTCATTATGTGAATAACTTGGAAATCTTAGCTCAAACAGCTGCAAAACCTGTTTTCCCAGCACGGGAACCTTGAGTTCTATAAGATAAAGCCATAAACATGTGTATCCGAGGCTTCTATCAAAAGTTACAGCTATTTCTATGAAGTTGTACAAAAACGCTTTCTTTCGCCAAGACAGTGCGTTTCTCACTGTTACATGCATTTGAATGGGGAACTCGACCGAAACAAAGTATAGGTTTTCATTATGTGAATAACTTGGAAATCTTAGCTCAAACAGCTGCAAAACCTGTTTTCCCAGCACGGGAACCTTGAGTTCTATAAGATAAAGCCATAAACATGTGTATCCGAGTCTTCTATCAAAAGTTACAGCTATTCATATGAAGTTGTACAAAAACGCTTTCTTTCGCCAAGACAGTGCGTTTCTCACTGTTACATGCATTTGAATGGGGAACTCGACCGAAACAAAGTATAGGTTTTCATTATGTGAATAACTTGGAATTCTTAGCTCAAACAGCTGCAAAACCTGTTTTCCCAGCACGGGGACCTTGAGTTCTATAATATAAGGCCATAAACATGTTTGTCTTAGTCTTCTATCAAAAGTTACAGCTATTTCTATGAAGTTGTACAAAAACGCTTTCTTTCGCCAAGACAGTGCGTTTCTCACTGTTACATGCATTTGAATGGGGAACTCGACCGAAACAAAGTATAGGTTTTCATTATGTGAATAACTTGGAAATCTTAGCTCAAACAGCTGCAAAACCTGTTTGCCCAGCACGGGAACCTTGAGTTCTATAAGATAAAGCCATAAACATGTGTATCCGAGTCTTCTATCAAAAGTTACAGCTATTTCTATGAAGTTGTACAAAAACGCTTAATTTCGCCAAGACAGTGCGTTTCTCACTGTTACATGCATTTGAATGGGGAACTCGACCGAAACAAAGTATAGGTTTTCATTATGTGAATAACTTGGAAATCTTAGCTCAAACAGCTGCAAAACCTGTTTTCCCAGCACGGGAACCTTGAGTTCTATAAGATAAAGCCATAAACATGTGTATCCGAGTCTTCTATCAAAAGTTACAGCTATTTCTATGAAGTTGTACAAAAACGCTTTCTTTCGCCAAGACAGTGCGTTTCTCACTGTTACATGCATTTGAATGGGGAACTCGACCGAAACAAAGTATAGGTTTTCATTATGTGAATAACTTGGAAATCTTAGCTCAAACAGCTGCAAAACCTGTTTTCCCAGCACGGGAACCTTGAGTTCTATAAGATAAAGCCATAAACATGTGTATCCGAGTCTTCTATCAAAAGTTACAGCTATTCATATGAAGTTGTACAAAAACGCTTTCTTTCGCCAAGACAGTGCGTTTCTCACTGTTACATGCATTTGAATGGGGAACTCGACCGAAACAAAGTATAGGTTTTCATTATGTGAATAACTTGGAATTCTTAGCTCAAACAGCTGCAAAACCTGTTTTCCCAGCACGGGGACCTTGAGTTCTATAATATAAGGCCATAAACATGTTTGTCTTAGTCTTCTATCAAAAGTTACAGCTATTTCTATGAAGTTGTACAAAAACGCTTTCTTTCGCCAAGACAGTGCGTTTCTCACTGTTACATGCATTTGAATGGGGAACTCGACCGAAACAAAGTATAGGTTTTCATTATGTGAATAACTTGGAAATCTTAGCTCAAACAGCTGCAAAACCTGTTTGCCCAGCACGGGAACCTTGAGTTCTATAAGATAAAGCCATAAACATGTGTATCCGAGTCTTCTATCAAAAGTTACAGCTATTCATATGAAGTTGTACAAAAACGCTTTCTTTCGCCAAGACAGTGCGTTTCTCACTGTTACATGCATTTGAATGGGGAACTCGACCGAAACAAAGTATAGGTTTTCATTATGTGAATAACTTGGAAATCTTAGCTCAAACAGCTGCAAAACCTGTTTTCCCAGCACGGAGACCTTGAGTTCTATAATATAAGGCCATAAACATGTTTGTCTGAGTCTTCTATCAAAAGTTACAGCTATTTCTATGAAGTTGTACAAAAACGCTTTCTTTCGCCAAGACAGTGCGTTTCTCACTGTTACATGCATTTGAATGGGGAACTCGACCGAAACAAAGTATAGGTTTTCATTATGTGAATAACTTGGAAATCTTAGCTCAAACAGCTGCAAAACCTGTTTTCCCAGCACGGGAACCTTGAGTTCTATAAGATAAAGCCATAAACATGTGTATCCGAGGCTTCTATCAAAAGTTACAGCTATTTCTATGAAGTTGTACAAAAACGCTTTCTTTCGCCAAGACAGTGCGTTTCTCACTGTTACATGCATTTGAATGGGGAACTCGACCGAAACAAAGTATAGGTTTTCATTATGTGAATAACTTGGAAATCTTAGCTCAAACAGCTGCAAAACCTGTTTTCCCAGCACGGGAACCTTGAGTTCTATAAGATAAAGCCATAAACATGTGTATCCGAGGCTTCTATCAAAAGTTACAGCTATTTCTATGAAGTTGTACAAAAACGCTTTCTTTCGCCAAGACAGTGCGTTTCTCACTGTTACATGCATTTGAATGGGGAACTCGACCGAAACAAAGTATAGGTTTTCATTATGTGAATAACTTGGAAATCTTAGCTCAAACAGCTGCAAAACCTGTTTTCCCAGCACGGGAACCTTGAGTTCTATAAGATAAAGCCATAAACATGTGTATCCGAGTCTTCTATCAAAAGTTACAGCTATTCATATGAAGTTGTACAAAAACGCTTTCTTTCGCCAAGACAGTGCGTTTCTCACTGTTACATGCATTTGAATGGGGAACTCGACCGAAACAAAGTATAGGTTTTCATTATGTGAATAACTTGGAATTCTTAGCTCAAACAGCTGCAAAACCTGTTTTCCCAGCACGGGGACCTTGAGTTCTATAATATAAGGCCATAAACATGTTTGTCTTAGTCTTCTATCAAAAGTTACAGCTATTTCTATGAAGTTGTACAAAAACGCTTTCTTTCGCCAAGACAGTGCGTTTCTCACTGTTACATGCATTTGAATGGGGAACTCGACCGAAACAAAGTATAGGTTTTCATTATGTGAATAACTTGGAAATCTTAGCTCAAACAGCTGCAAAACCTGTTTGCCCAGCACGGGAACCTTGAGTTCTATAAGATAAAGCCATAAACATGTGTATCCGAGTCTTCTATCAAAAGTTACAGCTATTTCTATGAAGTTGTACAAAAACGCTTAATTTCGCCAAGACAGTGCGTTTCTCACTGTTACATGCATTTGAATGGGGAACTCGACCGAAACAAAGTATAGGTTTTCATTATGTGAATAACTTGGAAATCTTAGCTCAAACAGCTGCAAAACCTGTTTTCCCAGCACGGAGACCTTGAGTTCTATAATATAAGGCCATAAACATGTTTGTCTGAGTCTTCTATCAAAAGTTACAGCTATTTCTATGAAGTTGTACAAAAACGCTTTCTTTCGCCAAGACAGTGCGTTTCTCACTGTTACATGCATTTGAATGGGGAACTCGACCGAAACAAAGTATAGGTTTTCATTATGTGAATAACTTGGAAATCTTAGCTCAAACAGCTGCAAAACCTGTTTTCCCAGCACGGGAACCTTGAGTTCTATAAGATAAAGCCATAAACATGTGTATCCGAGGCTTCTATCAAAAGTTACAGCTATTTCTATGAAGTTGTACAAAAACGCTTTCTTTCGCCAAGACAGTGCGTTTCTCACTGTTACATGCATTTGAATGGGGAACTCGACCGAAACAAAGTATAGGTTTTCATTATGTGAATAACTTGGAAATCTTAGCTCAAACAGCTGCAAAACCTGTTTTCCCAGCACGGGAACCTTGAGTTCTATAAGATAAAGCCATAAACATGTGTATCCGAGTCTTCTATCAAAAGTTACAGCTATTCATATGAAGTTGTACAAAAACGCTTTCTTTCGCCAAGACAGTGCGTTTCTCACTGTTACATGCATTTGAATGGGGAACTCGACCGAAACAAAGTATAGGTTTTCATTATGTGAATAACTTGGAATTCTTAGCTCAAACAGCTGCAAAACCTGTTTTCCCAGCACGGGGACCTTGAGTTCTATAATATAAGGCCATAAACATGTTTGTCTTAGTCTTCTATCAAAAGTTACAGCTATTTCTATGAAGTTGTACAAAAACGCTTTCTTTCGCCAAGACAGTGCGTTTCTCACTGTTACATGCATTTGAATGGGGAACTCGACCGAAACAAAGTATAGGTTTTCATTATGTGAATAACTTGGAAATCTTAGCTCAAACAGCTGCAAAACCTGTTTGCCCAGCACGGGAACCTTGAGTTCTATAAGATAAAGCCATAAACATGTGTATCCGAGTCTTCTATCAAAAGTTACAGCTATTTCTATGAAGTTGTACAAAAACGCTTAATTTCGCCAAGACAGTGCGTTTCTCACTGTTACATGCATTTGAATGGGGAACTCGACCGAAACAAAGTATAGGTTTTCATTATGTGAATAACTTGGAAATCTTAGCTCAAACAGCTGCAAAACCTGTTTTCCCAGCACGGAGACCTTGAGTTCTATAATATAAGGCCATAAACATGTTTGTCTGAGTCTTCTATCAAAAGTTACAGCTATTTCTATGAAGTTGTACAAAAACGCTTTCTTTCGCCAAGACAGTGCGTTTCTCACTGTTACATGCATTTGAATGGGGAACTCGACCGAAACAAAGTATAGGTTTTCATTATGTGAATAACTTGGAAATCTTAGCTCAAACAGCTGCAAAACCTGTTTTCCCAGCACGGGAACCTTGAGTTCTATAAGATAAAGCCATAAACATGTGTATCCGAGTCTTCTATCAAAAGTTACAGCTATTTCTATGAAGTTGTACAAAAACGCTTTCTTTCGCCAAGACAGTGCGTTTCTCACTGTTACATGCATTTGAATGGGGAACTCGACCGAAACAAAGTATAGGTTTTCATTATGTGAATAACTTGGAAATCTTAGCTCAAACAGCTGCAAAACCTGTTTTCCCAGCACGGGAACCTTGAGTTCTATAAGATAAAGCCATAAACATGTGTATCCGAGTCTTCTATCAAAAGTTACAGCTATTCATATGAAGTTGTACAAAAACGCTTTCTTTCGCCAAGACAGTGCGTTTCTCACTGTTACATGCATTTGAATGGGGAACTCGACCGAAACAAAGTATAGGTTTTCATTATGTGAATAACTTGGAATTCTTAGCTCAAACAGCTGCAAAACCTGTTTTCCCAGCACGGGGACCTTGAGTTCTATAATATAAGGCCATAAACATGTTTGTCTTAGTCTTCTATCAAAAGTTACAGCTATTTCTATGAAGTTGTACAAAAACGCTTTCTTTCGCCAAGACAGTGCGTTTCTCACTGTTACATGCATTTGAATGGGGAACTCGACCGAAACAAAGTATAGGTTTTCATTATGTGAATAACTTGGAAATCTTAGCTCAAACAGCTGCAAAACCTGTTTGCCCAGCACGGGAACCTTGAGTTCTATAAGATAAAGCCATAAACATGTGTATCCGAGTCTTCTATCAAAAGTTACAGCTATTCATATGAAGTTGTACAAAAACGCTTTCTTTCGCCAAGACAGTGCGTTTCTCACTGTTACATGCATTTGAATGGGGAACTCGACCGAAACAAAGTATAGGTTTTCATTATGTGAATAACTTGGAAATCTTAGCTCAAACAGCTGCAAAACCTGTTTTCCCAGCACGGAGACCTTGAGTTCTATAATATAAGGCCATAAACATGTTTGTCTGAGTCTTCTATCAAAAGTTACAGCTATTTCTATGAAGTTGTACAAAAACGCTTTCTTTCGCCAAGACAGTGCGTTTCTCACTGTTACATGCATTTGAATGGGGAACTCGACCGAAACAAAGTATAGGTTTTCATTATGTGAATAACTTGGAAATCTTAGCTCAAACAGCTGCAAAACCTGTTTTCCCAGCACGGGAACCTTGAGTTCTATAAGATAAAGCCATAAACATGTGTATCCGAGGCTTCTATCAAAAGTTACAGCTATTTCTATGAAGTTGTACAAAAACGCTTTCTTTCGCCAAGACAGT
The DNA here is from genome assembly GCF_057381845.1 of Rhamphochromis longiceps. NCBI lineage: Eukaryota > Metazoa > Chordata > Actinopteri > Cichliformes > Cichlidae > Rhamphochromis > Rhamphochromis longiceps. The sequence goes on along the minus strand of NC_140564.1, from coordinate 7,613,971 downwards.
GCGTTTCTCACTGTTACATGCATTTGAATGGGGAACTCGACCGAAACAAAGTATAGGTTTTCATTATGTGAATAACTTGGAAATCTTAGCTCAAACAGCTGCAAAACCTGTTTTCCCAGCACGGGAACCTTGAGTTCTATAAGATAAAGCCATAAACATGTGTATCCGAGGCTTCTATCAAAAGTTACAGCTATTTCTATGAAGTTGTACAAAAACGCTTTCTTTCGCCAAGACAGTGCGTTTCTCACTGTTACATGCATTTGAATGGGGAACTCGACCGAAACAAAGTATAGGTTTTCATTATGTGAATAACTTGGAAATCTTAGCTCAAACAGCTGCAAAACCTGTTTTCCCAGCACGGGAACCTTGAGTTCTATAAGATAAAGCCATAAACATGTGTATCCGAGGCTTCTATCAAAAGTTACAGCTATTTCTATGAAGTTGTACAAAAACGCTTTCTTTCGCCAAGACAGTGCGTTTCTCACTGTTACATGCATTTGAATGGGGAACTCGACCGAAACAAAGTATAGGTTTTCATTATGTGAATAACTTGGAAATCTTAGCTCAAACAGCTGCAAAACCTGTTTTCCCAGCACGGGAACCTTGAGTTCTATAAGATAAAGCCATAAACATGTGTATCCGAGTCTTCTATCAAAAGTTACAGCTATTCATATGAAGTTGTACAAAAACGCTTTCTTTCGCCAAGACAGTGCGTTTCTCACTGTTACATGCATTTGAATGGGGAACTCGACCGAAACAAAGTATAGGTTTTCATTATGTGAATAACTTGGAATTCTTAGCTCAAACAGCTGCAAAACCTGTTTTCCCAGCACGGGGACCTTGAGTTCTATAATATAAGGCCATAAACATGTTTGTCTTAGTCTTCTATCAAAAGTTACAGCTATTTCTATGAAGTTGTACAAAAACGCTTTCTTTCGCCAAGACAGTGCGTTTCTCACTGTTACATGCATTTGAATGGGGAACTCGACCGAAACAAAGTATAGGTTTTCATTATGTGAATAACTTGGAAATCTTAGCTCAAACAGCTGCAAAACCTGTTTGCCCAGCACGGGAACCTTGAGTTCTATAAGATAAAGCCATAAACATGTGTATCCGAGTCTTCTATCAAAAGTTACAGCTATTTCTATGAAGTTGTACAAAAACGCTTAATTTCGCCAAGACAGTGCGTTTCTCACTGTTACATGCATTTGAATGGGGAACTCGACCGAAACAAAGTATAGGTTTTCATTATGTGAATAACTTGGAAATCTTAGCTCAAACAGCTGCAAAACCTGTTTTCCCAGCACGGAGACCTTGAGTTCTATAATATAAGGCCATAAACATGTTTGTCTGAGTCTTCTATCAAAAGTTACAGCTATTTCTATGAAGTTGTACAAAAACGCTTTCTTTCGCCAAGACAGTGCGTTTCTCACTGTTACATGCATTTGAATGGGGAACTCGACCGAAACAAAGTATAGGTTTTCATTATGTGAATAACTTGGAAATCTTAGCTCAAACAGCTGCAAAACCTGTTTTCCCAGCACGGGAACCTTGAGTTCTATAAGATAAAGCCATAAACATGTGTATCCGAGGCTTCTATCAAAAGTTACAGCTATTTCTATGAAGTTGTACAAAAACGCTTTCTTTCGCCAAGACAGTGCGTTTCTCACTGTTACATGCATTTGAATGGGGAACTCGACCGAAACAAAGTATAGGTTTTCATTATGTGAATAACTTGGAAATCTTAGCTCAAACAGCTGCAAAACCTGTTTTCCCAGCACGGGAACCTTGAGTTCTATAAGATAAAGCCATAAACATGTGTATCCGAGTCTTCTATCAAAAGTTACAGCTATTCATATGAAGTTGTACAAAAACGCTTTCTTTCGCCAAGACAGTGCGTTTCTCACTGTTACATGCATTTGAATGGGGAACTCGACCGAAACAAAGTATAGGTTTTCATTATGTGAATAACTTGGAATTCTTAGCTCAAACAGCTGCAAAACCTGTTTTCCCAGCACGGGGACCTTGAGTTCTATAATATAAGGCCATAAACATGTTTGTCTTAGTCTTCTATCAAAAGTTACAGCTATTTCTATGAAGTTGTACAAAAACGCTTTCTTTCGCCAAGACAGTGCGTTTCTCACTGTTACATGCATTTGAATGGGGAACTCGACCGAAACAAAGTATAGGTTTTCATTATGTGAATAACTTGGAAATCTTAGCTCAAACAGCTGCAAAACCTGTTTGCCCAGCACGGGAACCTTGAGTTCTATAAGATAAAGCCATAAACATGTGTATCCGAGTCTTCTATCAAAAGTTACAGCTATTTCTATGAAGTTGTACAAAAACGCTTAATTTCGCCAAGACAGTGCGTTTCTCACTGTTACATGCATTTGAATGGGGAACTCGACCGAAACAAAGTATAGGTTTTCATTATGTGAATAACTTGGAAATCTTAGCTCAAACAGCTGCAAAACCTGTTTTCCCAGCACGGAGACCTTGAGTTCTATAATATAAGGCCATAAACATGTTTGTCTGAGTCTTCTATCAAAAGTTACAGCTATTTCTATGAAGTTGTACAAAAACGCTTTCTTTCGCCAAGACAGTGCGTTTCTCACTGTTACATGCATTTGAATGGGGAACTCGACCGAAACAAAGTATAGGTTTTCATTATGTGAATAACTTGGAAATCTTAGCTCAAACAGCTGCAAAACCTGTTTTCCCAGCACGGGAACCTTGAGTTCTATAAGATAAAGCCATAAACATGTGTATCCGAGTCTTCTATCAAAAGTTACAGCTATTTCTATGAAGTTGTACAAAAACGCTTTCTTTCGCCAAGACAGTGCGTTTCTCACTGTTACATGCATTTGAATGGGGAACTCGACCGAAACAAAGTATAGGTTTTCATTATGTGAATAACTTGGAAATCTTAGCTCAAACAGCTGCAAAACCTGTTTTCCCAGCACGGGAACCTTGAGTTCTATAAGATAAAGCCATAAACATGTGTATCCGAGTCTTCTATCAAAAGTTACAGCTATTCATATGAAGTTGTACAAAAACGCTTTCTTTCGCCAAGACAGTGCGTTTCTCACTGTTACATGCATTTGAATGGGGAACTCGACCGAAACAAAGTATAGGTTTTCATTATGTGAATAACTTGGAATTCTTAGCTCAAACAGCTGCAAAACCTGTTTTCCCAGCACGGGGACCTTGAGTTCTATAATATAAGGCCATAAACATGTTTGTCTTAGTCTTCTATCAAAAGTTACAGCTATTTCTATGAAGTTGTACAAAAACGCTTTCTTTCGCCAAGACAGTGCGTTTCTCACTGTTACATGCATTTGAATGGGGAACTCGACCGAAACAAAGTATAGGTTTTCATTATGTGAATAACTTGGAAATCTTAGCTCAAACAGCTGCAAAACCTGTTTGCCCAGCACGGGAACCTTGAGTTCTATAAGATAAAGCCATAAACATGTGTATCCGAGTCTTCTATCAAAAGTTACAGCTATTCATATGAAGTTGTACAAAAACGCTTTCTTTCGCCAAGACAGTGCGTTTCTCACTGTTACATGCATTTGAATGGGGAACTCGACCGAAACAAAGTATAGGTTTTCATTATGTGAATAACTTGGAAATCTTAGCTCAAACAGCTGCAAAACCTGTTTTCCCAGCACGGAGACCTTGAGTTCTATAATATAAGGCCATAAACATGTTTGTCTGAGTCTTCTATCAAAAGTTACAGCTATTTCTATGAAGTTGTACAAAAACGCTTTCTTTCGCCAAGACAGTGCGTTTCTCACTGTTACATGCATTTGAATGGGGAACTCGACCGAAACAAAGTATAGGTTTTCATTATGTGAATAACTTGGAAATCTTAGCTCAAACAGCTGCAAAACCTGTTTTCCCAGCACGGGAACCTTGAGTTCTATAAGATAAAGCCATAAACATGTGTATCCGAGGCTTCTATCAAAAGTTACAGCTATTTCTATGAAGTTGTACAAAAACGCTTTCTTTCGCCAAGACAGTGCGTTTCTCACTGTTACATGCATTTGAATGGGGAACTCGACCGAAACAAAGTATAGGTTTTCATTATGTGAATAACTTGGAAATCTTAGCTCAAACAGCTGCAAAACCTGTTTTCCCAGCACGGGAACCTTGAGTTCTATAAGATAAAGCCATAAACATGTGTATCCGAGGCTTCTATCAAAAGTTACAGCTATTTCTATGAAGTTGTACAAAAACGCTTTCTTTCGCCAAGACAGTGCGTTTCTCACTGTTACATGCATTTGAATGGGGAACTCGACCGAAACAAAGTATAGGTTTTCATTATGTGAATAACTTGGAAATCTTAGCTCAAACAGCTGCAAAACCTGTTTTCCCAGCACGGGAACCTTGAGTTCTATAAGATAAAGCCATAAACATGTGTATCCGAGTCTTCTATCAAAAGTTACAGCTATTCATATGAAGTTGTACAAAAACGCTTTCTTTCGCCAAGACAGTGCGTTTCTCACTGTTACATGCATTTGAATGGGGAACTCGACCGAAACAAAGTATAGGTTTTCATTATGTGAATAACTTGGAATTCTTAGCTCAAACAGCTGCAAAACCTGTTTTCCCAGCACGGGGACCTTGAGTTCTATAATATAAGGCCATAAACATGTTTGTCTTAGTCTTCTATCAAAAGTTACAGCTATTTCTATGAAGTTGTACAAAAACGCTTTCTTTCGCCAAGACAGTGCGTTTCTCACTGTTACATGCATTTGAATGGGGAACTCGACCGAAACAAAGTATAGGTTTTCATTATGTGAATAACTTGGAAATCTTAGCTCAAACAGCTGCAAAACCTGTTTGCCCAGCACGGGAACCTTGAGTTCTATAAGATAAAGCCATAAACATGTGTATCCGAGTCTTCTATCAAAAGTTACAGCTATTTCTATGAAGTTGTACAAAAACGCTTAATTTCGCCAAGACAGTGCGTTTCTCACTGTTACATGCATTTGAATGGGGAACTCGACCGAAAAAAAGTATAGGTTTTCATTATGTGAATAACTTGGAAATCTTAGCTCAAACAGCTGCAAAACCTGTTTTCCCAGCACGGAGACCTTGAGTTCTATAATATAAGGCCATAAACATGTTTGTCTGAGTCTTCTATCAAAAGTTACAGCTATTTCTATGAAGTTGTACAAAAACGCTTTCTTTCGCCAAGACAGTGCGTTTCTCACTGTTACATGCATTTGAATGGGGAACTCGACCGAAACAAAGTATAGGTTTTCATTATGTGAATAACTTGGAAATCTTAGCTCAAACAGCTGCAAAACCTGTTTTCCCAGCACGGGAACCTTGAGTTCTATAAGATAAAGCCATAAACATGTGTATCCGAGTCTTCTATCAAAAGTTACAGCTATTCATATGAAGTTGTACAAAAACGCTTAATTTCGCCAAGACAGTGCGTTTCTCACTGTTACATGCATTTGAATGGGGAACTCGACCGAAACAAAGTATAGGTTTTCATTATGTGAATAACTTGGAAATCTTAGCTCAAACAGCTGCAAAACCTGTTTTCCCAGCACGGGAACCTTGAGTTCTATAAGATAAAGCCATAAACATGTGTATCCGAGGCTTCTATCAAAAGTTACAGCTATTTCTATGAAGTTGTACAAAAACGCTTTCTTTCGCCAAGACAGTGCGTTTCTCACTGTTACATGCATTTGAATGGGGAACTCGACCGAAACAAAGTATAGGTTTTCATTATGTGAATAACTTGGAAATCTTAGCTCAAACAGCTGCAAAACCTGTTTTCCCAGCACGGGAACCTTGAGTTCTATAAGATAAAGCCATAAACATGTGTATCCGAGTCTTCTATCAAAAGTTACAGCTATTCATATGAAGTTGTACAAAAACGCTTTCTTTCGCCAAGACAGTGCGTTTCTCACTGTTACATGCATTTGAATGGGGAACTCGACCGAAACAAAGTATAGGTTTTCATTATGTGAATAACTTGGAATTCTTAGCTCAAACAGCTGCAAAACCTGTTTTCCCAGCACGGGGACCTTGAGTTCTATAATATAAGGCCATAAACATGTTTGTCTTAGTCTTCTATCAAAAGTTACAGCTATTTCTATGAAGTTGTACAAAAACGCTTTCTTTCGCCAAGACAGTGCGTTTCTCACTGTTACATGCATTTGAATGGGGAACTCGACCGAAACAAAGTATAGGTTTTCATTATGTGAATAACTTGGAAATCTTAGCTCAAACAGCTGCAAAACCTGTTTGCCCAGCACGGGAACCTTGAGTTCTATAAGATAAAGCCATAAACATGTGTATCCGAGTCTTCTATCAAAAGTTACAGCTATTCATATGAAGTTGTACAAAAACGCTTTCTTTCGCCAAGACAGTGCGTTTCTCACTGTTACATGCATTTGAATGGGGAACTCGACCGAAACAAAGTATAGGTTTTCATTATGTGAATAACTTGGAAATCTTAGCTCAAACAGCTGCAAAACCTGTTTTCCCAGCACGGAGACCTTGAGTTCTATAATATAAGGCCATAAACATGTTTGTCTGAGTCTTCTATCAAAAGTTACAGCTATTTCTATGAAGTTGTACAAAAACGCTTTCTTTCGCCAAGACAGTGCGTTTCTCACTGTTACATGCATTTGAATGGGGAACTCGACCGAAACAAAGTATAGGTTTTCATTATGTGAATAACTTGGAAATCTTAGCTCAAACAGCTGCAAAACCTGTTTTCCCAGCACGGGAACCTTGAGTTCTATAAGATAAAGCCATAAACATGTGTATCCGAGGCTTCTATCAAAAGTTACAGCTATTTCTATGAAGTTGTACAAAAACGCTTTCTTTCGCCAAGACAGTGCGTTTCTCACTGTTACATGCATTTGAATGGGGAACTCGACCGAAACAAAGTATAGGTTTTCATTATGTGAATAACTTGGAAATCTTAGCTCAAACAGCTGCAAAACCTGTTTTCCCAGCACGGGAACCTTGAGTTCTATAAGATAAAGCCATAAACATGTGTATCCGAGTCTTCTATCAAAAGTTACAGCTATTCATATGAAGTTGTACAAAAACGCTTTCTTTCGCCAAGACAGTGCGTTTCTCACTGTTACATGCATTTGAATGGGGAACTCGACCGAAACAAAGTATAGGTTTTCATTATGTGAATAACTTGGAATTCTTAGCTCAAACAGCTGCAAAACCTGTTTTCCCAGCACGGGGACCTTGAGTTCTATAATATAAGGCCATAAACATGTTTGTCTTAGTCTTCTATCAAAAGTTACAGCTATTTCTATGAAGTTGTACAAAAACGCTTTCTTTCGCCAAGACAGTGCGTTTCTCACTGTTACATGCATTTGAATGGGGAACTCCACCGAAACAAAGTATAGGTTTTCATTATGTGAATAACTTGGAAATCTTAGCTCAAACAGCTGCAAAACCTGTTTGCCCAGCACGGGAACCTTGAGTTCTATAAGATAAAGCCATAAACATGTGTATCCGAGTCTTCTATCAAAAGTTACAGCTATTCATATGAAGTTGTACAAAAACGCTTTCTTTCGCCAAGACAGTGCGTTTCTCACTGTTACATGCATTTGAATGGGGAACTCGACCGAAACAAAGTATAGGTTTTCATTATGTGAATAACTTGGAAATCTTAGCTCAAACAGCTGCAAAACCTGTTTTCCCAGCACGGAGACCTTGAGTTCTATAATATAAGGCCATAAACATGTTTGTCTGAGTCTTCTATCAAAAGTTACAGCTATTTCTATGAAGTTGTACAAAAACGCTTTCTTTCGCCAAGACAGTGCGTTTCTCACTGTTACATGCATTTGAATGGGGAACTCGACCGAAACAAAGTATAGGTTTTCATTATGTGAATAACTTGGAAATCTTAGCTCAAACAGCTGCAAAACCTGTTTTCCCAGCACGGGAACCTTGAGTTCTATAAGATAAAGCCATAAACATGTGTATCCGAGGCTTCTATCAAAAGTTACAGCTATTTCTATGAAGTTGTACAAAAACGCTTTCTTTCGCCAAGACAGTGCGTTTCTCACTGTTACATGCATTTGAATGGGGAACTCGACCGAAACAAAGTATAGGTTTTCATTATGTGAATAACTTGGAAATCTTAGCTCAAACAGCTGCAAAACCTGTTTTCCCAGCACGGGAACCTTGAGTTCTATAAGATAAAGCCATAAACATGTGTATCCGAGTCTTCTATCAAAAGTTACAGCTATTCATATGAAGTTGTACAAAAACGCTTTCTTTCGCCAAGACAGTGCGTTTCTCACTGTTACATGCATTTGAATGGGGAACTCGACCGAAACAAAGTATAGGTTTTCATTATGTGAATAACTTGGAATTCTTAGCTCAAACAGCTGCAAAACCTGTTTTCCCAGCACGGGGACCTTGAGTTCTATAATATAAGGCCATAAACATGTTTGTCTTAGTCTTCTATCAAAAGTTACAGCTATTTCTATGAAGTTGTACAAAAACGCTTTCTTTCGCCAAGACAGTGCGTTTCTCACTGTTACATGCATTTGAATGGGGAACTCGACCGAAACAAAGTATAGGTTTTCATTATGTGAATAACTTGGAAATCTTAGCTCAAACAGCTGCAAAACCTGTTTGCCCAGCACGGGAACCTTGAGTTCTATAAGATAAAGCCATAAACATGTGTATCCGAGTCTTCTATCAAAAGTTACAGCTATTTCTATGAAGTTGTACAAAAACGCTTAATTTCGCCAAGACAGTGCGTTTCTCACTGTTACATGCATTTGAATGGGGAACTCGACCGAAACAAAGTATAGGTTTTCATTATGTGAATAACTTGGAAATCTTAGCTCAAACAGCTGCAAAACCTGTTTTCCCAGCACGGAGACCTTGAGTTCTATAATATAAGGCCATAAACATGTTTGTCTGAGTCTTCTATCAAAAGTTACAGCTATTTCTATGAAGTTGTACAAAAACGCTTTCTTTCGCCAAGACAGTGCGTTTCTCACTGTTACATGCATTTGAATGGGGAACTCGACCGAAACAAAGTATAGGTTTTCATTATGTGAATAACTTGGAAATCTTAGCTCAAACAGCTGCAAAACCTGTTTTCCCAGCACGGGAACCTTGAGTTCTATAAGATAAAGCCATAAACATGTGTATCCGAGTCTTCTATCAAAAGTTACAGCTATTTCTATGAAGTTGTACAAAAACGCTTTCTTTCGCCAAGACAGTGCGTTTCTCACTGTTACATGCATTTGAATGGGGAACTCGACCGAAACAAAGTATAGGTTTTCATTACGTGAATAACTTGGAAATCTTAGCTCAAACAGCTGCAAAACCTGTTTTCCCAGCACGGGAACCTTGAGTTCTATAAGATAAAGCCATAAACATGTGTATCCGAGTCTTCTATCAAAAGTTACAGCTATTCATATGAAGTTGTACAAAAACGCTTAATTTCGCCAAGACAGTGCGTTTCTCACTGTTACATGCATTTGAATGGGGAACTCGACCGAAACAAAGTATAGGTTTTCATTATGTGAATAACTTGGAAATCTTAGCTCAAACAGCTGCAAAACCTGTTTTCCCAGCACGGGAACCTTGAGTTCTATAAGATAAAGCCATAAACATGTGTATCCGAGGCTTCTATCAAAAGTTACAGCTATTTCTATGAAGTTGTACAAAAACGCTTTCTTTCGCCAAGACAGTGCGTTTCTCACTGTTACATGCATTTGAATGGGGAACTCGACCGAAACAAAGTATAGGTTTTCATTATGTGAATAACTTGGAAATCTTAGCTCAAACAGCTGCAAAACCTGTTTTCCCAGCACGGGAACCTTGAGTTCTATAAGATAAAGCCATAAACATGTGTATCCGAGTCTTCTATCAAAAGTTACAGCTATTCATATGAAGTTGTACAAAAACGCTTTCTTTCGCCAAGACAGTGCGTTTCTCACTGTTACATGCATTTGAATGGGGAACTCGACCGAAACAAAGTATAGGTTTTCATTATGTGAATAACTTGGAATTCTTAGCTCAAACAGCTGCAAAACCTGTTTTCCCAGCACGGGGACCTTGAGTTCTATAATATAAGGCCATAAACATGTTTGTCTTAGTCTTCTATCAAAAGTTACAGCTATTTCTATGAAGTTGTACAAAAACGCTTTCTTTCGCCAAGACAGTGCGTTTCTCACTGTTACATGCATTTGAATGGGGAACTCGACCGAAACAAAGTATAGGTTTTCATTATGTGAATAACTTGGAAATCTTAGCTCAAACAGCTGCAAAACCTGTTTGCCCAGCACGGGAACCTTGAGTTCTATAAGATAAAGCCATAAACATGTGTATCCGAGTCTTCTATCAAAAGTTACAGCTATTTCTATGAAGTTGTACAAAAACGCTTTCTTTCGCCAAGACAGTGCGTTTCTCACTGTTACATGCATTTGAATGGGGAACTCGACCGAAACAAAGTATAGGTTTTCATTATGTGAATAACTTGGAAATCTTAGCTCAAACAGCTGCAAAACCTGTTTTCCCAGCACGGGAACCTTGAGTTCTATAAGATAAAGCCATAAACATGTGTATCCGAGGCTTCTATCAAAAGTTACAGCTATTTCTATGAAGTTGTACAAAAACGCTTTCTTTCGCCAAGACAGTGCGTTTCTCACTGTTACATGCATTTGAATGGGGAACTCGACCGAAACAAAGTATAGGTTTTCATTATGTGAATAACTTGGAAATCTTAGCTCAAACAGCTGCAAAACCTGTTTTCCCAGCACGGGAACCTTGAGTTCTATAAGATAAAGCCATAAACATGTGTATCCGAGTCTTCTATCAAAAGTTACAGCTATTCATATGAAGTTGTACAAAAACGCTTTCTTTCGCCAAGACAGTGCGTTTCTCACTGTTACATGCATTTGAATGGGGAACTCGACCGAAACAAAGTATAGGTTTTCATTATGTGAATAACTTGGAATTCTTAGCTCAAACAGCTGCAAAACCTGTTTTCCCAGCACGGGGACCTTGAGTTCTATAATATAAGGCCATAAACATGTTTGTCTGAGTCTTCTATCAAAAGTTACAGCTATTTCTATGAAGTTGTACAAAAACGCTTAATTTCGCCAAGACAGTGCGTTTCTCACTGTTACATGCATTTGAATGGGGAACTCGACCGAAACAAAGTATAGGTTTTCATTATGTGAATAACTTGGAAATCTTAGCTCAAACAGCTGCAAAACCTGTTTTCCCAGCACGGAGACCTTGAGTTCTATAATATAAGGCCATAAACATGTTTGTCTGAGTCTTCTATCAAAAGTTACAGCTATTTCTATGAAGTTGTACAAAAACGCTTTCTTTCGCCAAGACAGTGCGTTTCTCACTGTTACATGCATTTGAATGGGGAACTCGACCGAAACAAAGTATAGGTTTTCATTATGTGAATAACTTGGAAATCTTAGCTCAAACAGCTGCAAAACCTGTTTTCCCAGCACGGGAACCTTGAGTTCTATAAGATAAAGCCATAAACATGTGTATCCGAGTCTTCTATCAAAAGTTACAGCTATTTCTATGAAGTTGTACAAAAACGCTTTCTTTCGCCAAGACAGTGCGTTTCTCACTGTTACATGCATTTGAATGGGGAACTCGACCGAAACAAAGTATAGGTTTTCATTACGTGAATAACTTGGAAATCTTAGCTCAAACAGCTGCAAAACCTGTTTTCCCAGCACGGGAACCTTGAGTTCTATAAGATAAAGCCATAAACATGTGTATCCGAGTCTTCTATCAAAAGTTACAGCTATTCATATGAAGTTGTACAAAAACGCTTTCTTTCGCCAAGACAGTGCGTTTCTCACTGTTACATGCATTTGAATGGGGAACTCGACCGAAACAAAGTATAGGTTTTCATTATGTGAATAACTTGGAATTCTTAGCTCAAACAGCTGCAAAACCTGTTTGCCCAGCACGGGAACCTTGAGTTCTATAAGATAAAGCCATAAACATGTGTATCCGAGTCTTCTATCAAAAGTTACAGCTATTTCTATGAAGTTGTACAAAAACGCTTAATTTCGCCAAGACAGTGCGTTTCTCACTGTTACATGCATTTGAATGGGGAACTCGACCGAAACAAAGTATAGGTTTTCATTATGTGAATAACTTGGAAATCTTAGCTCAAACAGCTGCAAAACCTGTTTTCCCAGCACGGAGACCTTGAGTTCTATAATATAAGGCCATAAACATGTTTGTCTGAGTCTTCTATCAAAAGTTACAGCTATTTCTATGAAGTTGTACAAAAACGCTTTCTTTCGCCAAGACAGTGCGTTTCTCACTGTTACATGCATTTGAATGGGGAACTCGACCGAAACAAAGTATAGGTTTTCATTATGTGAATAACTTGGAAATCTTAGCTCAAACAGCTGCAAAACCTGTTTTCCCAGCACGGGAACCTTGAGTTCTATAAGATAAAGCCATAAACATGTGTATCCGAGGCTTCTATCAAAAGTTACAGCTATTTCTATGAAGTTGTACAAAAACGCTTTCTTTCGCCAAGACAGTGCGTTTCTCACTGTTACATGCATTTGAATGGGGAACTCGACCGAAACAAAGTATAGGTTTTCATTATGTGAATAACTTGGAAATCTTAGCTCAAACAGCTGCAAAACCTGTTTTCCCAGCACGGGAACCTTGAGTTCTATAAGATAAAGCCATAAACATGTGTATCCGAGTCTTCTATCAAAAGTTACAGCTATTTCTATGAAGTTGTACAAAAACGCTTAATTTCGCCAAGACAGTGCGTTTCTCACTGTTACATGCATTTGAATGGGGAACTCGACCGAAACAAAGTATAGGTTTTCATTATGTGAATAACTTGGAAATCTTAGCTCAAACAGCTGCAAAACCTGTTTTCCCAGCACGGAGACCTTGAGTTCTATAATATAAGGCCATAAACATGTTTGTCTGAGTCTTCTATCAAAAGTTACAGCTATTTCTATGAAGTTGTACAAAAACGCTTTCTTTCGCCAAGACAGTGCGTTTCTCACTGTTACATGCATTTGAATGGGGAACTCGACCGAAACAAAGTATAGGTTTTCATTATGTGAATAACTTGGAAATCTTAGCTCAAACAGCTGCAAAACCTGTTTTCCCAGCACGGGAACCTTGAGTTCTATAAGATAAAGCCATAAACATGTGTATCCGAGTCTTCTATCAAAAGTTACAGCTATTTCTATGAAGTTGTACAAAAACGCTTTCTTTCGCCAAGACAGTGCGTTTCTCACTGTTACATGCATTTGAATGGGGAACTCGACCGAAACAAAGTATAGGTTTTCATTACGTGAATAACTTGGAAATCTTAGCTCAAACAGCTGCAAAACCTGTTTTCCCAGCACGGGAACCTTGAGTTCTATAAGATAAAGCCATAAACATGTGTATCCGAGTCTTCTATCAAAAGTTACAGCTATTCATATGAAGTTGTACAAAAACGCTTTCTTTCGCCAAGACAGTGCGTTTCTCACTGTTACATGCATTTGAATGGGGAACTCGACCGAAACAAAGTATAGGTTTTCATTATGTGAATAACTTGGAAATCTTAGCTCAAACAGCTGCAAAACCTGTTTTCCCAGCACGGGAACCTTGAGTTCTATAAGATAAAGCCATAAACATGTGTATCCGAGTCTTCTATCAAAAGTTACAGCTATTTCTATGAAGTTGTACAAAAACGCTTAATTTCGCCAAGACAGTGCGTTTCTCACTGTTACATGCATTTGAATGGGGAACTCGACCGAAACAAAGTATAGGTTTTCATTATGTGAATAACTTGGAAATCTTAGCTCAAACAGCTGCAAAACCTGTTTTCCCAGCACGGAGACCTTGAGTTCTATAATATAAGGCCATAAACATGTTTGTCTGAGTCTTCTATCAAAAGTTACAGCTATTTCTATGAAGTTGTACAAAAACGCTTTCTTTCGCCAAGACAGTGCGTTTCTCACTGTTACATGCATTTGAATGGGGAACTCGACCGAAACAAAGTATAGGTTTTCATTATGTGAATAACTTGGAAATCTTAGCTCAAACAGCTGCAAAACCTGTTTTCCCAGCACGGGAACCTTGAGTTCTATAAGATAAAGCCATAAACATGTGTATCCGAGGCTTCTATCAAAAGTTACAGCTATTTCTATGAAGTTGTACAAAAACGCTTTCTTTCGCCAAGACAGTGCGTTTCTCACTGTTACATGCATTTGAATGGGGAACTCGACCGAAACAAAGTATAGGTTTTCATTATGTGAATAACTTGGAAATCTTAGCTCAAACAGCTGCAAAACCTGTTTTCCCAGCACGGGAACCTTGAGTTCTATAAGATAAAGCCATAAACATGTGTATCCGAGTCTTCTATCAAAAGTTACAGCTATTTCTATGAAGTTGTACAAAAACGCTTAATTTCGCCAAGACAGTGCGTTTCTCACTGTTACATGCATTTGAATGGGGAACTCGACCGAAACAAAGTATAGGTTTTCATTATGTGAATAACTTGGAAATCTTAGCTCAAACAGCTGCAAAACCTGTTTTCCCAGCACGGAGACCTTGAGTTCTATAATATAAGGCCATAAACATGTTTGTCTGAGTCTTCTATCAAAAGTTACAGCTATTTCTATGAAGTTGTACAAAAACGCTTTCTTTCGCCAAGACAGTGCGTTTCTCACTGTTACATGCATTTGAATGGGGAACTCGACCGAAACAAAGTATAGGTTTTCATTATGTGAATAACTTGGAAATCTTAGCTCAAACAGCTGCAAAACCTGTTTTCCCAGCACGGGAACCTTGAGTTCTATAAGATAAAGCCATAAACATGTGTATCCGAGGCTTCTATCAAAAGTTACAGCTATTTCTATGAAGTTGTACAAAAACGCTTTCTTTCGCCAAGACAGTGCGTTTCTCACTGTTACATGCATTTGAATGGGGAACTCGACCGAAACAAAGTATAGGTTTTCATTATGTGAATAACTTGGAAATCTTAGCTCAAACAGCTGCAAAACCTGTTTTCCCAGCACGGGAACCTTGAGTTCTATAAGATAAAGCCATAAACATGTGTATCCGAGTCTTCTATCAAAAGTTACAGCTATTTCTATGAAGTTGTACAAAAACGCTTTCTTTCGCCAAGACAGTGCGTTTCTCACTGTTACATGCATTTGAATGGGGAACTCGACCGAAACAAAGTATAGGTTTTCATTACGTGAATAACTTGGAAATCTTAGCTCAAACAGCTGCAAAACCTGTTTTCCCAGCACGGGAACCTTGAGTTCTATAAGATAAAGCCATAAACATGTGTATCCGAGTCTTCTATCAAAAGTTACAGCTATTCATATGAAGTTGTACAAAAACGCTTTCTTTCGCCAAGACAGTGCGTTTCTCACTGTTACATGCATTTGAATGGGGAACTCGACCGAAACAAAGTATAGGTTTTCATTATGTGAATAACTTGGAAATCTTAGCTCAAACAGCTGCAAAACCTGTTTTCCCAGCACGGGGACCTTGAGTTCTATAATATAAGGCCATAAACATGTTTGTCTGAGTCTTCTATCAAAAGTTACAGCTATTTCTATGAAGTTGTACAAAAACGCTTTCTTTCGCCAAGACAGTGCGTTTCTCACTGTTACATGCATTTGAATGGGGAACTCGACCGAAACAAAGTATAGGTTTTCATTATGTGAATAACTTGGAAATCTTAGCTCAAACAGCTGCAAAACCTGTTTGCCCAGCACGGGAACCTTGAGTTCTATAAGATAAAGCCATAAACATGTGTATCCGAGTCTTCTATCAAAAGTTACAGCTATTTCTATGAAGTTGTACAAAAACGCTTAATTTCGCCAAGACAGTGCGTTTCTCACTGTTACATGCATTTGAATGGGGAACTCGACCGAAACAAAGTATAGGTTTTCATTATGTGAATAACTTGGAAATCTTAGCTCAAACAGCTGCAAAACCTGTTTTCCCAGCACGGAGACCTTGAGTTCTATAATATAAGGCCATAAACATGTTTGTCTGAGTCTTCTATCAAAAGTTACAGCTATTTCTATGAAGTTGTACAAAAACGCTTTCTTTCGCCAAGACAGTGCGTTTCTCACTGTTACATGCATTTGAATGGGGAACTCGACCGAAACAAAGTATAGGTTTTCATTATGTGAATAACTTGGAAATCTTAGCTCAAACAGCTGCAAAACCTGTTTTCCCAGCACGGGAACCTTGAGTTCTATAAGATAAAGCCATAAACATGTGTATCCGAGGCTTCTATCAAAAGTTACAGCTATTTCTATGAAGTTGTACAAAAACGCTTTCTTTCGCCAAGACAGTGCGTTTCTCACTGTTACATGCATTTGAATGGGGAACTCGACCGAAACAAAGTATAGGTTTTCATTATGTGAATAACTTGGAAATCTTAGCTCAAACAGCTGCAAAACCTGTTTTCCCAGCACGGGAACCTTGAGTTCTATAAGATAAAGCCATAAACATGTGTATCCGAGTCTTCTATCAAAAGTTACAGCTATTTCTATGAAGTTGTACAAAAACGCTTAATTTCGCCAAGACAGTGCGTTTCTCACTGTTACATGCATTTGAATGGGGAACTCGACCGAAACAAAGTATAGGTTTTCATTATGTGAATAACTTGGAAATCTTAGCTCAAACAGCTGCAAAACCTGTTTTCCCAGCACGGAGACCTTGAGTTCTATAATATAAGGCCATAAACATGTTTGTCTGAGTCTTCTATCAAAAGTTACAGCTATTTCTATGAAGTTGTACAAAAACGCTTTCTTTCGCCAAGACAGTGCGTTTCTCACTGTTACATGCATTTGAATGGGGAACTCGACCGAAACAAAGTATAGGTTTTCATTATGTGAATAACTTGGAAATCTTAGCTCAAACAGCTGCAAAACCTGTTTTCCCAGCACGGGAACCTTGAGTTCTATAAGATAAAGCCATAAACATGTGTATCCGAGGCTTCTATCAAAAGTTACAGCTATTTCTATGAAGTTGTACAAAAACGCTTTCTTTCGCCAAGACAGTGCGTTTCTCACTGTTACATGCATTTGAATGGGGAACTCGACCGAAACAAAGTATAGGTTTTCATTATGTGAATAACTTGGAAATCTTAGCTCAAACAGCTGCAAAACCTGTTTTCCCAGCACGGGAACCTTGAGTTCTATAAGATAAAGCCATAAACATGTGTATCCGAGTCTTCTATCAAAAGTTACAGCTATTTCTATGAAGTTGTACAAAAACGCTTAATTTCGCCAAGACAGTGCGTTTCTCACTGTTACATGCATTTGAATGGGGAACTCGACCGAAACAAAGTATAGGTTTTCATTATGTGAATAACTTGGAAATCTTAGCTCAAACAGCTGCAAAACCTGTTTTCCCAGCACGGAGACCTTGAGTTCTATAATATAAGGCCATAAACATGTTTGTCTGAGTCTTCTATCAAAAGTTACAGCTATTTCTATGAAGTTGTACAAAAACGCTTTCTTTCGCCAAGACAGTGCGTTTCTCACTGTTACATGCATTTGAATGGGGAACTCGACCGAAACAAAGTATAGGTTTTCATTATGTGAATAACTTGGAAATCTTAGCTCAAACAGCTGCAAAACCTGTTTTCCCAGCACGGAGACCTTGAGTTCTATAATATAAGGCCATAAACATGTTTGTCTGAGTCTTCTATCAAAAGTTACAGCTATTTCTATGAAGTTGTACAAAAACGCTTTCTTTCGCCAAGACAGTGCGTTTCTCACTGTTACATGCATTTGAATGGGGAACTCGACCGAAACAAAGTATAGGTTTTCATTATGTGAATAACTTGGAAATCTTAGCTCAAACAGCTGCAAAACCTGTTTCCCAGCACGGGAACCTTGAGTTCTATAAGATAAAGCCATAAACATGTGTATCCGAGGCTTCTATCAAAAGTTACAGCTATTTCTATGAAGTTGTACAAAAACGCTTTCTTTCGCCAAGACAGTGCGTTTCTCACTGTTACATGCATTTGAATGGGGAACTCGACCGAAACAAAGTATAGGTTTTCATTATGTGAATAACTTGGAAATCTTAGCTCAAACAGCTGCAAAACCTGTTTTCCCAGCACGGGAACCTTGAGTTCTATAAGATAAAGCCATAAACATGTGTATCCGAGTCTTCTATCAAAAGTTACAGCTATTTCTATGAAGTTGTACAAAAACGCTTTCTTTCGCCAAGACAGTGCGTTTCTCACTGTTACATGCATTTGAATGGGGAACTCGACCGAAACAAAGTATAGGTTTTCATTACGTGAATAACTTGGAAATCTTAGCTCAAACAGCTGCAAAACCTGTTTTCCCAGCACGGGAACCTTGAGTTCTATAAGATAAAGCCATAAACATGTGTATCCGAGTCTTCTATCAAAAGTTACAGCTATTCATATGAAGTTGTACAAAAACGCTTTCTTTCGCCAAGACAGTGCGTTTCTCACTGTTACATGCATTTGAATGGGGAACTCGACCGAAACAAAGTATAGGTTTTCATTATGTGAATAACTTGGAAATCTTAGCTCAAACAGCTGCAAAACCTGTTTTCCCAGCACGGGGACCTTGAGTTCTATAATATAAGGCCATAAACATGTTTGTCTGAGTCTTCTATCAAAAGTTACAGCTATTTCTATGAAGTTGTACAAAAACGCTTTCTTTCGCCAAGACAGTGCGTTTCTCACTGTTACATGCATTTGAATGGGGAACTCGACCGAAACAAAGTATAGGTTTTCATTATGTGAATAACTTGGAAATCTTAGCTCAAACAGCTGCAAAACCTGTTTTCCCAGCACGGAGACCTTGAGTTCTATAATATAAGGCCATAAACATGTGTATCCGAGTCTTCTATCAAAAGTTACAGCTATTTCTATGAAGTTGTACAAAAACGCTTAATTTCGCCAAGACAGTGCGTTTCTCACTGTTACATGCATTTGAATGGGGAACTCGACCGAAACAAAGTATAGGTTTTCATTATGTGAATAACTTGGAAATCTTAGCTCAAACAGCTGCAAAACCTGTTTTCCCAGCACGGAGACCTTGAGTTCTATAATATAAGGCCATAAACATGTTTGTCTGAGTCTTCTATCAAAAGTTACAGCTATTTCTATGAAGTTGTACAAAAACGCTTTCTTTCGCCAAGACAGTGCGTTTCTCACTGTTACATGCATTTGAATGGGGAACTCGACCGAAACAAAGTATAGGTTTTCATTATGTGAATAACTTGGAAATCTTAGCTCAAACAGCTGCAAAACCTGTTTTCCCAGCACGGGAACCTTGAGTTCTATAAGATAAAGCCATAAACATGTGTATCCGAGGCTTCTATCAAAAGTTACAGCTATTTCTATGAAGTTGTACAAAAACGCTTTCTTTCGCCAAGACAGTGCGTTTCTCACTGTTACATGCATTTGAATGGGGAACTCGACCGAAACAAAGTATAGGTTTTCATTATGTGAATAACTTGGAAATCTTAGCTCAAACAGCTGCAAAACCTGTTTTCCCAGCACGGGAACCTTGAGTTCTATAAGATAAAGCCATAAACATGTGTATCCGAGTCTTCTATCAAAAGTTACAGCTATTCATATGAAGTTGTACAAAAACGCTTTCTTTCGCCAAGACAGTGCGTTTCTCACTGTTACATGCATTTGAATGGGGAACTCGACCGAAACAAAGTATAGGTTTTCATTATGTGAATAACTTGGAAATCTTAGCTCAAACAGCTGCAAAACCTGTTTTCCCAGCACGGGAACCTTGAGTTCTATAAGATAAAGCCATAAACATGTGTATCCGAGTCTTCTATCAAAAGTTACAGCTATTCATATGAAGTTGTACAAAAACGCTTTCTTTCGCCAAGACAGTGCGTTTCTCACTGTTACATGCATTTGAATGGGGAACTCGACCGAAACAAAGTATAGGTTTTCATTATGTGAATAACTTGGAAATCTTAGCTCAAACAGCTGCAAAACCTGTTTTCCCAGCACGGGAACCTTGAGTTCTATAAGATAAAGCCATAAACATGTGTATCCGAGTCTTCTATCAAAAGTTACAGCTATTTCTATGAAGTTGTACAAAAACGCTTAATTTCGCCAAGACAGTGCGTTTCTCACTGTTACATGCATTTGAATGGGGAACTCGACCGAAACAAAGTATAGGTTTTCATTATGTGAATAACTTGGAAATCTTAGCTCAAACAGCTGCAAAACCTGTTTTCCCAGCACGGAGACCTTGAGTTCTATAATATAAGGCCATAAACATGTTTGTCTGAGTCTTCTATCAAAAGTTACAGCTATTTCTATGAAGTTGTACAAAAACGCTTTCTTTCGCCAAGACAGTGCGTTTCTCACTGTTACATGCATTTGAATGGGGAACTCGACCGAAACAAAGTATAGGTTTTCATTATGTGAATAACTTGGAAATCTTAGCTCAAACAGCTGCAAAACCTGTTTTCCCAGCACGGGAACCTTGAGTTCTATAAGATAAAGCCATAAACATGTGTATCCGAGTCTTCTATCAAAAGTTACAGCTATTCATATGAAGTTGTACAAAAACGCTTTCTTTCGCCAAGACAGTGCGTTTCTCACTGTTACATGCATTTGAATGGGGAACTCGACCGAAACAAAGTATAGGTTTTCATTACGTGAATAACTTGGAAATCTTAGCTCAAACAGCTGCAAAACCTGTTTTCCCAGCACGGAGACCTTGAGTTCTATAATATAAGGCCATAAACATGTTTGTCTGAGTCTTCTATCAAAAGTTACAGCTATTTCTATGAAGTTGTACAAAAACGCTTTCTTTCGCCAAGACAGTGCGTTTCTCACTGTTACATGCATTTGAATGGGGAACTCGACCGAAACAAAGTATAGGTTTTCATTATGTGAATAACTTGGAAATCTTAGCTCAAACAGCTGCAAAACCTGTTTTCCCAGCACGGGAACCTTGAGTTCTATAAGATAAAGCCATAAACATGTGTATCCGAGGCTTCTATCAAAAGTTACAGCTATTTCTATGAAGTTGTACAAAAACGCTTTCTTTCGCCAAGACAGTGCGTTTCTCACTGTTACATGCATTTGAATGGGGAACTCGACCGAAACAAAGTATAGGTTTTCATTATGTGAATAACTTGGAAATCTTAGCTCAAACAGCTGCAAAACCTGTTTTCCCAGCACGGGAACCTTGAGTTCTATAAGATAAAGCCATAAACATGTGTATCCGAGTCTTCTATCAAAAGTTACAGCTATTTCTATGAAGTTGTACAAAAACGCTTTCTTTCGCCAAGACAGTGCGTTTCTCACTGTTACATGCATTTGAATGGGGAACTCGACCGAAACAAAGTATAGGTTTTCATTACGTGAATAACTTGGAAATCTTAGCTCAAACAGCTGCAAAACCTGTTTTCCCAGCACGGGAACCTTGAGTTCTATAAGATAAAGCCATAAACATGTGTATCCGAGTCTTCTATCAAAAGTTACAGCTATTCATATGAAGTTGTACAAAAACGCTTTCTTTCGCCAAGACAGTGCGTTTCTCACTGTTACATGCATTTGAATGGGGAACTCGACCGAAACAAAGTATAGGTTTTCATTATGTGAATAACTTGGAAATCTTAGCTCAAACAGCTGCAAAACCTGTTTTCCCAGCACGGAGACCTTGAGTTCTATAATATAAGGCCATAAACATGTTTGTCTGAGTCTTCTATCAAAAGTTACAGCTATTTCTATGAAGTTGTACAAAAACGCTTTCTTTCGCCAAGACAGTGCGTTTCTCACTGTTACATGCATTTGAATGGGGAACTCGACCGAAACAAAGTATAGGTTTTCATTATGTGAATAACTTGGAAATCTTAGCTCAAACAGCTGCAAAACCTGTTTTCCCAGCACGGGAACCTTGAGTTCTATAAGATAAAGCCATAAACATGTGTATCCGAGTCTTCTATCAAAAGTTACAGCTATTTCTATGAAGTTGTACAAAAACGCTTAATTTCGCCAAGACAGTGCGTTTCTCACTGTTACATGCATTTGAATGGGGAACTCGACCGAAACAAAGTATAGGTTTTCATTATGTGAATAACTTGGAAATCTTAGCTCAAACAGCTGCAAAACCTGTTTTCCCAGCACGGAGACCTTGAGTTCTATAATATAAGGCCATAAACATGTTTGTCTGAGTCTTCTATCAAAAGTTACAGCTATTTCTATGAAGTTGTACAAAAACGCTTTCTTTCGCCAAGACAGTGCGTTTCTCACTGTTACATGCATTTGAATGGGGAACTCGACCGAAACAAAGTATAGGTTTTCATTATGTGAATAACTTGGAAATCTTAGCTCAAACAGCTGCAAAACCTGTTTTCCCAGCACGGAGACCTTGAGTTCTATAATATAAGGCCATAAACATGTTTGTCTGAGTCTTCTATCAAAAGTTACAGCTATTTCTATGAAGTTGTACAAAAACGCTTTCTTTCGCCAAGACAGTGCGTTTCTCACTGTTACATGCATTTGAATGGGGAACTCGACCGAAACAAAGTATAGGTTTTCATTATGTGAATAACTTGGAAATCTTAGCTCAAACAGCTGCAAAACCTGTTTTCCCAGCACGGGAACCTTGAGTTCTATAAGATAAAGCCATAAACATGTGTATCCGAGTCTTCTATCAAAAGTTACAGCTATTCATATGAAGTTGTACAAAAACGCTTTCTTTCGCCAAGACAGTGCGTTTCTCACTGTTACATGCATTTGAATGGGGAACTCGACCGAAACAAAGTATAGGTTTTCATTACGTGAATAACTTGGAAATCTTAGCTCAAACAGCTGCAAAACCTGTTTTCCCAGCACGGGAACCTTGAGTTCTATAATATAAGGCCATAAACATGTTTGTCTGAGTCTTCTATCAAAAGTTACAGCTATTTCTATGAAGTTGTACAAAAACGCTTTCTTTCGCCAAGACAGTGCGTTTCTCACTGTTACATGCATTTGAATGGGGAACTCGACCGAAACAAAGTATAGGTTTTCATTATGTGAATAACTTGGAAATCTTAGCTCAAACAGCTGCAAAACCTGTTTTCCCAGCACGGGAACCTTGAGTTCTATAAGATAAAGCCATAAACATGTGTATCCGAGGCTTCTATCAAAAGTTACAGCTATTTCTATGAAGTTGTACAAAAACGCTTTCTTTCGCCAAGACAGTGCGTTTCTCACTGTTACATGCATTTGAATGGGGAACTCGACCGAAACAAAGTATAGGTTTTCATTATGTGAATAACTTGGAAATCTTAGCTCAAACAGCTGCAAAACCTGTTTTCCCAGCACGGGAACCTTGAGTTCTATAAGATAAAGCCATAAACATGTGTATCCGAGTCTTCTATCAAAAGTTACAGCTATTTCTATGAAGTTGTACAAAAACGCTTTCTTTCGCCAAGACAGTGCGTTTCTCACTGTTACATGCATTTGAATGGGGAACTCGACCGAAACAAAGTATAGGTTTTCATTACGTGAATAACTTGGAAATCTTAGCTCAAACAGCTGCAAAACCTGTTTTCCCAGCACGGGAACCTTGAGTTCTATAAGATAAAGCCATAAACATGTGTATCCGAGTCTTCTATCAAAAGTTACAGCTATTCATATGAAGTTGTACAAAAACGCTTTCTTTCGCCAAGACAGTGCGTTTCTCACTGTTACATGCATTTGAATGGGGAACTCGACCGAAACAAAGTATAGGTTTTCATTATGTGAATAACTTGGAAATCTTAGCTCAAACAGCTGCAAAACCTGTTTTCCCAGCACGGAGACCTTGAGTTCTATAATATAAGGCCATAAACATGTTTGTCTGAGTCTTCTATCAAAAGTTACAGCTATTTCTATGAAGTTGTACAAAAACGCTTTCTTTCGCCAAGACAGTGCGTTTCTCACTGTTACATGCATTTGAATGGGGAACTCGACCGAAACAAAGTATAGGTTTTCATTATGTGAATAACTTGGAAATCTTAGCTCAAACAGCTGCAAAACCTGTTTTCCCAGCACGGGAACCTTGAGTTCTATAAGATAAAGCCATAAACATGTGTATCCGAGGCTTCTATCAAAAGTTACAGCTATTTCTATGAAGTTGTACAAAAACGCTTTCTTTCGCCAAGACAGTGCGTTTCTCACTGTTACATGCATTTGAATGGGGAACTCGACCGAAACAAAGTATAGGTTTTCATTATGTGAATAACTTGGAAATCTTAGCTCAAACAGCTGCAAAACCTGTTTTCCCAGCACGGGAACCTTGAGTTCTATAAGATAAAGCCATAAACATGTGTATCCGAGTCTTCTATCAAAAGTTACAGCTATTTCTATGAAGTTGTACAAAAACGCTTAATTTCGCCAAGACAGTGCGTTTCTCACTGTTACATGCATTTGAATGGGGAACTCGACCGAAACAAAGTATAGGTTTTCATTATGTGAATAACTTGGAAATCTTAGCTCAAACAGCTGCAAAACCTGTTTTCCCAGCACGGAGACCTTGAGTTCTATAATATAAGGCCATAAACATGTTTGTCTGAGTCTTCTATCAAAAGTTACAGCTATTTCTATGAAGTTGTACAAAAACGCTTTCTTTCGCCAAGACAGTGCGTTTCTCACTGTTACATGCATTTGAATGGGGAACTCGACCGAAACAAAGTATAGGTTTTCATTATGTGAATAACTTGGAAATCTTAGCTCAAACAGCTGCAAAACCTGTTTTCCCAGCACGGGAACCTTGAGTTCTATAAGATAAAGCCATAAACATGTGTATCCGAGTCTTCTATCAAAAGTTACAGCTATTTCTATGAAGTTGTACAAAAACGCTTAATTTCGCCAAGACAGTGCGTTTCTCACTGTTACATGCATTTGAATGGGGAACTCGACCGAAACAAAGTATAGGTTTTCATTATGTGAATAACTTGGAAATCTTAGCTCAAACAGCTGCAAAACCTGTTTTCCCAGCACGGAGACCTTGAGTTCTATAATATAAGGCCATAAACATGTTTGTCTGAGTCTTCTATCAAAAGTTACAGCTATTTCTATGAAGTTGTACAAAAACGCTTTCTTTCGCCAAGACAGTGCGTTTCTCACTGTTACATGCATTTGAATGGGGAACTCGACCGAAACAAAGTATAGGTTTTCATTATGTGAATAACTTGGAAATCTTAGCTCAAACAGCTGCAAAACCTGTTTTCCCAGCACGGAGACCTTGAGTTCTATAATATAAGGCCATAAACATGTTTGTCTGAGTCTTCTATCAAAAGTTACAGCTATTTCTATGAAGTTGTACAAAAACGCTTTCTTTCGCCAAGACAGTGCGTTTCTCACTGTTACATGCATTTGAATGGGGAACTCGACCGAAACAAAGTATAGGTTTTCATTATGTGAATAACTTGGAAATCTTAGCTCAAACAGCTGCAAAACCTGTTTTCCCAGCACGGGAACCTTGAGTTCTATAAGATAAAGCCATAAACATGTGTATCCGAGGCTTCTATCAAAAGTTACAGCTATTTCTATGAAGTTGTACAAAAACGCTTTCTTTCGCCAAGACAGTGCGTTTCTCACTGTTACATGCATTTGAATGGGGAACTCGACCGAAACAAAGTATAGGTTTTCATTATGTGAATAACTTGGAAATCTTAGCTCAAACAGCTGCAAAACCTGTTTTCCCAGCACGGGAACCTTGAGTTCTATAAGATAAAGCCATAAACATGTGTATCCGAGTCTTCTATCAAAAGTTACAGCTATTTCTATGAAGTTGTACAAAAACGCTTTCTTTCGCCAAGACAGTGCGTTTCTCACTGTTACATGCATTTGAATGGGGAACTCGACCGAAACAAAGTATAGGTTTTCATTACGTGAATAACTTGGAAATCTTAGCTCAAACAGCTGCAAAACCTGTTTTCCCAGCACGGGAACCTTGAGTTCTATAAGATAAAGCCATAAACATGTGTATCCGAGTCTTCTATCAAAAGTTACAGCTATTCATATGAAGTTGTACAAAAACGCTTTCTTTCGCCAAGACAGTGCGTTTCTCACTGTTACATGCATTTGAATGGGGAACTCGACCGAAACAAAGTATAGGTTTTCATTATGTGAATAACTTGGAAATCTTAGCTCAAACAGCTGCAAAACCTGTTTTCCCAGCACGGGGACCTTGAGTTCTATAATATAAGGCCATAAACATGTTTGTCTGAGTCTTCTATCAAAAGTTACAGCTATTTCTATGAAGTTGTACAAAAACGCTTTCTTTCGCCAAGACAGTGCGTTTCTCACTGTTACATGCATTTGAATGGGGAACTCGACCGAAACAAAGTATAGGTTTTCATTATGTGAATAACTTGGAAATCTTAGCTCAAACAGCTGCAAAACCTGTTTTCCCAGCACGGGAACCTTGAGTTCTATAAGATAAAGCCATAAACATGTGTATCCGAGTCTTCTATCAAAAGTTACAGCTATTTCTATGAAGTTGTACAAAAACGCTTAATTTCGCCAAGACAGTGCGTTTCTCACTGTTACATGCATTTGAATGGGGAACTCGACCGAAACAAAGTATAGGTTTTCATTATGTGAATAACTTGGAAATCTTAGCTCAAACAGCTGCAAAACCTGTTTTCCCAGCACGGAGACCTTGAGTTCTATAATATAAGGCCATAAACATGTTTGTCTGAGTCTTCTATCAAAAGTTACAGCTATTTCTATGAAGTTGTACAAAAACGCTTTCTTTCGCCAAGACAGTGCGTTTCTCACTGTTACATGCATTTGAATGGGGAACTCGACCGAAACAAAGTATAGGTTTTCATTATGTGAATAACTTGGAAATCTTAGCTCAAACAGCTGCAAAACCTGTTTTCCCAGCACGGGAACCTTGAGTTCTATAAGATAAAGCCATAAACATGTGTATCCGAGGCTTCTATCAAAAGTTACAGCTATTTCTATGAAGTTGTACAAAAACGCTTTCTTTCGCCAAGACAGTGCGTTTCTCACTGTTACATGCATTTGAATGGGGAACTCGACCGAAACAAAGTATAGGTTTTCATTATGTGAATAACTTGGAAATCTTAGCTCAAACAGCTGCAAAACCTGTTTTCCCAGCACGGGAACCTTGAGTTCTATAAGATAAAGCCATAAACATGTGTATCCGAGTCTTCTATCAAAAGTTACAGCTATTCATATGAAGTTGTACAAAAACGCTTTCTTTCGCCAAGACAGTGCGTTTCTCACTGTTACATGCATTTGAATGGGGAACTCGACCGAAACAAAGTATAGGTTTTCATTATGTGAATAACTTGGAAATCTTAGCTCAAACAGCTGCAAAACCTGTTTTCCCAGCACGGGGACCTTGAGTTCTATAATATAAGGCCATAAACATGTTTGTCTGAGTCTTCTATCAAAAGTTACAGCTATTTCTATGAAGTTGTACAAAAACGCTTTCTTTCGCCAAGACAGTGCGTTTCTCACTGTTACATGCATTTGAATGGGGAACTCGACCGAAACAAAGTATAGGTTTTCATTATGTGAATAACTTGGAAATCTTAGCTCAAACAGCTGCAAAACCTGTTTTCCCAGCACGGGAACCTTGAGTTCTATAAGATAAAGCCATAAACATGTGTATCCGAGTCTTCTATCAAAAGTTACAGCTATTTCTATGAAGTTGTACAAAAACGCTTAATTTCGCCAAGACAGTGCGTTTCTCACTGTTACATGCATTTGAATGGGGAACTCGACCGAAACAAAGTATAGGTTTTCATTATGTGAATAACTTGGAAATCTTAGCTCAAACAGCTGCAAAACCTGTTTTCCCAGCACGGAGACCTTGAGTTCTATAATATAAGGCCATAAACATGTTTGTCTGAGTCTTCTATCAAAAGTTACAGCTATTTCTATGAAGTTGTACAAAAACGCTTTCTTTCGCCAAGACAGTGCGTTTCTCACTGTTACATGCATTTGAATGGGGAACTCGACCGAAACAAAGTATAGGTTTTCATTACGTGAATAACTTGGAAATCTTAGCTCAAACAGCTGCAAAACCTGTTTTCCCAGCACGGGAACCTTGAGTTCTATAAGATAAAGCCATAAACATGTGTATCCGAGTCTTCTATCAAAAGTTACAGCTATTCATATGAAGTTGTACAAAAACGCTTTCTTTCGCCAAGACAGTGCGTTTCTCACTGTTACATGCATTTGAATGGGGAACTCGACCGAAACAAAGTATAGGTTTTCATTATGTGAATAACTTGGAAATCTTAGCTCAAACAGCTGCAAAACCTGTTTTCCCAGCACGGGGACCTTGAGTTCTATAATATAAGGCCATAAACATGTTTGTCTGAGTCTTCTATCAAAAGTTACAGCTATTTCTATGAAGTTGTACAAAAACGCTTTCTTTCGCCAAGACAGTGCGTTTCTCACTGTTACATGCATTTGAATGGGGAACTCGACCGAAACAAAGTATAGGTTTTCATTATGTGAATAACTTGGAAATCTTAGCTCAAACAGCTGCAAAACCTGTTTTCCCAGCACGGGAACCTTGAGTTCTATAAGATAAAGCCATAAACATGTGTATCCGAGTCTTCTATCAAAAGTTACAGCTATTTCTATGAAGTTGTACAAAAACGCTTAATTTCGCCAAGACAGTGCGTTTCTCACTGTTACATGCATTTGAATGGGGAACTCGACCGAAACAAAGTATAGGTTTTCATTATGTGAATAACTTGGAAATCTTAGCTCAAACAGCTGCAAAACCTGTTTTCCCAGCACGGAGACCTTGAGTTCTATAATATAAGGCCATAAACATGTTTGTCTGAGTCTTCTATCAAAAGTTACAGCTATTTCTATGAAGTTGTACAAAAACGCTTTCTTTCGCCAAGACAGTGCGTTTCTCACTGTTACATGCATTTGAATGGGGAACTCGACCGAAACAAAGTATAGGTTTTCATTATGTGAATAACTTGGAAATCTTAGCTCAAACAGCTGCAAAACCTGTTTTCCCAGCACGGGAACCTTGAGTTCTATAAGATAAAGCCATAAACATGTGTATCCGAGGCTTCTATCAAAAGTTACAGCTATTTCTATGAAGTTGTACAAAAACGCTTTCTTTCGCCAAGACAGTGCGTTTCTCACTGTTACATGCATTTGAATGGGGAACTCGACCGAAACAAAGTATAGGTTTTCATTATGTGAATAACTTGGAAATCTTAGCTCAAACAGCTGCAAAACCTGTTTTCCCAGCACGGGAACCTTGAGTTCTATAAGATAAAGCCATAAACATGTGTATCCGAGTCTTCTATCAAAAGTTACAGCTATTCATATGAAGTTGTACAAAAACGCTTTCTTTCGCCAAGACAGTGCGTTTCTCACTGTTACATGCATTTGAATGGGGAACTCGACCGAAACAAAGTATAGGTTTTCATTATGTGAATAACTTGGAAATCTTAGCTCAAACAGCTGCAAAACCTGTTTTCCCAGCACGGGAACCTTGAGTTCTATAAGATAAAGCCATAAACATGTGTATCCGAGGCTTCTATCAAAAGTTACAGCTATTCATATGAAGTTGTACAAAAACGCTTTCTTTCGCCAAGACAGTGCGTTTCTCACTGTTACATGCATTTGAATGGGGAACTCGACCGAAACAAAGTATAGGTTTTCATTATGTGAATAACTTGGAAATCTTAGCTCAAACAGCTGCAAAACCTGTTTTCCCAGCACGGAGACCTTGAGTTCTATAATATAAGGCCATAAACATGTTTGTCTGAGTCTTCTATCAAAAGTTACAGCTATTTCTATGAAGTTGTACAAAAACGCTTTCTTTCGCCAAGACAGTGCGTTTCTCACTGTTACATGCATTTGAATGGGGAACTCGACCGAAACAAAGTATAGGTTTTCATTATGTGAATAACTTGGAAATCTTAGCTCAAACAGCTGCAAAACCTGTTTTCCCAGCACGGGAACCTTGAGTTCTATAAGATAAAGCCATAAACATGTGTATCCGAGTCTTCTATCAAAAGTTACAGCTATTCATATGAAGTTGTACAAAAACGCTTTCTTTCGCCAAGACAGTGCGTTTCTCACTGTTACATGCATTTGAATGGGGAACTCGACCGAAACAAAGTATAGGTTTTCATTACGTGAATAACTTGGAAATCTTAGCTCAAACAGCTGCAAAACCTGTTTTCCCAGCACGGAGACCTTGAGTTCTATAATATAAGGCCATAAACATGTTTGTCTGAGTCTTCTATCAAAAGTTACAGCTATTTCTATGAAGTTGTACAAAAACGCTTTCTTTCGCCAAGACAGTGCGTTTCTCACTGTTACATGCATTTGAATGGGGAACTCGACCGAAACAAAGTATAGGTTTTCATTATGTGAATAACTTGGAAATCTTAGCTCAAACAGCTGCAAAACCTGTTTTCCCAGCACGGGAACCTTGAGTTCTATAAGATAAAGCCATAAACATGTGTATCCGAGGCTTCTATCAAAAGTTACAGCTATTTCTATGAAGTTGTACAAAAACGCTTTCTTTCGCCAAGACAGTGCGTTTCTCACTGTTACATGCATTTGAATGGGGAACTCGACCGAAACAAAGTATAGGTTTTCATTATGTGAATAACTTGGAAATCTTAGCTCAAACAGCTGCAAAACCTGTTTTCCCAGCACGGGAACCTTGAGTTCTATAAGATAAAGCCATAAACATGTGTATCCGAGTCTTCTATCAAAAGTTACAGCTATTTCTATGAAGTTGTACAAAAACGCTTTCTTTCGCCAAGACAGTGCGTTTCTCACTGTTACATGCATTTGAATGGGGAACTCGACCGAAACAAAGTATAGGTTTTCATTACGTGAATAACTTGGAAATCTTAGCTCAAACAGCTGCAAAACCTGTTTTCCCAGCACGGGAACCTTGAGTTCTATAAGATAAAGCCATAAACATGTGTATCCGAGTCTTCTATCAAAAGTTACAGCTATTCATATGAAGTTGTACAAAAACGCTTTCTTTCGCCAAGACAGTGCGTTTCTCACTGTTACATGCATTTGAATGGGGAACTCGACCGAAACAAAGTATAGGTTTTCATTATGTGAATAACTTGGAAATCTTAGCTCAAACAGCTGCAAAACCTGTTTTCCCAGCACGGAGACCTTGAGTTCTATAATATAAGGCCATAAACATGTTTGTCTTAGTCTTCT
Source organism: Rhamphochromis longiceps (assembly GCF_057381845.1). Taxonomy (NCBI): domain Eukaryota; kingdom Metazoa; phylum Chordata; class Actinopteri; order Cichliformes; family Cichlidae; genus Rhamphochromis; species Rhamphochromis longiceps. Next base: position 7,582,749 of record NC_140564.1, on the reverse strand, counting down.
ATCAAAAGTTACAGCTATTTCTATGAAGTTGTACAAAAACGCTTTCTTTCGCCAAGACAGTGCGTTTCTCACTGTTACATGCATTTGAATGGGGAACTCGACCGAAACAAAGTATAGGTTTTCATTATGTGAATAACTTGGAAATCTTAGCTCAAACAGCTGCAAAACCTGTTTGCCCAGCACGGGAACCTTGAGTTCTATAAGATAAAGCCATAAACATGTGTATCCGAGTCTTCTATCAAAAGTTACAGCTATTTCTATGAAGTTGTACAAAAACGCTTAATTTCGCCAAGACAGTGCGTTTCTCACTGTTACATGCATTTGAATGGGGAACTCGACCGAAACAAAGTATAGGTTTTCATTATGTGAATAACTTGGAAATCTTAGCTCAAACAGCTGCAAAACCTGTTTTCCCAGCACGGAGACCTTGAGTTCTATAATATAAGGCCATAAACATGTTTGTCTGAGTCTTCTATCAAAAGTTACAGCTATTTCTATGAAGTTGTACAAAAACGCTTTCTTTCGCCAAGACAGTGCGTTTCTCACTGTTACATGCATTTGAATGGGGAACTCGACCGAAACAAAGTATAGGTTTTCATTATGTGAATAACTTGGAAATCTTAGCTCAAACAGCTGCAAAACCTGTTTTCCCAGCACGGAGACCTTGAGTTCTATAATATAAGGCCATAAACATGTTTGTCTGAGTCTTCTATCAAAAGTTACAGCTATTTCTATGAAGTTGTACAAAAACGCTTTCTTTCGCCAAGACAGTGCGTTTCTCACTGTTACATGCATTTGAATGGGGAACTCGACCGAAACAAAGTATAGGTTTTCATTATGTGAATAACTTGGAAATCTTAGCTCAAACAGCTGCAAAACCTGTTTTCCCAGCACGGGAACCTTGAGTTCTATAATATAAGGCCATAAACATGTTTGTCTGAGTCTTCTATCAAAAGTTACAGCTATTTCTATGAAGTTGTACAAAAACGCTTTCTTTCGCCAAGACAGTGCGTTTCTCACTGTTACATGCATTTGAATGGGGAACTCGACCGAAACAAAGTATAGGTTTTCATTATGTGAATAACTTGGAAATCTTAGCTCAAACAGCTGCAAAACCTGTTTTCCCAGCACGGGAACCTTGAGTTCTATAAGATAAAGCCATAAACATGTGTATCCGAGGCTTCTATCAAAAGTTACAGCTATTTCTATGAAGTTGTACAAAAACGCTTTCTTTCGCCAAGACAGTGCGTTTCTCACTGTTACATGCATTTGAATGGGGAACTCGACCGAAACAAAGTATAGGTTTTCATTATGTGAATAACTTGGAAATCTTAGCTCAAACAGCTGCAAAACCTGTTTTCCCAGCACGGGAACCTTGAGTTCTATAAGATAAAGCCATAAACATGTGTATCCGAGTCTTCTATCAAAAGTTACAGCTATTTCTATGAAGTTGTACAAAAACGCTTTCTTTCGCCAAGACAGTGCGTTTCTCACTGTTACATGCATTTGAATGGGGAACTCGACCGAAACAAAGTATAGGTTTTCATTACGTGAATAACTTGGAAATCTTAGCTCAAACAGCTGCAAAACCTGTTTTCCCAGCACGGGAACCTTGAGTTCTATAAGATAAAGCCATAAACATGTGTATCCGAGTCTTCTATCAAAAGTTACAGCTATTCATATGAAGTTGTACAAAAACGCTTTCTTTCGCCAAGACAGTGCGTTTCTCACTGTTACATGCATTTGAATGGGGAACTCGACCGAAACAAAGTATAGGTTTTCATTATGTGAATAACTTGGAATTCTTAGCTCAAACAGCTGCAAAACCTGTTTTCCCAGCACGGGGACCTTGAGTTCTATAATATAAGGCCATAAACATGTTTGTCTTAGTCTTCTATCAAAAGTTACAGCTATTTCTATGAAGTTGTACAAAAACGCTTTCTTTCGCCAAGACAGTGCGTTTCTCACTGTTACATGCATTTGAATGGGGAACTCGACCGAAACAAAGTATAGGTTTTCATTATGTGAATAACTTGGAAATCTTAGCTCAAACAGCTGCAAAACCTGTTTGCCCAGCACGGGAACCTTGAGTTCTATAAGATAAAGCCATAAACATGTGTATCCGAGTCTTCTATCAAAAGTTACAGCTATTTCTATGAAGTTGTACAAAAACGCTTAATTTCGCCAAGACAGTGCGTTTCTCACTGTTACATGCATTTGAATGGGGAACTCGACCGAAACAAAGTATAGGTTTTCATTATGTGAATAACTTGGAAATCTTAGCTCAAACAGCTGCAAAACCTGTTTTCCCAGCACGGAGACCTTGAGTTCTATAATATAAGGCCATAAACATGTTTGTCTGAGTCTTCTATCAAAAGTTACAGCTATTTCTATGAAGTTGTACAAAAACGCTTTCTTTCGCCAAGACAGTGCGTTTCTCACTGTTACATGCATTTGAATGGGGAACTCGACCGAAACAAAGTATAGGTTTTCATTATGTGAATAACTTGGAAATCTTAGCTCAAACAGCTGCAAAACCTGTTTTCCCAGCACGGGAACCTTGAGTTCTATAAGATAAAGCCATAAACATGTGTATCCGAGTCTTCTATCAAAAGTTACAGCTATTTCTATGAAGTTGTACAAAAACGCTTTCTTTCGCCAAGACAGTGCGTTTCTCACTGTTACATGCATTTGAATGGGGAACTCGACCGAAACAAAGTATAGGTTTTCATTATGTGAATAACTTGGAAATCTTAGCTCAAACAGCTGCAAAACCTGTTTTCCCAGCACGGGAACCTTGAGTTCTATAAGATAAAGCCATAAACATGTGTATCCGAGTCTTCTATCAAAAGTTACAGCTATTCATATGAAGTTGTACAAAAACGCTTTCTTTCGCCAAGACAGTGCGTTTCTCACTGTTACATGCATTTGAATGGGGAACTCGACCGAAACAAAGTATAGGTTTTCATTATGTGAATAACTTGGAAATCTTAGCTCAAACAGCTGCAAAACCTGTTTTCCCAGCACGGGAACCTTGAGTTCTATAAGATAAAGCCATAAACATGTGTATCCGAGTCTTCTATCAAAAGTTACAGCTATTTCTATGAAGTTGTACAAAAACGCTTAATTTCGCCAAGACAGTGCGTTTCTCACTGTTACATGCATTTGAATGGGGAACTCGACCGAAACAAAGTATAGGTTTTCATTATGTGAATAACTTGGAAATCTTAGCTCAAACAGCTGCAAAACCTGTTTTCCCAGCACGGAGACCTTGAGTTCTATAATATAAGGCCATAAACATGTTTGTCTGAGTCTTCTATCAAAAGTTACAGCTATTTCTATGAAGTTGTACAAAAACACTTTCTTTCGCCAAGACAGTGCGTTTCTCACTGTTACATGCATTTGAATGGGGAACTCGACCGAAACAAAGTATAGGTTTTCATTATGTGAATAACTTGGAAATCTTAGCTCAAACACCTGCAAAACCTGTTTTCCCAGCACGGGAACCTTGAGTTCTATAAGATAAAGCCATAAACATGTGTATCCGAGGCTTCTATCAAAAGTTACAGCTATTTCTATGAAGTTGTACAAAAACGCTTTCTTTCGCCAAGACAGTGCGTTTCTCACTGTTACATGCATTTGAATGGGGAACTCGACCGAAACAAAGTATAGGTTTTCATTATGTGAATAACTTGGAAATCTTAGCTCAAACAGCTGCAAAACCTGTTTTCCCAGCACGGGAACCTTGAGTTCTATAAGATAAAGCCATAAACATGTGTATCCGAGTCTTCTATCAAAAGTTACAGCTATTCATATGAAGTTGTACAAAAACGCTTTCTTTCGCCAAGACAGTGCGTTTCTCACTGTTACATGCATTTGAATGGGGAACTCGACCGAAACAAAGTATAGGTTTTCATTATGTGAATAACTTGGAAATCTTAGCTCAAACAGCTGCAAAACCTGTTTGCCCAGCACGGGAACCTTGAGTTCTATAAGATAAAGCCATAAACATGTTTGTCTTAGTCTTCTATCAAAAGTTACAGCTATTTCTATGAAGTTGTACAAAAACGCTTTCTTTCGCCAAGACAGTGCGTTTCTCACTGTTACATGCATTTGAATGGGGAACTCGACCGAAACAAAGTATAGGTTTTCATTATGTGAATAACTTGGAAATCTTAGCTCAAACAGCTGCAAAACCTGTTTTCCCAGCACGGAGACCTTGAGTTCTATAATATAAGGCCATAAACATGTTTGTCTGAGTCTTCTATCAAAAGTTACAGCTATTTCTATGAAGTTGTACAAAAACGCTTTCTTTCGCCAAGACAGTGCGTTTCTCACTGTTACATGCATTTGAATGGGGAACTCGACCGAAACAAAGTATAGGTTTTCATTATGTGAATAACTTGGAAATCTTAGCTCAAACAGCTGCAAAACCTGTTTTCCCAGCACGGGGACCTTGAGTTCTATAAGATAAAGCCATAAACATGTGTATCCGAGGCTTCTATCAAAAGTTACAGCTATTCATATGAAGTTGTACAAAAACGCGTTCTTTCGCCAAGACAGTGCGTTTCTCACTGTTACATGCATTTGAATGGGGAACTCGACCGAAACAAAGTATAGGTTTTCATTATGTGAATAACTTGGAATTCTTAGCTCAAACAGCTGCAAAACCTGTTTTCCCAGCACGGGGACCTTGAGTTCTATAAGATAAAGCCATAAACATGTGTATCCGAGTCTTCTATCAAAAGTTACAGCTATTTCTATGAAGTTGTACAAAAACGCTTTCTTTCGCCAAGACAGTGCGTTTCTCACTGTTACATGCATTTGAATGGGGAACTCGACCGAAACAAAGTATAGGTTTTCATTATGTGAATAACTTGGAAATCTTAGCTCAAACAGCTGCAAAACCTGTTTTCCCAGCACGGGAACCTTGAGTTCTATAAGATAAAGCCATAAACATGTGTATCCGAGTCTTCTATCAAAAGTTACAGCTATTCATATGAAGTTGTACAAAAACGCTTTCTTTCGCCAAGACAGTGCGTTTCTCACTGTTACATGCATTTGAATGGGGAACTCGACCGAAACAAAGTATAGGTTTTCATTATGTGAATAACTTGGAAATCTTAGCTCAAACAGCTGCAAAACCTGTTTTCCCAGCACGGAGACCTTGAGTTCTATAATATAAGGCCATAAACATGTTTGTCTGAGTCTTCTATCAAAAGTTACAGCTATTTCTATGAAGTTGTACAAAAACGCTTTCTTTTGCCAAGACAGTGCGTTTCTCACTGTTACATGCATTTGAATGGGGAACTCGACCGAAACAAAGTATAGGTTTTCATTATGTGAATAACTTGGAAATCTTAGCTCAAACAGCTGCAAAACCTGTTTTCCCAGCACGGGGACCTTGAGTTCTATAAGATAAAGCCATAAACATGTGTATCCGAGGCTTCTATCAAAAGTTACAGCTATTCATATGAAGTTGTACAAAAACGCGTTCTTTCGCCAAGACAGTGCGTTTCTCACTGTTACATGCATTTGAATGGGGAACTCGACCGAAACAAAGTATAGGTTTTCATTATGTGAATAACTTGGAATTCTTAGCTCAAACAGCTGCAAAACCTGTTTTCCCAGCACGGGGACCTTGAGTTCTATAATATAAGGCCATAAACATGTTTGTCTGAGTCTTCTATCAAAAGTTACAGCTATTTCTATGAAGTTGTACAAAAACGCTTTCTTTCGCCAAGACAGTGCGTTTCTCACTGTTACATGCATTTGAATGGGGAACTCGACCGAAACAAAGTATAGGTTTTCATTATGTGAATAACTTGGAAATCTTAGCTCAAACAGCTGCAAAACCTGTTTTCCCAGCACGGGAACCTTGAGTTCTATAAGATAAAGCCATAAACATGTGTATCCGAGTCTTCTATCAAAAGTTACAGCTATTTCTATGAAGTTGTACAAAAACGCTTTCTTTCGCCAAGACAGTGCGTTTCTCACTGTTACATGCATTTGAATGGGGAACTCGACCGAAACAAAGTATAGGTTTTCATTATGTGAATAACTTGGAAATCTTAGCTCAAACAGCTGCAAAACCTGTTTTCCCAGCACGGGAACCTTGAGTTCTATAAGATAAAGCCATAAACATGTGTATCCGAGTCTTCTATCAAAAGTTACAGCTATTCATATGAAGTTGTACAAAAACGCTTTCTTTCGCCAAGACAGTGCGTTTCTCACTGTTACATGCATTTGAATGGGGAACTCGACCGAAACAAAGTATAGGTTTTCATTATGTGAATAACTTGGAAATCTTAGCTCAAACAGCTGCAAAACCTGTTTTCCCAGCACGGGAACCTTGAGTTCTATAAGATAAAGCCATAAACATGTGTATCCGAGTCTTCTATCAAAAGTTACAGCTATTTCTATGAAGTTGTACAAAAACGCTTAATTTCGCCAAGACAGTGCGTTTCTCACTGTTACATGCATTTGAATGGGGAACTCGACCGAAACAAAGTATAGGTTTTCATTATGTGAATAACTTGGAAATCTTAGCTCAAACAGCTGCAAAACCTGTTTTCCCAGCACGGAGACCTTGAGTTCTATAATATAAGGCCATAAACATGTTTGTCTGAGTCTTCTATCAAAAGTTACAGCTATTTCTATGAAGTTGTACAAAAACGCTTTCTTTCGCCAAGACAGTGCGTTTCTCACTGTTACATGCATTTGAATGGGGAACTCGACCGAAACAAAGTATAGGTTTTCATTATGTGAATAACTTGGAAATCTTAGCTCAAACAGCTGCAAAACCTGTTTTCCCAGCACGGGAACCTTGAGTTCTATAAGATAAAGCCATAAACATGTGTATCCGAGGCTTCTATCAAAAGTTACAGCTATTTCTATGAAGTTGTACAAAAACGCTTTCTTTCGCCAAGACAGTGCGTTTCTCACTGTTACATGCATTTGAATGGGGAACTCGACCGAAACAAAGTATAGGTTTTCATTATGTGAATAACTTGGAAATCTTAGCTCAAACAGCTGCAAAACCTGTTTTCCCAGCACGGGAACCTTGAGTTCTATAAGATAAAGCCATAAACATGTGTATCCGAGTCTTCTATCAAAAGTTACAGCTATTCATATGAAGTTGTACAAAAACGCTTTCTTTCGCCAAGACAGTGCGTTTCTCACTGTTACATGCATTTGAATGGGGAACTCGACCGAAACAAAGTATAGGTTTTCATTATGTGAATAACTTGGAATTCTTAGCTCAAACAGCTGCAAAACCTGTTTTCCCAGCACGGGGACCTTGAGTTCTATAAGATAAAGCCATAAACATGTTTGTCTTAGTCTTCTATCAAAAGTTACAGCTATTTCTATGAAGTTGTACAAAAACGCTTTCTTTCGCCAAGACAGTGCGTTTCTCACTGTTACATGCATTTGAATGGGGAACTCGACCGAAACAAAGTATAGGTTTTCATTATGTGAATAACTTGGAAATCTTAGCTCAAACAGCTGCAAAACCTGTTTGCCCAGCACGGGAACCTTGAGTTCTATAAGATAAAGCCATAAACATGTGTATCCGAGTCTTCTATCAAAAGTTACAGCTATTCATATGAAGTTGTACAAAAACGCTTTCTTTCGCCAAGACAGTGCGTTTCTCACTGTTACATGCATTTGAATGGGGAACTCGACCGAAACAAAGTATAGGTTTTCATTATGTGAATAACTTGGAAATCTTAGCTCAAACAGCTGCAAAACCTGTTTGCCCAGCACGGGAACCTTGAGTTCTATAAGATAAAGCCATAAACATGTGTATCCGAGTCTTCTATCAAAAGTTACAGCTATTTCTATGAAGTTGTACAAAAACGCTTTCTTTCGCCAAGACAGTGCGTTTCTCACTGTTACATGCATTTGAATGGGGAACTCGACCGAAACAAAGTATAGGTTTTCATTATGTGAATAACTTGGAAATCTTAGCTCAAACAGCTGCAAAACCTGTTTTCCCAGCACGGAGACCTTGAGTTCTATAATATAAGGCCATAAACATGTTTGTCTGAGTCTTCTATCAAAAGTTACAGCTATTTCTATGAAGTTGTACAAAAACGCTTTCTTTCGCCAAGACAGTGCGTTTCTCACTGTTACATGCATTTGAATGGGGAACTCGACCGAAACAAAGTATAGGTTTTCATTATGTGAATAACTTGGAAATCTTAGCTCAAACAGCTGCAAAACCTGTTTTCCCAGCACGGGAACCTTGAGTTCTATAAGATAAAGCCATAAACATGTGTATCCGAGGCTTCTATCAAAAGTTACAGCTATTTCTATGAAGTTGTACAAAAACGCTTTCTTTCGCCAAGACAGTGCGTTTCTCACTGTTACATGCATTTGAATGGGGAACTCGACCGAAACAAAGTATAGGTTTTCATTATGTGAATAACTTGGAAATCTTAGCTCAAACAGCTGCAAAACCTGTTTTCCCAGCACGGGAACCTTGAGTTCTATAAGATAAAGCCATAAACATGTGTATCCGAGTCTTCTATCAAAAGTTACAGCTATTCATATGAAGTTGTACAAAAACGCTTTCTTTCGCCAAGACAGTGCGTTTCTCACTGTTACATGCATTTGAATGGGGAACTCGACCGAAACAAAGTATAGGTTTTCATTATGTGAATAACTTGGAATTCTTAGCTCAAACAGCTGCAAAACCTGTTTTCCCAGCACGGGGACCTTGAGTTCTATAAGATAAAGCCATAAACATGTTTGTCTTAGTCTTCTATCAAAAGTTACAGCTATTTCTATGAAGTTGTACAAAAACGCTTTCTTTCGCCAAGACAGTGCGTTTCTCACTGTTACATGCATTTGAATGGGGAACTCGACCGAAACAAAGTATAGGTTTTCATTATGTGAATAACTTGGAAATCTTAGCTCAAACAGCTGCAAAACCTGTTTGCCCAGCACGGGAACCTTGAGTTCTATAAGATAAAGCCATAAACATGTGTATCCGAGTCTTCTATCAAAAGTTACAGCTATTCATATGAAGTTGTACAAAAACGCTTTCTTTCGCCAAGACAGTGCGTTTCTCACTGTTACATGCATTTGAATGGGGAACTCGACCGAAACAAAGTATAGGTTTTCATTATGTGAATAACTTGGAAATCTTAGCTCAAACAGCTGCAAAACCTGTTTGCCCAGCACGGGAACCTTGAGTTCTATAAGATAAAGCCATAAACATGTGTATCCGAGTCTTCTATCAAAAGTTACAGCTATTTCTATGAAGTTGTACAAAAACGCTTTCTTTCGCCAAGACAGTGCGTTTCTCACTGTTACATGCATTTGAATGGGGAACTCGACCGAAACAAAGTATAGGTTTTCATTATGTGAATAACTTGGAAATCTTAGCTCAAACAGCTGCAAAACCTGTTTTCCCAGCACGGAGACCTTGAGTTCTATAATATAAGGCCATAAACATGTTTGTCTGAGTCTTCTATCAAAAGTTACAGCTATTTCTATGAAGTTGTACAAAAACGCTTTCTTTCGCCAAGACAGTGCGTTTCTCACTGTTACATGCATTTGAATGGGGAACTCGACCGAAACAAAGTATAGGTTTTCATTATGTGAATAACTTGGAAATCTTAGCTCAAACAGCTGCAAAACCTGTTTTCCCAGCACGGGGACCTTGAGTTCTATAAGATAAAGCCATAAACATGTGTATCCGAGGCTTCTATCAAAAGTTACAGCTATTCATATGAAGTTGTACAAAAACGCGTTCTTTCGCCAAGACAGTGCGTTTCTCACTGTTACATGCATTTGAATGGGCAACTCGACCGAAACAAAGTATAGGTTTTCATTATGTGAATAACTTGGAATTCTTAGCTCAAACAGCTGCAAAACCTGTTTTCCCAGCACGGGGACCTTGAGTTCTATAATATAAGGCCATAAACATGTTTGTCTGAGTCTTCTATCAAAAGTTACAGCTATTTCTATGAAGTTGTATAAAAACGCTTTCTTTCGCCAAGACAGTGCGTTTCTCACTGTTACATGCATTTGAATGGGGAACTCGACCGAAACAAAGTATAGGTTTTCATTATGTGAATAACTTGGAAATCTTAGCTCAAACAGCTGCAAAACCTGTTTTCCCAGCACGGGAACCTTGAGTTCTATAAGATAAAGCCATAAACATGTGTATCCGAGTCTTCTATCAAAAGTTACAGCTATTTCTATGAAGTTGTACAAAAACGCTTAATTTCGCCAAGACAGTGCGTTTCTCACTGTTACATGCATTTGAATGGGGAACTCGACCGAAACAAAGTATAGGTTTTCATTATGTGAATAACTTGGAAATCTTAGCTCAAACAGCTGCAAAACCTGTTTTCCCAGCACGGAGACCTTGAGTTCTATAATATAAGGCCATAAACATGTTTGTCTGAGTCTTCTATCAAAAGTTACAGCTATTTCTATGAAGTTGTACAAAAACGCTTTCTTTCGCCAAGACAGTGCGTTTCTCACTGTTACATGCATTTGAATGGGGAACTCGACCGAAACAAAGTATAGGTTTTCATTATGTGAATAACTTGGAAATCTTAGCTCAAACAGCTGCAAAACCTGTTTTCCCAGCACGGGAACCTTGAGTTCTATAAGATAAAGCCATAAACATGTGTATCCGAGGCTTCTATCAAAAGTTACAGCTATTTCTATGAAGTTGTACAAAAACGCTTTCTTTCGCCAAGACAGTGCGTTTCTCACTGTTACATGCATTTGAATGGGGAACTCGACCGAAACAAAGTATAGGTTTTCATTATGTGAATAACTTGGAAATCTTAGCTCAAACAGCTGCAAAACCTGTTTTCCCAGCACGGGAACCTTGAGTTCTATAAGATAAAGCCATAAACATGTGTATCCGAGTCTTCTATCAAAAGTTACAGCTATTCATATGAAGTTGTACAAAAACGCTTTCTTTCGCCAAGACAGTGCGTTTCTCACTGTTACATGCATTTGAATGGGGAACTCGACCGAAACAAAGTATAGGTTTTCATTATGTGAATAACTTGGAATTCTTAGCTCAAACAGCTGCAAAACCTGTTTTCCCAGCACGGGGACCTTGAGTTCTATAATATAAGGCCATAAACATGTTTGTCTGAGTCTTCTATCAAAAGTTACAGCTATTTCTATGAAGTTGTATAAAAACGCTTTCTTTCGCCAAGACAGTGCGTTTCTCACTGTTACATGCATTTGAATGGGGAACTCGACCGAAACAAAGTATAGGTTTTCATTATGTGAATAACTTGGAAATCTTAGCTCAAACAGCTGCAAAACCTGTTTTCCCAGCACGGAGACCTTGAGTTCTATAATATAAGGCCATAAACATGTTTGTCTGAGTCTTCTATCAAAAGTTACAGCTATTTCTATGAAGTTGTACAAAAACGCTTTCTTTCGCCAAGACAGTGCGTTTCTCACTGTTACATGCATTTGAATGGGGAACTCGACCGAAACAAAGTATAGGTTTTCATTATGTGAATAACTTGGAAATCTTAGCTCAAACAGCTGCAAAACCTGTTTTCCCAGCACGGGAACCTTGAGTTCTATAAGATAAAGCCATAAACATGTGTATCCGAGGCTTCTATCAAAAGTTACAGCTATTTCTATGAAGTTGTACAAAAACGCTTTCTTTCGCCAAGACAGTGCGTTTCTCACTGTTACATGCATTTGAATGGGGAACTCGACCGAAACAAAGTATAGGTTTTCATTATGTGAATAACTTGGAAATCTTAGCTCAAACAGCTGCAAAACCTGTTTTCCCAGCACGGGAACCTTGAGTTCTATAAGATAAAGCCATAAACATGTGTATCCGAGTCTTCTATCAAAAGTTACAGCTATTCATATGAAGTTGTACAAAAACGCTTTCTTTCGCCAAGACAGTGCGTTTCTCACTGTTACATGCATTTGAATGGGGAACTCGACCGAAACAAAGTATAGGTTTTCATTATGTGAATAACTTGGAATTCTTAGCTCAAACAGCTGCAAAACCTGTTTGCCCAGCACGGGAACCTTGAGTTCTATAATATAAGGCCATAAACATGTTTGTCTGAGTCTTCTATCAAAAGTTACAGCTATTTCTATGAAGTTGTACAAAAACGCTTTCTTTCGCCAAGACAGTGCGTTTCTCACTGTTACATGCATTTGAATGGGGAACTCGACCGAAACAAAGTATAGGTTTTCATTATGTGAATAACTTGGAAATCTTAGCTCAAACAGCTGCAAAACCTGTTTGCCCAGCACGGAGACCTTGAGTTCTATAAGATAAAGCCATAAACATGTTTGTCTGAGTCTTCTATCAAAAGTTACAGCTATTTCTATGAAGTTGTACAAAAACGCTTTCTTTCGCCAAGACAGTGCGTTTCTCACTGTTACATGCATTTGAATGGGGAACTCGACCGAAACAAAGTATAGGTTTTCATTATGTGAATAACTTGGAAATCTTAGCTCAAACAGCTGCAAAACCTGTTTTCCCAGCACGGAGACCTTGAGTTCTATAATATAAGGCCATAAACATGTTTGTCTGAGTCTTCTATCAAAAGTTACAGCTATTTCTATGAAGTTGTACAAAAACGCTTTCTTTCGCCAAGACAGTGCGTTTCTCACTGTTACATGCATTTGAATGGGGAACTCGACCGAAACAAAGTATAGGTTTTCATTATGTGAATAACTTGGAAATCTTAGCTCAAACAGCTGCAAAACCTGTTTTCCCAGCACGGGGACCTTGAGTTCTATAAGATAAAGCCATAAACATGTGTATCCGAGGCTTCTATCAAAAGTTACAGCTATTCATATGAAGTTGTACAAAAACGCGTTCTTTCGCCAAGACAGTGCGTTTCTCACTGTTACATGCATTTGAATGGGCAACTCGACCGAAACAAAGTATAGGTTTTCATTATGTGAATAACTTGGAATTCTTAGCTCAAACAGCTGCAAAACCTGTTTTCCCAGCACGGGGACCTTGAGTTCTATAATATAAGGCCATAAACATGTTTGTCTGAGTCTTCTATCAAAAGTTACAGCTATTTCTATGAAGTTGTATAAAAACGCTTTCTTTCGCCAAGACAGTGCGTTTCTCACTGTTACATGCATTTGAATGGGGAACTCGACCGAAACAAAGTATAGGTTTTCATTATGTGAATAACTTGGAAATCTTAGCTCAAACAGCTGCAAAACCTGTTTTCCCAGCACGGGAACCTTGAGTTCTATAAGATAAAGCCATAAACATGTGTATCCGAGTCTTCTATCAAAAGTTACAGCTATTTCTATGAAGTTGTACAAAAACGCTTAATTTCGCCAAGACAGTGCGTTTCTCACTGTTACATGCATTTGAATGGGGAACTCGACCGAAACAAAGTATAGGTTTTCATTATGTGAATAACTTGGAAATCTTAGCTCAAACAGCTGCAAAACCTGTTTTCCCAGCACGGAGACCTTGAGTTCTATAATATAAGGCCATAAACATGTTTGTCTGAGTCTTCTATCAAAAGTTACAGCTATTTCTATGAAGTTGTACAAAAACGCTTTCTTTCGCCAAGACAGTGCGTTTCTCACTGTTACATGCATTTGAATGGGGAACTCGACCGAAACAAAGTATAGGTTTTCATTATGTGAATAACTTGGAAATCTTAGCTCAAACAGCTGCAAAACCTGTTTTCCCAGCACGGGAACCTTGAGTTCTATAAGATAAAGCCATAAACATGTGTATCCGAGGCTTCTATCAAAAGTTACAGCTATTTCTATGAAGTTGTACAAAAACGCTTTCTTTCGCCAAGACAGTGCGTTTCTCACTGTTACATGCATTTGAATGGGGAACTCGACCGAAACAAAGTATAGGTTTTCATTATGTGAATAACTTGGAAATCTTAGCTCAAACAGCTGCAAAACCTGTTTTCCCAGCACGGGAACCTTGAGTTCTATAAGATAAAGCCATAAACATGTGTATCCGAGTCTTCTATCAAAAGTTACAGCTATTCATATGAAGTTGTACAAAAACGCTTTCTTTCGCCAAGACAGTGCGTTTCTCACTGTTACATGCATTTGAATGGGGAACTCGACCGAAACAAAGTATAGGTTTTCATTATGTGAATAACTTGGAATTCTTAGCTCAAACAGCTGCAAAACCTGTTTTCCCAGCACGGGGACCTTGAGTTCTATAATATAAGGCCATAAACATGTTTGTCTGAGTCTTCTATCAAAAGTTACAGCTATTTCTATGAAGTTGTATAAAAACGCTTTCTTTCGCCAAGACAGTGCGTTTCTCACTGTTACATGCATTTGAATGGGGAACTCGACCGAAACAAAGTATAGGTTTTCATTATGTGAATAACTTGGAAATCTTAGCTCAAACAGCTGCAAAACCTGTTTTCCCAGCACGGAGACCTTGAGTTCTATAATATAAGGCCATAAACATGTTTGTCTGAGTCTTCTATCAAAAGTTACAGCTATTTCTATGAAGTTGTACAAAAACGCTTTCTTTCGCCAAGACAGTGCGTTTCTCACTGTTACATGCATTTGAATGGGGAACTCGACCGAAACAAAGTATAGGTTTTCATTATGTGAATAACTTGGAAATCTTAGCTCAAACAGCTGCAAAACCTGTTTTCCCAGCACGGGAACCTTGAGTTCTATAAGATAAAGCCATAAACATGTGTATCCGAGGCTTCTATCAAAAGTTACAGCTATTTCTATGAAGTTGTACAAAAACGCTTTCTTTCGCCAAGACAGTGCGTTTCTCACTGTTACATGCATTTGAATGGGGAACTCGACCGAAACAAAGTATAGGTTTTCATTATGTGAATAACTTGGAAATCTTAGCTCAAACAGCTGCAAAACCTGTTTTCCCAGCACGGGAACCTTGAGTTCTATAAGATAAAGCCATAAACATGTGTATCCGAGTCTTCTATCAAAAGTTACAGCTATTCATATGAAGTTGTACAAAAACGCTTTCTTTCGCCAAGACAGTGCGTTTCTCACTGTTACATGCATTTGAATGGGGAACTCGACCGAAACAAAGTATAGGTTTTCATTATGTGAATAACTTGGAATTCTTAGCTCAAACAGCTGCAAAACCTGTTTGCCCAGCACGGGAACCTTGAGTTCTATAAGATAAAGCCATAAACATGTGTATCCGAGTCTTCTATCAAAAGTTACAGCTATTCATATGAAGTTGTACAAAAACGCTTTCTTTCGCCAAGACAGTGCGTTTCTCACTGTTACATGCATTTGAATGGGGAACTCGACCGAAACAAAGTATAGGTTTTCATTATGTGAATAACTTGGAAATCTTAGCTCAAACAGCTGCAAAACCTGTTTTCCCAGCACGGAGACCTTGAGTTCTATAATATAAGGCCATAAACATGTTTGTCTGAGTCTTCTATCAAAAGTTACAGCTATTTCTATGAAGTTGTACAAAAACGCTTTCTTTCGCCAAGACAGTGCGTTTCTCACTGTTACATGCATTTGAATGGGGAACTCGACCGAAACAAAGTATAGGTTTTCATTATGTGAATAACTTGGAAATCTTAGCTCAAACAGCTGCAAAACCTGTTTTCCCAGCACGGGAACCTTGAGTTCTATAAGATAAAGCCATAAACATGTGTATCCGAGGCTTCTATCAAAAGTTACAGCTATTTCTATGAAGTTGTACAAAAACGCTTTCTTTCGCCAAGACAGTGCGTTTCTCACTGTTACATGCATTTGAATGGGGAACTCGACCGAAACAAAGTATAGGTTTTCATTATGTGAATAACTTGGAAATCTTAGCTCAAACAGCTGCAAAACCTGTTTTCCCAGCACGGGAACCTTGAGTTCTATAAGATAAAGCCATAAACATGTGTATCCGAGTCTTCTATCAAAAGTTACAGCTATTCATATGAAGTTGTACAAAAACGCTTTCTTTCGCCAAGACAGTGCGTTTCTCACTGTTACATGCATTTGAATGGGGAACTCGACCGAAACAAAGTATAGGTTTTCATTATGTGAATAACTTGGAATTCTTAGCTCAAACAGCTGCAAAACCTGTTTTCCCAGCACGGGAACCTTGAGTTCTATAAGATAAAGCCATAAACATGTGTATCCGAGTCTTCTATCAAAAGTTACAGCTATTCATATGAAGTTGTACAAAAACGCTTTCTTTCGCCAAGACAGTGCGTTTCTCACTGTTACATGCATTTGAATGGGGAACTCGACCGAAACAAAGTATAGGTTTTCATTATGTGAATAACTTGGAAATCTTAGCTCAAACAGCTGCAAAACCTGTTTTCCCAGCACGGAGACCTTGAGTTCTATAATATAAGGCCATAAACATGTTTGTCTGAGTCTTCTATCAAAAGTTACAGCTATTTCTATGAAGTTGTACAAAAACGCTTTCTTTCGCCAAGACAGTGCGTTTCTCACTGTTACATGCATTTGAATGGGGAACTCGACCGAAACAAAGTATAGGTTTTCATTATGTGAATAACTTGGAAATCTTAGCTCAAACAGCTGCAAAACCTGTTTTCCCAGCACGGGGACCTTGAGTTCTATAAGATAAAGCCATAAACATGTGTATCCGAGGCTTCTATCAAAAGTTACAGCTATTCATATGAAGTTGTACAAAAACGCGTTCTTTCGCCAAGACAGTGCGTTTCTCACTGTTACATGCATTTGAATGGGCAACTCGACCGAAACAAAGTATAGGTTTTCATTATGTGAATAACTTGGAATTCTTAGCTCAAACAGCTGCAAAACCTGTTTTCCCAGCACGGGGACCTTGAGTTCTATAATATAAGGCCATAAACATGTTTGTCTGAGTCTTCTATCAAAAGTTACAGCTATTTCTATGAAGTTGTATAAAAACGCTTTCTTTCGCCAAGACAGTGCGTTTCTCACTGTTACATGCATTTGAATGGGGAACTCGACCGAAACAAAGTATAGGTTTTCATTATGTGAATAACTTGGAAATCTTAGCTCAAACAGCTGCAAAACCTGTTTGCCCAGCACGGGAACCTTGAGTTCTATAAGATAAAGCCATAAACATGTGTATCCGAGTCTTCTATCAAAAGTTACAGCTATTTCTATGAAGTTGTACAAAAACGCTTAATTTCGCCAAGACAGTGCGTTTCTCACTGTTACATGCATTTGAATGGGGAACTCGACCGAAACAAAGTATAGGTTTTCATTATGTGAATAACTTGGAAATCTTAGCTCAAACAGCTGCAAAACCTGTTTTCCCAGCACGGAGACCTTGAGTTCTATAATATAAGGCCATAAACATGTTTGTCTGAGTCTTCTATCAAAAGTTACAGCTATTTCTATGAAGTTGTACAAAAACGCTTTCTTTCGCCAAGACAGTGCGTTTCTCACTGTTACATGCATTTGAATGGGGAACTCGACCGAAACAAAGTATAGGTTTTCATTATGTGAATAACTTGGAAATCTTAGCTCAAACAGCTGCAAAACCTGTTTTCCCAGCACGGGAACCTTGAGTTCTATAATATAAGGCCATAAACATGTTTGTCTGAGTCTTCTATCAAAAGTTACAGCTATTTCTATGAAGTTGTACAAAAACGCTTTCTTTCGCCAAGACAGTGCGTTTCTCACTGTTACATGCATTTGAATGGGGAACTCGACCGAAACAAAGTATAGGTTTTCATTATGTGAATAACTTGGAAATCTTAGCTCAAACAGCTGCAAAACCTGTTTTCCCAGCACGGGAACCTTGAGTTCTATAAGATAAAGCCATAAACATGTGTATCCGAGGCTTCTATCAAAAGTTACAGCTATTTCTATGAAGTTGTACAAAAACGCTTTCTTTCGCCAAGACAGTGCGTTTCTCACTGTTACATGCATTTGAATGGGGAACTCGACCGAAACAAAGTATAGGTTTTCATTATGTGAATAACTTGGAAATCTTAGCTCAAACAGCTGCAAAACCTGTTTTCCCAGCACGGGAACCTTGAGTTCTATAAGATAAAGCCATAAACATGTGTATCCGAGTCTTCTATCAAAAGTTACAGCTATTCATATGAAGTTGTACAAAAACGCTTTCTTTCGCCAAGACAGTGCGTTTCTCACTGTTACATGCATTTGAATGGGGAACTCGACCGAAACAAAGTATAGGTTTTCATTATGTGAATAACTTGGAAATCTTAGCTCAAACAGCTGCAAAACCTGTTTTCCCAGCACGGAGACCTTGAGTTCTATAATATAAGGCCATAAACATGTTTGTCTGAGTCTTCTATCAAAAGTTACAGCTATTTCTATGAAGTTGTACAAAAACGCTTTCTTTCGCCAAGACAGTGCGTTTCTCACTGTTACATGCATTTGAATGGGGAACTCGACCGAAACAAAGTATAGGTTTTCATTATGTGAATAACTTGGAAATCTTAGCTCAAACAGCTGCAAAACCTGTTTTCCCAGCACGGGAACCTTGAGTTCTATAAGATAAAGCCATAAACATGTGTATCCGAGTCTTCTATCAAAAGTTACAGCTATTCATATGAAGTTGTACAAAAACGCTTTCTTTCGCCAAGACAGTGCGTTTCTCACTGTTACATGCATTTGAATGGGGAACTCGACCGAAACAAAGTATAGGTTTTCATTATGTGAATAACTTGGAAATCTTAGCTCAAACAGCTGCAAAACCTGTTTTCCCAGCACGGAGACCTTGAGTTCTATAATATAAGGCCATAAACATGTTTGTCTGAGTCTTCTATCAAAAGTTACAGCTATTTCTATGAAGTTGTACAAAAACGCTTTCTTTCGCCAAGACAGTGCGTTTCTCACTGTTACATGCATTTGAATGGGGAACTCGACCGAAACAAAGTATAGGTTTTCATTATGTGAATAACTTGGAAATCTTAGCTCAAACAGCTGCAAAACCTGTTTGCCCAGCACGGGAACCTTGAGTTCTATAAGATAAAGCCATAAACATGTGTATCCGAGTCTTCTATCAAAAGTTACAGCTATTTCTATGAAGTTGTACAAAAACGCTTAATTTCGCCAAGACAGTGCGTTTCTCACTGTTACATGCAT
Source organism: Rhamphochromis longiceps (assembly GCF_057381845.1). Lineage (NCBI taxonomy): Eukaryota > Metazoa > Chordata > Actinopteri > Cichliformes > Cichlidae > Rhamphochromis > Rhamphochromis longiceps. Next base: position 7,563,705 of record NC_140564.1, on the reverse strand, counting down.
TTGAATGGGGAACTCGACCGAAACAAAGTATAGGTTTTCATTATGTGAATAACTTGGAAATCTTAGCTCAAACAGCTGCAAAACCTGATTCCCAGCACGGGAACCTTGAGTTCTATAAGATAAAGCCATAAACATGTGTATCCGAGTCTTCTATCAAAAGTTACAGCTATTTCTATGAAGTTGTACAAAAACGCTTAATTTCGCCAAGACAGTGCGTTTCTCACTGTTACATGCATTTGAATGGGGAACTCGACCGAAACAAAGTATAGGTTTTCATTATGTGAATAACTTGGAAATCTTAGCTCAAACAGCTGCAAAACCTGTTTTCCCAGCACGGAGACCTTGAGTTCTATAATATAAGGCCATAAACATGTTTGTCTGAGTCTTCTATCAAAAGTTACAGCTATTTCTATGAAGTTGTACAAAAACGCTTTCTTTCGCCAAGACAGTGCGTTTCTCACTGTTACATGCATTTGAATGGGGAACTCGACCGAAACAAAGTATAGGTTTTCATTATGTGAATAACTTGGAAATCTTAGCTCAAACAGCTGCAAAACCTGTTTTCCCAGCACGGGAACCTTGAGTTCTATAAGATAAAGCCATAAACATGTGTATCCGAGGCTTCTATCAAAAGTTACAGCTATTTCTATGAAGTTGTACAAAAACGCTTTCTTTCGCCAAGACAGTGCGTTTCTCACTGTTACATGCATTTGAATGGGGAACTCGACCGAAACAAAGTATAGGTTTTCATTATGTGAATAACTTGGAAATCTTAGCTCAAACAGCTGCAAAACCTGTTTTCCCAGCACGGGAACCTTGAGTTCTATAAGATAAAGCCATAAACATGTGTATCCGAGTCTTCTATCAAAAGTTACAGCTATTCATATGAAGTTGTACAAAAACGCTTTCTTTCGCCAAGACAGTGCGTTTCTCACTGTTACATGCATTTGAATGGGGAACTCGACCGAAACAAAGTATAGGTTTTCATTATGTGAATAACTTGGAAATCTTAGCTCAAACAGCTGCAAAACCTGTTTTCCCAGCACGGGAACCTTGAGTTCTATAAGATAAAGCCATAAACATGTGTATCCGAGGCTTCTATCAAAAGTTACAGCTATTTCTATGAAGTTGTACAAAAACGCTTTCTTTCGCCAAGACAGTGCGTTTCTCACTGTTACATGCATTTGAATGGGGAACTCGACCGAAACAAAGTATAGGTTTTCATTATGTGAATAACTTGGAAATCTTAGCTCAAACAGCTGCAAAACCTGTTTTCCCAGCACGGGAACCTTGAGTTCTATAAGATAAAGCCATAAACATGTGTATCCGAGTCTTCTATCAAAAGTTACAGCTATTCATATGAAGTTGTACAAAAACGCTTTCTTTCGCCAAGACAGTGCGTTTCTCACTGTTACATGCATTTGAATGGGGAACTCGACCGAAACAAAGTATAGGTTTTCATTATGTGAATAACTTGGAAATCTTAGCTCAAACAGCTGCAAAACCTGTTTTCCCAGCACGGGGACCTTGAGTTCTATAATATAAGGCCATAAACATGTTTGTCTGAGTCTTCTATCAAAAGTTACAGCTATTTCTATGAAGTTGTACAAAAACGCTTTCTTTCACCAAGACAGTGCGTTTCTCACTGTTACATGCATTTGAATGGGGAACTCGACCGAAACAAAGTATAGGTTTTCATTATGTGAATAACTTGGAATTCTTAGCTCAAACAGCTGCAAAACCTGTTTTCCCAGCACGGGGACCTTGAGTTCTATAAGATAAAGCCATAAACATGTGTATCTGAGTCTTCTATCAAAAGTTACAGCTATTTCTATGAAGTTGTACAAAAACGCTTTCTTTCGCCAAGACAGTGCGTTTCTCACTGTTACATGCATTTGAATGGGGAACTCGACCGAAACAAAGTATAGGTTTTCATTATGTGAATAACTTGGAAATCTTAGCTCAAACAGCTGCAAAACCTGTTTTCCCAGCACGGGAACCTTGAGTTCTATAAGATAAAGCCATAAACATGTGTATCCGAGTCTTCTATCAAAAGTTACAGCTATTCATATGAAGTTGTACAAAAACGCTTTCTTTCGCCAAGACAGTGCGTTTCTCACTGTTACATGCATTTGAATGGGGAACTCGACCGAAACAAAGTATAGGTTTTCATTATGTGAATAACTTGGAAATCTTAGCTCAAACAGCTGCAAAACCTGTTTTCCCAGCACGGAGACCTTGAGTTCTATAATATAAGGCCATAAACATGTTTGTCTGAGTCTTCTATCAAAAGTTACAGCTATTTCTATGAAGTTGTACAAAAACGCTTTCTTTCGCCAAGACAGTGCGTTTCTCACTGTTACATGCATTTGAATGGGGAACTCGACCGAAACAAAGTATAGGTTTTCATTATGTGAATAACTTGGAAATCTTAGCTCAAACAGCTGCAAAACCTGTTTGCCCAGCACGGGAACCTTGAGTTCTATAAGATAAAGCCATAAACATGTGTATCCGAGTCTTCTATCAAAAGTTACAGCTATTTCTATGAAGTTGTACAAAAACGCTTAATTTCGCCAAGACAGTGCGTTTCTCACTGTTACATGCATTTGAATGGGGAACTCGACCGAAACAAAGTATAGGTTTTCATTATGTGAATAACTTGGAAATCTTAGCTCAAACAGCTGCAAAACCTGATTCCCAGCACGGGAACCTTGAGTTCTATAAGATAAAGCCATAAACATGTGTATCCGAGTCTTCTATCAAAAGTTACAGCTATTTCTATGAAGTTGTACAAAAACGCTTAATTTCGCCAAGACAGTGCGTTTCTCACTGTTACATGCATTTGAATGGGGAACTCGACCGAAACAAAGTATAGGTTTTCATTATGTGAATAACTTGGAAATCTTAGCTCAAACAGCTGCAAAACCTGTTTTCCCAGCACGGAGACCTTGAGTTCTATAATATAAGGCCATAAACATGTTTGTCTGAGTCTTCTATCAAAAGTTACAGCTATTTCTATGAAGTTGTACAAAAACGCTTTCTTTCGCCAAGACAGTGCGTTTCTCACTGTTACATGCATTTGAATGGGGAACTCGACCGAAACAAAGTATAGGTTTTCATTATGTGAATAACTTGGAAATCTTAGCTCAAACAGCTGCAAAACCTGTTTTCCCAGCACGGGAACCTTGAGTTCTATAAGATAAAGCCATAAACATGTGTATCCGAGGCTTCTATCAAAAGTTACAGCTATTTCTATGAAGTTGTACAAAAACGCTTTCTTTCGCCAAGACAGTGCGTTTCTCACTGTTACATGCATTTGAATGGGGAACTCGACCGAAACAAAGTATAGGTTTTCATTATGTGAATAACTTGGAAATCTTAGCTCAAACAGCTGCAAAACCTGTTTTCCCAGCACGGGAACCTTGAGTTCTATAAGATAAAGCCATAAACATGTGTATCCGAGTCTTCTATCAAAAGTTACAGCTATTCATATGAAGTTGTACAAAAACGCTTTCTTTCGCCAAGACAGTGCGTTTCTCACTGTTACATGCATTTGAATGGGGAACTCGACCGAAACAAAGTATAGGTTTTCATTATGTGAATAACTTGGAAATCTTAGCTCAAACAGCTGCAAAACCTGTTTTCCCAGCACGGGAACCTTGAGTTCTATAAGATAAAGCCATAAACATGTGTATCCGAGGCTTCTATCAAAAGTTACAGCTATTTCTATGAAGTTGTACAAAAACGCTTTCTTTCGCCAAGACAGTGCGTTTCTCACTGTTACATGCATTTGAATGGGGAACTCGACCGAAACAAAGTATAGGTTTTCATTATGTGAATAACTTGGAAATCTTAGCTCAAACAGCTGCAAAACCTGTTTTCCCAGCACGGGAACCTTGAGTTCTATAAGATAAAGCCATAAACATGTGTATCCGAGTCTTCTATCAAAAGTTACAGCTATTCATATGAAGTTGTACAAAAACGCTTTCTTTCGCCAAGACAGTGCGTTTCTCACTGTTACATGCATTTGAATGGGGAACTCGACCGAAACAAAGTATAGGTTTTCATTATGTGAATAACTTGGAAATCTTAGCTCAAACAGCTGCAAAACCTGTTTTCCCAGCACGGGGACCTTGAGTTCTATAATATAAGGCCATAAACATGTTTGTCTGAGTCTTCTATCAAAAGTTACAGCTATTTCTATGAAGTTGTACAAAAACGCTTTCTTTCACCAAGACAGTGCGTTTCTCACTGTTACATGCATTTGAATGGGGAACTCGACCGAAACAAAGTATAGGTTTTCATTATGTGAATAACTTGGAAATCTTAGCTCAAACAGCTGCAAAACCTGTTTTCCCAGCACGGGAACCTTGAGTTCTATAAGATAAAGCCATAAACATGTGTATCCGAGTCTTCTATCAAAAGTTACAGCTATTCATATGAAGTTGTACAAAAACGCTTTCTTTCGCCAAGACAGTGCGTTTCTCACTGTTACATGCATTTGAATGGGGAACTCGACCGAAACAAAGTATAGGTTTTCATTATGTGAATAACTTGGAATTCTTAGCTCAAACAGCTGCAAAACCTGTTTTCCCAGCACGGGGACCTTGAGTTCTATAATATAAGGCCATAAACATGTTTGTCTGAGTCTTCTATCAAAAGTTACAGCTATTTCTATGAAGTTGTACAAAAACGCTTTCTTTCGCCAAGACAGTGCGTTTCTCACTGTTACATGCATTTGAATGGGGAACTCGACCGAAACAAAGTATAGGTTTTCATTATGTGAATAACTTGGAAATCTTAGCTCAAACAGCTGCAAAACCTGTTTGCCCAGCACGGGAACCTTGAGTTCTATAAGATAAAGCCATAAACATGTGTATCCGAGTCTTCTATCAAAAGTTACAGCTATTTCTATGAAGTTGTACAAAAACGCTTAATTTCGCCAAGACAGTGCGTTTCTCACTGTTACATGCATTTGAATGGGGAACTCGACCGAAACAAAGTATAGGTTTTCATTATGTGAATAACTTGGAAATCTTAGCTCAAACAGCTGCAAAACCTGTTTTCCCAGCACGGAGACCTTGAGTTCTATAATATAAGGCCATAAACATGTTTGTCTGAGTCTTCTATCAAAAGTTACAGCTATTTCTATGAAGTTGTACAAAAACGCTTTCTTTCGCCAAGACAGTGCGTTTCTCACTGTTACATGCATTTGAATGGGGAACTCGACCGAAACAAAGTATAGGTTTTCATTATGTGAATAACTTGGAAATCTTAGCTCAAACAGCTGCAAAACCTGTTTTCCCAGCACGGGAACCTTGAGTTCTATAAGATAAAGCCATAAACATGTGTATCCGAGTCTTCTATCAAAAGTTACAGCTATTCATATGAAGTTGTACAAAAACGCTTTCTTTCGCCAAGACAGTGCGTTTCTCACTGTTACATGCATTTGAATGGGGAACTCGACCGAAACAAAGTATAGGTTTTCATTATGTGAATAACTTGGAAATCTTAGCTCAAACAGCTGCAAAACCTGTTTTCCCAGCACGGGGACCTTGAGTTCTATAATATAAGGCCATAAACATGTTTGTCTGAGTCTTCTATCAAAAGTTACAGCTATTTCTATGAAGTTGTACAAAAACGCTTTCTTTCGCCAAGACAGTGCGTTTCTCACTGTTACATGCATTTGAATGGGGAACTCGACCGAAACAAAGTATAGGTTTTCATTATGTGAATAACTTGGAAATCTTAGCTCAAACAGCTGCAAAACCTGTTTGCCCAGCACGGGAACCTTGAGTTCAATAAGATAAAGCCATAAACATGTGTATCCGAGTCTTCTATCAAAAGTTACAGCTATTCATATGAAGTTGTACAAAAACGCTTTCTTTCGCCAAGACAGTGCGTTTCTCACTGTTACATGCATTTGAATGGGGAACTCGACCGAAACAAAGTATAGGTTTTCATTATGTGAATAACTTGGAAATCTTAGCTCAAACAGCTGCAAAACCTGTTTTCCCAGCACGGGAACCTTGAGTTCTATAAGATAAAGCCATAAACATGTGTATCCGAGTCTTCTATCAAAAGTTACAGCTATTTCTATGAAGTTGTACAAAAACGCTTTCTTTCGCCAAGACAGTGCGTTTCTCACTGTTACATGCATTTGAATGGGGAACTCGACCGAAACAAAGTATAGGTTTTCATTATGTGAATAACTTGGAAATCTTAGCTCAAACAGCTGCAAAACCTGTTTTCCCAGCACGGAGACCTTGAGTTCTATAATATAAGGCCATAAACATGTTTGTCTGAGTCTTCTATCAAAAGTTACAGCTATTTCTATGAAGTTGTACAAAAACGCTTTCTTTCGCCAAGACAGTGCGTTTCTCACTGTTACATGCATTTGAATGGGGAACTCGACCGAAACAAAGTATAGGTTTTCATTATGTGAATAACTTGGAAATCTTAGCTCAAACAGCTGCAAAACCTGTTTTCCCAGCACGGGAACCTTGAGTTCTATAAGATAAAGCCATAAACATGTGTATCCGAGTCTTCTATCAAAAGTTACAGCTATTCATATGAAGTTGTACAAAAACGCTTTCTTTCGCCAAGACAGTGCGTTTCTCACTGTTACATGCATTTGAATGGGGAACTCGACCGAAACAAAGTATAGGTTTTCATTATGTGAATAACTTGGAAATCTTAGCTCAAACAGCTGCAAAACCTGTTTTCCCAGCACGGGAACCTTGAGTTCTATAAGATAAAGCCATAAACATGTGTATCCGAGGCTTCTATCAAAAGTTACAGCTATTTCTATGAAGTTGTACAAAAACGCTTTCTTTCGCCAAGACAGTGCGTTTCTCACTGTTACATGCATTTGAATGGGGAACTCGACCGAAACAAAGTATAGGTTTTCATTATGTGAATAACTTGGAAATCTTAGCTCAAACAGCTGCAAAACCTGTTTTCCCAGCACGGGGACCTTGAGTTCTATAATATAAGGCCATAAACATGTTTGTCTGAGTCTTCTATCAAAAGTTACAGCTATTTCTATGAAGTTGTACAAAAACGCTTTCTTTCACCAAGACAGTGCGTTTCTCACTGTTACATGCATTTGAATGGGGAACTCGACCGAAACAAAGTATAGGTTTTCATTATGTGAATAACTTGGAAATCTTAGCTCAAACAGCTGCAAAACCTGTTTTCCCAGCACGGGAACCTTGAGTTCTATAAGATAAAGCCATAAACATGTGTATCCGAGTCTTCTATCAAAAGTTACAGCTATTCATATGAAGTTGTACAAAAACGCTTTCTTTCGCCAAGACAGTGCGTTTCTCACTGTTACATGCATTTGAATGGGGAACTCGACCGAAACAAAGTATAGGTTTTCATTATGTGAATAACTTGGAAATCTTAGCTCAAACAGCTGCAAAACCTGTTTGCCCAGCACGGGAACCTTGAGTTCTATAAGATAAAGCCATAAACATGTGTATCCGAGTCTTCTATCAAAAGTTACAGCTATTCATATGAAGTTGTACAAAAACGCTTTCTTTCGCCAAGACAGTGCGTTTCTCACTGTTACATGCATTTGAATGGGGAACTCGACCGAAACAAAGTATAGGTTTTCATTATGTGAATAACTTGGAAATCTTAGCTCAAACAGCTGCAAAACCTGTTTGCCCAGCACGGGAACCTTGAGTTCTATAAGATAAAGCCATAAACATGTTTGTCTTAGTCTTCTATCAAAAGTTACAGCTATTTCTATGAAGTTGTACAAAAACGCTTTCTTTCGCCAAGACAGTGCGTTTCTCACTGTTACATGCATTTGAATGGGGAACTCGACCGAAACAAAGTATAGGTTTTCATTATGTGAATAACTTGGAAATCTTAGCTCAAACAGCTGCAAAACCTGTTTTCCCAGCACGGAGACCTTGAGTTCTATAATATAAGGCCATAAACATGTTTGTCTGAGTCTTCTATCAAAAGTTACAGCTATTTCTATGAAGTTGTACAAAAACGCTTTCTTTCGCCAAGACAGTGCGTTTCTCACTGTTACATGCATTTGAATGGGGAACTCGACCGAAACAAAGTATAGGTTTTCATTATGTGAATAACTTGGAAATCTTAGCTCAAACAGCTGCAAAACCTGTTTTCCCAGCACGGGGACCTTGAGTTCTATAAGATAAAGCCATAAACATGTGTATCCGAGGCTTCTATCAAAAGTTACAGCTATTCATATGAAGTTGTACAAAAACGCGTTCTTTCGCCAAGACAGTGCGTTTCTCACTGTTACATGCATTTGAATGGGGAACTCGACCGAAACAAAGTATAGGTTTTCATTATGTGAATAACTTGGAATTCTTAGCTCAAACAGCTGCAAAACCTGTTTTCCCAGCACGGGGACCTTGAGTTCTATAAGATAAAGCCATAAACATGTGTATCCGAGTCTTCTATCAAAAGTTACAGCTATTTCTATGAAGTTGTACAAAAACGCTTTCTTTCGCCAAGACAGTGCGTTTCTCACTGTTACATGCATTTGAATGGGGAACTCGACCGAAACAAAGTATAGGTTTTCATTATGTGAATAACTTGGAAATCTTAGCTCAAACAGCTGCAAAACCTGTTTTCCCAGCACGGGAACCTTGAGTTCTATAAGATAAAGCCATAAACATGTGTATCCGAGTCTTCTATCAAAAGTTACAGCTATTCATATGAAGTTGTACAAAAACGCTTTCTTTCGCCAAGACAGTGCGTTTCTCACTGTTACATGCATTTGAATGGGGAACTCGACCGAAACAAAGTATAGGTTTTCATTATGTGAATAACTTGGAAATCTTAGCTCAAACAGCTGCAAAACCTGTTTTCCCAGCACGGAGACCTTGAGTTCTATAATATAAGGCCATAAACATGTTTGTCTGAGTCTTCTATCAAAAGTTACAGCTATTTCTATGAAGTTGTACAAAAACGCTTTCTTTCGCCAAGACAGTGCGTTTCTCACTGTTACATGCATTTGAATGGGGAACTCGACCGAAACAAAGTATAGGTTTTCATTATGTGAATAACTTGGAAATCTTAGCTCAAACAGCTGCAAAACCTGTTTTCCCAGCACGGGGACCTTGAGTTCTATAAGATAAAGCCATAAACATGTGTATCCGAGGCTTCTATCAAAAGTTACAGCTATTCATATGAAGTTGTACAAAAACGCGTTCTTTCGCCAAGACAGTGCGTTTCTCACTGTTACATGCATTTGAATGGGGAACTCGACCGAAACAAAGTATAGGTTTTCATTATGTGAATAACTTGGAATTCTTAGCTCAAACAGCTGCAAAACCTGTTTTCCCAGCACGGGGACCTTGAGTTCTATAATATAAGGCCATAAACATGTTTGTCTGAGTCTTCTATCAAAAGTTACAGCTATTTCTATGAAGTTGTATAAAAACGCTTTCTTTCGCCAAGACAGTGCGTTTCTCACTGTTACATGCATTTGAATGGGGAACTCGACCGAAACAAAGTATAGGTTTTCATTATGTGAATAACTTGGAAATCTTAGCTCAAACAGCTGCAAAACCTGTTTGCCCAGCACGGGAACCTTGAGTTCTATAAGATAAAGCCATAAACATGTTTGTCTTAGTCTTCTATCAAAAGTTACAGCTATTTCTATGAAGTTGTACAAAAACGCTTTCTTTCGCCAAGACAGTGCGTTTCTCACTGTTACATGCATTTGAATGGGGAACTCGACCGAAACAAAGTATAGGTTTTCATTATGTGAATAACTTGGAAATCTTAGCTCAAACAGCTGCAAAACCTGTTTTCCCAGCACGGAGACCTTGAGTTCTATAATATAAGGCCATAAACATGTTTGTCTGAGTCTTCTATCAAAAGTTACAGCTATTTCTATGAAGTTGTACAAAAACGCTTTCTTTCGCCAAGACAGTGCGTTTCTCACTGTTACATGCATTTGAATGGGGAACTCGACCGAAACAAAGTATAGGTTTTCATTATGTGAATAACTTGGAAATCTTAGCTCAAACAGCTGCAAAACCTGTTTTCCCAGCACGGGGACCTTGAGTTCTATAAGATAAAGCCATAAACATGTGTATCCGAGGCTTCTATCAAAAGTTACAGCTATTCATATGAAGTTGTACAAAAACGCGTTCTTTCGCCAAGACAGTGCGTTTCTCACTGTTACATGCATTTGAATGGGGAACTCGACCGAAACAAAGTATAGGTTTTCATTATGTGAATAACTTGGAATTCTTAGCTCAAACAGCTGCAAAACCTGTTTTCCCAGCACGGGGACCTTGAGTTCTATAAGATAAAGCCATAAACATGTGTATCCGAGTCTTCTATCAAAAGTTACAGCTATTTCTATGAAGTTGTACAAAAACGCTTTCTTTCGCCAAGACAGTGCGTTTCTCACTGTTACATGCATTTGAATGGGGAACTCGACCGAAACAAAGTATAGGTTTTCATTATGTGAATAACTTGGAAATCTTAGCTCAAACAGCTGCAAAACCTGTTTTCCCAGCACGGGAACCTTGAGTTCTATAAGATAAAGCCATAAACATGTGTATCCGAGTCTTCTATCAAAAGTTACAGCTATTCATATGAAGTTGTACAAAAACGCTTTCTTTCGCCAAGACAGTGCGTTTCTCACTGTTACATGCATTTGAATGGGGAACTCGACCGAAACAAAGTATAGGTTTTCATTATGTGAATAACTTGGAAATCTTAGCTCAAACAGCTGCAAAACCTGTTTTCCCAGCACGGAGACCTTGAGTTCTATAATATAAGGCCATAAACATGTTTGTCTGAGTCTTCTATCAAAAGTTACAGCTATTTCTATGAAGTTGTACAAAAACGCTTTCTTTCGCCAAGACAGTGCGTTTCTCACTGTTACATGCATTTGAATGGGGAACTCGACCGAAACAAAGTATAGGTTTTCATTATGTGAATAACTTGGAAATCTTAGCTCAAACAGCTGCAAAACCTGTTTTCCCAGCACGGGGACCTTGAGTTCTATAAGATAAAGCCATAAACATGTGTATCCGAGGCTTCTATCAAAAGTTACAGCTATTCATATGAAGTTGTACAAAAACGCGTTCTTTCGCCAAGACAGTGCGTTTCTCACTGTTACATGCATTTGAATGGGGAACTCGACCGAAACAAAGTATAGGTTTTCATTATGTGAATAACTTGGAATTCTTAGCTCAAACAGCTGCAAAACCTGTTTTCCCAGCACGGGGACCTTGAGTTCTATAATATAAGGCCATAAACATGTTTGTCTGAGTCTTCTATCAAAAGTTACAGCTATTTCTATGAAGTTGTATAAAAACGCTTTCTTTCGCCAAGACAGTGCGTTTCTCACTGTTACATGCATTTGAATGGGGAACTCGACCGAAACAAAGTATAGGTTTTCATTATGTGAATAACTTGGAAATCTTAGCTCAAACAGCTGCAAAACCTGTTTGCCCAGCACGGGAACCTTGAGTTCTATAAGATAAAGCCATAAACATGTGTATCCGAGTCTTCTATCAAAAGTTACAGCTATTTCTATGAAGTTGTACAAAAACGCTTAATTTCGCCAAGACAGTGCGTTTCTCACTGTTACATGCATTTGAATGGGGAACTCGACCGAAACAAAGTATAGGTTTTCATTATGTGAATAACTTGGAAATCTTAGCTCAAACAGCTGCAAAACCTGTTTTCCCAGCACGGAGACCTTGAGTTCTATAATATAAGGCCATAAACATGTTTGTCTGAGTCTTCTATCAAAAGTTACAGCTATTTCTATGAAGTTGTACAAAAACGCTTTCTTTCGCCAAGACAGTGCGTTTCTCACTGTTACATGCATTTGAATGGGGAACTCGACCGAAACAAAGTATAGGTTTTCATTATGTGAATAACTTGGAAATCTTAGCTCAAACAGCTGCAAAACCTGTTTTCCCAGCACGGGAACCTTGAGTTCTATAAGATAAAGCCATAAACATGTGTATCCGAGTCTTCTATCAAAAGTTACAGCTATTTCTATGAAGTTGTACAAAAACGCTTTCTTTCGCCAAGACAGTGCGTTTCTCACTGTTACATGCATTTGAATGGGGAACTCGACCGAAACAAAGTATAGGTTTTCATTATGTGAATAACTTGGAAATCTTAGCTCAAACAGCTGCAAAACCTGTTTTCCCAGCACGGGAACCTTGAGTTCTATAAGATAAAGCCATAAACATGTGTATCCGAGTCTTCTATCAAAAGTTACAGCTATTCATATGAAGTTGTACAAAAACGCTTTCTTTCGCCAAGACAGTGCGTTTCTCACTGTTACATGCATTTGAATGGGGAACTCGACCGAAACAAAGTATAGGTTTTCATTATGTGAATAACTTGGAAATCTTAGCTCAAACAGCTGCAAAACCTGTTTTCCCAGCACGGGAACCTTGAGTTCTATAAGATAAAGCCATAAACATGTGTATCCGAGTCTTCTATCAAAAGTTACAGCTATTTCTATGAAGTTGTACAAAAACGCTTAATTTCGCCAAGACAGTGCGTTTCTCACTGTTACATGCATTTGAATGGGGAACTCGACCGAAACAAAGTATAGGTTTTCATTATGTGAATAACTTGGAAATCTTAGCTCAAACAGCTGCAAAACCTGTTTTCCCAGCACGGAGACCTTGAGTTCTATAATATAAGGCCATAAACATGTTTGTCTGAGTCTTCTATCAAAAGTTACAGCTATTTCTATGAAGTTGTACAAAAACGCTTTCTTTCGCCAAGACAGTGCGTTTCTCACTGTTACATGCATTTGAATGGGGAACTCGACCGAAACAAAGTATAGGTTTTCATTATGTGAATAACTTGGAAATCTTAGCTCAAACAGCTGCAAAACCTGTTTTCCCAGCACGGGAACCTTGAGTTCTATAAGATAAAGCCATAAACATGTGTATCCGAGGCTTCTATCAAAAGTTACAGCTATTTCTATGAAGTTGTACAAAAACGCTTTCTTTCGCCAAGACAGTGCGTTTCTCACTGTTACATGCATTTGAATGGGGAACTCGACCGAAACAAAGTATAGGTTTTCATTATGTGAATAACTTGGAAATCTTAGCTCAAACAGCTGCAAAACCTGTTTTCCCAGCACGGGAACCTTGAGTTCTATAAGATAAAGCCATAAACATGTGTATCCGAGTCTTCTATCAAAAGTTACAGCTATTCATATGAAGTTGTACAAAAACGCTTTCTTTCGCCAAGACAGTGCGTTTCTCACTGTTACATGCATTTGAATGGGGAACTCGACCGAAACAAAGTATAGGTTTTCATTATGTGAATAACTTGGAATTCTTAGCTCAAACAGCTGCAAAACCTGTTTTCCCAGCACGGGGACCTTGAGTTCTATAAGATAAAGCCATAAACATGTGTATCCGAGTCTTCTATCAAAAGTTACAGCTATTTCTATGAAGTTGTACAAAAACGCTTTCTTTCGCCAAGACAGTGCGTTTCTCACTGTTACATGCATTTGAATGGGGAACTCGACCGAAACAAAGTATAGGTTTTCATTATGTGAATAACTTGGAAATCTTAGCTCAAACAGCTGCAAAACCTGTTTTCCCAGCACGGGAACCTTGAGTTCTATAAGATAAAGCCATAAACATGTGTATCCGAGTCTTCTATCAAAAGTTACAGCTATTCATATGAAGTTGTACAAAAACGCTTTCTTTCGCCAAGACAGTGCGTTTCTCACTGTTACATGCATTTGAATGGGGAACTCGACCGAAACAAAGTATAGGTTTTCATTATGTGAATAACTTGGAAATCTTAGCTCAAACAGCTGCAAAACCTGTTTTCCCAGCACGGAGACCTTGAGTTCTATAATATAAGGCCATAAACATGTTTGTCTGAGTCTTCTATCAAAAGTTACAGCTATTTCTATGAAGTTGTACAAAAACGCTTTCTTTCGCCAAGACAGTGCGTTTCTCACTGTTACATGCATTTGAATGGGGAACTCGACCGAAACAAAGTATAGGTTTTCATTATGTGAATAACTTGGAAATCTTAGCTCAAACAGCTGCAAAACCTGTTTTCCCAGCACGGGGACCTTGAGTTCTATAAGATAAAGCCATAAACATGTGTATCCGAGGCTTCTATCAAAAGTTACAGCTATTCATATGAAGTTGTACAAAAACGCGTTCTTTCGCCAAGACAGTGCGTTTCTCACTGTTACATGCATTTGAATGGGGAACTCGACCGAAACAAAGTATAGGTTTTCATTATGTGAATAACTTGGAATTCTTAGCTCAAACAGCTGCAAAACCTGTTTTCCCAGCACGGGGACCTTGAGTTCTATAATATAAGGCCATAAACATGTTTGTCTGAGTCTTCTATCAAAAGTTACAGCTATTTCTATGAAGTTGTATAAAAACGCTTTCTTTCGCCAAGACAGTGCGTTTCTCACTGTTACATGCATTTGAATGGGGAACTCGACCGAAACAAAGTATAGGTTTTCATTATGTGAATAACTTGGAAATCTTAGCTCAAACAGCTGCAAAACCTGTTTGCCCAGCACGGGAACCTTGAGTTCTATAAGATAAAGCCATAAACATGTGTATCCGAGTCTTCTATCAAAAGTTACAGCTATTTCTATGAAGTTGTACAAAAACGCTTAATTTCGCCAAGACAGTGCGTTTCTCACTGTTACATGCATTTGAATGGGGAACTCGACCGAAACAAAGTATAGGTTTTCATTATGTGAATAACTTGGAAATCTTAGCTCAAACAGCTGCAAAACCTGTTTTCCCAGCACGGAGACCTTGAGTTCTATAATATAAGGCCATAAACATGTTTGTCTGAGTCTTCTATCAAAAGTTACAGCTATTTCTATGAAGTTGTACAAAAACGCTTTCTTTCGCCAAGACAGTGCGTTTCTCACTGTTACATGCATTTGAATGGGGAACTCGACCGAAACAAAGTATAGGTTTTCATTATGTGAATAACTTGGAAATCTTAGCTCAAACAGCTGCAAAACCTGTTTTCCCAGCACGGGAACCTTGAGTTCTATAAGATAAAGCCATAAACATGTGTATCCGAGTCTTCTATCAAAAGTTACAGCTATTTCTATGAAGTTGTACAAAAACGCTTTCTTTCGCCAAGACAGTGCGTTTCTCACTGTTACATGCATTTGAATGGGGAACTCGACCGAAACAAAGTATAGGTTTTCATTATGTGAATAACTTGGAAATCTTAGCTCAAACAGCTGCAAAACCTGTTTTCCCAGCACGGGAACCTTGAGTTCTATAAGATAAAGCCATAAACATGTGTATCCGAGTCTTCTATCAAAAGTTACAGCTATTTCTATGAAGTTGTACAAAAACGCTTTCTTTCGCCAAGACAGTGCGTTTCTCACTGTTACATGCATTTGAATGGGGAACTCGACCGAAACAAAGTATAGGTTTTCATTATGTGAATAACTTGGAAATCTTAGCTCAAACAGCTGCAAAACCTGTTTTCCCAGCACGGAGACCTTGAGTTCTATAATATAAGGCCATAAACATGTTTGTCTGAGTCTTCTATCAAAAGTTACAGCTATTTCTATGAAGTTGTACAAAAACGCTTTCTTTCGCCAAGACAGTGCGTTTCTCACTGTTACATGCATTTGAATGGGGAACTCGACCGAAACAAAGTATAGGTTTTCATTATGTGAATAACTTGGAAATCTTAGCTCAAACAGCTGCAAAACCTGTTTTCCCAGCACGGGAACCTTGAGTTCTATAAGATAAAGCCATAAACATGTGTATCCGAGGCTTCTATCAAAAGTTACAGCTATTTCTATGAAGTTGTACAAAAACGCTTTCTTTCGCCAAGACAGTGCGTTTCTCACTGTTACATGCATTTGAATGGGGAACTCGACCGAAACAAAGTATAGGTTTTCATTATGTGAATAACTTGGAAATCTTAGCTCAAACAGCTGCAAAACCTGTTTTCCCAGCACGGGAACCTTGAGTTCTATAAGATAAAGCCATAAACATGTGTATCCGAGTCTTCTATCAAAAGTTACAGCTATTCATATGAAGTTGTACAAAAACGCTTTCTTTCGCCAAGACAGTGCGTTTCTCACTGTTACATGCATTTGAATGGGGAACTCGACCGAAACAAAGTATAGGTTTTCATTATGTGAATAACTTGGAATTCTTAGCTCAAACAGCTGCAAAACCTGTTTTCCCAGCACGGGGACCTTGAGTTCTATAATATAAGGCCATAAACATGTTTGTCTTAGTCTTCTATCAAAAGTTACAGCTATTTCTATGAAGTTGTACAAAAACGCTTTCTTTCGCCAAGACAGTGCGTTTCTCACTGTTACATGCATTTGAATGGGGAACTCGACCGAAACAAAGTATAGGTTTTCATTATGTGAATAACTTGGAAATCTTAGCTCAAACAGCTGCAAAACCTGTTTGCCCAGCACGGGAACCTTGAGTTCTATAAGATAAAGCCATAAACATGTGTATCCGAGTCTTCTATCAAAAGTTACAGCTATTCATATGAAGTTGTACAAAAACGCTTTCTTTCGCCAAGACAGTGCGTTTCTCACTGTTACATGCATTTGAATGGGGAACTCGACCGAAACAAAGTATAGGTTTTCATTATGTGAATAACTTGGAAATCTTAGCTCAAACAGCTGCAAAACCTGTTTTCCCAGCACGGAGACCTTGAGTTCTATAATATAAGGCCATAAACATGTTTGTCTGAGTCTTCTATCAAAAGTTACAGCTATTTCTATGAAGTTGTACAAAAACGCTTTCTTTCGCCAAGACAGTGCGTTTCTCACTGTTACATGCATTTGAATGGGGAACTCGACCGAAACAAAGTATAGGTTTTCATTATGTGAATAACTTGGAAATCTTAGCTCAAACAGCTGCAAAACCTGTTTTCCCAGCACGGGAACCTTGAGTTCTATAAGATAAAGCCATAAACATGTGTATCCGAGTCTTCTATCAAAAGTTACAGCTATTCATATGAAGTTGTACAAAAACGCTTTCTTTCGCCAAGACAGTGCGTTTCTCACTGTTACATGCATTTGAATGGGGAACTCGACCGAAACAAAGTATAGGTTTTCATTATGTGAATAACTTGGAAATCTTAGCTCAAACAGCTGCAAAACCTGTTTTCCCAGCACGGAGACCTTGAGTTCTATAATATAAGGCCATAAACATGTTTGTCTGAGTCTTCTATCAAAAGTTACAGCTATTTCTATGAAGTTGTACAAAAACGCTTTCTTTCGCCAAGACAGTGCGTTTCTCACTGTTACATGCATTTGAATGGGGAACTCGACCGAAACAAAGTATAGGTTTTCATTATGTGAATAACTTGGAAATCTTAGCTCAAACAGCTGCAAAACCTGTTTGCCCAGCACGGGAACCTTGAGTTCTATAAGATAAAGCCATAAACATGTGTATCCGAGTCTTCTATCAAAAGTTACAGCTATTCATATGAAGTTGTACAAAAACGCTTTCTTTCGCCAAGACAGTGCGTTTCTCACTGTTACATGCATTTGAATGGGGAACTCGACCGAAACAAAGTATAGGTTTTCATTATGTGAATAACTTGGAAATCTTAGCTCAAACAGCTGCAAAACCTGTTTTCCCAGCACGGAGACCTTGAGTTCTATAATATAAGGCCATAAACATGTTTGTCTGAGTCTTCTATCAAAAGTTACAGCTATTTCTATGAAGTTGTACAAAAACGCTTTCTTTCGCCAAGACAGTGCGTTTCTCACTGTTACATGCATTTGAATGGGGAACTCGACCGAAACAAAGTATAGGTTTTCATTATGTGAATAACTTGGAAATCTTAGCTCAAACAGCTGCAAAACCTGTTTTCCCAGCACGGGGACCTTGAGTTCTATAAGATAAAGCCATAAACATGTGTATCCGAGGCTTCTATCAAAAGTTACAGCTATTCATATGAAGTTGTACAAAAACGCGTTCTTTCGCCAAGACAGTGCGTTTCTCACTGTTACATGCATTTGAATGGGGAACTCGACCGAAACAAAGTATAGGTTTTCATTATGTGAATAACTTGGAAATCTTAGCTCAAACAGCTGCAAAACCTGTTTTCCCAGCACGGGAACCTTGAGTTCTATAAGATAAAGCCATAAACATGTGTATCCGAGTCTTCTATCAAAAGTTACAGCTATTCATATGAAGTTGTACAAAAACGCTTTCTTTCGCCAAGACAGTGCGTTTCTCACTGTTACATGCATTTGAATGGGGAACTCGACCGAAACAAAGTATAGGTTTTCATTATGTGAATAACTTGGAAATCTTAGCTCAAACAGCTGCAAAACCTGTTTTCCCAGCACGGAGACCTTGAGTTCTATAATATAAGGCCATAAACATGTTTGTCTGAGTCTTCTATCAAAAGTTACAGCTATTTCTATGAAGTTGTACAAAAACGCTTTCTTTCGCCAAGACAGTGCGTTTCTCACTGTTACATGCATTTGAATGGGGAACTCGACCGAAACAAAGTATAGGTTTTCATTATGTGAATAACTTGGAAATCTTAGCTCAAACAGCTGCAAAACCTGTTTGCCCAGCACGGGAACCTTGAGTTCTATAAGATAAAGCCATAAACATGTGTATCCGAGTCTTCTATCAAAAGTTACAGCTATTTCTATGAAGTTGTACAAAAACGCTTAATTTCGCCAAGACAGTGCGTTTCTCACTGTTACATGCATTTGAATGGGGAACTCGACCGAAACAAAGTATAGGTTTTCATTATGTGAATAACTTGGAAATCTTAGCTCAAACAGCTGCAAAACCTGATTCCCAGCACGGGAACCTTGAGTTCTATAAGATAAAGCCATAAACATGTGTATCCGAGTCTTCTATCAAAAGTTACAGCTATTTCTATGAAGTTGTACAAAAACGCTTAATTTCGCCAAGACAGTGCGTTTCTCACTGTTACATGCATTTGAATGGGGAACTCGACCGAAACAAAGTATAGGTTTTCATTATGTGAATAACTTGGAAATCTTAGCTCAAACAGCTGCAAAACCTGTTTTCCCAGCACGGAGACCTTGAGTTCTATAATATAAGGCCATAAACATGTTTGTCTGAGTCTTCTATCAAAAGTTACAGCTATTTCTATGAAGTTGTACAAAAACGCTTTCTTTCGCCAAGACAGTGCGTTTCTCACTGTTACATGCATTTGAATGGGGAACTCGACCGAAACAAAGTATAGGTTTTCATTATGTGAATAACTTGGAAATCTTAGCTCAAACAGCTGCAAAACCTGTTTTCCCAGCACGGGAACCTTGAGTTCTATAAGATAAAGCCATAAACATGTGTATCCGAGGCTTCTATCAAAAGTTACAGCTATTTCTATGAAGTTGTACAAAAACGCTTTCTTTCGCCAAGACAGTGCGTTTCTCACTGTTACATGCATTTGAATGGGGAACTCGACCGAAACAAAGTATAGGTTTTCATTATGTGAATAACTTGGAAATCTTAGCTCAAACAGCTGCAAAACCTGTTTTCCCAGCACGGGAACCTTGAGTTCTATAAGATAAAGCCATAAACATGTGTATCCGAGTCTTCTATCAAAAGTTACAGCTATTCATATGAAGTTGTACAAAAACGCTTTCTTTCGCCAAGACAGTGCGTTTCTCACTGTTACATGCATTTGAATGGGGAACTCGACCGAAACAAAGTATAGGTTTTCATTATGTGAATAACTTGGAAATCTTAGCTCAAACAGCTGCAAAACCTGTTTTCCCAGCACGGGAACCTTGAGTTCTATAAGATAAAGCCATAAACATGTGTATCCGAGGCTTCTATCAAAAGTTACAGCTATTTCTATGAAGTTGTACAAAAACGCTTTCTTTCGCCAAGACAGTGCGTTTCTCACTGTTACATGCATTTGAATGGGGAACTCGACCGAAACAAAGTATAGGTTTTCATTATGTGAATAACTTGGAAATCTTAGCTCAAACAGCTGCAAAACCTGTTTTCCCAGCACGGGAACCTTGAGTTCTATAAGATAAAGCCATAAACATGTGTATCCGAGTCTTCTATCAAAAGTTACAGCTATTCATATGAAGTTGTACAAAAACGCTTTCTTTCGCCAAGACAGTGCGTTTCTCACTGTTACATGCATTTGAATGGGGAACTCGACCGAAACAAAGTATAGGTTTTCATTATGTGAATAACTTGGAAATCTTAGCTCAAACAGCTGCAAAACCTGTTTTCCCAGCACGGGGACCTTGAGTTCTATAATATAAGGCCATAAACATGTTTGTCTGAGTCTTCTATCAAAAGTTACAGCTATTTCTATGAAGTTGTACAAAAACGCTTTCTTTCACCAAGACAGTGCGTTTCTCACTGTTACATGCATTTGAATGGGGAACTCGACCGAAACAAAGTATAGGTTTTCATTATGTGAATAACTTGGAAATCTTAGCTCAAACAGCTGCAAAACCTGTTTTCCCAGCACGGGAACCTTGAGTTCTATAAGATAAAGCCATAAACATGTGTATCCGAGTCTTCTATCAAAAGTTACAGCTATTCATATGAAGTTGTACAAAAACGCTTTCTTTCGCCAAGACAGTGCGTTTCTCACTGTTACATGCATTTGAATGGGGAACTCGACCGAAACAAAGTATAGGTTTTCATTATGTGAATAACTTGGAAATCTTAGCTCAAACAGCTGCAAAACCTGTTTTCCCAGCACGGAGACCTTGAGTTCTATAATATAAGGCCATAAACATGTTTGTCTGAGTCTTCTATCAAAAGTTACAGCTATTTCTATGAAGTTGTACAAAAACGCTTTCTTTCGCCAAGACAGTGCGTTTCTCACTGTTACATGCATTTGAATGGGGAACTCGACCGAAACAAAGTATAGGTTTTCATTATGTGAATAACTTGGAAATCTTAGCTCAAACAGCTGCAAAACCTGTTTTCCCAGCACGGGAACCTTGAGTTCTATAAGATAAAGCCATAAACATGTGTATCCGAGTCTTCTATCAAAAGTTACAGCTATTCATATGAAGTTGTACAAAAACGCTTTCTTTCGCCAAGACAGTGCGTTTCTCACTGTTACATGCATTTGAATGGGGAACTCGACCGAAACAAAGTATAGGTTTTCATTATGTGAATAACTTGGAAATCTTAGCTCAAACAGCTGCAAAACCTGTTTTCCCAGCACGGAGACCTTGAGTTCTATAATATAAGGCCATAAACATGTTTGTCTGAGTCTTCTATCAAAAGTTACAGCTATTTCTATGAAGTTGTACAAAAACGCTTTCTTTCGCCAAGACAGTGCGTTTCTCACTGTTACATGCATTTGAATGGGGAACTCGACCGAAACAAAGTATAGGTTTTCATTATGTGAATAACTTGGAAATCTTAGCTCAAACAGCTGCAAAACCTGTTTGCCCAGCACGGGAACCTTGAGTTCTATAAGATAAAGCCATAAACATGTGTATCCGAGTCTTCTATCAAAAGTTACAGCTATTTCTATGAAGTTGTACAAAAACGCTTAATTTCGCCAAGACAGTGCGTTTCTCACTGTTACATGCATTTGAATGGGGAACTCGACCGAAACAAAGTATAGGTTTTCATTATGTGAATAACTTGGAAATCTTAGCTCAAACAGCTGCAAAACCTGATTCCCAGCACGGGAACCTTGAGTTCTATAAGATAAAGCCATAAACATGTGTATCCGAGTCTTCTATCAAAAGTTACAGCTATTTCTATGAAGTTGTACAAAAACGCTTAATTTCGCCAAGACAGTGCGTTTCTCACTGTTACATGCATTTGAATGGGGAACTCGACCGAAACAAAGTATAGGTTTTCATTATGTGAATAACTTGGAAATCTTAGCTCAAACAGCTGCAAAACCTGTTTTCCCAGCACGGAGACCTTGAGTTCTATAATATAAGGCCATAAACATGTTTGTCTGAGTCTTCTATCAAAAGTTACAGCTATTTCTATGAAGTTGTACAAAAACGCTTTCTTTCGCCAAGACAGTGCGTTTCTCACTGTTACATGCATTTGAATGGGGAACTCGACCGAAACAAAGTATAGGTTTTCATTATGTGAATAACTTGGAAATCTTAGCTCAAACAGCTGCAAAACCTGTTTTCCCAGCACGGGAACCTTGAGTTCTATAAGATAAAGCCATAAACATGTGTATCCGAGGCTTCTATCAAAAGTTACAGCTATTTCTATGAAGTTGTACAAAAACGCTTTCTTTCGCCAAGACAGTGCGTTTCTCACTGTTACATGCATTTGAATGGGGAACTCGACCGAAACAAAGTATAGGTTTTCATTATGTGAATAACTTGGAAATCTTAGCTCAAACAGCTGCAAAACCTGTTTTCCCAGCACGGGAACCTTGAGTTCTATAAGATAAAGCCATAAACATGTGTATCCGAGTCTTCTATCAAAAGTTACAGCTATTCATATGAAGTTGTACAAAAACGCTTTCTTTCGCCAAGACAGTGCGTTTCTCACTGTTACATGCATTTGAATGGGGAACTCGACCGAAACAAAGTATAGGTTTTCATTATGTGAATAACTTGGAAATCTTAGCTCAAACAGCTGCAAAACCTGTTTTCCCAGCACGGGAACCTTGAGTTCTATAAGATAAAGCCATAAACATGTGTATCCGAGGCTTCTATCAAAAGTTACAGCTATTTCTATGAAGTTGTACAAAAACGCTTTCTTTCGCCAAGACAGTGCGTTTCTCACTGTTACATGCATTTGAATGGGGAACTCGACCGAAACAAAGTATAGGTTTTCATTATGTGAATAACTTGGAAATCTTAGCTCAAACAGCTGCAAAACCTGTTTTCCCAGCACGGGAACCTTGAGTTCTATAAGATAAAGCCATAAACATGTGTATCCGAGTCTTCTATCAAAAGTTACAGCTATTCATATGAAGTTGTACAAAAACGCTTTCTTTCGCCAAGACAGTGCGTTTCTCACTGTTACATGCATTTGAATGGGGAACTCGACCGAAACAAAGTATAGGTTTTCATTATGTGAATAACTTGGAAATCTTAGCTCAAACAGCTGCAAAACCTGTTTTCCCAGCACGGGGACCTTGAGTTCTATAATATAAGGCCATAAACATGTTTGTCTGAGTCTTCTATCAAAAGTTACAGCTATTTCTATGAAGTTGTACAAAAACGCTTTCTTTCGCCAAGACAGTGCGTTTCTCACTGTTACATGCATTTGAATGGGGAACTCGACCGAAACAAAGTATAGGTTTTCATTATGTGAATAACTTGGAAATCTTAGCTCAAACAGCTGCAAAACCTGTTTGCCCAGCACGGGAACCTTGAGTTCTATAAGATAAAGCCATAAACATGTGTATCCGAGTCTTCTATCAAAAGTTACAGCTATTTCTATGAAGTTGTACAAAAACGCTTAATTTCGCCAAGACAGTGCGTTTCTCACTGTTACATGCATTTGAATGGGGAACTCGACCGAAACAAAGTATAGGTTTTCATTATGTGAATAACTTGGAAATCTTAGCTCAAACAGCTGCAAAACCTGATTCCCAGCACGGGAACCTTGAGTTCTATAAGATAAAGCCATAAACATGTGTATCCGAGTCTTCTATCAAAAGTTACAGCTATTTCTATGAAGTTGTACAAAAACGCTTAATTTCGCCAAGACAGTGCGTTTCTCACTGTTACATGCATTTGAATGGGGAACTCGACCGAAACAAAGTATAGGTTTTCATTATGTGAATAACTTGGAAATCTTAGCTCAAACAGCTGCAAAACCTGTTTTCCCAGCACGGAGACCTTGAGTTCTATAATATAAGGCCATAAACATGTTTGTCTGAGTCTTCTATCAAAAGTTACAGCTATTTCTATGAAGTTGTACAAAAACGCTTTCTTTCGCCAAGACAGTGCGTTTCTCACTGTTACATGCATTTGAATGGGGAACTCGACCGAAACAAAGTATAGGTTTTCATTATGTGAATAACTTGGAAATCTTAGCTCAAACAGCTGCAAAACCTGTTTTCCCAGCACGGGAACCTTGAGTTCTATAAGATAAAGCCATAAACATGTGTATCCGAGGCTTCTATCAAAAGTTACAGCTATTTCTATGAAGTTGTACAAAAACGCTTTCTTTCGCCAAGACAGTGCGTTTCTCACTGTTACATGCATTTGAATGGGGAACTCGACCGAAACAAAGTATAGGTTTTCATTATGTGAATAACTTGGAAATCTTAGCTCAAACAGCTGCAAAACCTGTTTTCCCAGCACGGGAACCTTGAGTTCTATAAGATAAAGCCATAAACATGTGTATCCGAGTCTTCTATCAAAAGTTACAGCTATTCATATGAAGTTGTACAAAAACGCTTTCTTTCGCCAAGACAGTGCGTTTCTCACTGTTACATGCATTTGAATGGGGAACTCGACCGAAACAAAGTATAGGTTTTCATTATGTGAATAACTTGGAAATCTTAGCTCAAACAGCTGCAAAACCTGTTTTCCCAGCACGGGAACCTTGAGTTCTATAAGATAAAGCCATAAACATGTGTATCCGAGGCTTCTATCAAAAGTTACAGCTATTTCTATGAAGTTGTACAAAAACGCTTTCTTTCGCCAAGACAGTGCGTTTCTCACTGTTACATGCATTTGAATGGGGAACTCGACCGAAACAAAGTATAGGTTTTCATTATGTGAATAACTTGGAAATCTTAGCTCAAACAGCTGCAAAACCTGTTTTCCCAGCACGGGAACCTTGAGTTCTATAAGATAAAGCCATAAACATGTGTATCCGAGTCTTCTATCAAAAGTTACAGCTATTCATATGAAGTTGTACAAAAACGCTTTCTTTCGCCAAGACAGTGCGTTTCTCACTGTTACATGCATTTGAATGGGGAACTCGACCGAAACAAAGTATAGGTTTTCATTATGTGAATAACTTGGAAATCTTAGCTCAAACAGCTGCAAAACCTGTTTTCCCAGCACGGGGACCTTGAGTTCTATAATATAAGGCCATAAACATGTTTGTCTGAGTCTTCTATCAAAAGTTACAGCTATTTCTATGAAGTTGTACAAAAACGCTTTCTTTCACCAAGACAGTGCGTTTCTCACTGTTACATGCATTTGAATGGGGAACTCGACCGAAACAAAGTATAGGTTTTCATTATGTGAATAACTTGGAAATCTTAGCTCAAACAGCTGCAAAACCTGTTTTCCCAGCACGGGAACCTTGAGTTCTATAAGATAAAGCCATAAACATGTGTATCCGAGTCTTCTATCAAAAGTTACAGCTATTCATATGAAGTTGTACAAAAACGCTTTCTTTCGCCAAGACAGTGCGTTTCTCACTGTTACATGCATTTGAATGGGGAACTCGACCGAAACAAAGTATAGGTTTTCATTATGTGAATAACTTGGAATTCTTAGCTCAAACAGCTGCAAAACCTGTTTTCCCAGCACGGGGACCTTGAGTTCTATAATATAAGGCCATAAACATGTTTGTCTGAGTCTTCTATCAAAAGTTACAGCTATTTCTATGAAGTTGTACAAAAACGCTTTCTTTCGCCAAGACAGTGCGTTTCTCACTGTTACATGCATTTGAATGGGGAACTCGACCGAAACAAAGTATAGGTTTTCATTATGTGAATAACTTGGAAATCTTAGCTCAAACAGCTGCAAAACCTGTTTGCCCAGCACGGGAACCTTGAGTTCTATAAGATAAAGCCATAAACATGTGTATCCGAGTCTTCTATCAAAAGTTACAGCTATTCATATGAAGTTGTACAAAAACGCTTAATTTCGCCAAGACAGTGCGTTTCTCACTGTTACATGCATTTGAATGGGGAACTCGACCGAAACAAAGTATAGGTTTTCATTATGTGAATAACTTGGAAATCTTAGCTCAAACAGCTGCAAAACCTGTTTTCCCAGCACGGAGACCTTGAGTTCTATAATATAAGGCCATAAACATGTTTGTCTGAGTCTTCTATCAAAAGTTACAGCTATTTCTATGAAGTTGTACAAAAACGCTTTCTTTCGCCAAGACAGTGCGTTTCTCACTGTTACATGCATTTGAATGGGGAACTCGACCGAAACAAAGTATAGGTTTTCATTATGTGAATAACTTGGAAATCTTAGCTCAAACAGCTGCAAAACCTGTTTTCCCAGCACGGGAACCTTGAGTTCTATAAGATAAAGCCATAAACATGTGTATCCGAGTCTTCTATCAAAAGTTACAGCTATTCATATGAAGTTGTACAAAAACGCTTTCTTTCGCCAAGACAGTGCGTTTCTCACTGTTACATGCATTTGAATGGGGAACTCGACCGAAACAAAGTATAGGTTTTCATTATGTGAATAACTTGGAAATCTTAGCTCAAACAGCTGCAAAACCTGTTTTCCCAGCACGGGGACCTTGAGTTCTATAATATAAGGCCATAAACATGTTTGTCTGAGTCTTCTATCAAAAGTTACAGCTATTTCTATGAAGTTGTACAAAAACGCTTTCTTTCGCCAAGACAGTGCGTTTCTCACTGTTACATGCATTTGAATGGGGAACTCGACCGAAACAAAGTATAGGTTTTCATTATGTGAATAACTTGGAAATCTTAGCTCAAACAGCTGCAAAACCTGTTTGCCCAGCACGGGAACCTTGAGTTCAATAAGATAAAGCCATAAACATGTGTATCCGAGTCTTCTATCAAAAGTTACAGCTATTCATATGAAGTTGTACAAAAACGCTTTCTTTCGCCAAGACAGTGCGTTTCTCACTGTTACATGCATTTGAATGGGGAACTCGACCGAAACAAAGTATAGGTTTTCATTATGTGAATAACTTGGAAATCTTAGCTCAAACAGCTGCAAAACCTGTTTGCCCAGCACGGGAACCTTGAGTTCTATAAGATAAAGCCATAAACATGTGTATCCGAGTCTTCTATCAAAAGTTACAGCTATTCATATGAAGTTGTACAAAAACGCTTTCTTTCGCCAAGACAGTGCGTTTCTCACTGTTACATGCATTTGAATGGGGAACTCGACCGAAACAAAGTATAGGTTTTCATTATGTGAATAACTTGGAAATCTTAGCTCAAACAGCTGCAAAACCTGTTTTCCCAGCACGGGAACCTTGAGTTCTATAAGATAAGGCCATAAACATGTTTGTCTGAGTCTTCTATCAAAAGTTACAGCTATTTCTATGAAGTTGTACAAAAACGCTTTCTTTCGCCAAGACAGTGCGTTTCTCACTGTTACATGCATTTGAATGGGGAACTCGACCGAAACAAAGTATAGGTTTTCATTATGTGAATAACTTGGAAATCTTAGCTCAAACAGCTGCAAAACCTGTTTGCCCAGCACGGGAACCTTGAGTTCTATAAGATAAAGCCATAAACATGTGTATCCGAGGCTTCTATCAAAAGTTACAGCTATTTCTATGAAGTTGTACAAAAACGCTTTCTTTCGCCAAGACAGTGCGTTTCTCACTGTTACATGCATTTGAATGGGGAACTCGACCGAAACAAAGTATAGGTTTTCATTATGTGAATAACTTGGAAATCTTAGCTCAAACAGCTGCAAAACCTGTTTGCCCAGCACGGGAACCTTGAGTTCTATAAGATAAAGCCATAAACATGTGTATCTGAGGCTTCTATCAAAAGTTACAGCTATTCATATGAAGTTGTACAAAAACGCTTTCTTTCGCCAAGACAGTGCGTTTCTCACTGTTACATGCATTTGAATGGGGAACTCGACCGAAACAAAGTATAGGTTTTCATTATGTGAATAACTTGGAAATCTTAGCTCAAACAGCTGCAAAACCTGTTTGCCCAGCACGGGAACCTTGAGTTCTATAAGATAAAGCCATAAACATGTGTATCCGAGGCTTCTATCAAAAGTTACAGCTATTTCTATGAAGTTGTACAAAAACGCTTTCTTTCGCCAAGACAGTGCGTTTCTCACTGTTACATGCATTTGAATGGGGAACTCGACCGAAACAAAGTATAGGTTTTCATTATGTGAATAACTTGGAAATCTTAGCTCAAACAGCTGCAAAACCTGTTTTCCCAGCACGGGAACCTTGAGTTCTATAAGATAAAGCCATAAACATGTGTATCCGAGTCTTCTATCAAAAGTTACAGCTATTTCTATGAAGTTGTACAAAAACGCTTTCTTTCGCCAAGACAGTGCGTTTCTCACTGTTACATGCATTTGAATGGGGAACTCGACCGAAACAAAGTATAGGTTTTCATTATGTGAATAACTTGGAAATCTTAGCTCAAACAGCTGCAAAACCTGTTTTCCCAGCACGGAGACCTTGAGTTCTATAATATAAGGCCATAAACATGTTTGTCTGAGTCTTCTATCAAAAGTTACAGCTATTTCTATGAAGTTGTACAAAAACGCTTTCTTTCGCCAAGACAGTGCGTTTCTCACTGTTACATGCATTTGAATGGGGAACTCGACCGAAACAAAGTATAGGTTTTCATTATGTGAATAACTTGGAAATCTTAGCTCAAACAGCTGCAAAACCTGTTTTCCCAGCACGGGAACCTTGAGTTCTATAAGATAAAGCCATAAACATGTGTATCCGAGTCTTCTATCAAAAGTTACAGCTATTCATATGAAGTTGTACAAAAACGCTTTCTTTCGCCAAGACAGTGCGTTTCTCACTGTTACATGCATTTGAATGGGGAACTCGACCGAAACAAAGTATAGGTTTTCATTATGTGAATAACTTGGAAATCTTAGCTCAAACAGCTGCAAAACCTGTTTTCCCAGCACGGGAACCTTGAGTTCTATAAGATAAAGCCATAAACATGTGTATCCGAGGCTTCTATCAAAAGTTACAGCTATTTCTATGAAGTTGTACAAAAACGCTTTCTTTCGCCAAGACAGTGCGTTTCTCACTGTTACATGCATTTGAATGGGGAACTCGACCGAAACAAAGTATAGGTTTTCATTATGTGAATAACTTGGAAATCTTAGCTCAAACAGCTGCAAAACCTGTTTTCCCAGCACGGGGACCTTGAGTTCTATAATATAAGGCCATAAACATGTTTGTCTGAGTCTTCTATCAAAAGTTACAGCTATTTCTATGAAGTTGTACAAAAACGCTTTCTTTCGCCAAGACAGTGCGTTTCTCACTGTTACATGCATTTGAATGGGGAACTCGACCGAAACAAAGTATAGGTTTTCATTATGTGAATAACTTGGAAATCTTAGCTCAAACAGCTGCAAAACCTGTTTTCCCAGCACGGAGACCTTGAGTTCTATAATATAAGGCCATAAACATGTTTGTCTGAGTCTTCTATCAAAAGTTACAGCTATTTCTATGAAGTTGTACAAAAACGCTTTCTTTCGCCAAGACAGTGCGTTTCTCACTGTTACATGCATTTGAATGGGGAACTCGACCGAAACAAAGTATAGGTTTTCATTATGTGAATAACTTGGAAATCTTAGCTCAAACAGCTGCAAAACCTGTTTTCCCAGCACGGGAACCTTGAGTTCTATAAGATAAAGCCATAAACATGTGTATCCGAGGCTTCTATCAAAAGTTACAGCTATTTCTATGAAGTTGTACAAAAACGCTTTCTTTCGCCAAGACAGTGCGTTTCTCACTGTTACATGCATTTGAATGGGGAACTCGACCGAAACAAAGTATAGGTTTTCATTATGTGAATAACTTGGAAATCTTAGCTCAAACAGCTGCAAAACCTGTTTTCCCAGCACGGGAACCTTGAGTTCTATAAGATAAAGCCATAAACATGTGTATCCGAGTCTTCTATCAAAAGTTACAGCTATTCATATGAAGTTGTACAAAAACGCTTTCTTTCGCCAAGACAGTGCGTTTCTCACTGTTACATGCATTTGAATGGGGAACTCGACCGAAACAAAGTATAGGTTTTCATTATGTGAATAACTTGGAAATCTTAGCTCAAACAGCTGCAAAACCTGTTTTCCCAGCACGGGAACCTTGAGTTCTATAAGATAAAGCCATAAACATGTGTATCCGAGTCTTCTATCAAAAGTTACAGCTATTTCTATGAAGTTGTACAAAAACGCTTAATTTCGCCAAGACAGTGCGTTTCTCACTGTTACATGCATTTGAATGGGGAACTCGACCGAAACAAAGTATAGGTTTTCATTATGTGAATAACTTGGAAATCTTAGCTCAAACAGCTGCAAAACCTGATTCCCAGCACGGGAACCTTGAGTTCTATAAGATAAAGCCATAAACATGTGTATCCGAGTCTTCTATCAAAAGTTACAGCTATTTCTATGAAGTTGTACAAAAACGCTTAATTTCGCCAAGACAGTGCGTTTCTCACTGTTACATGCATTTGAATGGGGAACTCGACCGAAACAAAGTATAGGTTTTCATTATGTGAATAACTTGGAAATCTTAGCTCAAACAGCTGCAAAACCTGTTTTCCCAGCACGGAGACCTTGAGTTCTATAATATAAGGCCATAAACATGTTTGTCTGAGTCTTCTATCAAAAGTTACAGCTATTTCTATGAAGTTGTACAAAAACGCTTTCTTTCGCCAAGACAGTGCGTTTCTCACTGTTACATGCATTTGAATGGGGAACTCGACCGAAACAAAGTATAGGTTTTCATTATGTGAATAACTTGGAAATCTTAGCTCAAACAGCTGCAAAACCTGTTTTCCCAGCACGGGAACCTTGAGTTCTATAAGATAAAGCCATAAACATGTGTATCCGAGGCTTCTATCAAAAGTTACAGCTATTTCTATGAAGTTGTACAAAAACGCTTTCTTTCGCCAAGACAGTGCGTTTCTCACTGTTACATGCATTTGAATGGGGAACTCGACCGAAACAAAGTATAGGTTTTCATTATGTGAATAACTTGGAAATCTTAGCTCAAACAGCTGCAAAACCTGTTTTCCCAGCACGGGAACCTTGAGTTCTATAAGATAAAGCCATAAACATGTGTATCCGAGTCTTCTATCAAAAGTTACAGCTATTCATATGAAGTTGTACAAAAACGCTTTCTTTCGCCAAGACAGTGCGTTTCTCACTGTTACATGCATTTGAATGGGGAACTCGACCGAAACAAAGTATAGGTTTTCATTATGTGAATAACTTGGAAATCTTAGCTCAAACAGCTGCAAAACCTGTTTTCCCAGCACGGGAACCTTGAGTTCTATAAGATAAAGCCATAAACATGTGTATCCGAGTCTTCTATCAAAAGTTACAGCTATTCATATGAAGTTGTACAAAAACGCTTTCTTTCGCCAAGACAGTGCGTTTCTCACTGTTACATGCATTTGAATGGGGAACTCGACCGAAACAAAGTATAGGTTTTCATTATGTGAATAACTTGGAAATCTTAGCTCAAACAGCTGCAAAACCTGTTTTCCCAGCACGGGGACCTTGAGTTCTATAATATAAGGCCATAAACATGTTTGTCTGAGTCTTCTATCAAAAGTTACAGCTATTTCTATGAAGTTGTACAAAAACGCTTTCTTTCACCAAGACAGTGCGTTTCTCACTGTTACATGCATTTGAATGGGGAACTCGACCGAAACAAAGTATAGGTTTTCATTATGTGAATAACTTGGAAATCTTAGCTCAAACAGCTGCAAAACCTGTTTTCCCAGCACGGGAACCTTGAGTTCTATAAGATAAAGCCATAAACATGTGTATCCGAGTCTTCTATCAAAAGTTACAGCTATTCATATGAAGTTGTACAAAAACGCTTTCTTTCGCCAAGACAGTGCGTTTCTCACTGTTACATGCATTTGAATGGGGAACTCGACCGAAACAAAGTATAGGTTTTCATTATGTGAATAACTTGGAATTCTTAGCTCAAACAGCTGCAAAACCTGTTTTCCCAGCACGGGGACCTTGAGTTCTATAATATAAGGCCATAAACATGTTTGTCTGAGTCTTCTATCAAAAGTTACAGCTATTTCTATGAAGTTGTACAAAAACGCTTTCTTTCGCCAAGACAGTGCGTTTCTCACTGTTACATGCATTTGAATGGGGAACTCGACCGAAACAAAGTATAGGTTTTCATTATGTGAATAACTTGGAAATCTTAGCTCAAACAGCTGCAAAACCTGTTTGCCCAGCACGGGAACCTTGAGTTCTATAAGATAAAGCCATAAACATGTGTATCCGAGTCTTCTATCAAAAGTTACAGCTATTCATATGAAGTTGTACAAAAACGCTTAATTTCGCCAAGACAGTGCGTTTCTCACTGTTACATGCATTTGAATGGGGAACTCGACCGAAACAAAGTATAGGTTTTCATTATGTGAATAACTTGGAAATCTTAGCTCAAACAGCTGCAAAACCTGTTTTCCCAGCACGGAGACCTTGAGTTCTATAATATAAGGCCATAAACATGTTTGTCTGAGTCTTCTATCAAAAGTTACAGCTATTTCTATGAAGTTGTACAAAAACGCTTTCTTTCGCCAAGACAGTGCGTTTCTCACTGTTACATGCATTTGAATGGGGAACTCGACCGAAACAAAGTATAGGTTTTCATTATGTGAATAACTTGGAAATCTTAGCTCAAACAGCTGCAAAACCTGTTTTCCCAGCACGGGAACCTTGAGTTCTATAAGATAAAGCCATAAACATGTGTATCCGAGTCTTCTATCAAAAGTTACAGCTATTCATATGAAGTTGTACAAAAACGCTTTCTTTCGCCAAGACAGTGCGTTTCTCACTGTTACATGCATTTGAATGGGGAACTCGACCGAAACAAAGTATAGGTTTTCATTATGTGAATAACTTGGAAATCTTAGCTCAAACAGCTGCAAAACCTGTTTTCCCAGCACGGGGACCTTGAGTTCTATAATATAAGGCCATAAACATGTTTGTCTGAGTCTTCTATCAAAAGTTACAGCTATTTCTATGAAGTTGTACAAAAACGCTTTCTTTCGCCAAGACAGTGCGTTTCTCACTGTTACATGCATTTGAATGGGGAACTCGACCGAAACAAAGTATAGGTTTTCATTATGTGAATAACTTGGAAATCTTAGCTCAAACAGCTGCAAAACCTGTTTGCCCAGCACGGGAACCTTGAGTTCAATAAGATAAAGCCATAAACATGTGTATCCGAGTCTTCTATCAAAAGTTACAGCTATTCATATGAAGTTGTACAAAAACGCTTTCTTTCGCCAAGACAGTGCGTTTCTCACTGTTACATGCATTTGAATGGGGAACTCGACCGAAACAAAGTATAGGTTTTCATTATGTGAATAACTTGGAAATCTTAGCTCAAACAGCTGCAAAACCTGTTTGCCCAGCACGGGAACCTTGAGTTCTATAAGATAAAGCCATAAACATGTGTATCCGAGTCTTCTATCAAAAGTTACAGCTATTCATATGAAGTTGTACAAAAACGCTTTCTTTCGCCAAGACAGTGCGTTTCTCACTGTTACATGCATTTGAATGGGGAACTCGACCGAAACAAAGTATAGGTTTTCATTATGTGAATAACTTGGAAATCTTAGCTCAAACAGCTGCAAAACCTGTTTTCCCAGCACGGGAACCTTGAGTTCTATAAGATAAGGCCATAAACATGTTTGTCTGAGTCTTCTATCAAAAGTTACAGCTATTTCTATGAAGTTGTACAAAAACGCTTTCTTTCGCCAAGACAGTGCGTTTCTCACTGTTACATGCATTTGAATGGGGAACTCGACCGAAACAAAGTATAGGTTTTCATTATGTGAATAACTTGGAAATCTTAGCTCAAACAGCTGCAAAACCTGTTTGCCCAGCACGGGAACCTTGAGTTCTATAAGATAAAGCCATAAACATGTGTATCCGAGGCTTCTATCAAAAGTTACAGCTATTTCTATGAAGTTGTACAAAAACGCTTTCTTTCGCCAAGACAGTGCGTTTCTCACTGTTACATGCATTTGAATGGGGAACTCGACCGAAACAAAGTATAGGTTTTCATTATGTGAATAACTTGGAAATCTTAGCTCAAACAGCTGCAAAACCTGTTTGCCCAGCACGGGAACCTTGAGTTCTATAAGATAAAGCCATAAACATGTGTATCTGAGGCTTCTATCAAAAGTTACAGCTATTCATATGAAGTTGTACAAAAACGCTTTCTTTCGCCAAGACAGTGCGTTTCTCACTGTTACATGCATTTGAATGGGGAACTCGACCGAAACAAAGTATAGGTTTTCATTATGTGAATAACTTGGAAATCTTAGCTCAAACAGCTGCAAAACCTGTTTGCCCAGCACGGGAACCTTGAGTTCTATAAGATAAAGCCATAAACATGTGTATCCGAGGCTTCTATCAAAAGTTACAGCTATTTCTATGAAGTTGTACAAAAACGCTTTCTTTCGCCAAGACAGTGCGTTTCTCACTGTTACATGCATTTGAATGGGGAACTCGACCGAAACAAAGTATAGGTTTTCATTATGTGAATAACTTGGAAATCTTAGCTCAAACAGCTGCAAAACCTGTTTTCCCAGCACGGGAACCTTGAGTTCTATAAGATAAAGCCATAAACATGTGTATCCGAGTCTTCTATCAAAAGTTACAGCTATTTCTATGAAGTTGTACAAAAACGCTTTCTTTCGCCAAGACAGTGCGTTTCTCACTGTTACATGCATTTGAATGGGGAACTCGACCGAAACAAAGTATAGGTTTTCATTATGTGAATAACTTGGAAATCTTAGCTCAAACAGCTGCAAAACCTGTTTTCCCAGCACGGAGACCTTGAGTTCTATAATATAAGGCCATAAACATGTTTGTCTGAGTCTTCTATCAAAAGTTACAGCTATTTCTATGAAGTTGTACAAAAACGCTTTCTTTCGCCAAGACAGTGCGTTTCTCACTGTTACATGCATTTGAATGGGGAACTCGACCGAAACAAAGTATAGGTTTTCATTATGTGAATAACTTGGAAATCTTAGCTCAAACAGCTGCAAAACCTGTTTTCCCAGCACGGGAACCTTGAGTTCTATAAGATAAAGCCATAAACATGTGTATCCGAGTCTTCTATCAAAAGTTACAGCTATTCATATGAAGTTGTACAAAAACGCTTTCTTTCGCCAAGACAGTGCGTTTCTCACTGTTACATGCATTTGAATGGGGAACTCGACCGAAACAAAGTATAGGTTTTCATTATGTGAATAACTTGGAAATCTTAGCTCAAACAGCTGCAAAACCTGTTTTCCCAGCACGGGAACCTTGAGTTCTATAAGATAAAGCCATAAACATGTGTATCCGAGGCTTCTATCAAAAGTTACAGCTATTTCTATGAAGTTGTACAAAAACGCTTTCTTTCGCCAAGACAGTGCGTTTCTCACTGTTACATGCATTTGAATGGGGAACTCGACCGAAACAAAGTATAGGTTTTCATTATGTGAATAACTTGGAAATCTTAGCTCAAACAGCTGCAAAACCTGTTTTCCCAGCACGGGGACCTTGAGTTCTATAATATAAGGCCATAAACATGTTTGTCTGAGTCTTCTATCAAAAGTTACAGCTATTTCTATGAAGTTGTACAAAAACGCTTTCTTTCACCAAGACAGTGCGTTTCTCACTGTTACATGCATTTGAATGGGGAACTCGACCGAAACAAAGTATAGGTTTTCATTATGTGAATAACTTGGAAATCTTAGCTCAAACAGCTGCAAAACCTGTTTTCCCAGCACGGGAACCTTGAGTTCTATAAGATAAAGCCATAAACATGTGTATCCGAGTCTTCTATCAAAAGTTACAGCTATTCATATGAAGTTGTACAAAAACGCTTTCTTTCGCCAAGACAGTGCGTTTCTCACTGTTACATGCATTTGAATGGGGAACTCGACCGAAACAAAGTATAGGTTTTCATTATGTGAATAACTTGGAATTCTTAGCTCAAACAGCTGCAAAACCTGTTTTCCCAGCACGGGGACCTTGAGTTCTATAATATAAGGCCATAAACATGTTTGTCTGAGTCTTCTATCAAAAGTTACAGCTATTTCTATGAAGTTGTACAAAAACGCTTTCTTTCGCCAAGACAGTGCGTTTCTCACTGTTACATGCATTTGAATGGGGAACTCGACCGAAACAAAGTATAGGTTTTCATTATGTGAATAACTTGGAAATCTTAGCTCAAACAGCTGCAAAACCTGTTTGCCCAGCACGGGAACCTTGAGTTCTATAAGATAAAGCCATAAACATGTGTATCCGAGTCTTCTATCAAAAGTTACAGCTATTTCTATGAAGTTGTACAAAAACGCTTAATTTCGCCAAGACAGTGCGTTTCTCACTGTTACATGCATTTGAATGGGGAACTCGACCGAAACAAAGTATAGGTTTTCATTATGTGAATAACTTGGAAATCTTAGCTCAAACAGCTGCAAAACCTGTTTGCCCAGCACGGAATCGTTGAGTTCTATAATATAAGGCCATAAACATGTTTGTCTGAGTCTTCTATCAAAAGTTACAGCTATTTCTATGAAGTTGTACAAAAACGCTTTCTTTCGCCAAGACAGTGCGTTTCTCACTGTTACATGCATTTGAATGGGGAACTCGACCGAAACAAAGTATAGGTTTTCATTATGTGAATAACTTGGAAATCTTAGCTCAAACAGCTGCAAAACCTGTTTTCCCAGCACGGGAACCTTGAGTTCTATAATATAAGGCCATAAACATGTTTGTCTGAGTCTTCTATCAAAAGTTACAGCTATTTCTATGAAGTTGTACAAAAACGCTTTCTTTCGCCAAGACAGTGCGTTTCTCACTGTTACATGCATTTGAATGGGGAACTCGACCGAAACAAAGTATAGGTTTTCATTATGTGAATAACTTGGAAATCTTAGCTCAAACAGCTGCAAAACCTGTTTTCCCAGCACGGGAACCTTGAGTTCTATAAGATAAAGCCATAAACATGTGTATCCGAGTCTTCTATCAAAAGTTACAGCTATTCATATGAAGTTGTACAAAAACGCTTTCTTTCGCCAAGACAGTGCGTTTCTCACTGTTACATGCATTTGAATGGGGAACTCGACCGAAACAAAGTATAGGTTTTCATTATGTGAATAACTTGGAAATCTTAGCTCAAACAGCTGCAAAACCTGTTTGCCCAGCACGGGAACCTTGAGTTCTATAAGATAAAGCCATAAACATGTGTATCTGAGGCTTCTATCAAAAGTTACAGCTATTCATATGAAGTTGTACAAAAACGCTTTCTTTCGCCAAGACAGTGCGTTTCTCACTGTTACATGCATTTGAATGGGGAACTCGACCGAAACAAAGTATAGGTTTTCATTATGTGAATAACTTGGAAATCTTAGCTCAAACATCTGCAAAACCTGTTTTCCCAGCACGGGAACCTTGAGTTCTATAAGATAAAGCCATAAACATGTGTATCCGAGTCTTCTATCAAAAGTTACAGCTATTCATATGAAGTTGTACAAAAACGCTTTCTTTCGCCAAGACAGTGCGTTTCTCACTGTTACATGCATTTGAATGGGGAACTCGACCGAAACAAAGTATAGGTTTTCATTACGTGAATAACTTGGAAATCTTAGCTCAAACAGCTGCAAAACCTGTTTTCCCAGCACGGGAACCTTGAGTTCTATAAGATAAAGCCATAAACATGTGTATCCGAGTCTTCTATCAAAAGTTACAGCTATTCATATGAAGTTGTACAAAAACGCTTTCTTTCGCCAAGACAGTGCGTTTCTCACTGTTACATGCATTTGAATGGGGAACTCGACCGAAACAAAGTATAGGTTTTCATTATGTGAATAACTTGGAAATCTTAGCTCAAACAGCTGCAAAACCTGTTTTCCCAGCACGGGGACCTTGAGTTCTATAATATAAGGCCATAAACATGTTTGTCTGAGTCTTCTATCAAAAGTTACAGCTATTTCTATGAAGTTGTACAAAAACGCTTAATTTCGCCAAGACAGTGCGTTTCTCACTGTTACATGCATTTGAATGGGGAACTCGACCGAAACAAAGTATAGGTTTTCATTATGTGAATAACTTGGAAATCTTAGCTCAAACAGCTGCAAAACCTGTTTGCCCAGCACGGGAACCTTGAGTTCTATAAGATAAAGCCATAAACATGTGTATCCGAGTCTTCTATCAAAAGTTACAGCTATTTCTATGAAGTTGTACAAAAACGCTTTCTTTCGCCAAGACAGTGCGTTTCTCACTGTTACATGCATTTGAATGGGGAACTCGACCGAAACAAAGTATAGGTTTTCATTATGTGAATAACTTGGAAATCTTAGCTCAAACAGCTGCAAAACCTGTTTTCCCAGCACGGAGACCTTGAGTTCTATAATATAAGGCCATAAACATGTTTGTCTGAGTCTTCTATCAAAAGTTACAGCTATTTCTATGAAGTTGTACAAAAACGCTTTCTTTCGCCAAGACAGTGCGTTTCTCACTGTTACATGCATTTGAATGGGGAACTCGACCGAAACAAAGTATAGGTTTTCATTATGTGAATAACTTGGAAATCTTAGCTCAAACAGCTGCAAAACCTGTTTTCCCAGCACGGGAACCTTGAGTTCTATAAGATAAAGCCATAAACATGTGTATCCGAGTCTTCTATCAAAAGTTACAGCTATTCATATGAAGTTGTACAAAAACGCTTTCTTTCGCCAAGACAGTGCGTTTCTCACTGTTACATGCATTTGAATGGGGAACTCGACCGAAACAAAGTATAGGTTTTCATTATGTGAATAACTTGGAAATCTTAGCTCAAACAGCTGCAAAACCTGTTTTCCCAGCACGGGAACCTTGAGTTCTATAAGATAAAGCCATAAACATGTGTATCCGAGGCTTCTATCAAAAGTTACAGCTATTTCTATGAAGTTGTACAAAAACGCTTTCTTTCGCCAAGACAGTGCGTTTCTCACTGTTACATGCATTTGAATGGGGAACTCGACCGAAACAAAGTATAGGTTTTCATTATGTGAATAACTTGGAAATCTTAGCTCAAACAGCTGCAAAACCTGTTTTCCCAGCACGGGAACCTTGAGTTCTATAAGATAAAGCCATAAACATGTGTATCCGAGTCTTCTATCAAAAGTTACAGCTATTCATATGAAGTTGTACAAAAACGCTTTCTTTCGCCAAGACAGTGCGTTTCTCACTGTTACATGCATTTGAATGGGGAACTCGACCGAAACAAAGTATAGGTTTTCATTATGTGAATAACTTGGAAATCTTAGCTCAAACAGCTGCAAAACCTGTTTTCCCAGCACGGGGACCTTGAGTTCTATAATATAAGGCCATAAACATGTTTGTCTGAGTCTTCTATCAAAAGTTACAGCTATTTCTATGAAGTTGTACAAAAACGCTTTCTTTCACCAAGACAGTGCGTTTCTCACTGTTACATGCATTTGAATGGGGAACTCGACCGAAACAAAGTATAGGTTTTCATTATGTGAATAACTTGGAAATCTTAGCTCAAACAGCTGCAAAACCTGTTTTCCCAGCACGGGAACCTTGAGTTCTATAAGATAAAGCCATAAACATGTGTATCCGAGTCTTCTATCAAAAGTTACAGCTATTCATATGAAGTTGTACAAAAACGCTTTCTTTCGCCAAGACAGTGCGTTTCTCACTGTTACATGCATTTGAATGGGGAACTCGACCGAAACAAAGTATAGGTTTTCATTATGTGAATAACTTGGAATTCTTAGCTCAAACAGCTGCAAAACCTGTTTTCCCAGCACGGGGACCTTGAGTTCTATAATATAAGGCCATAAACATGTTTGTCTGAGTCTTCTATCAAAAGTTACAGCTATTTCTATGAAGTTGTACAAAAACGCTTTCTTTCGCCAAGACAGTGCGTTTCTCACTGTTACATGCATTTGAATGGGGAACTCGACCGAAACAAAGTATAGGTTTTCATTATGTGAATAACTTGGAAATCTTAGCTCAAACAGCTGCAAAACCTGTTTGCCCAGCACGGGAACCTTGAGTTCTATAAGATAAAGCCATAAACATGTGTATCCGAGTCTTCTATCAAAAGTTACAGCTATTTCTATGAAGTTGTACAAAAACGCTTAATTTCGCCAAGACAGTGCGTTTCTCACTGTTACATGCATTTGAATGGGGAACTCGACCGAAACAAAGTATAGGTTTTCATTATGTGAATAACTTGGAAATCTTAGCTCAAACAGCTGCAAAACCTGTTTTCCCAGCACGGAGACCTTGAGTTCTATAATATAAGGCCATAAACATGTTTGTCTGAGTCTTCTATCAAAAGTTACAGCTATTTCTATGAAGTTGTACAAAAACGCTTTCTTTCGCCAAGACAGTGCGTTTCTCACTGTTACATGCATTTGAATGGGGAACTCGACCGAAACAAAGTATAGGTTTTCATTATGTGAATAACTTGGAAATCTTAGCTCAAACAGCTGCAAAACCTGTTTTCCCAGCACGGGAACCTTGAGTTCTATAATATAAGGCCATAAACATGTTTGTCTGAGTCTTCTATCAAAAGTTACAGCTATTTCTATGAAGTTGTACAAAAACGCTTTCTTTCGCCAAGACAGTGCGTTTCTCACTGTTACATGCATTTGAATGGGGAACTCGACCGAAACAAAGTATAGGTTTTCATTATGTGAATAACTTGGAAATCTTAGCTCAAACAGCTGCAAAACCTGTTTTCCCAGCACGGGAACCTTGAGTTCTATAAGATAAAGCCATAAACATGTGTATCCGAGTCTTCTATCAAAAGTTACAGCTATTCATATGAAGTTGTACAAAAACGCTTTCTTTCGCCAAGACAGTGCGTTTCTCACTGTTACATGCATTTGAATGGGGAACTCGACCGAAACAAAGTATAGGTTTTCATTATGTGAATAACTTGGAAATCTTAGCTCAAACAGCTGCAAAACCTGTTTTCCCAGCACGGGAACCTTGAGTTCTATAATATAAGGCCATAAACATGTTTGTCTGA
Organism: Rhamphochromis longiceps; assembly: GCF_057381845.1. Lineage (NCBI taxonomy): Eukaryota > Metazoa > Chordata > Actinopteri > Cichliformes > Cichlidae > Rhamphochromis > Rhamphochromis longiceps. Next base: position 7,522,801 of record NC_140564.1, on the reverse strand, counting down.
GTCTTCTATCAAAAGTTACAGCTATTTCTATGAAGTTGTACAAAAACGCTTTCTTTCGCCAAGACAGTGCGTTTCTCACTGTTACATGCATTTGAATGGGGAACTCGACCGAAACAAAGTATAGGTTTTCATTATGTGAATAACTTGGAAATCTTAGCTCAAACAGCTGCAAAACCTGTTTTCCCAGCACGGGAACCTTGAGTTCTATAAGATAAAGCCATAAACATGTGTATCCGAGTCTTCTATCAAAAGTTACAGCTATTCATATGAAGTTGTACAAAAACGCTTTCTTTCGCCAAGACAGTGCGTTTCTCACTGTTACATGCATTTGAATGGGGAACTCGACCGAAACAAAGTATAGGTTTTCATTATGTGAATAACTTGGAAATCTTAGCTCAAACAGCTGCAAAACCTGTTTGCCCAGCACGGGAACCTTGAGTTCTATAAGATAAAGCCATAAACATGTGTATCCGAGTCTTCTATCAAAAGTTACAGCTATTCATATGAAGTTGTACAAAAACGCTTTCTTTCGCCAAGACAGTGCGTTTCTCACTGTTACATGCATTTGAATGGGGAACTCGACCGAAACAAAGTATAGGTTTTCATTATGTGAATAACTTGGAAATCTTAGCTCAAACAGCTGCAAAACCTGTTTTCCCAGCACGGGAACCTTGAGTTCTATAATATAAGGCCATAAACATGTTTGTCTGAGTCTTCTATCAAAAGTTACAGCTATTTCTATGAAGTTGTACAAAAACGCTTTCTTTCGCCAAGACAGTGCGTTTCTCACTGTTACATGCATTTGAATGGGGAACTCGACCGAAACAAAGTATAGGTTTTCATTATGTGAATAACTTGGAAATCTTAGCTCAAACAGCTGCAAAACCTGTTTTCCCAGCACGGGAACCTTGAGTTCTATAAGATAAAGCCATAAACATGTGTATCCGAGTCTTCTATCAAAAGTTACAGCTATTCATATGAAGTTGTACAAAAACGCTTTCTTTCGCCAAGACAGTGCGTTTCTCACTGTTACATGCATTTGAATGGGGAACTCGACCGAAACAAAGTATAGGTTTTCATTATGTGAATAACTTGGAAATCTTAGCTCAAACAGCTGCAAAACCTGTTTTCCCAGCACGGGAACCTTGAGTTCTATAAGATAAAGCCATAAACATGTGTATCTGAGGCTTCTATCAAAAGTTACAGCTATTCATATGAAGTTGTACAAAAACGCTTTCTTTCGCCAAGACAGTGCGTTTCTCACTGTTACATGCATTTGAATGGGGAACTCGACCGAAACAAAGTATAGGTTTTCATTATGTGAATAACTTGGAAATCTTAGCTCAAACATCTGCAAAACCTGTTTTCCCAGCACGGGAACCTTGAGTTCTATAAGATAAAGCCATAAACATGTGTATCCGAGTCTTCTATCAAAAGTTACAGCTATTCATATGAAGTTGTACAAAAACGCTTTCTTTCGCCAAGACAGTGCGTTTCTCACTGTTACATGCATTTGAATGGGGAACTCGACCGAAACAAAGTATAGGTTTTCATTACGTGAATAACTTGGAAATCTTAGCTCAAACAGCTGCAAAACCTGTTTTCCCAGCACGGGAACCTTGAGTTCTATAAGATAAAGCCATAAACATGTGTATCCGAGTCTTCTATCAAAAGTTACAGCTATTCATATGAAGTTGTACAAAAACGCTTTCTTTCGCCAAGACAGTGCGTTTCTCACTGTTACATGCATTTGAATGGGGAACTCGACCGAAACAAAGTATAGGTTTTCATTATGTGAATAACTTGGAAATCTTAGCTCAAACAGCTGCAAAACCTGTTTTCCCAGCACGGGGACCTTGAGTTCTATAATATAAGGCCATAAACATGTTTGTCTGAGTCTTCTATCAAAAGTTACAGCTATTTCTATGAAGTTGTACAAAAACGCTTAATTTCGCCAAGACAGTGCGTTTCTCACTGTTACATGCATTTGAATGGGGAACTCGACCGAAACAAAGTATAGGTTTTCATTATGTGAATAACTTGGAAATCTTAGCTCAAACAGCTGCAAAACCTGTTTTCCCAGCACGGGAACCTTGAGTTCTATAAGATAAAGCCATAAACATGTGTATCCGAGTCTTCTATCAAAAGTTACAGCTATTTCTATGAAGTTGTACAAAAACGCTTTCTTTCGCCAAGACAGTGCGTTTCTCACTGTTACATGCATTTGAATGGGGAACTCGACCGAAACAAAGTATAGGTTTTCATTATGTGAATAACTTGGAAATCTTAGCTCAAACAGCTGCAAAACCTGTTTTCCCAGCACGGAGACCTTGAGTTCTATAATATAAGGCCATAAACATGTTTGTCTGAGTCTTCTATCAAAAGTTACAGCTATTTCTATGAAGTTGTACAAAAACGCTTTCTTTCGCCAAGACAGTGCGTTTCTCACTGTTACATGCATTTGAATGGGGAACTCGACCGAAACAAAGTATAGGTTTTCATTATGTGAATAACTTGGAAATCTTAGCTCAAACAGCTGCAAAACCTGTTTTCCCAGCACGGGAACCTTGAGTTCTATAAGATAAAGCCATAAACATGTGTATCCGAGTCTTCTATCAAAAGTTACAGCTATTCATATGAAGTTGTACAAAAACGCTTTCTTTCGCCAAGACAGTGCGTTTCTCACTGTTACATGCATTTGAATGGGGAACTCGACCGAAACAAAGTATAGGTTTTCATTATGTGAATAACTTGGAAATCTTAGCTCAAACAGCTGCAAAACCTGTTTTCCCAGCACGGAGACCTTGAGTTCTATAATATAAGGCCATAAACATGTTTGTCTGAGTCTTCTATCAAAAGTTACAGCTATTTCTATGAAGTTGTACAAAAACGCTTTCTTTCGCCAAGACAGTGCGTTTCTCACTGTTACATGCATTTGAATGGGGAACTCGACCGAAACAAAGTATAGGTTTTCATTATGTGAATAACTTGGAAATCTTAGCTCAAACAGCTGCAAAACCTGTTTTCCCAGCACGGGAACCTTGAGTTCTATAAGATAAAGCCATAAACATGTGTATCCGAGTCTTCTATCAAAAGTTACAGCTATTCATATGAAGTTGTACAAAAACGCTTTCTTTCGCCAAGACAGTGCGTTTCTCACTGTTACATGCATTTGAATGGGGAACTCGACCGAAACAAAGTATAGGTTTTCATTATGTGAATAACTTGGAAATCTTAGCTCAAACAGCTGCAAAACCTGTTTTCCCAGCACGGGGACCTTGAGTTCTATAAGATAAAGCCATAAACATGTGTATCCGAGGCTTCTATCAAAAGTTACAGCTATTTCTATGAAGTTGTACAAAAACGCTTTCTTTCGCCAAGACAGTGCGTTTCTCACTGTTACATGCATTTGAATGGGGAACTCGACCGAAACAAAGTATAGGTTTTCATTATGTGAATAACTTGGAAATCTTAGCTCAAACAGCTGCAAAACCTGTTTTCCCAGCACGGGAACCTTGAGTTCTATAATATAAGGCCATAAACATGTTTGTCTGAGTCTTCTATCAAAAGTTACAGCTATTTCTATGAAGTTGTACAAAAACGCTTTCTTTCGCCAAGACAGTGCGTTTCTCACTGTTACATGCATTTGAATGGGGAACTCGACCGAAACAAAGTATAGGTTTTCATTATGTGAATAACTTGGAAATCTTAGCTCAAACAGCTGCAAAACCTGTTTGCCCAGCACGGGAACCTTGAGTTCTATAAGATAAAGCCATAAACATGTGTATCCGAGTCTTCTATCAAAAGTTACAGCTATTCATATGAAGTTGTACAAAAACGCTTTCTTTCGCCAAGACAGTGCGTTTCTCACTGTTACATGCATTTGAATGGGGAACTCGACCGAAACAAAGTATAGGTTTTCATTATGTGAATAACTTGGAAATCTTAGCTCAAACAGCTGCAAAACCTGTTTGCCCAACACGGGAACCTTGAGTTCTATAAGATAAGGCCATAAACATGTTTGTCTGAGTCTTCTATCAAAAGTTACAGCTATTTCTATGAAGTTGTACAAAAACGCTTTCTTTCGCCAAGACAGTGCGTTTCTCACTGTTACATGCATTTGAATGGGGAACTCGACCGAAACAAAGTATAGGTTTTCATTATGTGAATAACTTGGAAATCTTAGCTCAAACAGCTGCAAAACCTGTTTGCCCAGCACGGGAACCTTGAGTTCTATAAGATAAAGCCATAAACATGTGTATCCGAGGCTTCTATCAAAAGTTACAGCTATTCATATGAAGTTGTACAAAAACGCTTTCTTTCGCCAAGACAGTGCGTTTCTCACTGTTACATGCATTTGAATGGGGAACTCGACCGAAACAAAGTATAGGTTTTCATTATGTGAATAACTTGGAAATCTTAGCTCAAACAGCCGCAAAACCTGTTTTCCCAGCACGGAGACCTTGAGTTCTATAATATAAGGCCATAAACATGTTTGTCTGAGTCTTCTATCAAAAGTTACAGCTATTTCTATGAAGTTGTACAAAAACGCTTTCTTTCGCCAAGACAGTGCGTTTCTCACTGTTACATGCATTTGAATGGGGAACTCGACCGAAACAAAGTATAGGTTTTCATTATGTGAATAACTTGGAAATCTTAGCTCAAACAGCTGCAAAACCTGTTTGCCCAGCACGGGAACCTTGAGTTCTATAAGATAAAGCCATAAACATGTGTATCCGAGGCTTCTATCAAAAGTTACAGCTATTCATATGAAGTTGTACAAAAACGCTTTCTTTCGCCAAGACAGTGCGTTTCTCACTGTTACATGCATTTGAATGGGGAACTCGACCGAAACAAAGTATAGGTTTTCATTATGTGAATAACTTGGAAATCTTAGCTCAAACAGCCGCAAAACCTGTTTTCCCAGCACGGAGACCTTGAGTTCTATAATATAAGGCCATAAACATGTTTGTCTGAGTCTTCTATCAAAAGTTACAGCTATTTCTATGAAGTTGTACAAAAACGCTTTCTTTCGCCAAGACAGTGCGTTTCTCACTGTTACATGCATTTGAATGGGGAACTCGACCGAAACAAAGTATAGGTTTTCATTATGTGAATAACTTGGAAATCTTAGCTCAAACAGCTGCAAAACCTGTTTTCCCAGCACGGGAACCTTGAGTTCTATAAGATAAAGCCATAAACATGTGTATCCGAGTCTTCTATCAAAAGTTACAGCTATTCATATGAAGTTGTACAAAAACGCTTTCTTTCGCCAAGACAGTGCGTTTCTCACTGTTACATGCATTTGAATGGGGAACTCGACCGAAACAAAGTATAGGTTTTCATTATGTGAATAACTTGGAAATCTTAGCTCAAACAGCTGCAAAACCTGTTTTCCCAGCACGGGGACCTTGAGTTCTATAATATAAGGCCATAAACATGTTTGTCTGAGTCTTCTATCAAAAGTTACAGCTATTTCTATGAAGTTGTACAAAAACGCTTTCTTTCGCCAAGACAGTGCGTTTCTCACTGTTACATGCATTTGAATGGGGAACTCGACCGAAACAAAGTATAGGTTTTCATTATGTGAATAACTTGGAAATCTTAGCTCAAACAGCTGCAAAACCTGTTTGCCCAGCACGGGAACCTTGAGTTCTATAAGATAAAGCCATAAACATGTGTATCCGAGGCTTCTATCAAAAGTTACAGCTATTTCTATGAAGTTGTACAAAAACGCTTTCTTTCGCCAAGACAGTGCGTTTCTCACTGTTACATGCATTTGAATGGGGAACTCGACCGAAACAAAGTATAGGTTTTCATTATGTGAATAACTTGGAAATCTTAGCTCAAACAGCTGCAAAACCTGTTTTCCCAGCACGGGAACCTTGAGTTCTATAAGATAAAGCCATAAACATGTGTATCCGAGGCTTCTATCAAAAGTTACAGCTATTCATATGAAGTTGTACAAAAACGCTTTCTTTCGCCAAGACAGTGCGTTTCTCACTGTTACATGCATTTGAATGGGGAACTCGACCGAAACAAAGTATAGGTTTTCATTATGTGAATAACTTGGAAATCTTAGCTCAAACATCTGCAAAACCTGTTTTCCCAGCACGGGAACCTTGAGTTCTATAATATAAGGCCATAAACATGTTTGTCTGAGTCTTCTATCAAAAGTTACAGCTATTTCTATGAAGTTGTACAAAAACGCTTTCTTTCGCCAAGACAGTGCGTTTCTCACTGTTACATGCATTTGAATGGGGAACTCGACCGAAACAAAGTATAGGTTTTCATTATTTGAATAACTTGGAAATCTTAGCTCAAACAGCTGCAAAACCTGTTTTCCCAGCACGGGAACCTTGAGTTCTATAAGATAAAGCCATAAACATGTGTATCCGAGTCTTCTATCAAAAGTTACAGCTATTTCTATGAAGTTGTACAAAAACGCTTAATTTCGCCAAGACAGTGCGTTTCTCACTGTTACATGCATTTGAATGGGGAACTCGACCGAAACAAAGTATAGGTTTTCATTATGTGAATAACTTGGAAATCTTAGCTCAAACATCTGCAAAACCTGTTTTCCCAGCACGGGAACCTTGAGTTCTATAAGATAAAGCCATAAACATGTGTATCCGAGTCTTCTATCAAAAGTTACAGCTATTTCTATGAAGTTGTACAAAAACGCTTTCTTTCGCCAAGACAGTGCGTTTCTCACTGTTACATGCATTTGAATGGGGAACTCGACCGAAACAAAGTATAGGTTTTCATTATGTGAATAACTTGGAAATCTTAGCTCAAACAGCTGCAAAACCTGTTTGCCCAGCACGGGAACCTTGAGTTCTATAAGATAAAGCCATAAACATGTGTATCCGAGGCTTCTATCAAAAGTTACAGCTATTCATATGAAGTTGTACAAAAACGCTTTCTTTCGCCAAGACAGTGCGTTTCTCACTGTTACATGCATTTAAATGGGGAACTCGACCGAAACAAAGTATAGGTTTTCATTATGTGAATAACTTGGAAATCTTAGCTCAAACAGCTGCAAAACCTGTTTTCCCAGCACGGGGACCTTGAGTTCTATAATATAAGGCCATAAACATGTTTGTCTGAGTCTTCTATCAAAAGTTACAGCTATTTCTATGAAGTTGTACAAAAACGCTTTCTTTCGCCAAGACAGTGCGTTTCTCACTGTTACATGCATTTGAATGGGGAACTCGACCGAAACAAAGTATAGGTTTTCATTATGTGAATAACTTGGAAATCTTAGCTCAAACAGCTGCAAAACCTGTTTGCCCAGCACGGGAACCTTGAGTTCTATAAGATAAGGCCATAAACATGTTTGTCTGAGTCTTCTATCAAAAGTTACAGCTATTTCTATGAAGTTGTACAAAAACGCTTTCTTTCGCCAAGACAGTGCGTTTCTCACTGTTACATGCATTTGAATGGGGAACTCGACCGAAACAAAGTATAGGTTTTCATTATGTGAATAACTTGGAAATCTTAGCTCAAACAGCTGCAAAACCTGTTTGCCCAGCACGGGAACCTTGAGTTCTATAAGATAAAGCCATAAACATGTGTATCCGAGGCTTCTATCAAAAGTTACAGCTATTTCTATGAAGTTGTACAAAAACGCTTTCTTTCGCCAAGACAGTGCGTTTCTCACTGTTACATGCATTTGAATGGGGAACTCGACCGAAACAAAGTATAGGTTTTCATTATGTGAATAACTTGGAAATCTTAGCTCAAACAGCTGCAAAACCTGTTTTCCCAGCACGGGAACCTTGAGTTCTATAAGATAAAGCCATAAACATGTGTATCCGAGTCTTCTATCAAAAGTTACAGCTATTCATATGAAGTTGTACAAAAACGCTTTCTTTCGCCAAGACAGTGCGTTTCTCACTGTTACATGCATTTGAATGGGGAACTCGACCGAAACAAAGTATAGGTTTTCATTATGTGAATAACTTGGAATTCTTAGCTCAAACAGCTGCAAAACCTGTTTTCCCAGCACGGGGACCTTGAGTTCTATAATATAAGGCCATAAACATGTTTGTCTGAGTCTTCTATCAAAAGTTACAGCTATTTCTATGAAGTTGTACAAAAACGCTTTCTTTCGCCAAGACAGTGCGTTTCTCACTGTTACATGCATTTGAATGGGGAACTCGACCGAAACAAAGTATAGGTTTTCATTATGTGAATAACTTGGAAATCTTAGCTCAAACAGCTGCAAAACCTGTTTGCCCAGCACGGGAACCTTGAGTTATATAAGATAAAGCCATAAACATGTGTATCCGAGTCTTCTATCAAAAGTTACAGCTATTTCTATGAAGTTGTACAAAAACGCTTAATTTCGCCAAGACAGTGCGTTTCTCACTGTTACATGCATTTGAATGGGGAACTCGACCGAAACAAAGTATAGGTTTTCATTATGTGAATAACTTGGAAATCTTAGCTCAAACAGCTGCAAAACCTGTTTTCCCAGCACGGAGACCTTGAGTTCTATAATATAAGGCCATAAACATGTTTGTCTGAGTCTTCTATCAAAAGTTACAGCTATTTCTATGAAGTTGTACAAAAACGCTTTCTTTCGCCAAGACAGTGCGTTTCTCACTGTTACATGCATTTGAATGGGGAACTCGACCGAAACAAAGTATAGGTTTTCATTATGTGAATAACTTGGAAATCTTAGCTCAAACAGCTGCAAAACCTGTTTTCCCAGCACGGGAACCTTGAGTTCTATAAGATAAAGCCATAAACATGTGTATCCGAGTCTTCTATCAAAAGTTACAGCTATTCATATGAAGTTGTACAAAAACGCTTTCTTTCGCCAAGACAGTGCGTTTCTCACTGTTACATGCATTTGAATGGGGAACTCGACCGAAACAAAGTATAGGTTTTCATTATGTGAATAACTTGGAAATCTTAGCTCAAACAGCTGCAAAACCTGTTTTCCCAGCACGGGAACCTTGAGTTCTATAAGATAAAGCCATAAACATGTGTATCCGAGTCTTCTATCAAAAGTTACAGCTATTCATATGAAGTTGTACAAAAACGCTTTCTTTCGCCAAGACAGTGCGTTTCTCACTGTTACATGCATTTGAATGGGGAACTCCACCGAAACAAAGTATAGGTTTTCATTATGTGAATAACTTGGAAATCTTAGCTCAAACAGCTGCAAAACCTGTTTGCCCAGCACGGGAACCTTGAGTTCTATAAGATAAAGCCATAAACATGTGTATCCGAGTCTTCTATCAAAAGTTACAGCTATTCATATGAAGTTGTACAAAAACGCTTTCTTTCGCCAAGACAGTGCGTTTCTCACTGTTACATGCATTTGAATGGGGAACTCGACCGAAACAAAGTATAGGTTTTCATTATGTGAATAACTTGGAAATCTTAGCTCAAACAGCTGCAAAACCTGTTTTCCCAGCACGGAGACCTTGAGTTCTATAATATAAGGCCATAAACATGTTTGTCCGAGTCTTCTATCAAAAGTTACAGCTATTTATATGAAGTTGTACAAAATAGCTTTCTTTCGCCAAGACAGTGCGTTTCTCACTGTTACATGCATTTGAATGGGGAACTCGACCGAAACAAAGTATAGGTTTTCATTATGTGAATAACTTGGAAATCTTAGCTCAAACAGCTGCAAAACCTGTTTTCCCAGCACGGGAACCTTGAGTTCTATAAGATAAAGCCATAAACATGTGTATCCGAGTCTTCTATCAAAAGTTACAGCTATTCATATGAAGTTGTACAAAAACGCTTTCTTTCGCCAAGACAGTGCGTTTCTCACTGTTACATGCATTTGAATGGGGAACTCCACCGAAACAAAGTATAGGTTTTCATTATGTGAATAACTTGGAAATCTTAGCTCAAACAGCTGCAAAACCTGTTTGCCCAGCACGGGAACCTTGAGTTCTATAAGATAAAGCCATAAACATGTGTATCCGAGTCTTCTATCAAAAGTTACAGCTATTCATATCAAGTTGTACAAAAACGCTTTCTTTCGCCAAGACAGTGCGTTTCTCACTGTTACATGCATTTGAATGGGGAACTCGACCGAAACAAAGTATAGGTTTTCATTATGTGAATAACTTGGAAATCTTAGCTCAAACAGCTGCAAAACCTGTTTTCCCAGCACGGAGACCTTGAGTTCTATAATATAAGGCCATAAACATGTTTGTCTGAGTCTTCTATCAAAAGTTACAGCTATTTCTATGAAGTTGTACAAAAACGCTTTCTTTCGCCAAGACAGTGCGTTTCTCACTGTTACATGCATTTGAATGGGGAACTCCACCGAAACAAAGTATAGGTTTTCATTATGTGAATAACTTGGAAATCTTAGCTCAAACAGCTGCAAAACCTGTTTTCCCAGCACGGGAACCTTGAGTTCTATAAGATAAAGCCATAAACATGTGTATCCGAGTCTTCTATCAAAAGTTACAGCTATTCATATGAAGTTGTACAAAAACGCTTTCTTTCGCCAAGACAGTGCGTTTCTCACTGTTACATGCATTTGAATGGGGAACTCGACCGAAACAAAGTATAGGTTTTCATTATGTGAATAACTTGGAAATCTTAGCTCAAACAGCTGCAAAACCTGTTTGCCCAGCACGGGAACCTTGAGTTCTATAAGATAAAGCCATAAACATGTGTATCCGAGTCTTCTATCAAAAGTTACAGCTATTCATATGAAGTTGTACAAAAACGCTTTCTTTCGCCAAGACAGTGCGTTTCTCACTGTTACATGCATTTGAATGGGGAACTCGACCGAAACAAAGTATAGGTTTTCATTATGTGAATAACTTGGAAATCTTAGCTCAAACAGCTGCAAAACCTGTTTTCCCAGCACGGAGACCTTGAGTTCTATAATATAAGGCCATAAACATGTTTGTCTGAGTCTTCTATCAAAAGTTACAGCTATTTCTATGAAGTTGTACAAAAACGCTTTCTTTCGCCAAGACAGTGCGTTTCTCACTGTTACATGCATTTGAATGGGGAACTCGACCGAAACAAAGTATAGGTTTTCATTATGTGAATAACTTGGAAATCTTAGCTCAAACAGCTGCAAAACCTGTTTGCCCAGCACGGAGACCTTGAGTTCTATAAGATAAAGCCATAAACATGTGTATCCGAGTCTTCTATCAAAAGTTACAGCTATTTATATGAAGTTGTAAAAAATAGCTTTCTTTCGCCAAGACAGTGCGTTTCTCACTGTTACATGCATTTGAATGGGGAACTCGACCGAAACAAAGTATAGGTTTTCATTATGTGAATAACTTGGAAATCTTAGCTCAAACAGCTGCAAAACCTGTTTGCCCAGCACGGGAACCTTGAGTTCTATAAGATAAAGCCATAAACATGCGTATCCGAGTCTTCTATCAAAAGTTACAGCTATTCATATGAAGTTGTACAAAAACGCTTTCTTTCGCCAAGACAGTGCGTTTCTCACTGTTACATGCATTTGAATGGGGAACTCCACCGAAACAAAGTATAGGTTTTCATTATGTGAATAACTTGGAAATCTTAGCTCAAACAGCTGCAAAACCTGTTTTCCCAGCACGGGGACCTTGAGTTCTATAATATAAGGCCATAAACATGTTTGTCTGAGTCTTCTATCAAAAGTTACAGCTATTTCTAAGAAGTTGTACAAAAACGCTTAATTTCGCCAAGACAGTGCGTTTCTCACTGTTACATGCATTTGAATGGGGAACTCGACCGAAACAAAGTATAGGTTTTCATTATGTGAATAACTTGGAAATCTTAGCTCAAACAGCTGCAAAACCTGTTTTCCCAGCACGGGAACCTTGAGTTCTATAATATAAGGCCATAAATATGTTTGTCTGAGTCTTCTATCAAAAGTTACAGCTATTTCTATGAAGTTGTACAAAAACGCTTTCTTTCGCCAAGACAGTGCGTTTCTCACTGTTACATGCATTTGAATGGGGAACTCCACCGAAACAAAGTATAGGTTTTCATTATGTGAATAACTTGGAAATCTTAGCTCAAACAGCTGCAAAACCTGTTTGCCCAGCACGGGAACCTTGAGTTCTATAAGATAAAGCCATAAACATGCGTATCCGAGTCTTCTATCAAAAGTTACAGCTATTCATATGAAGTTGTACAAAAACGCTTTCTTTCGCCAAGACAGTGCGTTTCTCACTGTTACATGCATTTGAATGGGGAACTCGACCGAAACAAAGTATAGGTTTTCATTATGTGAATAACTTGGAAATCTTAGCTCAAACAGCTGCAAAACCTGTTTTCCCAGCACGGAGACCTTGAGTTCTATAATATAAGGTCATAAACATGTTTGTCTGAGTCTTCTATCAAACGTTACAGCTATTTCTATGAAGTTGTACAAAAACGCTTTCTTTCGCCAAGACAGTGCGTTTCTCACTGTTACATGCATTTGAATGGGGAACTCGACCGAAACAAAGTATAGGTTTTCATTATGTGAATAACTTGGAAATCTTAGCTCAAACAGCTGCAAAACCTGTTTGCCCAGCACGGGAACCTTGAGTTCTATAAGATAAAGCCATAAACATGTGTATCCGAGTCTTCTATCAAAAGTTACAGCTATTTATATGAAGTTGTACAAAAACGCTTTCTTTCGCCAAGACAGTGCGTTTCTCACTGTTACATGCATTTGAATGGGGAACTCCACCGAAACAAAGTATAGGTTTTCATTATGTGAATAACTTGGAAATCTTAGCTCAAACAGCTGCAAAACCTGTTTGCCCAGCACGGGAACCTTGAGTTCTATAAGATAAAGCCATAAACATGTGTATCCGAGTCTTCTATCAAAAGTTACAGCTATTCATATGAAGTTGTACAAAAACGCTTTCTTTCGCCAAGACAGTGCGTTTCTCACTGTTACATGCATTTGAATGGGGAACTCCACCGAAACAAAGTATAGGTTTTCATTATGTGAATAACTTGGAAATCTTAGCTCAAACAGCTGCAAAACCTGTTTTCCCAGCACGGGAACCTTGAGTTCTATAATATAAGGCCATAAACATGTTTGTCTGAGTCTTCTATCAAAAGTTACAGCTATTTCTATGAAGTTGTACAAAAACGCTTTCTTTCGCCAAGACAGTGCGTTTCTCACTGTTACATGCATTTGAATGGGGAACTCGACCAAAACAAAGTATAGGTTTTCATTATGTGAATAACTTGGAAATCTTAGCTCAAACAGCTGCAAAACCTGTTTGCCCAGCACGGGAACCTTGAGTTCTATAAGATAAAGCCATAAACATGTGTATCCGAGTCTTCTATCAAAAGTTATAGCTATTCATATGAAGTTGTACAAAAACGCTTTCTTTCGCCAAGACAGTGCGTTTCTCACTGTTACATGCATTTGAATGGGGAACTCGACCGAAACAAAGTATAGGTTTTCATTATGTGAATAACTTGGAAATCTTAGCTCAAACAGCTGCAAAACCTGTTTTCCCAGCACGGAGACCTTGAGTTCTATAATATAAGACCATAAACATGTTTGTCTGAGTCTTCTATCAAAAGTTACAGCTATTTCTATGAAGTTGTACAAAAACGCTTTCTTTCGCCAAGACAGTGCGTTTCTCACTGTTACATGCATTTGAATGGGGAACTCCACCGAAACAAAGTATAGGTTTTCATTATGTGAATAACTTGGAAATCTTAGCTCAAACAGCTGCAAAACCTGTTTGCCCAGCACGGGAACCTTGAGTTCTATAAGATAAAGCCATAAACATGCGTATCCGAGTCTTCTATCAAAAGTTACAGCTATTCATATGAAGTTGTACAAAAACGCTTTCTTTCGCCAAGACAGTGCGTTTCTCACTGTTACATGCATTTGAATGGGGAACTCGACCGAAACAAAGTATAGGTTTTCATTATGTGAATAACTTGGAAATCTTAGCTCAAACAGCTGCAAAACCTGTTTTCCCAGCACGGAGACCTTGAGTTCTATAATATAAGGTCATAAACATGTTTGTCTGAGTCTTCTATCAAAAGTTACAGCTATTTCTATGAAGTTGTACAAAAACGCTTAATTTCGCCAAGACAGTGCGTTTCTCACTGTTACATGCATTTGAATGGGGAACTCGACCGAAACAAATTATAGGTTTTCATTATGTGAATAACTTGGAAATCTTAGCTCAAACAGCTGCAAAACCTGTTTTCCCAGCACGGGAACCTTGAGTTCTATAAGATAAAGCCATAAACGTGTATCCGAGTCTTCTATCAAAAGTTACAGCTATTCATATGAAGTTGTACAAAAACGCTTTCTTTCGCCAAGACAGTGCGTTTCTCACTGTTACATGCATTTGAATGGGGAACTCCACCGAAACAAAGTATAGGTTTTCATTATGTGAATAACTTGGAAATCTTAGCTCAAACAGCTGCAAAACCTGTTTGCCCAGCACGGGAACCTTGAGTTCTATAAGATAAAGCCATAAACATGTGTATCCGAGTCTTCTATCAAAAGTTACAGCTATTCATATGAAGTTGTACAAAAACGCTTTCTTTCGCCAAGACAGTGCGTTTCTCACTGTTACATGCATTTGAATGGGGAACTCGACCGAAACAAAGTATAGGTTTTCATTATGTGAATAACTTGGAAATCTTAGCTCAAACAGCTGCAAAACCTGTTTGCCCAGCACGGGAACCTTGAGTTCTATAAGATAAAGCCATAAACATGTGTATCCGAGTCTTCTATCAAAAGTTACAGCTATTTATATGAAGTTGTACAAAAACGCTTTCTTTCGCCAAGACAGTGCGTTTCTCACTGTTACATGCATTTGAATGGGGAACTCCACCGAAACAAAGTATAGGTTTTCATTATGTGAATAACTTGGAAATCTTAGCTCAAACAGCTGCAAAACCTGTTTGCCCAGCACGGGAACCTTGAGTTCTATAAGATAAAGCCATAAACATGTGTATCCGAGTCTTCTATCAAAAGTTACAGCTATTCATATGAAGTTGTACAAAAACGCTTTCTTTCGCCAAGACAGTGCGTTTCTCACTGTTACATGCATTTGAATGGGGAACTCCACCGAAACAAAGTATAGGTTTTCATTATGTGAATAACTTGGAAATCTTAGCTCAAACAGCTGCAAAACCTGTTTGCCCAGCACGGGAACCTTGAGTTCTATAAGATAAAGCCATAAACATGTGTATCCGAGTCTTCTATCAAAAGTTACAGCTATTCATATGAAGTTGTACAAAAACGCTTTCTTTCGCCAAGACAGTGCGTTTCTCACTGTTACATGCATTTGAATGGGGAACTCCACCGAAACAAAGTATAGGTTTTCATTATGTGAATAACTTGGAAATCTTAGCTCAAACAGCTGCAAAACCTGTTTTCCCAGCACGGGAACCTTGAGTTCTATAATATAAGGCCATAAACATGTTTGTCTGAGTCTTCTATCAAAAGTTACAGCTATTTCTATGAAGTTGTACAAAAACGCTTTCTTTCGCCAAGACAGTGCGTTTCTCACTGTTACATGCATTTGAATGGGGAACTCGACCGAAACAAAGTATAGGTTTTCATTATGTGAATAACTTGGAAATCTTAGCTCAAACAGCTGCAAAACCTGTTTGCCCAGCACGGGAACCTTGAGTTCTATAAGATAAAGCCATAAACATGTGTATCCGAGTCTTCTATCAAAAGTTACAGCTATTCATATGAAGTTGTACAAAAACGCTTTCTTTCGCCAAGACAGTGCGTTTCTCACTGTTACATGCATTTGAATGGGGAACTCCACCGAAACAAAGTATAGGTTTTCATTATGTGAATAACTTGGAAATCTTAGCTCAAACAGCTGCAAAACCTGTTTTCCCAGCACGGAGACCTTGAGTTCTATAATATAAGGCCATAAACATGTTTGTCTGAGTCTTCTATCAAAAGTTACAGCTATTTCTATGAAGTTGTACAAAAACGCTTTCTTTCGCCAAGACAGTGCGTTTCTCACTGTTACATGCATTTGAATGGGGAACTCGACCGAAACAAAGTATAGGTTTTCATTATGTGAATAACTTGGAAATCTTAGCTCAAACAGCTGCAAAACCTGTTTTCCCAGCACGGGAACCTTGAGTTCTATAAGATAAAGCCATAAACATGTGTATCCGAGTCTTCTATCAAAAGTTACAGCTATTCATATGAAGTTGTACAAAAACGCTTTCTTTCGCCAAGACAGTGCGTTTCTCACTGTTACATGCATTTGAATGGGGAACTCGACCGAAACAAAGTATAGGTTTTCATTATGTGAATAACTTGGAAATCTTAGCTCACACAGCTGCAAAACCTGTTTGCCCAGCACGGGAACCTTGAGTTCTATAAGATAAAGCCATAAACATGTGTATCCGAGTCTTCTATCAAAAGTTACAGCTATTCATATGAAGTTGTACAAAAACGCTTTCTTTCGCCAAGACAGTGCGTTTCTCACTGTTACATGCATTTGAATGGGGAACTCCACCGAAACAAAGTATAGGTTTTCATTATGTGAATAACTTGGAAATCTTAGCTCAAACAGCTGCAAAACCTGTTTTCCCAGCACGGAGACCTTGAGTTCTATAATATAAGGCCATAAACATGTTTGTCTGAGTCTTCTATCAAAAGTTACAGCTATTTCTATGAAGTTGTACAAAAACGCTTTCTTTCGCCAAGACAGTGCGTTTCTCACTGTTACATGCATTTGAATGGGGAACTCCACCGAAACAAAGTATAGGTTTTCATTATGTGAATAACTTGGAAATCTTAGCTCAAACAGCTGCAAAACCTGTTTGCCCAGCACGGGAACCTTGAGTTCTATAAGATAAAGCCATAAACATGTTTGTCTGAGTCTTCTATCAAAAGTTACAGCTATTTCTATGAAGTTGTACAAAAACGCTTTCTTTCGCCAAGACAGTGCGTTTCTCACTGTTACATGCATTTGAATGGGGAACTCCACCGAAACAAAGTATAGGTTTTCATTATGTGAATAACTTGGAAATCTTAGCTCAAACAGCTGCAAAACCTGTTTGCCCAGCACGGAGACCTTGAGTTCTATAAGATAAAGCCATAAACATGTGTATCCGAGTCTTCTATCAAAAGTTACAGCTATTCATATGAAGTTGTACAAAAACGCTTTCTTTCGCCAAGACAGTGCGTTTCTCACTGTTACATGCATTTGAATGGGGAACTCGACCGAAACAAAGTATAGGTTTTCATTATGTGAATAACTTGGAAATCTTAGCTCAAACAGCTGCAAAACCTGTTTTCCCAGCACGGAGACCTTGAGTTCTATAATATAAGGCCATAAACATGTTTGTCTGAGTCTTCTATCAAAAGTTACAGCTATTTCTATGAAGTTGTACAAAAACGCTTTCTTTCGCCAAGACAGTGCGTTTCTCACTGTTACATGCATTTGAATGGGGAACTCGACCGAAACAAAGTATAGGTTTTCATTATGTGAATAACTTGGAAATCTTAGCTCAAACAGCTGCAAAACCTGTTTGCCCAGCACGGGAACCTTGAGTTCTATAAGATAAAGCCATAAACATGTGTATCCGAGTCTTCTATCAAAAGTTACAGCTATTTCTATGAAGTTGTACAAAAACGCTTTCTTTCGCCAAGACAGTGCGTTTCTCACTGTTACATGCATTTGAATGGGGAACTCGACCGAAACAAAGTATAGGTTTTCATTATGTGAATAACTTGGAAATCTTAGCTCAAACAGCTGCAAAACCTGTTTGCCCAGCACGGGAACCTTGAGTTCTATAAGATAAAGCCATAAACATGTGTATCCGAGTCTTCTATCAAAAGTTACAGCTATTCATATGAAGTTGTACAAAAACGCTTTCTTTCGCCAAGACAGTGCGTTTCTCACTGTTACATGCATTTGAATGGGGAACTCCACCGAAACAAAGTATAGGTTTTCTTTACGTGAATAACTTGGAAATCTTAGCTCAAACAGCTGCAAAACCTGTTTTCCCAGCACGGAGACCTTGAGTTCTATAATATAAGGCCATAAACATGTTTGTCTGAGTCTTCTATCAAAAGTTACAGCTATTTATATGAAGTTGTACAAAAACGCTTTCTTTCGCCAAGACAGTGCGTTTCTCACTGTTACATGCATTTGAATGGGGAACTCGACCGAAACAAAGTATAGGTTTTCATTATGTGAATAACTTGGAAATCTTAGCTCAAACAGCTGCAAAACCTGTTTTCCCAGCACGGGAACCTTGAGTTCTATAAGATAAAGCCATAAACATGTGTATCCGAGTCTTCTATCAAAGGTTACAGCTATTCATATGAAGTTGTACAAAAACGCTTTCTTTCGCCAAGACAGTGCGTTTCTCACTGTTACATGCATTTGAATGGGGAACTCCACCGAAACAAAGTATAGGTTTTCATTATGTGAATAACTTGGAAATCTTAGCTCAAACAGCTGCAAAACCTGTTTTCCCAGCACGGGAACCTTGAGTTCTATAAGATAAAGCCATAAACACGTGTATCCGAGTCTTCTATCAAAAGTTACAGCTATTTCTATGAAGTTGTACAAAAACGCTTTCTTTCGCCAAGACAGTGCGTTTCTCACTGTTACATGCATTTGAATGGGGAACTCGACCGAAACAAAGTATAGGTTTTCATTATGTGAATAACTTGGAAATCTTAGCTCAAACAGCTGCAAAACCTGTTTGCCCAGCACGGGAACCTTGAGTTCTATAAGATAAAGCCATAAACATGTGTATCCGAGTCTTCTATCAAAAGTTACAGCTATTCATATGAAGTTGTACAAAAACGCTTTCTTTCGCCAAGACAGTGCGTTTCTCACTGTTACATGCATTTGAATGGGGAACTCCACCGAAACAAAGTATAGGTTTTCATTATGTGAATAACTTGGAAATCTTAGCTCAAACAGCTGCAAAACCTGTTTGCCCAGCACGGAGACCTTGAGTTCTATAATATAAGGCCATAAACATGTTTGTCTGAGTCTTCTATCAAAAGTTACAGCTATTTCTATGAAGTTGTACAAAAACGCTTTCTTTCGCCAAGACAGTGCGTTTCTCACGGTTACATGCATTTGAATGGGGAACTCGACCGAAACAAAGTATAGGTTTTCATTATGTGAATAACTTGGAAATCTTAGCTCAAACAGCTGCAAAACCTGTTTTCCCAGCACGGGAACCTTGAGTTCTATAAGATAAAGCCATAAACATGTGTATCCGAGTCTTCTATCAAAAGTTACAGCTATTCATATGAAGTTGTACAAAAACGCTTTCTTTCGCCAAGACAGTGCGTTTCTCACTGTTACATGCATTTGAATGGGGAACTCGACCGAAACAAAGTATAGGTTTTCATTATGTGAATAACTTGGAAATCTTAGCTCAAACAGCTGCAAAACCTGTTTTCCCAGCACGGAGACCTTGAGTTCTATAATATAAGGCCATAAACATGTTTGTCTGAGTCTTCTATCAAAAGTTACAGCTATTTCTATGAAGTTGTACAAAAACGCTTTCTTTCGCCAAGACAGTGCGTTTCTCACTGTTACATGCATTTGAATGGGGAACTCGACCGAAACAAAGTATAGGTTTTCATTATGTGAATAACTTGGAAATCTTAGCTCAAACAGCTGCAAAACCTGTTTTCCCAGCACGGGAACCTTGAGTTCTATAAGATAAAGCCATAAACATGTGTATCCGAGTCTTCTATCAAAAGTTACAGCTATTCATATGAAGTTGTACAAAAACGCTTTCTTTCGCCAAGACAGTGCGTTTCTCACTGTTACATGCATTTGAATGGGGAACTCGACCGAAACAAAGTATAGGTTTTCATTATGTGAATAACTTGGAAATCTTAGCTCAAACAGCTGCAAAACCTGTTTTCCCAGCACGGGAACCTTGAGTTCTATAAGATAAAGCCATAAACATGTGTATCCGAGTCTTCTATCAAAAGTTACAGCTATTCATATGAAGTTGTACAAAAACGCTTTCTTTCGCCAAGACAGTGCGTTTCTCACTGTTACATGCATTTGAATGGGGAACTCCACCGAAACAAAGTATAGGTTTTCTTTACGTGAATAACTTAGAAATCTTAGCTCAAACAGCTGCAAAACCTGTTTTCCCAGCACGGAGACCTTGAGTTCTATAATATAAAGCCATAAACATGTTTGTCTGAGTCTTCTATCAAAAGTTACAGCTATTCATATGAAGTTGTACAAAAACGCTTTCTTTCGCCAAGACAGTGCGTTTCTCACTGTTACATGCATTTGAATGGGGAACTCGACCGAAACAAAGTATAGGTTTTCATTATGTGAATAACTTGGAAATCTTAGCTCAAACAGCTGCAAAACCTGTTTGCCCAGCACGGGAACCTTGAGTTCTATTAGATAAAGCCATAAACATGTGTATCTGAGTCTTCTATCAAAAGTTACAGCTATTCATATGAAGTTGTACAAAAACGCTTTCTTTCGCCAAGACAGTGCGTTTCTCACTGTTACATGCATTTGAATGGGGAACTCGACCGAAACAAAGTATAGGTTTTCATTATGTGAATAACTTGGAAATCTTAGCTCAAACAGCTGCAAAACCTGTTTGCCCAGCACGGGAACCTTGAGTTCTATAAGATAAAGCCATAAACATGTGTATCCGAGTCTTCTATCAAAAGTTACAGCTATTTCTATGAAGTTGTACAAAAACGCTTTCTTTCGCCAAGACAGTGCGTTTCTCACTGTTACATGCATTTGAATGGGGAACTCGACCGAAACAAAGTATAGGTTTTCATTATGTGAATAACTTGGAAATCTTAGCTCAAACAGCTGCAAAACCTGTTTGCCCAGCACGGAGACCTTGAGTTCTATAATATAAGGCCATAAACATGTTTGTCTGAGTCTTCTATCAAAAGTTACAGCTATTTCTATGAAGTTGTACAAAAACGCTTTCTTTCGCCAAGACAGTGCGTTTCTCACTGTTACATGCATTTGAATGGGGAACTCGACTGAAACAAAGTATAGGTTTTCATTATGTGAATAACTTGGAAATCTTAGCTCAAACAGCTGCAAAACCTGTTTTCCCAGCACGGGAACCTTGAGTTCTATAAGATAAAGCCATAAACATGTGTATCCGAGTCTTCTATCAAAAGTTACAGCTATTCATATGAAGTTGTACAAAAACGCTTTCTTTCGCCAAGACAGTGCGTTTCTCACTGTTACATGCATTTGAATGGGGAACTCGACCGAAACAAAGTATAGGTTTTCATTATGTGAATAACTTGGAAATCTTAGCTCAAACAGCTGCAAAACCTGTTTGCCCAGCACGGGAACCTTGAGTTCTATAAGATAAAGCCATAAACATGTGTATCCGAGTCTTCTATCAAAAGTTACAGCTATTCATATGAAGTTGTACAAAAACGCTTTCTTTCGCCAAGACAGTGCGTTTCTCACTGTTACATGCATTTGAATGGGGAACTCGACCGAAACAAAGTATAGGTTTTCATTATGTGAATAACTTGGAAATCTTAGCTCAAACAGCTGCAAAACCTGTTTTCCCAGCACGGAGACCTTGAGTTCTATAATATAAGGCCATAAACATGTTTGTCTGAGTCTTCTATCAAAAGTTACAGCTATTTCTATGAAGTTGTACAAAAACGCTTTCTTTCGCCAAGACAGTGCGTTTCTCACTGTTACATGCATTTGAATGGGGAACTCGACCGAAACAAAGTATAGGTTTTCATTATGTGAATAACTTGGAAATCTTAGCTCAAACAGCTGCAAAACCTGTTTTCCCAGCACGGGAACCTTGAGTTCTATAAGATAAAGCCATAAACATGTGTATCCGAGTCTTCTATCAAAAGTTACAGCTATTCATATGAAGTTGTACAAAAACGCTTTCTTTCGCCAAGACAGTGCGTTTCTCACTGTTACATGCATTTGAATGGGGAACTCCACCGAAACAAAGTATAGGTTTTCATTATGTGAATAACTTGGAAATCTTAGCTCAAACAGCTGCAAAACCTGTTTGCCCAGCACGGGAACCTTGAGTTCTATAAGATAAAGCCATAAACATGTGTATCCGAGTCTTCTATCAAAAGTTACAGCTATTCATATGAAGTTGTACAAAAACGCTTTCTTTCGCCAAGACAGTGCGTTTCTCACTGTTACATGCATTTGAATGGGGAACTCCACCGAAACAAAGTATAGGTTTTCATTATGTGAATAACTTGGAAATCTTAGCTCAAACAGCTGCAAAACCTGTTTTCCCAGCACGGGAACCTTGAGTTCTATAATATAAGGCCATAAACATGTTTGTCTGAGTCTTCTATCAAAAGTTACAGCTATTTCTATGAAGTTGTACAAAAACGCTTTCTTTCGCCAAGACAGTGCGTTTCTCACTGTTACATGCATTTGAATGGGGAACTCGACCGAAACAAAGTATAGGTTTTCATTATGTGAATAACTTGGAAATCTTAGCTCAAACAGCTGCAAAACCTGTTTGCCCAGCACGGGAACCTTGAGTTCTATAAGATAAAGCCATAAACATGTGTATCCGAGGCTTCTATCAAAAGTTACAGCTATTCATATGAAGTTGTACAAAAACGCTTTCTTTCGCCAAGACAGTGCGTTTCTCACTGTTACATGCATTTGAATGGGGAACTCCACCGAAACAAAGTATAGGTTTTCATTATGTGAATAACTTGGAAATCTTAGCTCAAACAGCTGCAAAACCTGTTTTCCCAGCACGGAGACCTTGAGTTCTATAATATAAGGCCATAAACATGTTTGTCTGAGTCTTCTATCAAAAGTTACAGCTATTTCTATGAAGTTGTACAAAAACGCTTTCTTTCGCCAAGACAGTGCGTTTCTCACTGTTACATGCATTTGAATGGGGAACTCGACCGAAACAAAGTATAGGTTTTCATTATGTGAATAACTTGGAAATCTTAGCTCAAACAGCTGCAAAACCTGTTTTCCCAGCACGGGAACCTTGAGTTCTATAAGATAAAGCCATAAACATGTGTATCCGAGTCTTCTATCAAAAGTTACAGCTATTCATATGAAGTTGTACAAAAACGCTTTCTTTCGCCAAGACAGTGCGTTTCTCACTGTTACATGCATTTGAATGGGGAACTCGACCGAAACAAAGTATAGGTTTTCATTATGTGAATAACTTGGAAATCTTAGCTCACACAGCTGCAAAACCTGTTTGCCCAGCACGGGAACCTTGAGTTCTATAAGATAAAGCCATAAACATGTGTATCCGAGTCTTCTATCAAAAGTTACAGCTATTCATATGAAGTTGTACAAAAACGCTTTCTTTCGCCAAGACAGTGCGTTTCTCACTGTTACATGCATTTGAATGGGGAACTCCACCGAAACAAAGTATAGGTTTTCATTATGTGAATAACTTGGAAATCTTAGCTCAAACAGCTGCAAAACCTGTTTTCCCAGCACGGAGACCTTGAGTTCTATAATATAAGGCCATAAACATGTTTGTCTGAGTCTTCTATCAAAAGTTACAGCTATTTCTATGAAGTTGTACAAAAACGCTTTCTTTCGCCAAGACAGTGCGTTTCTCACTGTTACATGCATTTGAATGGGGAACTCCACCGAAACAAAGTATAGGTTTTCATTATGTGAATAACTTGGAAATCTTAGCTCAAACAGCTGCAAAACCTGTTTGCCCAGCACGGGAACCTTGAGTTCTATAAGATAAAGCCATAAACATGTTTGTCTGAGTCTTCTATCAAAAGTTACAGCTATTTCTATGAAGTTGTACAAAAACGCTTTCTTTCGCCAAGACAGTGCGTTTCTCACTGTTACATGCATTTGAATGGGGAACTCCACCGAAACAAAGTATAGGTTTTCATTATGTGAATAACTTGGAAATCTTAGCTCAAACAGCTGCAAAACCTGTTTGCCCAGCACGGAGACCTTGAGTTCTATAAGATAAAGCCATAAACATGTGTATCCGAGTCTTCTATCAAAAGTTACAGCTATTCATATGAAGTTGTACAAAAACGCTTTCTTTCGCCAAGACAGTGCGTTTCTCACTGTTACATGCATTTGAATGGGGAACTCGACCGAAACAAAGTATAGGTTTTCATTATGTGAATAACTTGGAAATCTTAGCTCAAACAGCTGCAAAACCTGTTTTCCCAGCACGGAGACCTTGAGTTCTATAATATAAGGCCATAAACATGTTTGTCTGAGTCTTCTATCAAAAGTTACAGCTATTTCTATGAAGTTGTACAAAAACGCTTTCTTTCGCCAAGACAGTGCGTTTCTCACTGTTACATGCATTTGAATGGGGAACTCGACCGAAACAAAGTATAGGTTTTCATTATGTGAATAACTTGGAAATCTTAGCTCAAACAGTTGCAAAACCTGTTTGCCCAGCACGGGAACCTTGAGTTCTATAAGATAAAGCCATAAACATGTGTATCCGAGTCTTCTATCAAAAGTTACAGCTATTTCTATGAAGTTGTACAAAAACGCTTTCTTTCGCCAAGACAGTGCGTTTCTCACTGTTACATGCATTTGAATGGGGAACTCGACCGAAACAAAGTATAGGTTTTCATTATGTGAATAACTTGGAAATCTTAGCTCAAACAGCTGCAAAACCTGTTTGCCCAGCACGGGAACCTTGAGTTCTATAAGATAAAGCCATAAACATGTGTATCCGAGTCTTCTATCAAAAGTTACAGCTATTCATATGAAGTTGTACAAAAACGCTTTCTTTCGCCAAGACAGTGCGTTTCTCACTGTTACATGCATTTGAATGGGGAACTCCACCGAAACAAAGTATAGGTTTTCTTTACGTGAATAACTTGGAAATCTTAGCTCAAACAGCTGCAAAACCTGTTTTCCCAGCACGGAGACCTTGAGTTCTATAATATAAGGCCATAAACATGTTTGTCTGAGTCTTCTATCAAAAGTTACAGCTATTTATATGAAGTTGTACAAAAACGCTTTCTTTCGCCAAGACAGTGCGTTTCTCACTGTTACATGCATTTGAATGGGGAACTCGACCGAAACAAAGTATAGGTTTTCATTATGTGAATAACTTGGAAATCTTAGCTCAAACAGCTGCAAAACCTGTTTTCCCAGCACGGGAACCTTGAGTTCTATAAGATAAAGCCATAAACATGTGTATCCGAGTCTTCTATCAAAGGTTACAGCTATTCATATGAAGTTGTACAAAAACGCTTTCTTTCGCCAAGACAGTGCGTTTCTCACTGTTACATGCATTTGAATGGGGAACTCCACCGAAACAAAGTATAGGTTTTCATTATGTGAATAACTTGGAAATCTTAGCTCAAACAGCTGCAAAACCTGTTTTCCCAGCACGGGAACCTTGAGTTCTATAAGATAAAGCCATAAACACGTGTATCCGAGTCTTCTATCAAAAGTTACAGCTATTTCTATGAAGTTGTACAAAAACGCTTTCTTTCGCCAAGACAGTGCGTTTCTCACTGTTACATGCATTTGAATGGGGAACTCGACCGAAACAAAGTATAGGTTTTCATTATGTGAATAACTTGGAAATCTTAGCTCAAACAGCTGCAAAACCTGTTTGCCCAGCACGGGAACCTTGAGTTCTATAAGATAAAGCCATAAACATGTGTATCCGAGTCTTCTATCAAAAGTTACAGCTATTCATATGAAGTTGTACAAAAACGCTTTCTTTCGCCAAGACAGTGCGTTTCTCACTGTTACATGCATTTGAATGGGGAACTCCACCGAAACAAAGTATAGGTTTTCATTATGTGAATAACTTGGAAATCTTAGCTCAAACAGCTGCAAAACCTGTTTGCCCAGCACGGAGACCTTGAGTTCTATAATATAAGGCCATAAACATGTTTGTCTGAGTCTTCTATCAAAAGTTACAGCTATTTCTATGAAGTTGTACAAAAACGCTTTCTTTCGCCAAGACAGTGCGTTTCTCACGGTTACATGCATTTGAATGGGGAACTCGACCGAAACAAAGTATAGGTTTTCATTATGTGAATAACTTGGAAATCTTAGCTCAAACAGCTGCAAAACCTGTTTTCCCAGCACGGGAACCTTGAGTTCTATAAGATAAAGCCATAAACATGTGTATCCGAGTCTTCTATCAAAAGTTACAGCTATTCATATGAAGTTGTACAAAAACGCTTTCTTTCGCCAAGACAGTGCGTTTCTCACTGTTACATGCATTTGAATGGGGAACTCGACCGAAACAAAGTATAGGTTTTCATTATGTGAATAACTTGGAAATCTTAGCTCAAACAGCTGCAAAACCTGTTTTCCCAGCACGGAGACCTTGAGTTCTATAATATAAGGCCATAAACATGTTTGTCTGAGTCTTCTATCAAAAGTTACAGCTATTTCTATGAAGTTGTACAAAAACGCTTTCTTTCGCCAAGACAGTGCGTTTCTCACTGTTACATGCATTTGAATGGGGAACTCGACCGAAACAAAGTATAGGTTTTCATTATGTGAATAACTTGGAAATCTTAGCTCAAACAGCTGCAAAACCTGTTTTCCCAGCACGGGAACCTTGAGTTCTATAAGATAAAGCCATAAACATGTGTATCCGAGTCTTCTATCAAAAGTTACAGCTATTCATATGAAGTTGTACAAAAACGCTTTCTTTCGCCAAGACAGTGCGTTTCTCACTGTTACATGCATTTGAATGGGGAACTCGACCGAAACAAAGTATAGGTTTTCATTATGTGAATAACTTGGAAATCTTAGCTCAAACAGCTGCAAAACCTGTTTTCCCAGCACGGGAACCTTGAGTTCTATAAGATAAAGCCATAAACATGTGTATCCGAGTCTTCTATCAAAAGTTACAGCTATTCATATGAAGTTGTACAAAAACGCTTTCTTTCGCCAAGACAGTGCGTTTCTCACTGTTACATGCATTTGAATGGGGAACTCCACCGAAACAAAGTATAGGTTTTCTTTATGTGAATAACTTGGAAATCTTAGCTCAAACAGCTGCAAAACCTGTTTGCCCAGCACGGAGACCTTGAGTTCTATAATATAAAGCCATAAACATGTTTGTCTGAGTCTTCTATCAAAAGTTACAGCTATTCATATGAAGTTGTACAAAAACGCTTTCTTTCGCCAAGACAGTGCGTTTCTCACTGTTACATGCATTTGAATGGGGAACTCGACCGAAACAAAGTATAGGTTTTCATTATGTGAATAACTTGGAAATCTTAGCTCAAACAGCTGCAAAACCTGTTTGCCCAGCACGGGAACCTTGAGTTCTATTAGATAAAGCCATAAACATGTGTATCTGAGTCTTCTATCAAAAGTTACAGCTATTCATATGAAGTTGTACAAAAACGCTTTCTTTCGCCAAGACAGTGCGTTTCTCACTGTTACATGCATTTGAATGGGGAACTCGACCGAAACAAAGTATAGGTTTTCATTATGTGAATAACTTGGAAATCTTAGCTCAAACAGCTGCAAAACCTGTTTGCCCAGCACGGGAACCTTGAGTTCTATAAGATAAAGCCATAAACATGTGTATCCGAGTCTTCTATCAAAAGTTACAGCTATTTCTATGAAGTTGTACAAAAACGCTTTCTTTCGCCAAGACAGTGCGTTTCTCACTGTTACATGCATTTGAATGGGGAACTCGACCGAAACAAAGTATAGGTTTTCATTATGTGAATAACTTGGAAATCTTAGCTCAAACAGCTGCAAAACCTGTTTGCCCAGCACGGAGACCTTGAGTTCTATAATATAAGGCCATAAACATGTTTGTCTGAGTCTTCTATCAAAAGTTACAGCTATTTCTATGAAGTTGTACAAAAACGCTTTCTTTCGCCAAGACAGTGCGTTTCTCACTGTTACATGCATTTGAATGGGGAACTCGACTGAAACAAAGTATAGGTTTTCATTATGTGAATAACTTGGAAATCTTAGCTCAAACAGCTGCAAAACCTGTTTTCCCAGCACGGGAACCTTGAGTTCTATAAGATAAAGCCATAAACATGTGTATCCGAGTCTTCTATCAAAAGTTACAGCTATTCATATGAAGTTGTACAAAAACGCTTTCTTTCGCCAAGACAGTGCATTTCTCACTGTTACATGCATTTGAATGGGGAACTCGACCGAAACAAAGTATAGGTTTTCATTATGTGAATAACTTGGAAATCTTAGCTCAAACAGCTGCAAAACCTGTTTGCCCAGCACGGGAACCTTGAGTTCTATAAGATAAAGCCATAAACATGTGTATCCGAGTCTTCTATCAAAAGTTACAGCTATTCATATGAAGTTGTACAAAAACGCTTTCTTTCGCCAAGACAGTGCGTTTCTCACTGTTACATGCATTTGAATGGGGAACTCGACCGAAACAAAGTATAGGTTTTCATTATGTGAATAACTTGGAAATCTTAGCTCAAACAGCTGCAAAACCTGTTTGCCCAGCACGGGAACCTTGAGTTCTATAAGATAAAGCCATAAACATGTGTATCCGAGTCTTCTATCAAAAGTTACAGCTATTCATATGAAGTTGTACAAAAACGCTTTCTTTCGCCAAGACAGTGCGTTTCTCACTGTTACATGCATTTGAATGGGGAACTCGACCGAAACAAAGTATAGGTTTTCATTATGTGAATAACTTGGAAATCTTAGCTCAAACAGCTGCAAAACCTGTTTGCCCAGCACGGGAACCTTGAGTTCTATAAGATAAAGCCATAAACATGTGTATCCGAGTCTTCTATCAAAAGTTACAGCTATTTCTATGAAGTTGTACAAAAACGCTTTCTTTCGCCAAGACAGTGCGTTTCTCACTGTTACATGCATTTGAATGGGGAACTCGACCGAAACAAAGTATAGGTTTTCATTATGTGAATAACTTGGAAATCTTAGCTCAAACAGCTGCAAAACCTGTTTTCCCAGCACGGAGACCTTGAGTTCTATAATATAAGGCCATAAACATGTTTGTCTGAGTCTTCTATCAAAAGTTACAGCTATTTCTATGAAGTTGTACAAAAACGCTTTCTTTCGCCAAGACAGTGCGTTTCTCACTGTTACATGCATTTGAATGGGGAACTCCACCGAAACAAAGTATAGGTTTTCATTATGTGAATAACTTGGAAATCTTAGCTCAAACAGCTGCAAAACCTGTTTGCCCAGCACGGGAACCTTGAGTTCTATAAGATAAAGCCATAAACATGTGTATCCGAGTCTTCTATCAAAAGTTACAGCTATTCATATGAAGTTGTACAAAAACGCTTTCTTTCGCCAAGACAGTGCGTTTCTCACTGTTACATGCATTTGAATGGGGAACTCGACCGAAACAAAGTATAGGTTTTCATTATGTGAATAACTTGGAAATCTTAGCTCAAACAGCTGCAAAACCTGTTTTCCCAGCACGGAGACCTTGAGTTCTATAATATAAGGCCATAAACATGTTTGTCTGAGTCTTCTATCAAAAGTTACAGCTATTTCTATGAAGTTGTACAAAAACGCTTTCTTTCGCCAAGACAGTGCGTTTCTCACTGTTACATGCATTTGAATGGGGAACTCAACCGAAACAAAGTATAGGTTTTCATTATGTGAATAACTTGGAAATCTTAGCTCAAACAGCTGCAAAACCTGTTTGCCCAGCACGGGAACCTTGAGTTCTATAAGATAAAGCCATAAACATGTGTATCCGAGTCTTCTATCAAAAGTTACAGCTATTTCTATGAAGTTGTACAAAAACGCTTTCTTTCGCCAAGACAGTGCGTTTCTCACTGTTACATGCATTTGAATGGGGAACTCCACCGAAACAAAGTATAGGTTTTCATTATGTGAATAACTTGGAAATCTTAGCTCAAACAGCTGCAAAACCTGTTTGCCCAGCACGGGAACCTTGAGTTCTATAAGATAAAGCCATAAACATGTGTATCCGAGTCTTCTATCAAAAGTTACAGCTATTCATATGAAGTTGTACAAAAACGCTTTCTTTCGCCAAGACAGTGCGTTTCTCACTGTTACATGCATTTGAATGGGGAACTCGACCGAAACAAAGTATAGGTTTTCATTATGTGAATAACTTGGAAATCTTAGCTCAAACAGCTGCAAAACCTGTTTGCCCAGCACGGAGACCTTGAGTTCTATAAGATAAAGCCATAAACATGTTTGTCTGAGTCTTCTATCAAAAGTTACAGCTATTTCTATGAAGTTGTACAAAAACGCTTTCTTTCGCCAAGACAGTGCGTTTCTCACGGTTACATGCATTTGAATGGGGAACTCGACCGAAACAAAGTATAGGTTTTCATTATGTGAATAACTTGGAAATCTTAGCTCAAACAGCTGCAAAACCTGTTTTCCCAGCACGGGAACCTTGAGTTCTATAAGATAAAGCCATAAACATGTGTATCCGAGTCTTCTATCAAAAGTTACAGCTATTCATATGAAGTTGTACAAAAACGCTTTCTTTCGCCAAGACAGTGCGTTTCTCACTGTTACATGCATTTGAATGGGGAACTCGACCGAAACAAAGTATAGGTTTTCATTATGTGAATAACTTGGAAATCTTAGCTCAAACAGCTGCAAAACCTGTTTTCCTAGCACGGAGACCTTGAGTTCTATAATATAAGGCCATAAACATGTTTGTCTGAGTCTTCTATCAAAAGTTACAGCTATTTCTATGAAGTTGTACAAAAACGCTTTCTTTCGCCAAGACAGTGCGTTTCTCACTGTTACATGCATTTGAATGGGGAACTCCACCGAAACAAAGTATAGGTTTTCATTATGTGAATAACTTGGAAATCTTAGCTCAAACAGCTGCAAAACCTGTTTGCCCAGCACGGGAACCTTGAGTTCTATAAGATAAAGCCATAAACATGTGTATCCGAGTCTTCTATCAAAAGTTACAGCTATTCATATGAAGTTGTACAAAAACGCTTTCTTTCGCCAAGACAGTGCGTTTCTCACTGTTACATGCATTTGAATGGGGAACTCGACCGAAACAAAGTATAGGTTTTCATTATGTGAATAACTTGGAAATCTTAGCTCAAACAGCTGCAAAACCTGTTTTCCCAGCACGGAGACCTTGAGTTCTATAATATAAGGCCATAAACATGTTTGTCTGAGTCTTCTATCAAAAGTTACAGCTATTTCTATGAAGTTGTACAAAAACGCTTTCTTTCGCCAAGACAGTGCGTTTCTCACTGTTACATGCATTTGAATGGGGAACTCGACCGAAACAAAGTATAGGTTTTCATTATGTGAATAACTTGGAAATCTTAGCTCAAACAGCTGCAAAACCTGTTTTCCCAGCACGGGAACCTTGAGTTCTATAAGATAAAGCCATAAACATGTTTATCCGAGTCTTCTATCAAAAGTTACAGCTATTCATATGAAGTTGTACAAAAACGCTTTCTTTCGCCAAGACAGTGCGTTTCTCACTGTTACATGCATTTGAATGGGGAACTCCACCGAAACAAAGTATAGGTTTTCTTTACGTGAATAACTTGGAAATCTTAGCTCAAACAGCTGCAAAACCTGTTTTCCCAGCACGGAGACCTTGAGTTCTATAATATAAAGCCATAAACATGTTTGTCTGAGTCTTCTATCAAAAGTTACAGCTATTCATATGAAGTTGTACAAAAACGCTTTCTTTCGCCAAGACAGTGCGTTTCTCACTGTTACATGCATTTGAATGGGGAACTCGACCGAAACAAAGTATAGGTTTTCATTATGTGAATAACTTGGAAATCTTAGCTCAAACAGCTGCAAAACCTGTTTGCCCAGCACGGGAACCTTGAGTTCTATTAGATAAAGCCATAAACATGTGTATCCGAGTCTTCTATCAAAAGTTACAGCTATTCATATGAAGTTGTACAAAAACGCTTTCTTTCGCCAAGACAGTGCGTTTCTCACTGTTACATGCATTTGAATGGGGAACTCGACCGAAACAAAGTATAGGTTTTCATTATGTGAATAACTTGGAAATCTTAGCTCAAACAGCTGCAAAACCTGTTTGCCCAGCACGGGAACCTTGAGTTCTATAAGATAAAGCCATAAACATGTGTATCCGAGTCTTCTATCAAAAGTTACAGCTATTTCTATGAAGTTGTACAAAAACGCTTTCTTTCGCCAAGACAGTGCGTTTCTCACTGTTACATGCATTTGAATGGGGAACTCCACCGAAACAAAGTATAGGTTTTCATTATGTGAATAACTTGGAAATCTTAGCTCAAACAGCTGCAAAACCTGTTTGCCCAGCACGGGAACCTTGAGTTCTATAAGATAAAGCCATAAACATGTGTATCCGAGTCTTCTATCAAAAGTTACAGCTATTCATATGAAGTTGTACAAAAACGCTTTCTTTCGCCAAGACAGTGCGTTTCTCACTGTTACATGCATTTGAATGGGGAACTCGACCGAAACAAAGTATAGGTTTTCATTATGTGAATAACTTGGAAATCTTAGCTCAAACAGCTGCAAAACCTGTTTGCCCAGCACGGAGACCTTGAGTTCTATAATATAAGGCCATAAACATGTTTGTCTGAGTCTTCTATCAAAAGTTACAGCTATTTCTATGAAGTTGTACAAAAACGCTTTCTTTCGCCAAGACAGTGCGTTTCTCACTGTTACATGCATTTGAATGGGGAACTCGACCGAAACAAAGTATAGGTTTTCATTATGTGAATAACTTGGAAATCTTAGCTCAAACAGCTGCAAAACCTGTTTTCCCAGCACGGGAACCTTGAGTTCTATAAGATAAAGCCATAAACATGTGTATCCGAGTCTTCTATCAAAAGTTACAGCTATTCATATGAAGTTGTACAAAAACGCTTTCTTTCGCCAAGACAGTGCGTTTCTCACTGTTACATGCATTTGAATGGGGAACTCGACCGAAACAAAGTATAGGTTTTCATTATGTGAATAACTTGGAAATCTTAGCTCAAACAGCTGCAAAACCTGTTTTCCCAGCACGGAGACCTTGAGTTCTATAATATAAGGCCATAAACATGTTTGTCTGAGTCTTCTATCAAAAGTTACAGCTATTTCTATGAAGTTGTACAAAAACGCTTTCTTTCGCCAAGACAGTGCGTTTCTCACTGTTACATGCATTTGAATGGGGAACTCCACCGAAACAAAGTATAGGTTTTCATTATGTGAATAACTTGGAAATCTTAGCTCAAACAGCTGCAAAACCTGTTTGCCCAGCACGGGAACCTTGAGTTCTATAAGATAAAGCCATAAACATGTGTATCCGAGTCTTCTATCAAAAGTTACAGCTATTCATATGAAGTTGTACAAAAACGCTTTCTTTCGCCAAGACAGTGCGTTTCTCACTGTTACATGCATTTGAATGGGGAACTCGACCGAAACAAAGTATAGGTTTTCATTATGTGAATAACTTGGAAATCTTAGCTCAAACAGCTGCAAAACCTGTTTTCCCAGCACGGAGACCTTGAGTTCTATAATATAAGGCCATAAACATGTTTGTCTGAGTCTTCTATCAAAAGTTACAGCTATTTCTATGAAGTTGTACAAAAACGCTTTCTTTCGCCAAGACAGTGCGTTTCTCACTGTTACATGCATTTGAATGGGGAACTCAACCGAAACAAAGTATAGGTTTTCATTATGTGAATAACTTGGAAATCTTAGCTCAAACAGCTGCAAAACCTGTTTGCCCAGCACGGGAACCTTGAGTTCTATAAGATAAAGCCATAAACATGTGTATCCGAGTCTTCTATCAAAAGTTACAGCTATTTCTATGAAGTTGTACAAAAACGCTTTCTTTCGCCAAGACAGTGCGTTTCTCACTGTTACATGCATTTGAATGGGGAACTCGACCGAAACAAAGTATAGGTTTTCATTATGTGAATAACTTGGAAATCTTAGCTCAAACAGCTGCAAAACCTGTTTGCCCAGCACGGGAACCTTGAGTTCTATAAGATAAAGCCATAAACATGTGTATCCGAGTCTTCTATCAAAAGTTACAGCTATTCATATGAAGTTGTACAAAAACGCTTTCTTTCGCCAAGACAGTGCGTTTCTCACTGTTACATGCATTTGAATGGGGAACTCGACCGAAACAAAGTATAGGTTTTCATTATGTGAATAACTTGGAAATCTTAGCTCAAACAGCTGCAAAACCTGTTTGCCCAGCACGGAGACCTTGAGTTCTATAATATAAGGCCATAAACATGTTTGTCTGAGTCTTCTATCAAAAGTTACAGCTATTTCTATGAAGTTGTACAAAAACGCTTTCTTTCGCCAAGACAGTGCGTTTCTCACTGTTACATGCATTTGAATGGGGAACTCGACCGAAACAAAGTATAGGTTTTCATTATGTGAATAACTTGGAAATCTTAGCTCAAACAGCTGCAAAACCTGTTTGCCCAGCACGGGAACCTTGAGTTCTATAAGATAAAGCCATAAACATGTGTATCCGAGTCTTCTATCAAAAGTTACAGCTATTCATATGAAGTTGTACAAAAACGCTTTCTTTCGCCAAGACAGTGCGTTTCTCACTGTTACATGCATTTGAATGGGGAACTCCACCGAAACAAAGTATAGGTTTTCATTATGTGAATAACTTGGAAATCTTAGCTCAAACAGCTGCAAAACCTGTTTGCCCAGCACGGGAACCTTGAGTTCTATAAGATAAAGCCATAAACATGTGTATCCGAGTCTTCTATCAAAAGTTACAGCTATTTATATGAAGTTGTACAAAAACGCTTTCTTTCGCCAAGACAGTGCGTTTCTCACTGTTACATGCATTTGAATGGGGAACTCGACCGAAACAAAGTATAGGTTTTCATTATGTGAATAACTTGGAAATCTTAGCTCAAACAGCTGCAAAACCTGTTTGCCCAGCACGGGAACCTTGAGTTCTATAAGATAAAGCCATAAACATGTGTATCCGAGTCTTCTATCAAAAGTTACAGCTATTTCTATGAAGTTGTACAAAAACGCTTTCTTTCGCCAAGACAGTGCGTTTCTCACTGTTACATGCATTTGAATGGGGAACTCCACCGAAACAAAGTATAGGTTTTCATTATGTGAATAACTTGGAAATCTTAGCTCAAACAGCTGCAAAACCTGTTTGCCCAGCACGGGAACCTTGAGTTCTATAAGATAAAGCCATAAACATGTGTATCCGAGTCTTCTATCAAAAGTTACAGCTATTCATATGAAGTTGTACAAAAACGCTTTCTTTCGCCAAGACAGTGCGTTTCTCACTGTTACATGCATTTGAATGGGGAACTCGACCGAAACAAAGTATAGGTTTTCATTATGTGAATAACTTGGAAATCTTAGCTCAAACAGCTGCAAAACCTGTTTGCCCAGCACGGAGACCTTGAGTTCTATGATATAAGGCCATAAACATGTTTGTCTGAGTCTTCTATCAAAAGTTACAGCTATTTCTATGAAGTTGTACAAAAACGCTTTCTTTCGCCAAGACAGTGCGTTTCTCACTGTTACATGCATTTGAATGGGGAACTCCACCGAAACAAAGTATAGGTTTTCATTATGTGAATAACTTGGAAATCTTAGCTCAAACAGCTGCAAAACCTGTTTTCCCAGCACGGGAACCTTGAGTTCTATAAGATAAAGCCATAAACATGTTTATCCGAGTCTTCTATCAAAAGTTACAGCTATTCATATGAAGTTGTACAAAAACGCTTTCTTTCGCCAAGACAGTGCGTTTCTCACTGTTACATGCATTTGAATGGGGAACTCCACCGAAACAAAGTATAGGTTTTCTTTACGTGAATAACTTGGAAATCTTAGCTCAAACAGCTGCAAAACCTGTTTTCCCAGCACGGAGACCTTGAGTTCTATAATATAAAGCCATAAACATGTTTGTCTGAGTCTTCTATCAAAAGTTACAGCTATTCATATGAAGTTGTACAAAAACGCTTTCTTTCGCCAAGACAGTGCGTTTCTCACTGTTACATGCATTTGAATGGGGAACTCGACCGAAACAAAGTATAGGTTTTCATTATGTGAATAACTTGGAAATCTTAGCTCAAACAGCTGCAAAACCTGTTTGCCCAGCACGGGAACCTTGAGTTCTATTAGATAAAGCCATAAACATGTGTATCCGAGTCTTCTATCAAAAGTTACAGCTATTCATATGAAGTTGTACAAAAACGCTTTCTTTCGCCAAGACAGTGCGTTTCTCACTGTTACATGCATTTGAATGGGGAACTCGACCGAAACAAAGTATAGGTTTTCATTATGTGAATAACTTGGAAATCTTAGCTCAAACAGCTGCAAAACCTGTTTGCCCAGCACGGGAACCTTGAGTTCTATAAGATAAAGCCATAAACATGTGTATCCGAGTCTTCTATCAAAAGTTACAGCTATTTCTATGAAGTTGTACAAAAACGCTTTCTTTCGCCAAGACAGTGCGTTTCTCACTGTTACATGCATTTGAATGGGGAACTCCACCGAAACAAAGTATAGGTTTTCATTATGTGAATAACTTGGAAATCTTAGCTCAAACAGCTGCAAAACCTGTTTGCCCAGCACGGGAACCTTGAGTTCTATAAGATAAAGCCATAAACATGTGTATCCGAGTCTTCTATCAAAAGTTACAGCTATTCATATGAAGTTGTACAAAAACGCTTTCTTTCGCCAAGACAGTGCGTTTCTCACTGTTACATGCATTTGAATGGGGAACTCGACCGAAACAAAGTATAGGTTTTCATTATGTGAATAACTTGGAAATCTTAGCTCAAACAGCTGCAAAACCTGTTTGCCCAGCACGGAGACCTTGAGTTCTATAATATAAGGCCATAAACATGTTTGTCTGAGTCTTCTATCAAAAGTTACAGCTATTTCTATGAAGTTGTACAAAAACGCTTTCTTTCGCCAAGACAGTGCGTTTCTCACTGTTACATGCATTTGAATGGGGAACTCGACCGAAACAAAGTATAGGTTTTCATTATGTGAATAACTTGGAAATCTTAGCTCAAACAGCTGCAAAACCTGTTTTCCCAGCACGGGAACCTTGAGTTCTATAAGATAAAGCCATAAACATGTGTATCCGAGTCTTCTATCAAAAGTTACAGCTATTCATATGAAGTTGTACAAAAACGCTTTCTTTCGCCAAGACAGTGCGTTTCTCACTGTTACATGCATTTGAATGGGGAACTCGACCGAAACAAAGTATAGGTTTTCATTATGTGAATAACTTGGAAATCTTAGCTCAAACAGCTGCAAAACCTGTTTTCCCAGCACGGAGACCTTGAGTTCTATAATATAAGGCCATAAACATGTTTGTCTGAGTCTTCTATCAAAAGTTACAGCTATTTCTATGAAGTTGTACAAAAACGCTTTCTTTCGCCAAGACAGTGCGTTTCTCACTGTTACATGCATTTGAATGGGGAACTCCACCGAAACAAAGTATAGGTTTTCATTATGTGAATAACTTGGAAATCTTAGCTCAAACAGCTGCAAAACCTGTTTGCCCAGCACGGGAACCTTGAGTTCTATAAGATAAAGCCATAAACATGTGTATCCGAGTCTTCTATCAAAAGTTACAGCTATTCATATGAAGTTGTACAAAAACGCTTTCTTTCGCCAAGACAGTGCGTTTCTCACTGTTACATGCATTTGAATGGGGAACTCGACCGAAACAAAGTATAGGTTTTCATTATGTGAATAACTTGGAAATCTTAGCTCAAACAGCTGCAAAACCTGTTTTCCCAGCACGGAGACCTTGAGTTCTATAATATAAGGCCATAAACATGTTTGTCTGAGTCTTCTATCAAAAGTTACAGCTATTTCTATGAAGTTGTACAAAAACGCTTTCTTTCGCCAAGACAGTGCGTTTCTCACTGTTACATGCATTTGAATGGGGAACTCAACCGAAACAAAGTATAGGTTTTCATTATGTGAATAACTTGGAAATCTTAGCTCAAACAGCTGCAAAACCTGTTTGCCCAGCACGGGAACCTTGAGTTCTATAAGATAAAGCCATAAACATGTGTATCCGAGTCTTCTATCAAAAGTTACAGCTATTTCTATGAAGTTGTACAAAAACGCTTTCTTTCGCCAAGACAGTGCGTTTCTCACTGTTACATGCATTTGAATGGGGAACTCGACCGAAACAAAGTATAGGTTTTCATTATGTGAATAACTTGGAAATCTTAGCTCAAACAGCTGCAAAACCTGTTTGCCCAGCACGGGAACCTTGAGTTCTATAAGATAAAGCCATAAACATGTGTATCCGAGTCTTCTATCAAAAGTTACAGCTATTCATATGAAGTTGTACAAAAACGCTTTCTTTCGCCAAGACAGTGCGTTTCTCACTGTTACATGCATTTGAATGGGGAACTCGACCGAAACAAAGTATAGGTTTTCATTATGTGAATAACTTGGAAATCTTAGCTCAAACAGCTGCAAAACCTGTTTGCCCAGCACGGAGACCTTGAGTTCTATAATATAAGGCCATAAACATGTTTGTCTGAGTCTTCTATCAAAAGTTACAGCTATTTCTATGAAGTTGTACAAAAACGCTTTCTTTCGCCAAGACAGTGCGTTTCTCACTGTTACATGCATTTGAATGGGGAACTCGACCGAAACAAAGTATAGGTTTTCATTATGTGAATAACTTGGAAATCTTAGCTCAAACAGCTGCAAAACCTGTTTTCCCAGCACGGGAACCTTGAGTTCTATAAGATAAAGCCATAAACATGTGTATCCGAGTCTTCTATCAAAAGTTACAGCTATTCATATGAAGTTGTACAAAAACGCTTTCTTTCGCCAAGACAGTGCGTTTCTCACTGTTACATGCATTTGAATGGGGAACTCGACCGAAACAAAGTATAGGTTTTCATTATGTGAATAACTTGGAAATCTTAGCTCAAACAGCTGCAAAACCTGTTTGCCCAGCACGGGAACCTTGAGTTCTATAAGATAAAGCCATAAACATGTGTATCCGAGTCTTCTATCAAAAGTTACAGCTATTTATATGAAGTTGTACAAAAACGCTTTCTTTCGCCAAGACAGTGCGTTTCTCACTGTTACATGCATTTGAATGGGGAACTCGACCGAAACAAAGTATAGGTTTTCATTATGTGAATAACTTGGAAATCTTAGCTCAAACAGCTGCAAAACCTGTTTGCCCAGCACGGGAACCTTGAGTTCTATAAGATAAAGCCATAAACATGTGTATCCGAGTCTTCTATCAAAAGTTACAGCTATTTCTATGAAGTTGTACAAAAACGCTTTCTTTCGCCAAGACAGTGCGTTTCTCACTGTTACATGCATTTGAATGGGGAACTCGACCGAAACAAAGTATAGGTTTTCATTATGTGAATAACTTGGAAATCTTAGCTCAAACAGCTGCAAAACCTGTTTGCCCAGCACGGGAACCTT
This sequence comes from Rhamphochromis longiceps, assembly GCF_057381845.1. Classification (NCBI taxonomy): domain Eukaryota; kingdom Metazoa; phylum Chordata; class Actinopteri; order Cichliformes; family Cichlidae; genus Rhamphochromis; species Rhamphochromis longiceps. The sequence goes on along the minus strand of NC_140564.1, from coordinate 7,483,499 downwards.
GAGTTCTATAAGATAAAGCCATAAACATGTGTATCCGAGTCTTCTATCAAAAGTTACAGCTATTCATATGAAGTTGTACAAAAACGCTTTCTTTCGCCAAGACAGTGCGTTTCTCACTGTTACATGCATTTGAATGGGGAACTCCACCGAAACAAAGTATAGGTTTTCATTATGTGAATAACTTGGAAATCTTAGCTCAAACAGCTGCAAAACCTGTTTTCCCAGCACGGAGACCTTGAGTTCTATAATATAAGGCCATAAACATGTTTGTCTGAGTCTTCTATCAAAAGTTACAGCTATTTCTATGAAGTTGTACAAAAACGCTTTCTTTCGCCAAGACAGTGCGTTTCTCACTGTTACATGCATTTGAATGGGGAACTCCACCGAAACAAAGTATAGGTTTTCATTATGTGAATAACTTGGAAATCTTAGCTCAAACAGCTGCAAAACCTGTTTGCCCAGCACGGGAACCTTGAGTTCTATAAGATAAAGCCATAAACATGTGTATCCGAGTCTTCTATCAAAAGTTACAGCTATTCATATGAAGTTGTACAAAAACGCTTTCTTTCGCCAAGACAGTGCGTTTCTCACTGTTACATGCATTTGAATGGGGAACTCCACCGAAACAAAGTATAGGTTTTCATTATGTGAATAACTTGGAAATCTTAGCTCAAACAGCTGCAAAACCTGTTTTCCCAGCACGGAGACCTTGAGTTCTATAATATAAGGCCATAAACATGTTTGTCTGAGTCTTCTATCAAAAGTTACAGCTATTTCTATGAAGTTGTACAAAAACGCTTTCTTTCGCCAAGACAGTGCGTTTCTCACTGTTACATGCATTTGAATGGGGAACTCGACCGAAACAAAGTATAGGTTTTCATTATGTGAATAACTTGGAAATCTTAGCTCAAACAGCTGCAAAACCTGTTTGCCCAGCACGGGAACCTTGAGTTCTATAAGATAAAGCCATAAACATGTGTATCCGAGTCTTCTATCAAAAGTTACAGCTATTTCTATGAAGTTGTACAAAAACGCTTTCTTTCGCCAAGACAGTGCGTTTCTCACTGTTACATGCATTTGAATGGGGAACTCGACCGAAACAAAGTATAGGTTTTCATTATGTGAATAACTTGGAAATCTTAGCTCAAACAGCTGCAAAACCTGTTTGCCCAGCACGGGAACCTTGAGTTCTATAAGATAAAGCCATAAACATGTGTATCCGAGTCTTGTATCAAAAGTTACAGCTATTCATATGAAGTTGTACAAAAACGCTTTCTTTCGCCAAGACAGTGCGTTTCTCACTGTTACATGCATTTGAATGGGGAACTCGACCGAAACAAAGTATAGGTTTTCATTATGTGAATAACTTGGAAATCTTAGCTCAAACAGCTGCAAAACCTGTTTGCCCAGCACGGAGACCTTGAGTTCTATAATATAAGGCCATAAACATGTTTGTCTGAGTCTTCTATCAAAAGTTACAGCTATTTCTATGAAGTTGTACAAAAACGCTTTCTTTCGCCAAGACAGTGCGTTTCTCACTGTTACATGCATTTGAATGGGGAACTCGACCGAAACAAAGTATAGGTTTTCATTATGTGAATAACTTGGAAATCTTAGCTCAAACAGCTGCAAAACCTGTTTTCCCAGCACGGGAACCTTGAGTTCTATAAGATAAAGCCATAAACATGTGTATCCGAGTCTTCTATCAAAAGTTACAGCTATTCATATGAAGTTGTACAAAAACGCTTTCTTTCGCCAAGACAGTGCGTTTCTCACTGTTACATGCATTTGAATGGGGAACTCGACCGAAACAAAGTATAGGTTTTCATTATGTGAATAACTTGGAAATCTTAGCTCAAACAGCTGCAAAACCTGTTTTCCCAGCACGGGAACCTTGAGTTCTATAAGATAAAGCCATAAACATGTGTATCCGAGTCTTCTATCAAAAGTTACAGCTATTCATATGAAGTTGTACAAAAACGCTTTCTTTCGCCAAGACAGTGCGTTTCTCACTGTTACATGCATTTGAATGGGGAACTCCACCGAAACAAAGTATAGGTTTTCATTATGTGAATAACTTGGAAATCTTAGCTCAAACAGCTGCAAAACCTGTTTGCCCAGCACGGGAACCTTGAGTTCTATAAGATAAAGCCATAAACATGTGTATCCGAGTCTTCTATCAAAAGTTACAGCTATTTATATGAAGTTGTACAAAAACGCTTTCTTTCGCCAAGACAGTGCGTTTCTCACTGTTACATGCATTTGAATGGGGAACTCGACCGAAACAAAGTATAGGTTTTCATTATGTGAATAACTTGGAAATCTTAGCTCAAACAGCTGCAAAACCTGTTTGCCCAGCACGGGAACCTTGAGTTCTATAAGATAAAGCCATAAACATGTGTATCCGAGTCTTCTATCAAAAGTTACAGCTATTTCTATGAAGTTGTACAAAAACGCTTTCTTTCGCCAAGACAGTGCGTTTCTCACTGTTACATGCATTTGAATGGGGAACTCGACCGAAACAAAGTATAGGTTTTCATTATGTGAATAACTTGGAAATCTTAGCTCAAACAGCTGCAAAACCTGTTTGCCCAGCACGGGAACCTTGAGTTCTATAATATAAGGCCATAAACATGTTTGTCTGAGTCTTCTATCAAAAGTTACAGCTATTTCTATGAAGTTGTACAAAAACGCTTTCTTTCGCCAAGACAGTGCGTTTCTCACTGTTACATGCATTTGAATGGGGAACTCCACCGAAACAAAGTATAGGTTTTCATTATGTGAATAACTTGGAAATCTTAGCTCAAACAGCTGCAAAACCTGTTTGCCCAGCACGGGAACCTTGAGTTCTATAAGATAAAGCCATAAACATGTGTATCCGAGTCTTCTATCAAAAGTTACAGCTATTCATATGAAGTTGTACAAAAACGCTTTCTTTCGCCAAGACAGTGCGTTTCTCACTGTTACATGCATTTGAATGGGGAACTCCACCGAAACAAAGTATAGGTTTTCATTATGTGAATAACTTGGAAATCTTAGCTCAAACAGCTGCAAAACCTGTTTTCCCAGCACGGAGACCTTGAGTTCTATAATATAAGGCCATAAACATGTTTGTCTGAGTCTTCTATCAAAAGTTACAGCTATTTCTATGAAGTTGTACAAAAACGCTTTCTTTCGCCAAGACAGTGCGTTTCTCACTGTTACATGCATTTGAATGGGGAACTCGACCGAAACAAAGTATAGGTTTTCATTATGTGAATAACTTGGAAATCTTAGCTCAAACAGCTGCAAAACCTGTTTGCCCAGCACGGAGACCTTGAGTTCTATAATATAAGGCCATAAACATGTTTGTCTGAGTCTTCTATCAAAAGTTACAGCTATTTCTATGAAGTTGTACAAAAACGCTTTCTTTCGCCAAGACAGTGCGTTTCTCACTGTTACATGCATTTGAATGGGGAACTCGACCGAAACAAAGTATAGGTTTTCATTATGTGAATAACTTGGAAATCTTAGCTCAAACAGCTGCAAAACCTGTTTTCCCAGCACGGGAACCTTGAGTTCTATAAGATAAAGCCATAAACATGTGTATCCGAGTCTTCTATCAAAAGTTACAGCTATTCATATGAAGTTGTACAAAAACGCTTTCTTTCGCCAAGACAGTGCGTTTCTCACTGTTACATGCATTTGAATGGGGAACTCGACCGAAACAAAGTATAGGTTTTCATTATGTGAATAACTTGGAAATCTTAGCTCAAACAGCTGCAAAACCTGTTTTCCCAGCACGGGAACCTTGAGTTCTATAAGATAAAGCCATAAACATGTGTATCCGAGTCTTCTATCAAAAGTTACAGCTATTCATATGAAGTTGTACAAAAACGCTTTCTTTCGCCAAGACAGTGCGTTTCTCACTGTTACATGCATTTGAATGGGGAACTCCACCGAAACAAAGTATAGGTTTTCATTATGTGAATAACTTGGAAATCTTAGCTCAAACAGCTGCAAAACCTGTTTGCCCAGCACGGGAACCTTGAGTTCTATAAGATAAAGCCATAAACATGTGTATCCGAGTCTTCTATCAAAAGTTACAGCTATTTATATGAAGTTGTACAAAAACGCTTTCTTTCGCCAAGACAGTGCGTTTCTCACTGTTACATGCATTTGAATGGGGAACTCGACCGAAACAAAGTATAGGTTTTCATTATGTGAATAACTTGGAAATCTTAGCTCAAACAGCTGCAAAACCTGTTTGCCCAGCACGGGAACCTTGAGTTCTATAAGATAAAGCCATAAACATGTGTATCCGAGTCTTCTATCAAAAGTTACAGCTATTTCTATGAAGTTGTACAAAAACGCTTTCTTTCGCCAAGACAGTGCGTTTCTCACTGTTACATGCATTTGAATGGGGAACTCGACCGAAACAAAGTATAGGTTTTCATTATGTGAATAACTTGGAAATCTTAGCTCAAACAGCTGCAAAACCTGTTTGCCCAGCACGGGAACCTTGAGTTCTATAATATAAGGCCATAAACATGTTTGTCTGAGTCTTCTATCAAAAGTTACAGCTATTTCTATGAAGTTGTACAAAAACGCTTTCTTTCGCCAAGACAGTGCGTTTCTCACTGTTACATGCATTTGAATGGGGAACTCCACCGAAACAAAGTATAGGTTTTCATTATGTGAATAACTTGGAAATCTTAGCTCAAACAGCTGCAAAACCTGTTTTCCCAGCACGGGAACCTTGAGTTCTATAAGATAAAGCCATAAACATGTGTATCCGAGTCTTCTATCAAAAGTTACAGCTATTCATATGAAGTTGTACAAAAACGCTTTCTTTCGCCAAGACAGTGCGTTTCTCACTGTTACATGCATTTGAATGGGGAACTCGACCGAAACAAAGTATAGGTTTTCATTATGTGAATAACTTGGAAATCTTAGCTCAAACAGCTGCAAAACCTGTTTTCCCAGCACGGAGACCTTGAGTTCTATAATATAAGGCCATAAACATGTTTGTCTGAGTCTTCTATCAAAAGTTACAGCTATTTCTATGAAGTTGTACAAAAACGCTTTCTTTCGCCAAGACAGTGCGTTTCTCACTGTTACATGCATTTGAATGGGGAACTCCACCGAAACAAAGTATAGGTTTTCATTATGTGAATAACTTGGAAATCTTAGCTCAAACAGCTGCAAAACCTGTTTGCCCAGCACGGGAACCTTGAGTTCTATAAGATAAAGCCATAAACATGTGTATCCGAGTCTTCTATCAAAAGTTACAGCTATTCATATGAAGTTGTACAAAAACGCTTTCTTTCGCCAAGACAGTGCGTTTCTCACTGTTACATGCATTTGAATGGGGAACTCGACCGAAACAAAGTATAGGTTTTCATTATGTGAATAACTTGGAAATCTTAGCTCAAACAGCTGCAAAACCTGTTTTCCCAGCACGGAGACCTTGAGTTCTATAATATAAGGCCATAAACATGTTTGTCTGAGTCTTCTATCAAAAGTTACAGCTATTTCTATGAAGTTGTACAAAAACGCTTTCTTTCGCCAAGACAGTGCGTTTCTCACTGTTACATGCATTTGAATGGGGAACTCGACCGAAACAAAGTATAGGTTTTCATTATGTGAATAACTTGGAAATCTTAGCTCAAACAGCTGCAAAACCTGTTTGCCCAGCACGGGAACCTTGAGTTCTATAAGATAAAGCCATAAACATGTGTATCCGAGTCTTCTATCAAAAGTTACAGCTATTTCTATGAAGTTGTACAAAAACGCTTTCTTTCGCCAAGACAGTGCGTTTCTCACTGTTACATGCATTTGAATGGGGAACTCGACCGAAACAAAGTATAGGTTTTCATTATGTGAATAACTTGGAAATCTTAGCTCAAACAGCTGCAAAACCTGTTTTCCCAGCACGGAGACCTTGAGTTCTATAATATAAGGCCATAAACATGTTTGTCTGAGTCTTCTATCAAAAGTTACAGCTATTTCTATGAAGTTGTACAAAAACGCTTTCTTTCGCCAAGACAGTGCGTTTCTCACTGTTACATGCATTTGAATGGGGAACTCCACCGAAACAAAGTATAGGTTTTCATTATGTGAATAACTTGGAAATCTTAGCTCAAACAGCTGCAAAACCTGTTTGCCCAGCACGGGAACCTTGAGTTCTATAAGATAAAGCCATAAACATGTGTATCCGAGTCTTCTATCAAAAGTTACAGCTATTCATATGAAGTTGTACAAAAACGCTTTCTTTCGCCAAGACAGTGCGTTTCTCACTGTTACATGCATTTGAATGGGGAACTCGACCGAAACAAAGTATAGGTTTTCATTATGTGAATAACTTGGAAATCTTAGCTCAAACAGCTGCAAAACCTGTTTTCCCAGCACGGAGACCTTGAGTTCTATAATATAAGGCCATAAACATGTTTGTCTGAGTCTTCTATCAAAAGTTACAGCTATTTATATGAAGTTGTACAAAAACGCTTTCTTTCGCCAAGACAGTGCATTTCTCACTGTTACATGCATTTGAATGGGGAACTCGACCGAAACAAAGTATAGGTTTTCATTATGTGAATAACTTGGAAATCTTAGCTCAAACAGCTGCAAAACCTGTTTGCCCAGCACGGGAACCTTGAGTTCTATAAGATAAAGCCATAAACATGTGTATCCGAGTCTTCTATCAAAAGTTACAGCTATTCATATGAAGTTGTACAAAAACGCTTTCTTTCGCCAAGACAGTGCGTTTCTCACTGTTACATGCATTTGAATGGGGAACTCGACCGAAACAAAGTATAGGTTTTCATTATGTGAATAACTTGGAAATCTTAGCTCAAACAGCTGCAAAACCTGTTTTCCCAGCACGGGAACCTTGAGTTCTATAAGATAAAGCCATAAACATGTGTATCCGAGTCTTCTATCAAAAGTTACAGCTATTCATATGAAGTTGTACAAAAACGCTTTCTTTCGCCAAGACAGTGCGTTTCTCACTGTTACATGCATTTGAATGGGGAACTCCACCGAAACAAAGTATAGGTTTTCATTACGTGAATAACTTGGAAATCTTAGCTCAAACAGCTGCAAAACCTGTTTTCCCAGCACGGAGACCTTGAGTTCTATAATATAAGGCCATAAACATGTTTGTCTGAGTCTTCTATCAAAAGTTACAGCTATTTATATGAAGTTGTACAAAAACGCTTTCTTTCGCCAAGACAGTGCGTTTCTCACTGTTACATGCATTTGAATGGGGAACTCGACCGAAACAAAGTATAGGTTTTCATTATGTGAATAACTTGGAAATCTTAGCTCAAACAGCTGCAAAACCTGTTTTCCCAGCACGGGAACCTTGAGTTCTATAAGATAAAGCCATAAACATGTGTATCCGAGTCTTCTATCAAAAGTTACAGCTATTCATATGAAGTTGTACAAAAACGCTTTCTTTCGCCAAGACAGTGCGTTTCTCACTGTTACATGCATTTGAATGGGGAACTCGACCGAAACAAAGTATAGGTTTTCATTATGTGAATAACTTGGAAATCTTAGCTCAAACAGCTGCAAAACCTGTTTTCCCAGCACGGGAACCTTGAGTTCTATAAGATAAAGCCATAAACATGTGTATCCGAGTCTTCTATCAAAAGTTACAGCTATTCATATGAAGTTGTACAAAAACGCTTTCTTTCGCCAAGACAGTGCGTTTCTCACTGTTACATGCATTTGAATGGGGAACTCGACCGAAACAAAGTATAGGTTTTCATTATGTGAATAACTTGGAAATCTTAGCTCAAACAGCTGCAAAACCTGTTTGCCCAGCACGGGAACCTTGAGTTCTATAAGATAAAGCCATAAACATGTGTATCCGAGTCTTCTATCAAAAGTTACAGCTATTTATATGAAGTTGTACAAAATAGCTTTCTTTCGCCAAGACAGTGCGTTTCTCACTGTTACATGCATTTTGAATGGGGAACTCGACCGAAACAAAGTATAGGTTTTCATTATGTGAATAACTTGGAAATCTTAGCTCAAACAGCTGCAAAACCTGTTTTCCCAGCACGGAGACCTTGAGTTCTATAAGATAAAGCCATAAACATGTGTATCCGAGTCTTCTATCAAAAGTTACAGCTATTCATATGAAGTTGTACAAAAACGCTTTCTTTCGCCAAGACAGTGCGTTTCTCACTGTTACATGCATTTGAATGGGGAACTCCACCGAAACAAAGTATAAGTTTTCATTATGTGAATAACTTGGAAATCTTAGCTCAAACAGCTGCAAAACCTGTTTTCCCAGCACGGAGACCTTAGGTTCTATAATATAAGGCCATAAACATGTTTGTCTGAGTCTTCTATCAAAAGTTACAGCTATTTCTATGAAGTTGTACAAAAACGCTTTCTTTCGCCAAGACAGTGCGTTTCTCACTGTTACATGCATTTGAATGGGGAACTCCACCGAAACAAAGTATAGGTTTTCATTACGTGAATAACTTGGAAATCTTAGCTCAAACAGCTGCAAAACCTGTTTTCCCAGCACGGAGACCTTGAGTTCTATAATATAAGGCCATAAACATGTTTGTCTGAGTCTTCTATCAAAAGTTACAGCTATTTCTATGAAGTTGTACAAAAACGCTTTCTTTCGCCAAGACAGTGCGTTTCTCACTGTTACATGCATTTGAATGGGGAACTCGACCGAAACAAAGTATAGGTTTTCATTATGTGAATAACTTGGAAATCTTAGCTCAAACAGCTGCAAAACCTGTTTTCCCAGCACGGGAACCTTGAGTTCTATAAGATAAAGCCATAAACATGTGTATCCGAGTCTTCTATCAAAAGTTACAGCTATTCATATGAAGTTGTACAAAAACGCTTTCTTTCGCCAAGACAGTGCGTTTCTCACTGTTACATGCATTTGAATGGGGAACTCGACCGAAACAAAGTATAGGTTTTCATTATGTGAATAACTTGGAAATCTTAGCTCAAACAGCTGCAAAACCTGTTTGCCCAGCACGGAGACCTTGAGTTCTATAATATAAGGCCATAAACATGTTTGTCTGAGTCTTCTATCAAAAGTTACAGCTATTTCTATGAAGTTGTACAAAAACGCTTTCTTTCGCCAAGACAGTGCGTTTCTCACTGTTACATGCATTTGAATGGGGAACTCGACCGAAACAAAGTATAGGTTTTCATTATGTGAATAACTTGGAAATCTTAGCTCAAACAGCTGCAAAACCTGTTTTCCCAGCACGGGAACCTTGAGTTCTATAAGATAAAGCCATAAACATGTTTGTCTGAGTCTTCTATCAAAAGTAACAGCTATTTATATGAAGTTGTACAAAAACGCTTTCTTTCGCCAAGACAGTGCGTTTCTCACTGTTACATGCATTTGAATGGGGAACTCGACCGAAACAAAGTATAAGTTTTCATTATGTGAATAACTTGGAAATCTTAGCTCAAACAGCTGCAAAACCTGTTTGCCCAGCACGGGAACCTTGAGTTCTATTAGATAAAGCCATAAACATGTGTATCCGAGTCTTCTATCAAAAGTTACAGCTATTCATATGAAGTTGTACAAAAACGCTTTCTTTCGCCAAGACAGTGCGTTTCTCACTGTTACATGCATTTGAATGTGGAACTCCACCGAAACAAAGTATAAGTTTTCATTATGTGAATAACTTGGAAATCTTAGCTCAAACAGCTGCAAAACCTGTTTTCCCAGCACGGGGACCTTGAGTTCTATAAGATAAAGCCATAAACATGTTTGTCTGAGTCTTCTATCAAAAGTTACAGCTATTTATATGAAGTTGTACAAAAACGCTTTCTTTCGCCAAGACAGTGCGTTTCTCACTGTTACATGCATTTGAATGGGGAACTCCACCGAAACAAAGTATAAGTTTTCATTATGTGAATAACTTGGAAATCTTAGCTCAAACAGCTGCAAAACCTGTTTGCCCAGCACGGGAACCTTGAGTTCTATAAGATAAAGCCATAAACATGTGTATCCGAGTCTTCTATCAAAAGTTACAGCTATTTATATGAAGTTGTACAAAAACGCTTTCTTTCGCCAAGACAGTGCGTTTCTCACTGTTACATGCATTTGAATGGGGAACTCGACCGAAACAAAGTATAGGTTTTCATTATGTGAATAACTTGGAAATCTTAGCTCAAACAGCTGCAAAACCTGTTTTCCCAGCACGGAGACCTTGAGTTCTATAATATAAGGCCATAAACATGTTTGTCTGAGTCTTCTATCAAAAGTTACAGCTATTTCTATGAAGTTGTACAAAATAGCTTTCTTTCGCCAAGACAGTGAGTTTCTCACTGTTACATGCATTTGAATGGGGAACTCGACCGAAACAAAGTATAGGTTTTCATTATGTGAATAACTTGGAAATCTTAGCTCAAACAGCTGCAAAACCTGTTTGCCCAGCACGGGAACCTTGAGTTCTATAAGATAAAGCCATAAACATGTGTATCCGAGTCTTCTATCAAAAGTTACAGCTATTCATATGAAGTTGTACAAAAACGCTTTCTTTCGCCAAGACAGTGCGTTTCTCACTGTTACATGCATTTGAATGGGGAACTCCACCGAAACAAAGTATAAGTTTTCATTATGTGAATAACTTGGAAATCTTAGCTCAAACAGCTGCAAAACCTGTTTTCCCAGCACGGGGACCTTGAGTTCTATAAGATAAAGCCATAAACATGTTTGTCTGAGTCTTCTATCAAAAGTTACAGCTATTTATATGAAGTTGTACAAAAACGCTTTCTTTCGCCAAGACAGTACGTTTCTCACTGTTACATGCATTTGAATGGGGAACTCGACCGAAACAAAGTATAGGTTTTCATTATGTGAATAACTTGGAAATCTTAGCTCAAACAGCTGCAAAACCTGTTTTCCCAGCACGGGGACCTTAAGTTCTATAAGATAAAGCCATAAACATGTTTGTCTGAGTCTTCTATCAAAAGTTACAGCTATTTATATGAAGTTGTACAAAAACGCTTTCTTTCGCCAAGACAGTGCGTTTCTCACTGTTACATGCATTTGAATGGGGAACTCGACCGAAACAAAGTATAGGTTTTCATTATGTGAATAACTTGGAAATCTTAGCTCAAACAGCTGCAAAACCTGTTTGCCCAGCACGGGAACCTTGAGTTCTATTAGATAAAGCCATAAACATGTGTATCCGAGTCTTCTATCAAAAGTTACAGCTATTTATATGAAGTTGTACAAAATAGCTTTCTTTCGCCAAGACAGTGCGTTTCTCACTGTTACATGCATTTGAATGGGGAACTCGACCGAAACAAAGTATAGGTTTTCATTATGTGAATAACTTGGAAATCTTAGCTCAAACAGCTGCAAAACCTGTTTTCCCAGCACGGAGACCTTGAGTTCTATAATATAAGGCCATAAACATGTTTGTCTGAGTCTTCTATCAAAAGTTACAGCTATTTCTATGAAGTTGTACAAAATAGCTTTCTTTCGCCAAGACAGTGAGTTTCTCACTGTTACATGCATTTGAATGGGGAACTCGACCGAAACAAAGTATAGGTTTTCATTATGTGAATAACTTGGAAATCTTAGCTCAAACAGCTGCAAAACCTGTTTGCCCAGCACGGGAACCTTGAGTTCTATAAGATAAAGCCATAAACATGTGTATCCGAGTCTTCTATCAAAAGTTACAGCTATTCATATGAAGTTGTACAAAAACGCTTTCTTTCGCCAAGACAGTGCGTTTCTCACTGTTACATGCATTTGAATGGGGAACTCCACCGAAACAAAGTATAAGTTTTCATTATGTGAATAACTTGGAAATCTTAGCTCAAACAGCTGCAAAACCTGTTTTCCCAGCACGGGGACCTTGAGTTCTATAAGATAAAGCCATAAACATGTTTGTCTGAGTCTTCTATCAAAAGTTACAGCTATTTATATGAAGTTGTACAAAAACGCTTTCTTTCGCCAAGACAGTACGTTTCTCACTGTTACATGCATTTGAATGGGGAACTCGACCGAAACAAAGTATAGGTTTTCATTATGTGAATAACTTGGAAATCTTAGCTCAAACAGCTGCAAAACCTGTTTTCCCAGCACGGGGACCTTGAGTTCTATAAGATAAAGCCATAAACATGTGTATCCGAGTCTTCTATCAAAAGTTACAGCTATTTATATGAAGTTGTACAAAAACGCTTTATTTCGCCAAGACAGTGCGTTTCTCACTGTTATATGCATTTGAATGGGGAACTCGACCGAAACAAAGTATAGGTTTTCATTATGTGAATAACTTGGAAATCTTAGCTCAAACAGCTGCAAAACCTGTTTGCCCAGCACGGGAACCTTGAGTTCTATAAGATAAAGCCATAAACATGTGTATCCGAGTCTTCTATCAAAAGTTACAGCTATTTATATGAAGTTGTACAAAATAGCTTTCTTTCGCCAAGACAGTGCGTTTCTCACTGTTACATGCATTTGAATGGGGAACTCGACCGAAACAAAGTATAGGTTTTCATTATGTGAATAACTTGGAAATCTTAGCTCAAACAGCTGCAAAACCTGTTTTCCCAGCACGGAGACCTTGAGTTCTATAATATAAGGCCATAAACACGTTTGTCTGAGTCTTCTATCAAAAGTTACAGCTATTTCTATGAAGTTGTACAAAATAGCTTTCTTTCGCCAAGACAGTGAGTTTCTCACTGTTACATGCATTTGAATGGGGAACTCGACCGAAACAAAGTATAGGTTTTCATTATGTGAATAACTTGGAAATCTTAGCTCAAACAGCTGCAAAACCTGTTTGCCCAGCACGGGAACCTTGAGTTCTATAAGATAAAGCCATAAACATGTGTATCCGAGTCTTCTATCAAAAGTTACAGCTATTTATATGAAGTTGTACAAAAACGCTTTCTTTCGCCAAGACAGTGCGTTTCTCACTGTTACATGCATTTTGAATGGGGAACTCGACCGAAACAAAGTATAAGTTTTCATTATGTGAATAACTTGGAAATCTTAGCTCAAACAGCTGCAAAACCTGTTTTCCCAGCACGGGAACCTTGAGTTCTATAAGATAAAGCCATAAACATGTGTATCCGAGTCTTCTATCAAAAGTTACAGCTATTCATATGAAGTTGTACAAAAACGCTTTCTTTCGCCAAGACAGTGCGTTTCTCACTGTTACATGCATTTGAATGGGGAACTCCACCGAAACAAAGTATAAGTTTTCATTATGTGAATAACTTGGAAATCTTAGCTCAAACAGCTGCAAAACCTGTTTTCCCAGCACGGAGACCTTGAGTTCTATAAGATAAAGCCATAAACATGTTTGTCTGAGTCTTCTATCAAAAGTTACAGCTATTTATATGAAGTTGTACAAAAACGCTTTCTTTCGCCAAGACAGTGCGTTTCTCACTGTTACATGCATTTGAATGGGGAACTCGACCGAAACAAAGTATAAGTTTTCATTATGTGAATAACTTGGAAATCTTAGCTCAAACAGCTGCAAAACCTGTTTTCCCAGCACGGGGACCTTAAGTTCTATAAGATAAAGCCATAAACATGTTTGTCTGAGTCTTCTATCAAAAGTTACAGCTATTTATATGAAGTTGTACAAAAACGCTTTCTTTCGCCAAGACAGTGCGTTTCTCACTGTTACATGCATTTGAATGGGGAACTCGACCGAAACAAAGTATAGGTTTTCATTATGTGAATAACTTGGAAATCTTAGCTCAAACAGCTGCAAAACCTGTTTGCCCAGCACGGGAACCTTGAGTTCTATTAGATAAAGCCATAAACATGTGTATCCGAGTCTTCTATCAAAAGTTACAGCTATTCATATGAAGTTGTACAAAAACGCTTTCTTTCGCCAAGACAGTGCGTTTCTCACTGTTACATGCATTTGAATGGGGAACTCCACCGAAACAAAGTATAGGTTTTCATTATGTGAATAACTTGGAAATCTTAGCTCAAACAGCTGCAAAACCTGTTTTCCCAGCACGGGGACCTTGAGTTCTATAAGATAAAGCCATAAACATGTGTATCCGAGTCTTCTATCAAAAGTTACAGCTATTTATATGAAGTTGTACAAAATAGCTTTCTTTCGCCAAGACAGTGCGTTTCTCACTGTTACATGCATTTGAATGGGGAACTCGACCGAAACAAAGTATAGGTTTTCATTATGTGAATAACTTGGAAATCTTAGCTCAAACAGCTGCAAAACCTGTTTGCCCAGCACGGGAACCTTGAGTTCTATAAGATAAAGCCATAAACATGTGTATCCGAGTCTTCTATCAAAAGTTACAGCTATTTATATGAAGTTGTACAAAAACGCTTTCTTTCACCAAGACAGTGCGTTTCTCACTGTTACATGCATTTTGAATGGGGAACTCGACCGAAACAAAGTATAAGTTTTCATTATGTGAATAACTTGGAAATCTTAGCTCAAACAGCTGCAAAACCTGTTTGCCCAGCACGGGAACCTTGAGTTCTATAAGATAAAGCCATAAACATGTGTATCCGAGTCTTCTATCAAAAGTTACAGCTATTCATATGAAGTTGTACAAAATAGCTTTCTTTCGCCAAGACAGTGCGTTTCTCACTGTTACATGCATTTGAATGGGGAACTCGACCGAAACAAAGTATAGGTTTTCATTATGTGAATAACTTGGAAATCTTAGCTCAAACAGCTGCAAAACCTGTTTTCCCAGCACGGGAACCTTGAGTTCTCTAAGATAAAGCCATAAACATGTGTGTCTGAGTCTTCTATTAAAAGTTAAACCGATTTATATGAAGTTGTGCAAAAACGCTTTATTTCGCCAAGACAGTGCGTTTCTGACGATTACATGCATTTGAATGGGGAGCTCGCACGAAACAAAGTATAGGTTTTCATTATGTGAATAACTTGGAAATCTTAGCTCAAACAGCTGCAAAACCTGATTTCCCAGCACGGAGACCTTGAGTTCTATAAGATAAAGCCATAAACATGTTTGTCTGAGTCTTCTATCAAAAGTTACAGCTATTTATATGAAGTTGTACAAAAACGCTTTCTTTCGCCAAGACAGTGCGTTTCTCACTGTTACATGCATTTGAATGGGGAACTCGACCGAAACAAAGTATAGGTTTTCATTATGTGAATAACTTGGAAATCTTAGCTCAAACAGCTGCAAAACCTGTTTGCCCAGCACGGGGACCTTGAGTTCTATTAGATAAAGCCATAAACATGTGTATCCGAGTCTTCTATCAAAAGTTACAGCTATTCATATGAAGTTGTACAAAAACGCTTTCTTTCGCCAAGACAGTGCGTTTCTCACTGTTACATGCATTTGAATGGGGAACTCCACCGAAACAAAGTATAAGTTTTCATTATGTGAATAACTTGGAAATCTTAGCTCAAACAGCTGCAAAACCTGTTTTCCCAGCACGGAGACCTTGAGTTCTATAAGATAAAGCCATAAACATGTTTGTCTGAGTCTTCTATCAAAAGTTACAGCTATTTATATGAAGTTGTACAAAAACGCTTTCTTTCGCCAAGACAGTGCGTTTCTCACTGTTACATGCATTTGAATGGGGAACTCGACCGAAACAAAGTATAAGTTTTCATTATGTGAATAACTTGGAAATCTTAGCTCAAACAGCTGCAAAACCTGTTTTCCCAGCACGGGGACCTTGAGTTCTATAAGATAAAGCCATAAACATGTTTGTCTGAGTCTTCTATCAAAAGTTACAGCTATTTATATGAAGTTGTACAAAAACGCTTTCTTTCGCCAAGACAGTACGTTTCTCACTGTTACATGCATTTGAATGGGGAACTCGACCGAAACAAAGTATAGGTTTTCATTATGTGAATAACTTGGAAATCTTAGCTCAAACAGCTGCAAAACCTGTTTTCCCAGCACGGGGACCTTGAGTTCTATAAGATAAAGCCATAAACATGTGTATCCGAGTCTTCTATCAAAAGTTACAGCTATTTATATGAAGTTGTACAAAAACGCTTTATTTCGCCAAGACAGTGCGTTTCTCACTGTTATATGCATTTGAATGGGGAACTCGACCGAAACAAAGTATAGGTTTTCATTATGTGAATAACTTGGAAATCTTAGCTCAAACAGCTGCAAAACCTGTTTGCCCAGCACGGGAACCTTGAGTTCTATAAGATAAAGCCATAAACATGTGTATCCGAGTCTTCTATCAAAAGTTACAGCTATTTATATGAAGTTGTACAAAATAGCTTTCTTTCGCCAAGACAGTGCGTTTCTCACTGTTACATGCATTTGAATGGGGAACTCCACCGAAACAAAGTATAGGTTTTCATTATGTGAATAACTTGGAAATCTTAGCTCAAACAGCTGCAAAACCTGTTTTCCCAGCACGGAGACCTTGAGTTCTATAATATAAGGCCATAAACACGTTTGTCTGAGTCTTCTATCAAAAGTTACAGCTATTTCTATGAAGTTGTACAAAATAGCTTTCTTTCGCCAAGACAGTGAGTTTCTCACTGTTACATGCATTTGAATGGGGAACTCGACCGAAACAAAGTATAGGTTTTCATTATGTGAATAACTTGGAAATCTTAGCTCAAACAGCTGCAAAACCTGTTTGCCCAGCACGGGAACCTTGAGTTCTATAAGATAAAGCCATAAACATGTGTATCCGAGTCTTCTATCAAAAGTTACAGCTATTTATATGAAGTTGTACAAAAACGCTTTCTTTCGCCAAGACAGTGCGTTTCTCACTGTTACATGCATTTTGAATGGGGAACTCGACCGAAACAAAGTATAAGTTTTCATTATGTGAATAACTTGGAAATCTTAGCTCAAACAGCTGCAAAACCTGTTTTCCCAGCACGGGAACCTTGAGTTCTATAAGATAAAGCCATAAACATGTGTATCCGAGTCTTCTATCAAAAGTTACAGCTATTCATATGAAGTTGTACAAAAACGCTTTCTTTCGCCAAGACAGTGCGTTTCTCACTGTTACATGCATTTGAATGGGGAACTCCACCGAAACAAAGTATAAGTTTTCATTATGTGAATAACTTGGAAATCTTAGCTCAAACAGCTGCAAAACCTGTTTTCCCAGCACGGAGACCTTGAGTTCTATAAGATAAAGCCATAAACATGTTTGTCTGAGTCTTCTATCAAAAGTTACAGCTATTTATATGAAGTTGTACAAAAACGCTTTCTTTCGCCAAGACAGTGCGTTTCTCACTGTTACATGCATTTGAATGGGGAACTCGACCGAAACAAAGTATAAGTTTTCATTATGTGAATAACTTGGAAATCTTAGCTCAAACAGCTGCAAAACCTGTTTTCCCAGCACGGGGACCTTAAGTTCTATAAGATAAAGCCATAAACATGTTTGTCTGAGTCTTCTATCAAAAGTTACAGCTATTTATATGAAGTTGTACAAAAACGCTTTCTTTCGCCAAGACAGTGCGTTTCTCACTGTTACATGCATTTGAATGGGGAACTCGACCGAAACAAAGTATAGGTTTTCATTATGTGAATAACTTGGAAATCTTAGCTCAAACAGCTGCAAAACCTGTTTGCCCAGCACGGGAACCTTGAGTTCTATTAGATAAAGCCATAAACATGTGTATCCGAGTCTTCTATCAAAAGTTACAGCTATTCATATGAAGTTGTACAAAAACGCTTTCTTTCGCCAAGACAGTGCGTTTCTCACTGTTACATGCATTTGAATGGGGAACTCCACCGAAACAAAGTATAGGTTTTCATTATGTGAATAACTTGGAAATCTTAGCTCAAACAGCTGCAAAACCTGTTTTCCCAGCACGGGGACCTTGAGTTCTATAAGATAAAGCCATAAACATGTGTATCCGAGTCTTCTATCAAAAGTTACAGCTATTTATATGAAGTTGTACAAAATAGCTTTCTTTCGCCAAGACAGTGCGTTTCTCACTGTTACATGCATTTGAATGGGGAACTCGACCGAAACAAAGTATAGGTTTTCATTATGTGAATAACTTGGAAATCTTAGCTCAAACAGCTGCAAAACCTGTTTGCCCAGCACGGGAACCTTGAGTTCTATAAGATAAAGCCATAAACATGTGTATCCGAGTCTTCTATCAAAAGTTACAGCTATTTATATGAAGTTGTACAAAAACGCTTTCTTTCGCCAAGACAGTGCGTTTCTCACTGTTACATGCATTTTGAATGGGGAACTCGACCGAAACAAAGTATAAGTTTTCATTATGTGAATAACTTGGAAATCTTAGCTCAAACAGCTGCAAAACCTGTTTGCCCAGCACGGGAACCTTGAGTTCTATAAGATAAAGCCATAAACATGTGTATCCGAGTCTTCTATCAAAAGTTACAGCTATTCATATGAAGTTGTACAAAATAGCTTTCTTTCGCCAAGACAGTGCGTTTCTCACTGTTACATGCATTTGAATGGGGAACTCGACCGAAACAAAGTATAGGTTTTCATTATGTGAATAACTTGGAAATCTTAGCTCAAACAGCTGCAAAACCTGTTTTCCCAGCACGGGAACCTTGAGTTCTCTAAGATAAAGCCATAAACATGTGTGTCTGAGTCTTCTATTAAAAGTTAAACCGATTTATATGAAGTTGTGCAAAAACGCTTTATTTCGCCAAGACAGTGCGTTTCTGACGATTACATGCATTTGAATGGGGAGCTCGCACGAAACAAAGTATAGGTTTTCATTATGTGAATAACTTGGAAATCTTAGCTCAAACAGCTGCAAAACCTGATTTCCCAGCACGGAGACCTTGAGTTCTATAAGATAAAGCCATAAACATGTTTGTCTGAGTCTTCTATCAAAAGTTACAGCTATTTATATGAAGTTGTACAAAAACGCTTTCTTTCGCCAAGACAGTGCGTTTCTCACTGTTACATGCATTTGAATGGGGAACTCGACCGAAACAAAGTATAGGTTTTCATTATGTGAATAACTTGGAAATCTTAGCTCAAACAGCTGCAAAACCTGTTTGCCCAGCACGGGGACCTTGAGTTCTATTAGATAAAGCCATAAACATGTGTATCCGAGTCTTCTATCAAAAGTTACAGCTATTCATATGAAGTTGTACAAAAACGCTTTCTTTCGCCAAGACAGTGCGTTTCTCACTGTTACATGCATTTGAATGGGGAACTCCACCGAAACAAAGTATAAGTTTTCATTATGTGAATAACTTGGAAATCTTAGCTCAAACAGCTGCAAAACCTGTTTTCCCAGCACGGAGACCTTGAGTTCTATAAGATAAAGCCATAAACATGTTTGTCTGAGTCTTCTATCAAAAGTTACAGCTATTTATATGAAGTTGTACAAAAACGCTTTCTTTCGCCAAGACAGTGCGTTTCTCACTGTTACATGCATTTGAATGGGGAACTCGACCGAAACAAAGTATAAGTTTTCATTATGTGAATAACTTGGAAATCTTAGCTCAAACAGCTGCAAAACCTGTTTTGCCAGCACGGGGACCTTAAGTTCTATAAGATAAAGCCATAAACATGTTTGTCTGAGTCTTCTATCAAAAGTTACAGCTATTTATATGAAGTTGTACAAAAACGCTTTCTTTCGCCAAGACAGTGCGTTTCTCACTGTTACATGCATTTGAATGGGGAACTCGACCGAAACAAAGTATAGGTTTTCATTATGTGAATAACTTGGAAATCTTAGCTCAAACAGCTGCAAAACCTGTTTGCCCAGCACGGGAACCTTGAGTTCTATTAGATAAAGCCATAAACATGTGTATCCGAGTCTTCTATCAAAAGTTACAGCTATTCATATGAAGTTGTACAAAAACGCTTTCTTTCGCCAAGACAGTGCGTTTCTCACTGTTACATGCATTTGAATGGGGAACTCCACCGAAACAAAGTATAAGTTTTCATTATGTGAATAACTTGGAAATCTTAGCTCAAACAGCTGCAAAACCTGTTTTCCCAGCACGGGGACCTTGAGTTCTATAAGATAAAGCCATAAACATGTTTGTCTGAGTCTTCTATCAAAAGTTACAGCTATTTATATGAAGTTGTACAAAAACGCTTTCTTTCGCCAAGACAGTACGTTTCTCACTGTTACATGCATTTGAATGGGGAACTCGACCGAAACAAAGTATAGGTTTTCATTATGTGAATAACTTGGAAATCTTAGCTCAAACAGCTGCAAAACCTGTTTTCCCAGCACGGGGACCTTGAGTTCTATAAGATAAAGCCATAAACATGTGTATCCGAGTCTTCTATCAAAAGTTACAGCTATTTATATGAAGTTGTACAAAAACGCTTTATTTCGCCAAGACAGTGCGTTTCTCACTGTTATATGCATTTGAATGGGGAACTCGACCGAAACAAAGTATAGGTTTTCATTATGTGAATAACTTGGAAATCTTAGCTCAAACAGCTGCAAAACCTGTTTGCCCAGCACGGGAACCTTGAGTTCTATAAGATAAAGCCATAAACATGTGTATCCGAGTCTTCTATCAAAAGTTACAGCTATTTATATGAAGTTGTACAAAATAGCTTTCTTTCGCCAAGACAGTGCGTTTCTCACTGTTACATGCATTTGAATGGGGAACTCCACCGAAACAAAGTATAGGTTTTCATTATGTGAATAACTTGGAAATCTTAGCTCAAACAGCTGCAAAACCTGTTTTCCCAGCACGGAGACCTTGAGTTCTATAATATAAGGCCATAAACATGTTTGTCTGAGTCTTCTATCAAAAGTTACAGCTATTTCTATGAAGTTGTACAAAATAGCTTTCTTTCGCCAAGACAGTGAGTTTCTCACTGTTACATGCATTTGAATGGGGAACTCGACCGAAACAAAGTATAGGTTTTCATTATGTGAATAACTTGGAAATCTTAGCTCAAACAGCTGCAAAACCTGTTTGCCCAGCACGGGAACCTTGAGTTCTATAAGATAAAGCCATAAACATGTGTATCCGAGTCTTCTATCAAAAGTTACAGCTATTTATATGAAGTTGTACAAAAACGCTTTCTTTCGCCAAGACAGTGCGTTTCTCACTGTTACATGCATTTTGAATGGGGAACTCGACCGAAACAAAGTATAAGTTTTCATTATGTGAATAACTTGGAAATCTTAGCTCAAACAGCTGCAAAACCTGTTTTCCCAGCACGGGAACCTTGAGTTCTATAAGATAAAGCCATAAACATGTGTATCCGAGTCTTCTATCAAAAGTTACAGCTATTCATATGAAGTTGTACAAAAACGCTTTCTTTCGCCAAGACAGTGCGTTTCTCACTGTTACATGCATTTGAATGGGGAACTCCACCGAAACAAAGTATAAGTTTTCATTATGTGAATAACTTGGAAATCTTAGCTCAAACAGCTGCAAAACCTGTTTTCCCAGCACGGAGACCTTGAGTTCTATAAGATAAAGCCATAAACATGTTTGTCTGAGTCTTCTATCAAAAGTTACAGCTATTTATATGAAGTTGTACAAAAACGCTTTCTTTCGCCAAGACAGTGCGTTTCTCACTGTTACATGCATTTGAATGGGGAACTCCACCGAAACAAAGTATAAGTTTTCATTATGTGAATAACTTGGAAATCTTAGCTCAAACAGCTGCAAAACCTGTTTTCCCAGCACGGGGACCTTAAGTTCTATAAGATAAAGCCATAAACATGTGTATCCGAGTCTTCTATCAAAAGTTACAGCTATTTATATGAAGTTGTACAAAAACGCTTTCTTTCGCCAAGACAGTGCGTTTCTCACTGTTACATGCATTTGAATGGGGAACTCGACCGAAACAAAGTATAGGTTTTCATTATGTGAATAACTTGGAAATCTTAGCTCAAACAGCTGCAAAACCTGTTTTCCCAGCACGGAGACCTTGAGTTCTATAATATAAGGCCATAAACATGTTTGTCTGAGTCTTCTATCAAAAGTTACAGCTATTTATATGAAGTTGTACAAAAACGCTTTCTTTCGCCAAGACAGTGCGTTTCTCACTGTTACATGCATTTGAATGGGGAACTCGACCGAAACAAAGTATAGGTTTTCATTATGTGAATAACTTGGAAATCTTAGCTCAAACAGCTGCAAAACCTGTTTGCCCAGCACGGGAACCTTGAGTTCTATAAGATAAAGCCATAAACATGTGTATCCGAGTCTTCTATCAAAAGTTACAGCTATTCATATGAAGTTGTACAAAAACGCTTTCTTTCGCCAAGACAGTGCGTTTCTCACTGTTACATGCATTTGAATGGGGAACTCGACCGAAACAAAGTATAGGTTTTCATTATGTGAATAACTTGGAAATCTTAGCTCAAACAGCTGCAAAACCTGTTTGCCCAGCACGGAGACCTTGAGTTCTATAATATAAGGCCATAAACATGTTTGTCTGAGTCTTCTATCAAAAGTTACAGCTATTTCTATGAAGTTGTACAAAAACGCTTTCTTTCGCCAAGACAGTGCGTTTCTCACTGTTACATGCATTTGAATGGGGAACTCGACCGAAACAAAGTATAGGTTTTCATTATGTGAATAACTTGGAAATCTTAGCTCAAACAGCTGCAAAACCTGTTTTCCCAGCACGGGAACCTTGAGTTCTATAAGATAAAGCCATAAACATGTGTATCCGAGTCTTCTATCAAAAGTTACAGCTATTCATATGAAGTTGTACAAAAACGCTTTCTTTCGCCAAGACAGTGCGTTTCTCACTGTTACATGCATTTGAATGGGGAACTCGACCGAAACAAAGTATAGGTTTTCATTATGTGAATAACTTGGAAATCTTAGCTCAAACAGCTGCAAAACCTGTTTGCCCAGCACGGGAACCTTGAGTTCTATAAGATAAAGCCATAAACATGTGTATCCGAGTCTTCTATCAAAAGTTACAGCTATTTATATGAAGTTGTACAAAATAGCTTTCTTTCGCCAAGACAGTGCGTTTCTCACTGTTACATGCATTTTGAATGGGGAACTCGACCGAAACAAAGTATAGGTTTTCATTATGTGAATAACTTGGAAATCTTAGCTCAAACAGCTGCAAAACCTGTTTTCCCAGCACGGGAACCTTGAGTTCTATAAGATAAAGCCATAAACATGTGTATCCGAGTCTTCTATCAAAAGTTACAGCTATTCATATGAAGTTGTACAAAAACGCTTTCTTTCGCCAAGACAGTGCGTTTCTCACTGTTACATGCATTTGAATGGGGAACTCCACCGAAACAAAGTATAAGTTTTCATTATGTGAATAACTTGGAAATCTTAGCTCAAACAGCTGCAAAACCTGTTTTCCCAGCACGGAGACCTTAGGTTCTATAATATAAGGCCATAAACATGTTTGTCTGAGTCTTCTATCAAAAGTTACAGCTATTTCTATGAAGTTGTACAAAAACGCTTTCTTTCGCCAAGACAGTGCGTTTCTCACTGTTACATGCATTTTGAATGGGGAACTCCACCGAAACAAAGTATAGGTTTTCATTATGTGAATAACTTGGAAATCTTAGCTCAAACAGCTGCAAAACCTGTTTTCCCAGCACGGAGACCTTAAGTTCTATAAGATAAAGCCATAAACATGTTTGTCTGAGTCTTCTATCAAAAGTTACAGCTATTTATATGAAGTTGTACAAAAACGCTTTCTTTCGCCAAGACAGTGCGTTTCTCACTGTTACATGCATTTGAATGGGGAACTCGACCGAAACAAAGTATAGGTTTTCATTATGTGAATAACTTGGAAATCTTAGCTCAAACAGCTGCAAAACCTGTTTGCCCAGCACGGGAACCTTGAGTTCTATTAGATAAAGCCATAAACATGTGTATCCGAGTCTTCTATCAAAAGTTACAGCTATTCATATGAAGTTGTACAAAAACGCTTTCTTTCGCCAAGACAGTGCGTTTCTCACTGTTACATGCATTTGAATGGGGAACTCCACCGAAACAAAGTATAAGTTTTCATTATGTGAATAACTTGGAAATCTTAGCTCAAACAGCTGCAAAACCTGTTTTCCCAGCACGGAGACCTTGAGTTCTATAAGATAAAGCCATAAACATGTTTGTCTGAGTCTTCTATCAAAAGTTACAGCTATTTATATGAAGTTGTACAAAAACGCTTTCTTTCGCCAAGACAGTGCGTTTCTCACTGTTACATGCATTTGAATGGGGAACTCGACCGAAACAAAGTATAGGTTTTCATTATGTGAATAACTTGGAAATCTTAGCTCAAACAGCTGCAAAACCTGTTTGCCCAGCACGGGAACCTTGAGTTCTATTAGATAAAGCCATAAACATGTGTATCCGAGTCTTCTATCAAAAGTTACAGCTATTCATATGAAGTTGTACAAAAACGCTTTCTTTCGCCAAGACAGTGCGTTTCTCACTGTTACATGCATTTGAATGTGGAACTCCACCGAAACAAAGTATAAGTTTTCATTATGTGAATAACTTGGAAATCTTAGCTCAAACAGCTGCAAAACCTGTTTTCCCAGCACGGGGACCTTGAGTTCTATAAGATAAAGCCATAAACATGTTTGTCTGAGTCTTCTATCAAAAGTTACAGCTATTTATATGAAGTTGTACAAAAACGCTTTCTTTCGCCAAGACAGTACGTTTCTCACTGTTACATGCATTTGAATGGGGAACTCGACCGAAACAAAGTATAGGTTTTCATTATGTGAATAACTTGGAAATCTTAGCTCAAACAGCTGCAAAACCTGTTTGCCCAGCACGGGAACCTTGAGTTCTATTAGATAAAGCCATAAACATGTGTATCCGAGTCTTCTATCAAAAGTTACAGCTATTCATATGAAGTTGTACAAAAACGCTTTCTTTCGCCAAGACAGTGCGTTTCTCACTGTTACATGCATTTGAATGGGGAACTCCACCGAAACAAAGTATAAGTTTTCATTATGTGAATAACTTGGAAATCTTAGCTCAAACAGCTGCAAAACCTGTTTTCCCAGCACGGGGACCTTGAGTTCTATAAGATAAAGCCATAAACATGTGTATCCGAGTCTTCTATCAAAAGTTACAGCTATTTATATGAAGTTGTACAAAAACGCTTTCTTTCGCCAAGACAGTGCGTTTCTCACTGTTATATGCATTTGAATGGGGAACTCCACCGAAACAAAGTATAGGTTTTCATTATGTGAATAACTTGGAAATCTTAGCTCAAACAGCTGCAAAACCTGTTTGCCCAGCACGGGAACCTTGAGTTCTATAAGATAAAGCCATAAACATGTGTATCCGAGTCTTCTATCAAAAGTTACAGCTATTTATATGAAGTTGTACAAAATAGCTTTCTTTCGCCAAGACAGTGCGTTTCTCACTGTTACATGCATTTGAATGGGGAACTCCACCGAAACAAAGTATAGGTTTTCATTATGTGAATAACTTGGAAATCTTAGCTCAAACAGCTGCAAAACCTGTTTTCCCAGCACGGAGACCTTGAGTTCTATAATATAAGGCCATAAACATGTTTGTCTGAGTCTTCTATCAAAAGTTACAGCTATTTCTATGAAGTTGTACAAAATAGCTTTCTTTCGCCAAGACAGTGAGTTTCTCACTGTTACATGCATTTGAATGGGGAACTCGACCGAAACAAAGTATAGGTTTTCATTATGTGAATAACTTGGAAATCTTAGCTCAAACAGCTGCAAAACCTGTTTGCCCAGCACGGGAACCTTGAGTTCTATAAGATAAAGCCATAAACATGTGTATCCGAGTCTTCTATCAAAAGTTACAGCTATTTATATGAAGTTGTACAAAAACGCTTTCTTTCGCCAAGACAGTGCGTTTCTCACTGTTACATGCATTTTGAATGGGGAACTCGACCGAAACAAAGTATAAGTTTTCATTATGTGAATAACTTGGAAATCTTAGCTCAAACAGCTGCAAAACCTGTTTTCCCAGCACGGGAACCTTGAGTTCTATAAGATAAAGCCATAAACATGTGTATCCGAGTCTTCTATCAAAAGTTACAGCTATTCATATGAAGTTGTACAAAAACGCTTTCTTTCGCCAAGACAGTGCGTTTCTCACTGTTACATGCATTTGAATGGGGAACTCGACCGAAACAAAGTATAGGTTTTCATTATGTGAATAACTTGGAAATCTTAGCTCAAACAGCTGCAAAACCTGTTTTCCCAGCACGGGAACCTTGAGTTCTCTAAGATAAAGCCATAAACATGTGTGTCTGAGTCTTCTATTAAAAGTTACACCGATTTATATGAAGTTGTGCAAAAACGCTTTATTTCGCCAAGACAGTGCGTTTCTGACGATTACATGCATTTGAATGGGGAGCTCGCACGAAACAAAGTATAGGTTTTCATTATGTGAATAACTTGGAAATCTTAGCTCAAACAGCTGCAAAACCTTTTTGCCCAGCACGGGGATATTGAATTCTATAAGATAAAGCCATAAATATGTATTTCTGAGTCTTCTATCAAAAGTTACAGCTGTCTTTATGAAGACCATTAAAAACGCTTTATTTCACCACGTTAGTGCGTTTCTCGCTATTACATGCATTTGAATGGAGTTCTCGCCCGACACAAAGTACTTCTCATTTTGTGAATAACTTGAAAATGTTAGCTCAAACAGCTGAAAAACCTGTTTGCCCAGCACGGGGATATTGAGTTCTATAATATAAGGCCATAAACATGTTTGTCTGAGTCTTCTATCAAAAGTTACAGCTATTTCTATGAAGTTGTACAAAAACGCTTTCTTTCGCCAAGACAGTGCGTTTCTCACTGTTACATGCATTTGAATGGGGAACTCCACCGAAACAAAGTATAGGTTTTCATTATGTGAATAACTTGGAAATCTTAGCTCAAACAGCTGCAAAACCTGTTTGCCCAGCACGGAGACCTTGAGTTCTATAAGATAAAGCCATAAACATGTTTGTCTGAGTCTTCTATCAAAAGTTACAGCTATTTATATGAAGTTGTACAAAAACGCTTTCTTTCGCCAAGACAGTGCGTTTCTCACTGTTACATGCATTTGAATGGGGAACTCGACCGAAACAAAGTATAGGTTTTCATTATGTGAATAACTTGGAAATCTTAGCTCAAACAGCTGCAAAACCTGTTTGCCCAGCACGGGAACCTTGAGTTCTATTAGATAAAGCCATAAACATGTGTATCCGAGTCTTCTATCAAAAGTTACAGCTATTCATATGAAGTTGTACAAAAACGCTTTCTTTCGCCAAGACAGTGCGTTTCTCACTGTTACATGCATTTGAATGGGGAACTCCACCGAAACAAAGTATAAGTTTTCATTATGTGAATAACTTGGAAATCTTAGCTCAAACAGCTGCAAAACCTGTTTTCCCAGCACGGAGACCTTAAGTTCTATAAGATAAAGCCATAAACATGTTTGTCTGAGTCTTCTATCAAAAGTTACAGCTATTTATATGAAGTTGTACAAAAACGCTTTCTTTCGCCAAGACAGTGCGTTTCTCACTGTTACATGCATTTGAATGGGGAACTCGACCGAAACAAAGTATAAGTTTTCATTATGTGAATAACTTGGAAATCTTAGCTCAAACAGCTGCAAAACCTGTTTTCCCAGCACGGGGACCTTAAGTTCTATAAGATAAAGCCATAAACATGTTTGTCTGAGTCTTCTATCAAAAGTTACAGCTATTTATATGAAGTTGTACAAAAACGCTTTCTTTCGCCAAGACAGTGCGTTTCTCACTGTTACATGCATTTGAATGGGGAACTCGACCGAAACAAAGTATAGGTTTTCATTACGTGAATAACTTGGAAATCTTAGCTCAAACAGCTGCAAAACCTGTTTGCCCAGCACGGGAACCTTGAGTTCTATTAGATAAAGCCATAAACATGTGTATCCGAGTCTTCTATCAAAAGTTACAGCTATTCATATGAAGTTGTACAAAAACGCTTTCTTTCGCCAAGACAGTGCGTTTCTCACTGTTACATGCATTTGAATGTGGAACTCCACCGAAACAAAGTATAAGTTTTCATTATGTGAATAACTTGGAAATCTTAGCTCAAACAGCTGCAAAACCTGTTTTCCCAGCACGGGGACCTTGAGTTCTATAATATAAAGCCATAAACATGTTTGTCTGAGTCTTCTATCAAAAGTTACAGCTATTTATATGAAGTTGTACAAAAACGCTTTCTTTCGCCAAGACAGTACGTTTCTCACTGTTACATGCATTTGAATGGGGAACTCGACCGAAACAAAGTATAGGTTTTCATTATGTGAATAACTTGGAAATCTTAGCTCAAACAGCTGCAAAACCTGTTTGCCCAGCACGGAGACCTTGAGTTCTATAATATAAGGCCATAAACATGTTTGTCTGAGTCTTCTATCAAAAGTTACAGCTATTCATATGAAGTTGTACAAAAACGCTTTCTTTCGCCAAGACAGTGCGTTTCTCACTGTTACATGCATTTGAATGGGGAACTCCACCGAAACAAAGTATAAGTTTTCATTATGTGAATAACTTGGAAATCTTAGCTCAAACAGCTGCAAAACCTGTTTTCCCAGCACGGAGACCTTAGGTTCTATAATATAAGGCCATAAACATGTTTGTCTGAGTCTTCTATCAAAAGTTACAGCTATTTCTATGAAGTTGTACAAAAACGCTTTCTTTCGCCAAGACAGTGCGTTTCTCACTGTTACATGCATTTTGAATGGGGAACTCCACCGAAACAAAGTATAGGTTTTCATTATGTGAATAACTTGGAAATCTTAGCTCAAACAGCTGCAAAACCTGTTTTCCCAGCACGGAGACCTTAAGTTCTATAAGATAAAGCCATAAACATGTTTGTCTGAGTCTTCTATCAAAAGTTACAGCTATTTATATGAAGTTGTACAAAAACGCTTTCTTTCGCCAAGACAGTGCGTTTCTCACTGTTACATGCATTTGAATGGGGAACTCGACCGAAACAAAGTATAGGTTTTCATTATGTGAATAACTTGGAAATCTTAGCTCAAACAGCTGCAAAACCTGTTTGCCCAGCACGGGAACCTTGAGTTCTATTAGATAAAGCCATAAACATGTGTATCCGAGTCTTCTATCAAAAGTTACAGCTATTCATATGAAGTTGTACAAAAACGCTTTCTTTCGCCAAGACAGTGCGTTTCTCACTGTTACATGCATTTGAATGGGGAACTCCACCGAAACAAAGTATAAGTTTTCATTATGTGAATAACTTGGAAATCTTAGCTCAAACAGCTGCAAAACCTGTTTTCCCAGCACGGAGACCTTGAGTTCTATAAGATAAAGCCATAAACATGTTTGTCTGAGTCTTCTATCAAAAGTTACAGCTATTTATATGAAGTTGTACAAAAACGCTTTCTTTCGCCAAGACAGTGCGTTTCTCACTGTTACATGCATTTGAATGGGGAACTCGACCGAAACAAAGTATAGGTTTTCATTATGTGAATAACTTGGAAATCTTAGCTCAAACAGCTGCAAAACCTGTTTGCCCAGCACGGGAACCTTGAGTTCTATTAGATAAAGCCATAAACATGTATATCCGAGTCTTCTATCAAATGTTACAGCTATTCATATGAAGTTGTACAAAAACGCTTTCTTTCGCCAAGACAGTGCGTTTCTCACTGTTACATGCATTTGAATGTGGAACTCCACCGAAACAAAGTATAAGTTTTCATTATGTGAATAACTTGGAAATCTTAGCTCAAACAGCTGCAAAACCTGTTTTCCCAGCACGGGGACCTTGAGTTCTATAAGATAAAGCCATAAACATGTTTGTCTGAGTCTTCTATCAAAAGTTACAGCTATTTATATGAAGTTGTACAAAAACGCTTTCTTTCGCCAAGACAGTACGTTTCTCACTGTTACATGCATTTGAATGGGGAACTCGACCGAAACAAAGTATAGGTTTTCATTATGTGAATAACTTGGAAATCTTAGCTCAAACAGCTGCAAAACCTGTTTGCCCAGCACGGGAACCTTGAGTTCTATTAGATAAAGCCATAAACATGTGTATCCGAGTCTTCTATCAAAAGTTACAGCTATTCATATGAAGTTGTACAAAAACGCTTTCTTTCGCCAAGACAGTGCGTTTCTCACTGTTACATGCATTTGAATGGGGAACTCCACCGAAACAAAGTATAAGTTTTCATTATGTGAATAACTTGGAAATCTTAGCTCAAACAGCTGCAAAACCTGTTTTCCCAGCACGGGGACCTTGAGTTCTATAAGATAAAGCCATAAACATGTGTATCCGAGTCTTCTATCAAAAGTTACAGCTATTTATAT
Organism: Rhamphochromis longiceps; assembly: GCF_057381845.1. Lineage (NCBI taxonomy): Eukaryota > Metazoa > Chordata > Actinopteri > Cichliformes > Cichlidae > Rhamphochromis > Rhamphochromis longiceps. The sequence goes on along the minus strand of NC_140564.1, from coordinate 7,453,324 downwards.
GAAGTTGTACAAAAACGCTTTCTTTCGCCAAGACAGTGCGTTTCTCACTGTTATATGCATTTGAATGGGGAACTCCACCGAAACAAAGTATAGGTTTTCATTATGTGAATAACTTGGAAATCTTAGCTCAAACAGCTGCAAAACCTGTTTGCCCAGCACGGGAACCTTGAGTTCTATAAGATAAAGCCATAAACATGTGTATCCGAGTCTTCTATCAAAAGTTACAGCTATTTATATGAAGTTGTACAAAATAGCTTTCTTTCGCCAAGACAGTGCGTTTCTCACTGTTACATGCATTTGAATGGGGAACTCCACCGAAACAAAGTATAGGTTTTCATTATGTGAATAACTTGGAAATCTTAGCTCAAACAGCTGCAAAACCTGTTTTCCCAGCACGGAGACCTTGAGTTCTATAATATAAGGCCATAAACATGTTTGTCTGAGTCTTCTATCAAAAGTTACAGCTATTTCTATGAAGTTGTACAAAATAGCTTTCTTTCGCCAAGACAGTGAGTTTCTCACTGTTACATGCATTTGAATGGGGAACTCGACCGAAACAAAGTATAGGTTTTCATTATGTGAATAACTTGGAAATCTTAGCTCAAACAGCTGCAAAACCTGTTTGCCCAGCACGGGAACCTTGAGTTCTATAAGATAAAGCCATAAACATGTGTATCCGAGTCTTCTATCAAAAGTTACAGCTATTTATATGAAGTTGTACAAAAACGCTTTCTTTCGCCAAGACAGTGCGTTTCTCACTGTTACATGCATTTTGAATGGGGAACTCGACCGAAACAAAGTATAAGTTTTCATTATGTGAATAACTTGGAAATCTTAGCTCAAACAGCTGCAAAACCTGTTTTCCCAGCACGGGAACCTTGAGTTCTATAAGATAAAGCCATAAACATGTGTATCCGAGTCTTCTATCAAAAGTTACAGCTATTCATATGAAGTTGTACAAAAACGCTTTCTTTCGCCAAGACAGTGCGTTTCTCACTGTTACATGCATTTGAATGGGGAACTCGACCGAAACAAAGTATAGGTTTTCATTATGTGAATAACTTGGAAATCTTAGCTCAAACAGCTGCAAAACCTGTTTTCCCAGCACGGGAACCTTGAGTTCTCTAAGATAAAGCCATAAACATGTGTGTCTGAGTCTTCTATTAAAAGTTACACCGATTTATATGAAGTTGTGCAAAAACGCTTTATTTCGCCAAGACAGTGCGTTTCTGACGATTACATGCATTTGAATGGGGAACTCGCACGAAACAAAGTATAGGTTTTCATTATGTGAATAACTTGGAAATCTTAGCTCAAACAGCTGCAAAACCTTTTTGCCCAGCACGGGGATATTGAATTCTATAAGATAAAGCCATAAATATGTATTTCTGAGTCTTCTATCAAAAGTTACAGCTGTCTTTATGAAGACCATTAAAAACGCTTTATTTCACCACGTTAGTGCGTTTCTCGCTATTACATGCATTTGAATGGAGTTCTCGCCCGACACAAAGTACTTCTCATTTTGTGAATAACTTGAAAATGTTAGCTCAAACAGCTGAAAAACCTGTTTGCCCAGCACGGGGATATTGAGTTCTATAATATAAGGCCATAAACATGTTTGTCTGAGTCTTCTATCAAAAGTTACAGCTATTTCTATGAAGTTGTACAAAAACGCTTTCTTTCGCCAAGACAGTGCGTTTCTCACTGTTACATGCATTTGAATGGGGAACTCCACCGAAACAAAGTATAGGTTTTCATTATGTGAATAACTTGGAAATCTTAGCTCAAACAGCTGCAAAACCTGTTTGCCCAGCACGGAGACCTTGAGTTCTATAAGATAAAGCCATAAACATGTGTATCCGAGTCTTCTATCAAAAGTTACAGCTATTTATATGAAGTTGTACAAAATAGCTTTCTTTCGCCAAGACAGTGCGTTTCTCACTGTTACATGCATTTGAATGTGGAACTCCACCGAAACAAAGTATAAGTTTTCATTATGTGAATAACTTGGAAATCTTAGCTCAAACAGCTGCAAAACCTGTTTTCCCAGCACGGGGACCTTGAGTTCTATAAGATAAAGCCATAAACATGTTTGTCTGAGTCTTCTATCAAAAGTTACAGCTATTTATATGAAGTTGTACAAAAACGCTTTCTTTCGCCAAGACAGTGCGTTTCTCACTGTTACATGCATTTGAATGGGGAACTCGACCGAAACAAAGTATAGGTTTTCATTATGTGAATAACTTGGAAATCTTAGCTCAAACAGCTGCAAAACCTGTTTGCCCAGCACGGGAACCTTGAGTTCTATTAGATAAAGCCATAAACATGTGTATCCGAGTCTTCTATCAAAAGTTACAGCTATTCATATGAAGTTGTACAAAAACGCTTTCTTTCGCCAAGACAGTGCGTTTCTCACTGTTACATGCATTTGAATGGGGAACTCCACCGAAACAAAGTATAAGTTTTCATTATGTGAATAACTTGGAAATCTTAGCTCAAACAGCTGCAAAACCTGTTTTCCCAGCACGGAGACCTTAAGTTCTATAAGATAAAGCCATAAACATGTTTGTCTGAGTCTTCTATCAAAAGTTACAGCTATTTATATGAAGTTGTACAAAAACGCTTTCTTTCGCCAAGACAGTGCGTTTCTCACTGTTACATGCATTTGAATGGGGAACTCGACCGAAACAAAGTATAAGTTTTCATTATGTGAATAACTTGGAAATCTTAGCTCAAACAGCTGCAAAACCTGTTTTCCCAGCACGGGGACCTTAAGTTCTATAAGATAAAGCCATAAACATGTTTGTCTGAGTCTTCTATCAAAAGTTACAGCTATTTATATGAAGTTGTACAAAAACGCTTTCTTTCGCCAAGACAGTGCGTTTCTCACTGTTACATGCATTTGAATGGGGAACTCGACCGAAACAAAGTATAGGTTTTCATTACGTGAATAACTTGGAAATCTTAGCTCAAACAGCTGCAAAACCTGTTTGCCCAGCACGGGAACCTTGAGTTCTATTAGATAAAGCCATAAACATGTGTATCCGAGTCTTCTATCAAAAGTTACAGCTATTCATATGAAGTTGTACAAAAACGCTTTCTTTCGCCAAGACAGTGCGTTTCTCACTGTTACATGCATTTGAATGTGGAACTCCACCGAAACAAAGTATAAGTTTTCATTATGTGAATAACTTGGAAATCTTAGCTCAAACAGCTGCAAAACCTGTTTTCCCAGCACGGGGACCTTGAGTTCTATAATATAAAGCCATAAACATGTTTGTCTGAGTCTTCTATCAAAAGTTACAGCTATTTATATGAAGTTGTACAAAAACGCTTTCTTTCGCCAAGACAGTACGTTTCTCACTGTTACATGCATTTGAATGGGGAACTCGACCGAAACAAAGTATAGGTTTTCATTATGTGAATAACTTGGAAATCTTAGCTCAAACAGCTGCAAAACCTGTTTGCCCAGCACGGGAACCTTGAGTTCTATTAGATAAAGCCATAAACATGTGTATCCGAGTCTTCTATCAAAAGTTACAGCTATTCATATGAAGTTGTACAAAAACGCTTTCTTTCGCCAAGACAGTGCGTTTCTCACTGTTACATGCATTTGAATGGGGAACTCCACCGAAACAAAGTATAAGTTTTCATTATGTGAATAACTTGGAAATCTTAGCTCAAACAGCTGCAAAACCTGTTTGCCCAGCACGGGAACCTTGAGTTCTATAAGATAAAGCCATAAACATGTGTATCCGAGTCTTCTATCAAAAGTTACAGCTATTTATATGAAGTTGTACAAAATAGCTTTCTTTCGCCAAGACAGTGCGTTTCTCACTGTTACATGCATTTGAATGGGGAACTCGACCGAAACAAAGTATAGGTTTTCATTATGTGAATAACTTGGAAATCTTAGCTCAAACAGCTGCAAAACCTGTTTTCCCAGCACGGAGACCTTGAGTTCTATAATATAAGGCCATAAACATGTTTGTCTGAGTCTTCTATCAAAAGTTACAGCTATTTCTATGAAGTTGTACAAAATAGCTTTCTTTCGCCAAGACAGTGAGTTTCTCACTGTTACATGCATTTGAATGGGGAACTCGACCGAAACAAAGTATAGGTTTTCATTATGTGAATAACTTGGAAATCTTAGCTCAAACAGCTGCAAAACCTGTTTGCCCAGCACGGGAACCTTGAGTTCTATAAGATAAAGCCATAAACATGTGTATCCGAGTCTTCTATCAAAAGTTACAGCTATTCATATGAAGTTGTACAAAAACGCTTTCTTTCGCCAAGACAGTGCGTTTCTCACTGTTACATGCATTTGAATGGGGAACTCCACCGAAACAAAGTATAAGTTTTCATTATGTGAATAACTTGGAAATCTTAGCTCAAACAGCTGCAAAACCTGTTTTCCCAGCACGGGGACCTTGAGTTCTATAAGATAAAGCCATAAACATGTTTGTCTGAGTCTTCTATCAAAAGTTACAGCTATTTATATGAAGTTGTACAAAAACGCTTTCTTTCGCCAAGACAGTACGTTTCTCACTGTTACATGCATTTGAATGGGGAACTCGACCGAAACAAAGTATAGGTTTTCATTATGTGAATAACTTGGAAATCTTAGCTCAAACAGCTGCAAAACCTGTTTGCCCAGCACGGGAACCTTGAGTTCTATTAGATAAAGCCATAAACATGTGTATCCGAGTCTTCTATCAAAAGTTACAGCTATTCATATGAAGTTGTACAAAAACGCTTTCTTTCGCCAAGACAGTGCGTTTCTCACTGTTACATGCATTTGAATGGGGAACTCCACCGAAACAAAGTATAAGTTTTCATTATGTGAATAACTTGGAAATCTTAGCTCAAACAGCTGCAAAACCTGTTTTCCCAGCACGGAGACCTTAAGTTCTATAAGATAAAGCCATAAACATGTTTGTCTGAGTCTTCTATCAAAAGTTACAGCTATTTATATGAAGTTGTACAAAAACGCTTTCTTTCGCCAAGACAGTGCGTTTCTCACTGTTACATGCATTTGAATGGGGAACTCGACCGAAACAAAGTATAAGTTTTCATTATGTGAATAACTTGGAAATCTTAGCTCAAACAGCTGCAAAACCTGTTTGCCCAGCACGGAGACCTTGAGTTCTATAAGATAAAGCCATAAACATGTTTGTCTGAGTCTTCTATCAAAAGTTACAGCTATTTATATGAAGTTGTACAAAAACGCTTTCTTTCGCCAAGACAGTGCGTTTCTCACTGTTACATGCATTTGAATGGGGAACTCGACCGAAACAAAGTATAGGTTTTCATTATGTGAATAACTTGGAAATCTTAGCTCAAACAGCTGCAAAACCTGTTTGCCCAGCACGGGAACCTTGAGTTCTATTAGATAAAGCCATAAACATGTGTATCCGAGTCTTCTATCAAAAGTTACAGCTATTCATATGAAGTTGTACAAAAACGCTTTCTTTCGCCAAGACAGTGCGTTTCTCACTGTTACATGCATTTGAATGGGGAACTCCACCGAAACAAAGTATAAGTTTTCATTATGTGAATAACTTGGAAATCTTAGCTCAAACAGCTGCAAAACCTGTTTTCCCAGCACGGAGACCTTAAGTTCTATAAGATAAAGCCATAAACATGTTTGTCTGAGTCTTCTATCAAAAGTTACAGCTATTTATATGAAGTTGTACAAAAACGCTTTCTTTCGCCAAGACAGTGCGTTTCTCACTGTTACATGCATTTGAATGGGGAACTCGACCGAAACAAAGTATAAGTTTTCATTATGTGAATAACTTGGAAATCTTAGCTCAAACAGCTGCAAAACCTGTTTTCCCAGCACGGGGACCTTAAGTTCTATAAGATAAAGCCATAAACATGTTTGTCTGAGTCTTCTATCAAAAGTTACAGCTATTTATATGAAGTTGTACAAAAACGCTTTCTTTCGCCAAGACAGTGCGTTTCTCACTGTTACATGCATTTGAATGGGGAACTCGACCGAAACAAAGTATAGGTTTTCATTACGTGAATAACTTGGAAATCTTAGCTCAAACAGCTGCAAAACCTGTTTGCCCAGCACGGGAACCTTGAGTTCTATTAGATAAAGCCATAAACATGTGTATCCGAGTCTTCTATCAAAAGTTACAGCTATTCATATGAAGTTGTACAAAAACGCTTTCTTTCGCCAAGACAGTGCGTTTCTCACTGTTACATGCATTTGAATGTGGAACTCCACCGAAACAAAGTATAAGTTTTCATTATGTGAATAACTTGGAAATCTTAGCTCAAACAGCTGCAAAACCTGTTTTCCCAGCACGGGGACCTTGAGTTCTATAATATAAAGCCATAAACATGTTTGTCTGAGTCTTCTATCAAAAGTTACAGCTATTTATATGAAGTTGTACAAAAACGCTTTCTTTCGCCAAGACAGTACGTTTCTCACTGTTACATGCATTTGAATGGGGAACTCGACCGAAACAAAGTATAGGTTTTCATTATGTGAATAACTTGGAAATCTTAGCTCAAACAGCTGCAAAACCTGTTTGCCCAGCACGGGAACCTTGAGTTCTATTAGATAAAGCCATAAACATGTGTATCCGAGTCTTCTATCAAAAGTTACAGCTATTCATATGAAGTTGTACAAAAACGCTTTCTTTCGCCAAGACAGTGCGTTTCTCACTGTTACATGCATTTGAATGGGGAACTCCACCGAAACAAAGTATAAGTTTTCATTATGTGAATAACTTGGAAATCTTAGCTCAAACAGCTGCAAAACCTGTTTGCCCAGCACGGGAACCTTGAGTTCTATAAGATAAAGCCATAAACATGTGTATCCGAGTCTTCTATCAAAAGTTACAGCTATTTATATGAAGTTGTACAAAATAGCTTTCTTTCGCCAAGACAGTGCGTTTCTCACTGTTACATGCATTTGAATGGGGAACTCGACCGAAACAAAGTATAGGTTTTCATTATGTGAATAACTTGGAAATCTTAGCTCAAACAGCTGCAAAACCTGTTTTCCCAGCACGGAGACCTTGAGTTCTATAATATAAGGCCATAAACATGTTTGTCTGAGTCTTCTATCAAAAGTTACAGCTATTTCTATGAAGTTGTACAAAATAGCTTTCTTTCGCCAAGACAGTGAGTTTCTCACTGTTACATGCATTTGAATGGGGAACTCGACCGAAACAAAGTATAGGTTTTCATTATGTGAATAACTTGGAAATCTTAGCTCAAACAGCTGCAAAACCTGTTTGCCCAGCACGGGAACCTTGAGTTCTATAAGATAAAGCCATAAACATGTGTATCCGAGTCTTCTATCAAAAGTTACAGCTATTCATATGAAGTTGTACAAAAACGCTTTCTTTCGCCAAGACAGTGCGTTTCTCACTGTTACATGCATTTGAATGGGGAACTCCACCGAAACAAAGTATAAGTTTTCATTATGTGAATAACTTGGAAATCTTAGCTCAAACAGCTGCAAAACCTGTTTTCCCAGCACGGGGACCTTGAGTTCTATAAGATAAAGCCATAAACATGTTTGTCTGAGTCTTCTATCAAAAGTTACAGCTATTTATATGAAGTTGTACAAAAACGCTTTCTTTCGCCAAGACAGTACGTTTCTCACTGTTACATGCATTTGAATGGGGAACTCGACCGAAACAAAGTATAGGTTTTCATTATGTGAATAACTTGGAAATCTTAGCTCAAACAGCTGCAAAACCTGTTTTCCCAGCACGGGGACCTTGAGTTCTATAAGATAAAGCCATAAACATGTGTATCCGAGTCTTCTATCAAAAGTTACAGCTATTTATATGAAGTTGTACAAAAACGCTTTATTTCGCCAAGACAGTGCGTTTCTCACTGTTATATGCATTTGAATGGGGAACTCGACCGAAACAAAGTATAGGTTTTCATTATGTGAATAACTTGGAAATCTTAGCTCAAACAGCTGCAAAACCTGTTTGCCCAGCACGGGAACCTTGAGTTCTATAAGATAAAGCCATAAACATGTGTATCCGAGTCTTCTATCAAAAGTTACAGCTATTTATATGAAGTTGTACAAAATAGCTTTCTTTCGCCAAGACAGTGCGTTTCTCACTGTTACATGCATTTGAATGGGGAACTCGACCGAAACAAAGTATAGGTTTTCATTATGTGAATAACTTGGAAATCTTAGCTCAAACAGCTGCAAAACCTGTTTTCCCAGCACGGAGACCTTGAGTTCTATAATATAAGGCCATAAACATGTTTGTCTGAGTCTTCTATCAAAAGTTACAGCTATTTCTATGAAGTTGTACAAAATAGCTTTCTTTCGCCAAGACAGTGAGTTTCTCACTGTTACATGCATTTGAATGGGGAACTCGACCGAAACAAAGTATAGGTTTTCATTATGTGAATAACTTGGAAATCTTAGCTCAAACAGCTGCAAAACCTGTTTGCCCAGCACGGGAACCTTGAGTTCTATAAGATAAAGCCATAAACATGTGTATCCGAGTCTTCTATCAAAAGTTACAGCTATTTATATGAAGTTGTACAAAAACGCTTTCTTTCGCCAAGACAGTGCGTTTCTCACTGTTACATGCATTTTGAATGGGGAACTCGACCGAAACAAAGTATAAGTTTTCATTATGTGAATAACTTGGAAATCTTAGCTCAAACAGCTGCAAAACCTGTTTTCCCAGCACGGGAACCTTGAGTTCTATAAGATAAAGCCATAAACATGTGTATCCGAGTCTTCTATCAAAAGTTACAGCTATTCATATGAAGTTGTACAAAAACGCTTTCTTTCGCCAAGACAGTGCGTTTCTCACTGTTACATGCATTTGAATGGGGAACTCCACCGAAACAAAGTATAAGTTTTCATTATGTGAATAACTTGGAAATCTTAGCTCAAACAGCTGCAAAACCTGTTTTCCCAGCACGGAGACCTTGAGTTCTATAAGATAAAGCCATAAACATGTTTGTCTGAGTCTTCTATCAAAAGTTACAGCTATTTATATGAAGTTGTACAAAAACGCTTTCTTTCGCCAAGACAGTGCGTTTCTCACTGTTACATGCATTTGAATGGGGAACTCGACCGAAACAAAGTATAAGTTTTCATTATGTGAATAACTTGGAAATCTTAGCTCAAACAGCTGCAAAACCTGTTTTCCCAGCACGGGGACCTTAAGTTCTATAAGATAAAGCCATAAACATGTTTGTCTGAGTCTTCTATCAAAAGTTACAGCTATTTATATGAAGTTGTACAAAAACGCTTTCTTTCGCCAAGACAGTGCGTTTCTCACTGTTACATGCATTTGAATGGGGAACTCGACCGAAACAAAGTATAGGTTTTCATTATGTGAATAACTTGGAAATCTTAGCTCAAACAGCTGCAAAACCTGTTTGCCCAGCACGGGAACCTTGAGTTCTATTAGATAAAGCCATAAACATGTGTATCCGAGTCTTCTATCAAAAGTTACAGCTATTTATATGAAGTTGTACAAAATAGCTTTCTTTCGCCAAGACAGTGCGTTTCTCACTGTTACATGCATTTGAATGGGGAACTCGACCGAAACAAAGTATAGGTTTTCATTATGTGAATAACTTGGAAATCTTAGCTCAAACAGCTGCAAAACCTGTTTGCCCAGCACGGGAACCTTGAGTTCTATAAGATAAAGCCATAAACATGTGTATCCGAGTCTTCTATCAAAAGTTACAGCTATTTATATGAAGTTGTACAAAAACGCTTTCTTTCGCCAAGACAGTGCGTTTCTCACTGTTACATGCATTTTGAATGGGGAACTCGACCGAAACAAAGTATAAGTTTTCATTATGTGAATAACTTGGAAATCTTAGCTCAAACAGCTGCAAAACCTGTTTTCCCAGCACGGGAACCTTGAGTTCTATAAGATAAAGCCATAAACATGTGTATCCGAGTCTTCTATCAAAAGTTACAGCTATTCATATGAAGTTGTACAAAAACGCTTTCTTTCGCCAAGACAGTGCGTTTCTCACTGTTACATGCATTTGAATGGGGAACTCCACCGAAACAAAGTATAGGTTTTCATTATGTGAATAACTTGGAAATCTTAGCTCAAACAGCTGCAAAACCTGTTTTCCCAGCACGGGAACCTTGAGTTCTCTAAGATAAAGCCATAAACATGTGTGTCTGAGTCTTCTATTAAAAGTTACACCGATTTATATGAAGTTGTGCAAAAACGCTTTATTTCGCCAAGACAGTGCGTTTCTGACGATTACATGCATTTGAATGGGGAGCTCGCACGAAACAAAGTATAGGTTTTCATTATGTGAATAACTTGGAAATCTTAGCTCAAACAGCTGCAAAACCTGATTTCCCAGCACGGAGACCTTGAGTTCTATAAGATAAAGCCATAAACATGTTTGTCTGAGTCTTCTATCAAAAGTTACAGCTATTTATATGAAGTTGTACAAAAACGCTTTCTTTCGCCAAGACAGTGCGTTTCTCACTGTTACATGCATTTGAATGGGGAACTCGACCGAAACAAAGTATAGGTTTTCATTATGTGAATAACTTGGAAATCTTAGCTCAAACAGCTGCAAAACCTGTTTGCCCAGCACGGGGACCTTGAGTTCTATTAGATAAAGCCATAAACATGTGTATCCGAGTCTTCTATCAAAAGTTACAGCTATTCATATGAAGTTGTACAAAAACGCTTTCTTTCGCCAAGACAGTGCGTTTCTCACTGTTACATGCATTTGAATGGGGAACTCCACCGAAACAAAGTATAAGTTTTCATTATGTGAATAACTTGGAAATCTTAGCTCAAACAGCTGCAAAACCTGTTTTCCCAGCACGGAGACCTTGAGTTCTATAAGATAAAGCCATAAACATGTTTGTCTGAGTCTTCTATCAAAAGTTACAGCTATTTATATGAAGTTGTACAAAAACGCTTTCTTTCGCCAAGACAGTGCGTTTCTCACTGTTACATGCATTTGAATGGGGAACTCGACCGAAACAAAGTATAAGTTTTCATTATGTGAATAACTTGGAAATCTTAGCTCAAACAGCTGCAAAACCTGTTTTGCCAGCACGGGGACCTTGAGTTCTATAAGATAAAGCCATAAACATGTTTGTCTGAGTCTTCTATCAAAAGTTACAGCTATTTATATGAAGTTGTACAAAAACGCTTTCTTTCGCCAAGACAGTGCGTTTCTCACTGTTACATGCATTTGAATGGGGAACTCCACCGAAACAAAGTATAGGTTTTCATTATGTGAATAACTTGGAAATCTTAGCTCAAACAGCTGCAAAACCTGTTTGCCCAGCACGGGAACCTTGAGTTCTATTAGATAAAGCCATAAACATGTGTATCCGAGTCTTCTATCAAAAGTTACAGCTATTCATATGAAGTTGTACAAAAACGCTTTCTTTCGCCAAGACAGTGCGTTTCTCACTGTTACATGCATTTGAATGGGGAACTCCACCGAAACAAAGTATAAGTTTTCATTATGTGAATAACTTGGAAATCTTAGCTCAAACAGCTGCAAAACCTGTTTTCCCAGCACGGGGACCTTGAGTTCTATAAGATAAAGCCATAAACATGTTTGTCTGAGTCTTCTATCAAAAGTTACAGCTATTTATATGAAGTTGTACAAAAACGCTTTCTTTCGCCAAGACAGTACGTTTCTCACTGTTACATGCATTTGAATGGGGAACTCGACCGAAACAAAGTATAGGTTTTCATTATGTGAATAACTTGGAAATCTTAGCTCAAACAGCTGCAAAACCTGTTTTCCCAGCACGGGGACCTTGAGTTCTATAAGATAAAGCCATAAACATGTGTATCCGAGTCTTCTATCAAAAGTTACAGCTATTTATATGAAGTTGTACAAAAACGCTTTATTTCGCCAAGACAGTGCGTTTCTCACTGTTATATGCATTTGAATGGGGAACTCGACCGAAACAAAGTATAGGTTTTCATTATGTGAATAACTTGGAAATCTTAGCTCAAACAGCTGCAAAACCTGTTTGCCCAGCACGGGAACCTTGAGTTCTATAAGATAAAGCCATAAACATGTGTATCCGAGTCTTCTATCAAAAGTTACAGCTATTTATATGAAGTTGTACAAAATAGCTTTCTTTCGCCAAGACAGTGCGTTTCTCACTGTTACATGCATTTGAATGGGGAACTCCACCGAAACAAAGTATAGGTTTTCATTATGTGAATAACTTGGAAATCTTAGCTCAAACAGCTGCAAAACCTGTTTTCCCAGCACGGAGACCTTGAGTTCTATAATATAAGGCCATAAACATGTTTGTCTGAGTCTTCTATCAAAAGTTACAGCTATTTCTATGAAGTTGTACAAAATAGCTTTCTTTCGCCAAGACAGTGAGTTTCTCACTGTTACATGCATTTGAATAGGGAACTCGACCGAAACAAAGTATAGGTTTTCATTATGTGAATAACTTGGAAATCTTAGCTCAAACAGCTGCAAAACCTGTTTGCCCAGCACGGGAACCTTGAGTTCTATAAGATAAAGCCATAAACATGTGTATCCGAGTCTTCTATCAAAAGTTACAGCTATTTATATGAAGTTGTACAAAAACGCTTTCTTTCGCCAAGACAGTGCGTTTCTCACTGTTACATGCATTTTGAATGGGGAACTCGACCGAAACAAAGTATAAGTTTTCATTATGTGAATAACTTGGAAATCTTAGCTCAAACAGCTGCAAAACCTGTTTGCCCAGCACGGGAACCTTGAGTTCTATAAGATAAAGCCATAAACATGTGTATCCGAGTCTTCTATCAAAAGTTACAGCTATTTATATGAAGTTGTACAAAAACGCTTTCTTTCGCCAAGACAGTGCGTTTCTCACTGTTACATGCATTTTGAATGGGGAACTCGACCGAAACAAAGTATAAGTTTTCATTATGTGAATAACTTGGAAATCTTAGCTCAAACAGCTGCAAAACCTGTTTGCCCAGCACGGGGACCTTGAGTTCTATTAGATAAAGCCATAAACATGTGTATCCGAGTCTTCTATCAAAAGTTACAGCTATTCATATGAAGTTGTACAAAAACGCTTTCTTTCGCCAAGACAGTGCGTTTCTCACTGTTACATGCATTTGAATGGGGAACTCCACCGAAACAAAGTATAAGTTTTCATTATGTGAATAACTTGGAAATCTTAGCTCAAACAGCTGCAAAACCTGTTTTCCCAGCACGGGGACCTTGAGTTCTATAAGATAAAGCCATAAACATGTTTGTCTGAGTCTTCTATCAAAAGTTACAGCTATTTATATGAAGTTGTACAAAAACGCTTTCTTTCGCCAAGACACTACGTTTCTCACTGTTACATGCATTTGAATGGGGAACTCGACCGAAACAAAGTATAGGTTTTCATTATGTGAATAACTTGGAAATCTTAGCTCAAACAGCTGCAAAACCTGTTTTCCCAGCACGGGGACCTTGAGTTCTATAAGATAAAGCCATAAACATGTGTATCCGAGTCTTCTATCAAAAGTTACAGCTATTTATATGAAGTTGTACAAAAACGCTTTATTTCGCCAAGACAGTGCGTTTCTCACTGTTATATGCATTTGAATGGGGAACTCGACCGAAACAAAGTATAGGTTTTCATTATGTGAATAACTTGGAAATCTTAGCTCAAACAGCTGCAAAACCTGTTTGCCCAGCACGGGAACCTTGAGTTCTATAAGATAAAGCCATAAACATGTGTATCCGAGTCTTCTATCAAAAGTTACAGCTATTTATATGAAGTTGTACAAAATAGCTTTCTTTCGCCAAGACAGTGCGTTTCTCACTGTTACATGCATTTGAATGGGGAACTCGACCGAAACAAAGTATAGGTTTTCATTATGTGAATAACTTGGAAATCTTAGCTCAAACAGCTGCAAAACCTGTTTTCCCAGCACGGAGACCTTGAGTTCTATAATATAAGGCCATAAACATGTTTGTCTGAGTCTTCTATCAAAAGTTACAGCTATTTCTATGAAGTTGTACAAAAACGCTTTCTTTCGCCAAGACAGTGCGTTTCTCACTGTTACATGCATTTTGAATGGGGAACTCGACCGAAACAAAGTATAAGTTTTCATTATGTGAATAACTTGGAAATCTTAGCTCAAACAGCTGCAAAACCTGTTTTCCCAGCACGGGAACCTTGAGTTCTATAAGATAAAGCCATAAACATGTTTGTCTGAGTCTTCTATCAAAAGTTACAGCTATTTATATGAAGTTGTACAAAAACGCTTTCTTTCGCCAAGACAGTGCGTTTCTCACTGTTACATGCATTTTGAATGGGGAACTCGACCGAAACAAAGTATAGGTTTTCATTATGTGAATAACTTGGAAATCTTAGCTCAAACAGCTGCAAAACCTGTTTTCCCAGCACGGAGACCTTGAGTTCTATAAGATAAAGCCATAAACATGTGTATCCGAGTCTTCTATCAAAAGTTACAGCTATTCATATGAAGTTGTACAAAAACGCTTTCTTTCGCCAAGACAGTGCGTTTCTCACTGTTACATGCATTTGAATGGGGAACTCCACCGAAACAAAGTATAAGTTTTCATTATGTGAATAACTTGGAAATCTTAGCTCAAACAGCTGCAAAACCTGTTTTCCCAGCACGGAGACCTTAGGTTCTATAATATAAGGCCATAAACATGTTTGTCTGAGTCTTCTATCAAAAGTTACAGCTATTTTTATGAAGTTGTACAAAAACGCTTTCTTTCGCCAAGACAGTGCGTTTCTCACTGTTACATGCATTTTGAATGGGGAACTCCACCGAAACAAAGTATAGGTTTTCATTATGTGAATAACTTGGAAATCTTAGCTCAAACAGCTGCAAAACCTGTTTGCCCAGCACGGGAACCTTGAGTTCTATTAGATAAAGCCATAAACATGTGTATCCGAGTCTTCTATCAAAAGTTACAGCTATTCATATGAAGTTGTACAAAAACGCTTTCTTTCGCCAAGACAGTGCGTTTCTCACTGTTACATGCATTTGAATGGGGAACTCCACCGAAACAAAGTATAAGTTTTCATTATGTGAATAACTTGGAAATCTTAGCTCAAACAGCTGCAAAACCTGTTTTCCCAGCACGGGGACCTTGAGTTCTATAAGATAAAGCCATAAACATGTGTATCCGAGTCTTCTATCAAAAGTTACAGCTATTTATATGAAGTTGTACAAAAACGCTTTATTTCGCCAAGACAGTGCGTTTCTCACTGTTATATGCATTTGAATGGGGAACTCCACCGAAACAAAGTATAGGTTTTCATTATGTGAATAACTTGGAAATCTTAGCTCAAACAGCTGCAAAACCTGTTTTCCCAGCACGGGAACCTTGAGTTCTATAAGATAAAGCCATAAACATGTTTGTCTGAGTCTTCTATCAAAAGTTACAGCTATTTCTATGAAGTTGTACAAAATAGCTTTCTTTCGCCAAGACAGTGCGTTTCTCACTGTTACATGCATTTGAATGGGGAACTCGACCGAAACAAAGTATAGGTTTTCATTATGTGAATAACTTGGAAATCTTAGCTCAAACAGCTGCAAAACCTGTTTGCCCAGCACGGGAACCTTGAGTTCTATAAGATAAAGCCATAAACATGTGTATCCGAGTCTTCTATCAAAAGTTACAGCTATTTATATGAAGTTGTACAAAAACGCTTTCTTTCGCCAAGACAGTGCGTTTCTCACTGTTACATGCATTTTGAATGGGGAACTCGACCGAAACAAAGTATAAGTTTTCATTATGTGAATAACTTGGAAATCTTAGCTCAAACAGCTGCAAAACCTGTTTTCCCAGCACGGGAACCTTGAGTTCTATAAGATAAAGCCATAAACATGTGTATCCGAGTCTTCTATCAAAAGTTACAGCTATTCATATGAAGTTGTACAAAAACGCTTTCTTTCGCCAAGACAGTGCGTTTCTCACTGTTACATGCATTTGAATGGGGAACTCCACCGAAACAAAGTATAGGTTTTCATTATGTGAATAACTTGGAAATCTTAGCTCAAACAGCTGCAAAACCTGTTTTCCCAGCACGGGAACCTTGAGTTCTCTAATATAAGGCCATAAACATGTTTGTCTGAGTCTTCTATCAAAAGTTACAGCTATTTTTATGAAGTTGTACAAAAACGCTTTCTTTCGCCAAGACAGTGCGTTTCTCACTGTTACATGCATTTTGAATGGGGAACTCCACCGAAACAAAGTATAGGTTTTCATTATGTGAATAACTTGGAAATCTTAGCTCAAACAGCTGCAAAACCTGTTTGCCCAGCACGGGAACCTTGAGTTCTATTAGATAAAGCCATAAACATGTGTATCCGAGTCTTCTATCAAAAGTTACAGCTATTCATATGAAGTTGTACAAAAACGCTTTCTTTCGCCAAGACAGTGCGTTTCTCACTGTTACATGCATTTGAATGGGGAACTCCACCGAAACAAAGTATAAGTTTTCATTATGTGAATAACTTGGAAATCTTAGCTCAAACAGCTGCAAAACCTGTTTTCCCAGCACGGGGACCTTGAGTTCTATAAGATAAAGCCATAAACATGTGTATCCGAGTCTTCTATCAAAAGTTACAGCTATTTATATGAAGTTGTACAAAAACGCTTTATTTCGCCAAGACAGTGCGTTTCTCACTGTTATATGCATTTGAATGGGGAACTCGACCGAAACAAAGTATAGGTTTTCATTATGTGAATAACTTGGAAATCTTAGCTCAAACAGCTGCAAAACCTGTTTGCCCAGCACGGGAACCTTGAGTTCTATAAGATAAAGCCATGAACGTGTTTGTCTGAGTCTTCTATCAAAAGTTACAGCTATTTCTATGAAGTTGTACAAAATAGCTTTCTTTCGCCAAGACAGTGCGTTTCTCACTGTTACATGCATTTGAATGGGGAACTCGACCGAAACAAAGTATAGGTTTTCATTATGTGAATAACTTGGAAATCTTAGCTCAAACAGCTGCAAAACCTGTTTGCCCAGCACGGGAACCTTGAGTTCTATAAGATAAAGCCATAAACATGTGTATCCGAGTCTTCTATCAAAAGTTACAGCTATTTATATGAAGTTGTACAAAAACGCTTTCTTTCGCCAAGACAGTGCGTTTCTCACTGTTACATGCATTTTGAATGGGGAACTCGACCGAAACAAAGTATAAGTTTTCATTATGTGAATAACTTGGAAATCTTAGCTCAAACAGCTGCAAAACCTATTTGCCCAGCACGGGGACCTTGAGTTCTATTAGATAAAGCCATAAACATGTGTATCCGAGTCTTCTATCAAAAGTTACAGCTATTCATATGAAGTTGTACAAAAACGCTTTCTTTCGCCAAGACAGTGCGTTTCTCACTGTTACATGCATTTGAATGGGGAACTCCACCGAAACAAAGTATAAGTTTTCATTATGTGAATAACTTGGAAATCTTAGCTCAAACAGCTGCAAAACCTGTTTTCCCAGCACGGGGACCTTGAGTTCTATAAGATAAAGCCATAAACATGTTTGTCTGAGTCTTCTATCAAAAGTTACAGCTATTTATATGAAGTTGTACAAAAACGCTTTATTTCGCCAAGACACTACGTTTCTCACTGTTACATGCATTTGAATGGGGAACTCGACCGAAACAAAGTATAGGTTTTCATTATGTGAATAACTTGGAAATCTTAGCTCAAACAGCTGCAAAACCTGTTTTCCCAGCACGGGGACCTTGAGTTCTATAAGATAAAGCCATAAACATGTGTATCCGAGTCTTCTATCAAAAGTTACAGCTATTTATATGAAGTTGTACAAAAACGCTTTATTTCGCCAAGACAGTGCGTTTCTCACTGTTATATGCATTTGAATGGGGAACTCCACCGAAACAAAGTATAGGTTTTCATTATGTGAATAACTTGGAAATCTTAGCTCAAACAGCTGCAAAACCTGTTTGCCCAGCACGGGAACCTTGAGTTCTATAAGATAAAGCCATAAACATGTGTATCCGAGTCTTCTATCAAAAGTTACAGCTATTTATATGAAGTTGTACAAAATAGCTTTCTTTCGCCAAGACAGTGCGTTTCTCACTGTTACATGCATTTGAATGGGGAACTCGACCGAAACAAAGTATAGGTTTTCATTATGTGAATAACTTGGAAATCTTAGCTCAAACAGCTGCAAAACCTGTTTTCCCAGCACGGAGACCTTGAGTTCTATAATATAAGGCCATAAACATGTTTGTCTGAGTCTTCTATCAAAAGTTACAGCTATTTCTATGAAGTTGTACAAAAACGCTTTCTTTCGCCAAGACAGTGCGTTTCTCACTGTTACATGCATTTTGAATGGGGAACTCGACCGAAACAAAGTATAAGTTTTCATTATGTGAATAACTTGGAAATCTTAGCTCAAACAGCTGCAAAACCTGTTTTCCCAGCACGGGAACCTTGAGTTCTATAAGATAAAGCCATAAACATGTTTGTCTGAGTCTTCTATCAAAAGTTACAGCTATTTATATGAAGTTGTACAAAAACGCTTTCTTTCGCCAAGACAGTGCGTTTCTCACTGTTACATGCATTTTGAATGGGGAACTCGACCGAAACAAAGTATAGGTTTTCATTATGTGAATAACTTGGAAATCTTAGCTCAAACAGCTGCAAAACCTGTTTTCCCAGCACGGAGACCTTGAGTTCTATAAGATAAAGCCATAAACATGTGTATCCGAGTCTTCTATCAAAAGTTACAGCTATTCATATGAAGTTGTACAAAAACGCTTTCTTTCGCCAAGACAGTGCGTTTCTCACTGTTACATGCATTTGAATGGGGAACTCCACCGAAACAAAGTATAAGTTTTCATTATGTGAATAACTTGGAAATCTTAGCTCAAACAGCTGCAAAACCTGTTTTCCCAGCACGGAGACCTTAGGTTCTATAATATAAGGCCATAAACATGTTTGTCTGAGTCTTCTATCAAAAGTTACAGCTATTTTTATGAAGTTGTACAAAAACGCTTTCTTTCGCCAAGACAGTGCGTTTCTCACTGTTACATGCATTTTGAATGGGGAACTCCACCGAAACAAAGTATAGGTTTTCATTATGTGAATAACTTGGAAATCTTAGCTCAAACAGCTGCAAAACCTGTTTGCCCAGCACGGGAACCTTGAGTTCTATTAGATAAAGCCATAAACATGTGTATCCGAGTCTTCTATCAAAAGTTACAGCTATTCATATGAAGTTGTACAAAAACGCTTTCTTTCGCCAAGACAGTGCGTTTCTCACTGTTACATGCATTTGAATGGGGAACTCCACCGAAACAAAGTATAAGTTTTCATTATGTGAATAACTTGGAAATCTTAGCTCAAACAGCTGCAAAACCTGTTTTCCCAGCACGGGGACCTTGAGTTCTATAAGATAAAGCCATAAACATGTGTATCCGAGTCTTCTATCAAAAGTTACAGCTATTTATATGAAGTTGTACAAAAACGCTTTATTTCGCCAAGACAGTGCGTTTCTCACTGTTATATGCATTTGAATGGGGAACTCGACCGAAACAAAGTATAGGTTTTCATTATGTGAATAACTTGGAAATCTTAGCTCAAACAGCTGCAAAACCTGTTTTCCCAGCACGGGAACCTTGAGTTCTATAAGATAAAGCCATAAACATGTTTGTCTGAGTCTTCTATCAAAAGTTACAGCTATTTCTATGAAGTTGTACAAAATAGCTTTCTTTCGCCAAGACAGTGCGTTTCTCACTGTTACATGCATTTGAATGGGGAACTCGACCGAAACAAAGTATAGGTTTTCATTATGTGAATAACTTGGAAATCTTAGCTCAAACAGCTGCAAAACCTGTTTGCCCAGCACGGGAACCTTGAGTTCTATAAGATAAAGCCCTAAACATGTGTATCCGAGTCTTCTATCAAAAGTTACAGCTATTTATATGAAGTTGTACAAAAACGCTTTCTTTCGCCAAGACAGTGCGTTTCTCACTGTTACATGCATTTTGAATGGGGAACTCGACCGAAACAAAGTATAAGTTTTCATTATGTGAATAACTTGGAAATCTTAGCTCAAACAGCTGCAAAACCTGTTTTCCCAGCACGGGAACCTTGAGTTCTATAAGATAAAGCCATAAACATGTGTATCCGAGTCTTCTATCAAAAGTTACAGCTATTCATATGAAGTTGTACAAAAACGCTTTCTTTCACCAAGACAGTGCGTTTCTCACTGTTACATGCATTTGAATGGGGAACTCGACCGAAACAAAGTATAAGTTTTCATTATGTGAATAACTTGGAAATCTTAGCTCAAACAGCTGCAAAACCTGTTTTCCCAGCACGGGAACCTTGAGTTCTATAAGATAAAGCCATAAACATGTGTATCCGAGTCTTCTATCAAAAGTTACAGCTATTTATATGAAGTTGTACAAAAACGCTTTCTTTCACCAAGACAGTGCGTTTCTCACTGTTACATGCATTTGAATGGGGAACTCGACCAAAACAAAGTATAAGTTTTCATTATGTGAATAACTTGGAAATCTTAGCTCAAACAGCTGCAAAACCTGTTTTCCCAGCACGGAGACCTTGAGTTCTATAAGATAAAGCCATAAACATGTTTGTCTGAGTCTTCTATCAAAAGTTACAGCTATTTATATGCAGTTGTACAAAAACGCTTTCTTTCGCCAAGACAGTGCGTTTCTCACTGTTACATGCATTTGAATGGGGAACTCGACCGAAACAAAGTATAGGTTTTCATTATGTGAATAACTTGGAAATCTTATCTCAAACAGCTGCAAAACCTGTTTTCCCAGCACGGAGACCTTGAGTTCTATAAGATAAAGCCATAAACATGTTTGTCTGAGTCTTCTATCAAAAGTTACAGCTATTTATATGAAGTTGTAGAAAAACGCTTTCTTTCGCCAAGACAGTGCGTTTCTCACTGTTACATGCATTTGAATGGGGAACTCGACCGAAACAAAGTATAGGTTTTCATTATGTGAATAACTTGGAAATCTTAGCTCAAACAGCTGCAAAACCTGTTTGCCCAGCACGGGAACCTTGAGTTCTATAAGATAAAGCCATAAACATGTGTATCCGAGTCTTCTATCAAAAGTTACAGCTATTCATATGAAGTTGTACAAAAACGCTTTCTTTCGCCAAGACAGTGCGTTTCTGATGATTACATGCATTTGAATGGGGAACTCGACCGAAACAAAGTATAAGTTTTCATTATGTGAATAACTTTAACATCTTAGCTCAAACAGCTGCAAAACTTGTTTGCCCAGCACAGGGATATGGAATTCTATAAGATGAAGCCATAAACATGTGTGTCTGAGTCGTCTATCAAAAGTTACACCGATTTATATGAAGTTGTGCAAAAACGCTTTATTTCGCCAAGACAGTGCGTTTCTGACGATTACATGCATTTGAATGGGGAACTCGCACGAAACAAAGTATAGGTTTTCATTATGTGAATAACTTGAAAATCTTAACTCAAACAGCTGCAAAACCTTTTTGCCCAGCACGGGGATATTGAATTGTATAAGATAAAGCCATAAATATGTATTTCTGAGTCTTCTATCAAAAGTTACAGCTGTCTTTATGAAGACCATTAAAAACGCTTTATTTCACCACGTTAGTGCGTTTCTCGCTATTACATGCATTTGAATGGAGTTCTCGCACGACAAACTGCAAAACCTGTTTGCCCAGCACGGGGATATTGAATTCTATAAGATGAAGCCATGAATACGTATATCTGAATCTTCTATCAAAAGTTACAGCTATTTATATGAAGTTGTACAAAAACGCTTTCTTTCGCCAAGACAGTGCGTTTCTGACGATTACATGCATTTGAATGGGGAACTCGACCGAAACAAAGTATAGGTTTTCATTATGTGAATAACTTTAAAATCTTAGCTCAAACAGCTGCAAAACCTGTTTGCCCAGCACGGGGATATTGAATTCTATAAGATAAAGCCATGAATACGTATATCTGAGTCTTCTATCAAAACTTACAGATGTCTTTATGAAGACCATTAAAAACGCTTTATTTCACCACGTTAGTGCGTTTCTCGCTATTACATGCATTTGAATGGAGTTCTCGCACGACAAACTGCAAAACCTGTTTGCCCAGCACGGGGATATTGAATTCTGTAAGATGAAGCCATGAATACGTATATCTGAATCTTCTATCAAAAGTTACAGCTATTTATATGAAGTTGTACAAAAACGCTTTCTTTCGCCAAGACAGTGCGTTTCTGACGATTACATGCATTTGAATGGGGAACTCGCCCGAAACAAAGTATAGGTTTTCATTATGTGAATAACTTTAAAATCTTAGCTCAAACAGCTGCAAAACCTGTTTGCCCAGCACGGGGATATTGAATTCTATAAGATAAAGCCATGAATACGTATATCTGAGTCTTCTATCAAAACTTACAGATGTCTTTATGAAGACCATTAAAAACGCTTTATTTCACCACGTTAGTGCGTTTCTCGCTATTACATGCATTTGAATGGAGTTCTCGCACGACAAACTACAAAACCTATTTGCCCAGCACAGGGATATTGAATTCTATAAGATAAAACCATAAGTATGTATTTCTGAGTCTTCTATCAAAAGTTACAGCTGTCTTTACGAAGACCATTAAAAACGCTTTATTTCACCACGTTAGTGCGTTTCTCGCTATTACATGCATTTGAATGGAGTTCTCGCACGACACAAAGTATAGGTTTTCATTATGTGAATAACTTGAAAATCTTAGCTCAAACAGCTGCAAAACCTTTTTGCCCAGCAAGGGGATATTGAATTCTATAAGATAAAGCCATAAATATGTATTTCTGAGTCTTCTATCAAAAGTTACAGCTGTCTTTATGAAGACCATTAAAAACGCTTTATTTCACCACGTTAGTGCGTTTCTCGCTATTACATGCATTTGAATGGAGTTCTCGCCCGACACAAAGTACTTTTCATTATGTGAATAACTTGATAATCTTAGCTCACACAGCTGCAAAACCTGTTTGCCCAGCACGGGGATATTGAATTCTATGAGATAAAGCCATGAATACGTATATCTGAATCTTCTATCAAAAGTTACACCGATTTATATGAAGTTGTGCAAAAACGCTTTATTTCGCCAAGACAGTGCGTTTCTGACGATTACATGAATTTTAATGGGGAACTCGCACGAAACAAAGTATAGGTTTGATGCCAAATTCACCACACCAGGGCCTGCGTTGCTTGCTCAAGCCATCCACATTACACCGGGGCCTGTGCTATTCGTTGATGCAATCCACATTACGCCAGGGCAAGTGGTTTTGGCTGAGGACATTCAAATTACACCTGGGCCTTTGGTGCTGGCCAATACCATCCACATTTCACCAGTGCCAGTGTTGTTGGCTTAGGCGATCCACATTACACCACTGCCCGTGCTTCCTGTGAGGCCATCATCACCACACCAGGGCCTGTTGTGTTGCTTTCTGATGCGATCCACAATATACAAGGTTTCTATACTACCGGCTGAGGCCATCCACATTACACCAGGGCCAGTGGTGCTGGCCAATACCATCCACATTTCACCAGGGCCACTGTTTTTGGCTGAGGCCATACATTTTACACCAGGGAGAGTGCTTCCTGAGAGGCGATCTTCACCACACAAGGGCCTTTGCCCTGGGTTGAGGCCATCCACATTACACCTGGGCCTGTGGTGCTGACCGATATCATGCACATTTCCCAGGGCCAGTGGTGTTGGCTAAGGCCATTCACATTACACCAGAGATAGTGCTTCCTGTGAGGCCATCTTCACCAAACCAGGGACTGTGCTTTTGGCTGAGGCCATCCGCATTACATCAGGGCCTGTGATGCCGACTTCTACCATACACATTACACCAGGGACAGTGCTTCCTGTGAGGCCATCTTCACCCCACCAGGGCCTCTGCTGCTTGTTGATGCCATCCACATTACACCAGGGCCTTTGCTACTGGCTTAGGACATTTACATTACACCAGGGTGTGGTCATGGCTGGGGCCAACTACATTTCACCAGTGCCTGTCTTGGTGGCTGATCCAATCCACAATATACAAAGGCCTGTGCTACTGGCTGATCCCATCCACATTACACCTGGGCCAGTGCTCCCTGTGAGACCATATTCACCACACCAGGGCCTGTGCTGCTGGCTTTTACCATTCTCCTTTCACCAGGGCCTGCGTTGCTGGCTGAGGCCAACTACATTTGACCAGGGACTGTGCTACTCGTTGATTGCATCCACATTACACCCGGGCCTGTTTTGCTGTCCGAAACCATCCACATTTCACAGGGCTTGTGTTGCTGGCTGATGACATTCACAAAACACAAGGGCCTTTGATACTGGCTGATGCCATCCACATTACACCAGGGCCAGTGGTGTTGGCTGAGGACATTCACATTACACCAGGGCCTGGGCTACTCGTTGATTCCATTCACATTACACCAGGGCCTGTGGTGCTGGCCAATACCATCCACATTTCACCAGGGCCAGTGTTGTTGGCTGAGGCCATCCAGATTACACCCCTGCCAGTGCTTCCTGTGATGCCATCATCACCACATCAGGGCCTGTGCTACTCGTTGATACCATACACATTTCACCAGGGCTTGTGTTGCTGGCTGATGCGATCCACAATACACAAGGGCCTCTGCTACTGGCTGAAGACATTCACATTACACCAGGGCCTGTGGTGCTGGCCAATACCATCGATATTTCACCAGGGCCACTGTTGTTGGCTGAGGCCATAAACTTTACATCAGGGACAGTACTTCCTGTGAGGGCATCTTCACCACACCAGGGCCTGTACTGTTGGCTGAGGCCATCCACATCACACCAGGGCCTTTGGTGCTGGCCAATACCATCCACATTTCACCAGGGCCACTGTTGTTGGCTTAGGCCGTACATTTTACACCAGGGAGAGTGCTTCCTGTGAGGCGATCTTCACCACACAAGGTTCTTTGCTGTTCGCTGAGGCCATCCATATTACAACAGGGCCTGTCCTACTGGGTGAGGACATTTACATTTCACCAGGGCCTGTGGTGATAGCTGATTCCATCCACATTACGCCTGGGCCTGTGGTGTTGACCGATATCATGCACATTTCACCAGAGCCAGTGGTGTTGGCTAAGGTCATTCACATTACACCAGGGCCTTTGCTACTGGCTTAGGACATTTACATTACACCAGGGTGTGGTCATGGCTGGGGCCAACTACATATCACCAGGGCCTGTATTGGTGGCTGATCCCATCCACAATATAAAAAGGCCTGTGCTACTGGATGATGCCATCCACATTGCAACAGGGCCACTGCTCCCTGTGAGGCCATATTCACAACACCAGGGCCTTTGCTGCTTGCTGATACCATCCTCATTTCACCAGGGCCTGCGTTGCTTGGTCATGCCATCCACATTACACCAGATCATGTGCTACTGGCTGATGCCATCCACATTACACCAGGGCCAGTGCTCCCTGTGAGACCATACTCACCACACCAGGGCCTGCATTGCTGGCTGAGGCCATCCACATTGCACCAGGGCTAATGCTCCCTGTGATGCCATATTCACCACACCAGGGCCTGCGTTGCTTGCTCAAGCCATCCACATTACACCGGGGCCTGTGCTATTCGTTGATGCAATCCACATCACGCCAGGGCCAGTGGTGCTGGCCAATACCATCCACATTTCACCAGGGCCACTGTTGTTGGCTGAGGCCATACATTTTACACCAGGGAGAGTGCTTCCTGTGAGGTGATCTTCACCACACAAGGGCCTTTGCCCTGGGCTGAGAGCATCCACATTACACCTGGGCCTGTGGTGCTGACCGATATCATGCACATTTCCCAGGGCCAGTGGTGTTGGCTAAGGCCATTCACATTACACAAGTGTATGTGGTGCTGACTCATGCCATCCACATCAATACAGTGCCTGTGCTACTGGCTGAGGCCATCCACATTACATCAAGGCCACTGCTTCCTGTGAGGCCATCTTCACCACACCAGGGCCTGTACTGCTTTCTGAGGCCATGTAAATTTGACCAGAACCTGCGTTACTAGCTGATGTCATCTACATTGCACCTGGGCCTGTGGTGCTGACCGATATCATGCACATTTCACCAGGGCCAGTGATGTTGGCTAAGTCCATTCACATTACACCAGGGTGTGTGGTGCTGGCTGAGGCCATCCTCATTTCACCAGGGCCTGCGTTGCTGGCTCATCCCATCCACATTACACCAGGTCATGTGATACTGGCTGAGGCCAACTACGTTTCACCAAGGCCTGTGCTACTCGTTGATACCATCCACATTTCATCAGGGCTTGTGTTGATGGCTGATGCGATCCACAATACACAAGGGTCTGTGCTACTGGCTTACGACATTCACATTACACCAGGGCCTTTGGTGCTGGCCAGTACCATCCACATTTCATCAGGGCGACTGTTGTCGGATGAGGCCATCCGCATTACACCAGGGACAGTGCTTCCTGTGAAACCATCTTCACCACACCAGGGCCTGTGCTGCTGGCCAATGCCATCCACATTTCACCAGGGCCAGTGTTGTTTGCTGTGGCCATCCACATTACACCACTACCAGTGCTTCCTGTGAGGCCATCTTCACAACACCAGGGCCTGTGCTAATACCTGAGACCATCCACATTTCACCAGGCCCTGTGCTACTCGTTGATGCAATGCACATTACACCAGGGCCTGTGGTTTTGGTCGTTACCATCCACATTTTTACCAGAGCCTGTGCTATTTGCTGATGCAATCCACATTGCACCAGGGCCTTTGCTGTGCCAATAACATTCACATTACACCAGGGCCTGTGGTGCTGGCCAATACCATCGATATTTCACCAGGGCCACTGTTGTTGGCTGAGGCCATAAACTTTACATCAGGGACAGTACTTCCTGTGAGGGCATCTTCACCACACCAGGGCCTGTACTGTTGGCTGAGACCATCCACATCACACCAGGGCCTTTGGTGCTGGCCAATACCATCCACATTTCACCAGGGCCACTGTTGTTGGCTGAGGCCGTACATTTTACACCAGGGAGAGTGCTTCCTGTGAGGCGATCTTCACCACACAAGGTTCTTTGCTGTTCGCTGAGGCCATCCATATTACAACAGGGCCTGTCCTACTGGGTGAGGACATTTACATTTCACCAGGGCCTGTGGTGATAGCTGATTCCATCCACATTACGCCTGGGCCTGTGGTGCTGACCGATATCATGCACATTTCACCAGGGCCAGTGGTGTTGGCTAAGGTCATTCACATTACACCAGGGCCTTTGCTACTGGCTTAGGACATTTACATTACACCAGGGTGTGGTCATGGCTGGGGCCAACTACATATCACCAGGGCCTGTATTGGTGGCTGATCCCATCCACAATATACAAAGGCCTGTGCTACTGGCTGATGTCATCCACATTACACCAGGGCCAGTGCTCCCTGTGAGGCCATCTTCACCACACCAGGGCCTTTGTTGCTGGCTGAGTCCATCCTCATTTCACCAGGGCCTGACTTGCTTGGTCCTGCCATCCACATTACACCAGGGCTTGTGTTGCTGGCTGACCACATCCACAATACACAAGGGCATGTGATACTGGCTGATGCCATCCACATTACACCAGGGGCAGTGGTGTTGGCTAAGGCCATTCACATTACACCAGGGCCAGTGGTGCTGACAAATACCATCCATATTTCACCAGGGACAGGGCTTCCTGTGAGGCCATCTTCACCCAACCAGGGCCTCTGCTGCTCGTTGATGTCATCCACATTACACCTGGGCCTTTGATGCCGGCTTGTACGGGTATCACAGGCCGGTAGAAGCCTGGTGTAATGTATCCTGGTGTAATGTGGATAAGTTACACCAGGGACAGTGCTTCCCTTGAGGCAATCTTCATGCCACCAGGGCCTCTCCTTCTCGTTGATGCCAACCACATTAAACCTGGGCGTGTGGTGCCTGATATCATGCACATTTCACCAGGGCCAGTGGTGTTGGCAAAGGCCATTCACACTACACCAGGGTGTGTGATGCTGACCAATACCATCCATATTTCACCAAGGACAGTGTTGTTAGATGAGGCCATCAACATTAAAACAGGTCCTTTTCTACTGGCTGAGGCCAACTACATTTCACCAGTGCCTGTCTTGGTGGCTGATCCAATCCACAATATACAAAGGCCTGTGCCACTGGCTGATCCCATCCACATTACACCTGGGCCAGTGCTCCCTGTGAGACCATATTCACCACACCAGGGCCTGTGCTGCTGGCTTTTACCATTCTCCTTTCACCAGGGCCTGCGTTGCTGGCTGAGGCCAACTACATTTGACCAGGGACTGTGCTATTCGTTGATTGCATCCACATTACACCCGGGCCTGTTTTGCTGTCCGAAACCATCCACATTTCACAGGGCTTGTGTTGCTGGCTGATGACATTCACAAAACACAAGGGCCTTTGATACTGGCTGATGCCATCCACATTTAGTATTTAGTATTTAGTATTTATTTATTTATTGTCATTGTCAAGAACAATGAAATTGCGTTTGGGGCTTCCATACAACCCAAAAAAAAAAAAAAAAAAAAAAAAAACACCAGCCACATTACACATTACACCAGGGCCAGTGGTGTTGGCTGAGGACATTCACATTACACCAGGGCTTGTGCCAATACCATCCACATTTCACCAGGGCCAGTGTTGTTGGATGAGGCCATCCACATTACAACAGTGCCTGGGCTACTCGTTGATTCCATTCACATTACACCAGGGCCTGTGGTGCTGGCCAATACCATCCACATTTCACCAGGGCCAGTGTTGTTGGCTGAGGCCATCCAGATTACACCCCTGCCAGTGCTTCCTGTGATGCCATCATCACCACATCAGGGCCTGTGCTACTCGTTGATACCATACACATTTCACCAGGGCTTGTGTTGCTGGCTGATGCGATCCACAATACACAAGGGCCTCTGCTACTGGCTGAAGACATTCACATTACACCAGGGCCTGTGGTGCTGGCCAATACCATCGATATTTCACCAGGGCCACTGTTGTTGGCTGAGGCCATAAACTTTACATCAGGGACAGTACTTCCTGTGAGGGCATCTTCACCACACCAGGGCCTGTACTGTTGGCTGAGGCCATACATTTTACACCAGGGAGAGTGCTTCCTGTGAGGTGATCTTCACCAAACAAGGGCCTTTGCCGTGGGCTGAGGCCATTCACATTACACCAGGGTGTGTGGTGCTGACCGATATCATGCACATTTCACCAGGGCCAGTGGTGTTGGCTGAGGCCATACACATTACACCATGGACAGTGCTTCCTGTGAGGCCATCTTCCCCCCACCATGGCCTCTGCTGCCCGTTGATGCCATCCACATTACACCTGGGCCTGTGGTGCTGACCAATCCCATGCGCATTTCACCAGGGCCAGTGGTGTTGTCTAAGGCCATACACCTTAAACCAGGGCCAGTGCTCCCTCTAAGGCCACCTTCACCACACCAGGACCGCGTTGCTGAGTCATACCATCCACATTACACCAGGGCCTGTGCTACTGGCTTAAGCCAACTACATTTCACCAGGGCCTCTGCTTCTGGCTGATGTCATCCACATTACATCAGGGCCACTGCTTCCTGTGAGGACATCTTCACCACACCAGGGCCTATACTGCTTTCTGAGGCCATGTAAATTTGACCAGAACCTGCGTTACTAGCTGATGTCATCCACATTACACCTGGGCCTGTGGTACTGGCTGATGCGATCTACAATACACTAGGGCCTGTGCTACTGGCTGAGGACATTCACATTACATCACGGCCTGTGATGCCGGCTTCTACCATCCACATTACACCAGGGACAGTGCTTCATGTGAGGCCATCTTCACCCTACCAGGGCCTCTTTTACTCGTTGATGCCATCCACATTACACCTCGGCCTGTGGTGCTAACCGATATCATGCACATTTCACCAGGGACAGTGGTGTTGGCTAAGGCCATCCACATTACCTGTTCTACTTGCTGAGGATATTGACATTTCACCAGGGACTGTGTTGGTGGCTGATCCCATCCACAATATACAAAGGCCTGTGCTACTGGCTGATGCCATCCACATTACACCAGGGTCAGTGGTGTTGGCTAAGGCCATTCACATTACACCAGGGCCAGTGGTGCTGACAAATACCATCCATATTTCACCAGGGACAGGGCTTCCTGTGAGGCCATCTTCACCCAACCAGGGCCTCTGCTGCTCGTTGATGCCATCCACATTACACCTGGGCCTTTGATGCCGGCTTGTACGGGTATCACAGGCCGGTAGAAGCCTGGTGTAATGTATCCTGGTGTAATGTGGATAAGTTACACCAGGGACAGTGCTTCCCTTGAGGCAATCTTCACGCCACCAGGGCCTCTCCTTCTCGTTGATGCCAACCACATTAAACCTGGGCGTGTGGTGCCTGATATCATGCACATTTCACCAGGGCCAGTGGTGTTGGCAAAGGCCATTCACACTACACCAGGGTGTGTGATGCTGACCAATACCATCCATATTTCACCAAGGACAGTGTTGTTAGATGAGGCCATCAACATTAAAACAGGGCCTTTTCTACTGGCTGAGGCCAACTACATTTCACCAGTGCCTGTCTTGGTGGCTGATCCAATCCACAATATACAAAGGCCTGTGCCACTGGCTGATCCCATCCACATTACACCTGGGCCAGTGCTCCCTGTGAGACCATATTCACCACACCAGGGCCTGTGCTGCTGGCTTTTACCATTCTCCTTTCACCAGGGCCTGCGTTGCTGGCTGAGGCCAACTACATTTGACCAGGGACTGTGCTATTCGTTGATTGCATCCACATTACACCCGGGCCTGTTTTGCTGTCTGAAACCATCCACATTTCACAGGGCTTGTGTTGCTGGCTGATGACATTCACAAAACACAAGGGCCTTTGATACTGGCTGATGCCATCCACATTACACCAGGGCCAGTGGTGTTGGCTGAGGACATTCACATTACACCAGGGCTTGTGCCAATACCATCCACATTTCACCAGGGCCAGTGTTGTTGGATGAGGCCATCCACATTACAACAGTGCCTGGGCTACTCGTTGATTCCATTCACATTACACCAGGGCCTGTGGTGCTGGCCAATACCATCCACATTTCACCAGGGCCAGTGTTGTTGGCTGAGGCCATCCAGATTACACCCCTGCCAGTGCTTCCTGTGATGCCATCATCACCACATCAGGGCCTGTGCTACTCGTTGATACCATACACATTTCACCAGGGCTTGTGTTGCTGGCTGATGCGATCCACAATACACAAGGGCCTCTGCTACTGGCTGAAGACATTCACATTACACCAGGGCCTGTGGTGCTGGCCAATACCATCGATATTTCACCAGGGCCACTGTTGTTGGCTGAGGCCATAAACTTTACATCAGGGACAGTACTTCCTGTGAGGGCATCTTCACCACACCAGGGCCTGTACTGTTGGCTGAGGCCATACATTTTACACCAGGGAGAGTGCTTCCTGTGAGGTGATCTTCACCAAACAAGGGCCTTTGCCGTGGGCTGAGGCCATTCACATTACACCAGGGTGTGTGGTGCTGACCGATATCATGCACATTTCACCAGGGCCAGTGGTGTTGGCTGAGGCCATACACATTACACCATGGACAGTGCTTCCTGTGAGGCCATCTTCCCCCCACCATGGCCTCTGCTGCCCGTTGATGCCATCCACATTACACCTGGGCCTGTGGTGCTGACCAATCCCATGCGCATTTCACCAGGGCCAGTGGTGTTGTCTAAGGCCATACACCTTAAACCAGGGCCAGTGCTCCCTCTAGGGCCACCTTCACCACACCAGGACCGCGTTGCTGAGTCATACCATCCACATTACACCAGGGCCTGTGCTACTGGCTTAAGCCAACTACATTTCACCAGGGCCTCTGCTTCTGGCTGATGTCATCCACATTACATCAGGGCCACTGCTTCCTGTGAGGACATCTTCACCACACCAGGGCCTATACTGCTTTCTGAGGCCATGTAAATTTGACCAGAACCTGCGTTACTAGCTGATGTCATCCACATTACACCTGGGCCTGTGGTACTGGCTGATGCGATCTACAATACACTAGGGCCTGTGCTACTGGCTGAGGACATTCACATTACATCACGGCCTGTGATGCCGGCTTCTACCATCCACATTACACCAGGGACAGTGCTTCATGTGAGGCCATCTTCACCCTACCAGGGCCTCTTTTACTCGTTGATGCCATCCACATTACACCTCGGCCTGTGGTGCTAACAGATATCATGCACATTTCACCAGGGACAGTGGTGTTGGCTAAGGCCATCCACATTACCTGTTCTACTTGCTGAGGATATTGACATTTCACCAGGGACTGTGTTGGTGGCTGATCCCATCCACAATATACAAAGGCCTGTGCTACTGGCTGATGCCATCCACATTACACCAGGGTCAGTGGTGTTGGCTAAGGCCATTCACATTACACCAGGGCCAGTGGTGCTGACAAATACCATCCATATTTCACCAGGGACAGGGCTTCCTGTGAGGCCATCTTCACCCAACCAGGGCCTCTGCTGCTCGTTGATGCCATCCACATTACACCTGGGCCTTTGATGCCGGCTTGTACGGGTATCACAGGCCGGTAGAAGCCTGGTGTAATGTATCCTGGTGTAATGTGGATAAGTTACACCAGGGACAGTGCTTCCCTTGAGGCAATCTTCACGCCACCAGGGCCTCTCCTTCTCGTTGATGCCAACCACATTAAACCTGGGCGTGTGGTGCCTGATATCATGCACATTTCACCAGGGCCAGTGGTGTTGGCAAAGGCCATTCACACTACACCAGGGTGTGTGATGCTGACCAATACCATCCATATTTCACCAAGGACAGTGTTGTTAGATGAGGCCATCAACATTAAAACAGGGCCTTTTCTACTGGCTGAGGCCAACTACATTTCACCAGTGCCTGTCTTGGTGGCTGATCCAATCCACAATATACAAAGGCCTGTGCCACTGGCTGATCCCATCCACATTACACCTGGGCCAGTGCTCCCTGTGAGACCATATTCACCACACCAGGGCCTGTGCTGCTGGCTTTTACCATTCTCCTTTCACCAGGGCCTGCGTTGCTGGCTGAGGCCAACTACATTTGACCAGGGACTGTGCTATTCGTTGATTGCATCCACATTACACCCGGGCCTGTTTTGCTGTCCGAAACCATCCACATTTCACAGGGCTTGTGTTGCTGGCTGATGACATTCACAAAACACAAGGGCCTTTGATACTGGCTGATGCCATCCACATTACACCAGGGCCAGTGGTGTTGGCTGAGGACATTCACATTACACCAGGGCTTGTGCCAATACCATCCACATTTCACCAGGGCCAGTGTTGTTGGATGAGGCCATCCACATTACAACAGTGCCTGGGCTACTCGTTGATTCCATTCACATTACACCAGGGCCTGTGGTGCTGGCCAATACCATCCACATTTCACCAGGGCCAGTGTTGTTGGCTGAGGCCATCCAGATTACACCCCTGCCAGTGCTTCCTGTGATGCCATCATCACCACATCAGGGCCTGTGCTACTCGTTGATACCATACACATTTCACCAGGGCTTGTGTTGCTGGCTGATGCGATCCACAATACACAAGGGCCTCTGCTACTGGCTGAAGACATTCACATTACACCAGGGCCTGTGGTGCTGGCCAATACCATCGATATTTCACCAGGGCCACTGTTGTTGGCTGAGGCCATAAACTTTACATCAGGGACAGTACTTCCTGTGAGGGCATCTTCACCACACCAGGGCCTGTACTGTTGGCTGAGGCCATACATTTTACACCAGGGAGAGTGCTTCCTGTGAGGTGATCTTCACCAAACAAGGGCCTTTGCCGTGGGCTGAGGCCATTCACATTACACCAGGGTGTGTGGTGCTGACCGATATCATGCACATTTCACCAGGGCCAGTGGTGTTGGCTGAGGCCATACACATTACACCATGGACAGTGCTTCCTGTGAGGCCATCTTCCCCCCACCATGGCCTCTGCTGCCCGTTGATGCCATCCACATTACACCTGGGCCTGTGGTGCTGACCAATCCCATGCGCATTTCACCAGGGCCAGTGGTGTTGTCTAAGGCCATACACCTTAAACCAGGGCCAGTGCTCCCTCTAGGGCCACCTTCACCACACCAGGACCGCGTTGCTGAGTCATACCATCCACATTACACCAGGGCCTGTGCTACTGGCTTAAGCCAACTACATTTCACCAGGGCCTCTGCTTCTGGCTGATGTCATCCACATTACATCAGGGCCACTGCTTCCTGTGAGGACATCTTCACCACACCAGGGCCTATACTGCTTTCTGAGGCCATGTAAATTTGACCAGAACCTGCGTTACTAGCTGATGTCATCCACATTACACCTGGGCCTGTGGTACTGGCTGATGCGATCTACAATACACTAGGGCCTGTGCTACTGGCTGAGGACATTCACATTACATCACGGCCTGTGATGCCGGCTTCTACCATCCACATTACACCAGGGACAGTGCTTCATGTGAGGCCATCTTCACCCTACCAGGGCCTCTTTTACTCGTTGATGCCATCCACATTACACCTCGGCCTGTGGTGCTAACAGATATCATGCACATTTCACCAGGGACAGTGGTGTTGGCTAAGGCCATCCACATTACCTGTTCTACTTGCTGAGGATATTGACATTTCACCAGGGACTGTGTTGGTGGCTGATCCCATCCACAATATACAAAGGCCTGTGCTACTGGCTGATGCCATCCACATTACACCAGGGTCAGTGGTGTTGGCTAAGGCCATTCACATTACACCAGGGCCAGTGGTGCTGACAAATACCATCCATATTTCACCAGGGACAGGGCTTCCTGTGAGGCCATCTTCACCCAACCAGGGCCTCTGCTGCTCGTTGATGCCATCCACATTACACCTGGGCCTTTGATGCCGGCTTGTACGGGTATCACAGGCCGGTAGAAGCCTGGTGTAATGTATCCTGGTGTAATGTGGATAAGTTACACCAGGGACAGTGCTTCCCTTGAGGCAATCTTCACGCCACCAGGGCCTCTCCTTCTCGTTGATGCCAACCACATTAAACCTGGGCGTGTGGTGCCTGATATCATGCACATTTCACCAGGGCCAGTGGTGTTGGCAAAGGCCATTCACACTACACCAGGGTGTGTGATGCTGACCAATACCATCCATATTTCACCAAGGACAGTGTTGTTAGATGAGGCCATCAACATTAAAACAGGTCCTTTTCTAGTGGCTGAGGCCAACTACATTTCACCAGTGCCTGTCTTGGTGGCTGATCCAATCCACAATATACAAAGGCCTGTGCCACTGGCTGATCCCATCCACATTACACCTGGGCCAGTGCTCCCTGTGAGACCATATTCACCACACCAGGGCCTGTGCTGCTGGCTTTTACCATTCTCCTTTCACCAGGGCCTGCGTTGCTGGCTGAGGCCAACTACATTTGACCAGGGACTGTGCTATTCGTTGATTGCATCCACATTACACCCGGGCCTGTTTTGCTGTCCGAAACCATCCACATTTCACAGGGCTTGTGTTGCTGGCTGATGACATTCACAAAACACAAGGGCCTTTGATACTGGCTGATGCCATCCACATTACACCAGGGCCAGTGGTGTTGGCTGAGGACATTCACATTACACCAGGGCTTGTGCCAATACCATCCACATTTCACCAGGGCCAGTGTTGTTGGATGAGGCCATCCACATTACAACAGTGCCTGGGCTACTCGTTGATTCCATTCACATTACACCAGGGCCTGTGGTGCTGGCCAATACCATCCACATTTCACCAGGGCCAGTGTTGTTGGCTGAGGCCATCCAGATTACACCCCTGCCAGTGCTTCCTGTGATGCCATCATCACCACATCAGGGCCTGTGCTACTCGTTGATACCATACACATTTCACCAGGGCTTGTGTTGCTGGCTGATGCGATCCACAATACACAAGGGCCTCTGCTACTGGCTGAAGACATTCACATTACACCAGGGCCTGTGGTGCTGGCCAATACCATCGATATTTCACCAGGGCCACTGTTGTTGGCTGAGGCCATAAACTTTACATCAGGGACAGTACTTCCTGTGAGGGCATCTTCACCACACCAGGGCCTGTACTGTTGGCTGAGGCCATACATTTTACACCAGGGAGAGTGCTTCCTGTGAGGTGATCTTCACCAAACAAGGGCCTTTGCCGTGGGCTGAGGCCATTCACATTACACCAGGGTGTGTGGTGCTGACCGATATCATGCACATTTCACCAGGGCCAGTGGTGTTGGCTGAGGCCATACACATTACACCATGGACAGTGCTTCCTGTGAGGCCATCTTCCCCCCACCATGGCCTCTGCTGCCCGTTGATGCCATCCACATTACACCTGGGCCTGTGGTGCTGACCAATCCCATGCGCATTTCACCAGGGCCAGTGGTGTTGTCTAAGGCCATACACCTTAAACCAGGGCCAGTGCTCCCTCTAGGGCCACCTTCACCACACCAGGACCGCGTTGCTGAGTCATACCATCCACATTACACCAGGGCCTGTGCTACTGGCTTAAGCCAACTACATTTCACCAGGGCCTCTGCTTCTGGCTGATGTCATCCACATTACATCAGGGCCACTGCTTCCTGTGAGGACATCTTCACCACACCAGGGCCTATACTGCTTTCTGAGGCCATGTAAATTTGACCAGAACCTGCGTTACTAGCTGATGTCATCTACATTACACCTGGGCCTGTGGTGCTGGCTGATGCGATCTACAATACACTAGGGCTGTGCTACTGGCTGAGGACATTCACATTACATCACGGCCTGTGATGCCGGCTTCTACCATCCACATTACACCAGGGACAGTGCTTCATGTGAGGCCATCTTCACCACACCAGGGCCTGTACTGCTTTCTGAGGCCATCTACTATTTCACCAGAACCTGCTTTTCTGGCTGATGCCATCCACTTTACACCAGGGCATGTGTTGCTGGCTTAGACCAACTAAATTTCACCAGGGCCTGTGCTACTCGTTGATGCCATGCACATTAAACCAGGGCCTTTGGTTTTGGCCGTTACCATCCACATTTTTACCAGATTGTGTGCTACTTGCGGATTCAATCCACATTGCTGCAGGGCCAGTGCTCACTGTGAGGCCATCTTCACCACACCAGGGCCTGTGCTGCTGGCCAATGCCATCCACATTTCACCAGGGCCAGTGTTGTTTGCTGTGGCCATCCACATTACACCACTACCAGTGCTTCCTGTGAGGCCATCTTCACAACACCAGGGCCTGTGCTAATACCCGAGACCATCCACATTTCACCAGGCCCTGTGCTACTCGTTGATGCAATGCACATTACACCAGGGCCTGTGGTTTTGGTCGTTACCATCCACATTTTTACCAGAGCCTGTGCTATTTGCTGATGCAATCCACATTGCACCAGGGCCTTTGCTGTGCCAATAACATCCACATTACACCTGGGCTTGTTGTGCTGACCGATATCATGCACATTTCACCAGGGCCAGTGATGTTGGCTGAAGCCATACACATTACACCAGGGCCTGCGTTGCTGGCTGAGGCCAACTACATTATACCAGGGACATTGCTTCCTGTGAGGCCATCTTCACTCCACTTCAGCAGGGCCAGTGGTGTAGACTAAGGCTATTCACATTACACCAGGGTGTGTGGTGCTGACCAATGCCATCCATGCTTCACCAGGGACAGTAATGTTAAATGAGGAAATCCACATTACAATAGGGCCAGTGCTCCTTGTGAGGCCATATTCACCACACCAAGGCCTGTGCTGCTGGCTGATACCATCCTCATTTCACAAGGGTCTGTTCTGCTGGCTGATACCATCCTCATTTCACCAGGGCCTGCGTTGCTGGCTGAGGCCATCCACGTATATATACTGTTTCGCCCGAAACAAAGTATATTCCCCAGCACGGGGATATTGAATTGTATAAGATAAAGCCATAAATATGTGTATCTGAGTTTTCTATCAAAAGTTACACCTATTTATATGAAGTTGTACAAAAACGCTTTATTTCGTCAAGACAGTGCGTTTCTTGCAATTTCCATGCATTTGAATGGGGAACTCGCCCGAAACCAAGTATAGGTTTCATTATGTGAATAACTTTAAAATCTTAGCTCAAACAGCTGCAAAACCTGTTTGCCCAGCACGGGGATATTGAATTCTATAAGGCAAAGCCATAAATATGTGTGTCTGAGTCTTCTATAAAAAGTTACAGCTGTCTTTATGAAGTTGATCAAAAACGCTTTATTTCACCACGTTAGTGCATTTCTTACAATCCCATGCATTTGAATGGAGTTCTCGCCCGACACAAAGTACAGGTTTTCATTTTGTGAGTAACTTTATGCTTTATTTCACCACGTTAGTGCGGTTTTCGCAATTACATGCATTTAAATGGAGTTCTCGCCTGACACAAAGTATAGGTTTTCATTATGTGAATAACTTGAAAATCTTAGCTCACACAGCTGGAAAACCTGTTTCCCCAGATGCTGAATTCTATGAGGCAAAGTGCGGTTTTCGCAATTACATGCATTTGAATGAAGTTCTCGCCGGACACAAAGTATAGGTTTTCATTTTATGAATAACTTGAAAATCTTAGCTCAAACAGCTGCATAACCTGCTTGCCCAGCACGGGGATATTGAAATCTACGTATAAGGTAAAGCCATAAATATGTGTCTGAGTCTTCTTTTAATAAGAATCAAATCAAAGCATCTATTGTCATTCAAAGCTTTTTTTGTCATATGTCACAATTATATGAAATATAATTTCTCTGTTCAATGACATTCTTCCTTTGCTGTCCATCTACAAATGCCATGGATAAGGGTTAAAAGAACAGGATAAATAAAGATATAAAATAAGCATAAAAATAGTGGAAGATAAATAAATAAGTCAAAAAATAAATAAGTTAAGATAAGTGAGGTATGCAGATGTCGATGTATAAAGGAGCTCAATGTGCAAAATGAACTTAGTGTGCAAATTGTCCTGATGTGCAAATTGCAGTTGAGGTATGTCATCTGTTCAGGAGTGGGGAAGAAGGAGTTTTGAGTCGGGATGTTCTGGATTTCACACTTCTAAACCTTCGTCTCAAGGACTTAAGTGTGAACAGTCCATTTTGGGGGTGTGTGGGGTCTTTGAGGATGGAGGCAGCTCTCCTCTGGACTCTTCATTGGCAGATGCTCTGCAGAGAGGGCAGCGGAGCCCTGATGATCTTCTCCCCACAGTTATTATCACGCTCTGCAACTGTTTGCAATCCATAGCACCAGAGATGGTGATTACCAGATCACCATCTCTGGTTATCTGTAATCTGATTACTTTTTTCAAGTAACGAGTGAAGTAAGGGATTACTATTGCAAAAACGGTAATTAGATTACCGTTACTTTCCCGTAGGAACGCTGCATTACTGCGTTACTAAAACCGTGATTTTTTGCGAGAATGTCTCACGACAGTGACGTAAGCGAGTGCACCGTTAGTGACAACAGCTGTGTGCAGATCAACAATGGATCATGTATCGATTGTGGGAGAGAGTATGAGGGTGCAGCGTTTAAAGCGTGGAAGTACTGACCTTACTTTGAGTTTGATTCCATAAAAAGTGACAAAAACATTAGTGTCCATTGTGCGTGGGAAGAAAACTTCTTACAGCGAAAAAAAACCCTAAACTTCCGAGCAAGCACCGAGTGCGCAACGACGTAATGGGAAACTCACAGAGAAAGTCGCGGATTCTTCAACTGACCGCGGCACACCTGCACCAGGGTAAACCTCCGCCTACCGCAGTCCTGCTTTACAGGTGAAAATGGAGCAACAGGACCGCTGAGTCTTTGACTTTATTTATTTTCTGCACAAAAAATATTTTATTTTATGTGCTGGAATGTGCAGAAAATAGGTTTAAATGTTAAACTAATTTATTCAAGTCAGAGAATGTTGCATATAATTAAATTTTTGCTTGATGCATAAAGTTAAAAGATTAAAACTAATAAAACAAGTTTTAAAAAGAGACTTTTCCATTTGATTACATTTTATATGATGGATTGTGCAGAAAAAGTAGAATTGGGGTGAAAGATCTATCACTTTATCACCTCTTCAGGTTGTAAATCGTGTTTTTTAAAAAGTAACTAAGTAACTAAGTAATTAATTACTTTTGAAAATAAGTAATCAGTAAAGTAACGGGATTACTTTTTTGGGGAAGTAATCAGTAATTAGTTACTGATTACTTTTTTCAAGTAACTTGACCAACACTGCATAGCACCATGCAGTGATGCAGCTGGTCAATGTGCTCTCCACAGTGCAGCTGTAGAAGCTGCTGAGGATCTTGGCCAACATACCAAATTTCCTCAGCCTCCTCAGAAAATACAGCCGCTGCTGAGCCTTCTTGACCAGCTGTGTGTCCAGGTGAGGTCCTCACTGATGTACAGCTGTCTTTATAAAGTTGTACCCAAACACCTATATCACAGAGACAATGCGTTTCTCACCATTACATGCACTCTCAGTGGGTCATACGTTATCTTTCTCGCCTAAAGAAAAACGCTTCTTCATTTTGTGAATAACTTGAAAATCTTAGATCAAACAGCTGCAAATCCTGATAGCAAACAACAGGGATACTGAATTCTATAGTATTCATGCAGAAATATGTTTGTCTGTGTCTTCTTTTAAAAATTACAGTTATCTTTATGAAGTTGTACCAAAACACCTCATTTCGCCCAGACGACGCGATTCTTACTGTTACAGTAAGTTACGTTGGAATTTGTGTTAGACTTCGTTCTTTTTTTTCCTTTTTCTTCTTTATAATTTAACTGACACTGAAAAATTCTGATCATCATGATTGAGCTTCAGGAAAGCAATGTTATACCCAATAAAGGAGGGCTGGTTAATAGTGGTTAAAGGTTGGTTTTGATATACAAGTAAAATGGCCATGTCTCTATTCAGTTTAAAGTCTGACCCATAACTGACTTTATCTAAGTTTTAGCCACCACTGGTCTATATTTTCATTAAAATAATTTGAATAATTTTGTTCTAGCTGATTATAACAAAACTTGAAGTACAAAAAAACCCCAAACCAGCTATTCCAGATTGAAAGGATCTATGCTGACACAGTGGTTTATATGAATCTACCTCTCATACATGATACAACGTGATAATGTAAATGTGACAATGTGGCAGGTTAAGTCAGGGATGTCAAACATAAGGCCCGGGGGCCAGACTCCAGTCCACCTTACTAGATGGCACTATTGGAAGGAAAATGTGAAGAACAGAAATGTTGAACTTTTAATTGTTTTTTCATGAGTTTTAAAGGTTTTCCTACTGACGAAGATTTTCTTGGCCCTTCAAGCTACACCTGAGTAATCAAATAATAGATTTTTGTAATATTACAAAATTACTTTTTAAAATTTGAAACACAAAGACTAGCACTTCATTTATTTATTTTTAATATAAACTATCTCAGGATTACATGTGTAATTGAAACATTACTTTCACTGG
This sequence comes from Rhamphochromis longiceps, assembly GCF_057381845.1. Taxonomy (NCBI): domain Eukaryota; kingdom Metazoa; phylum Chordata; class Actinopteri; order Cichliformes; family Cichlidae; genus Rhamphochromis; species Rhamphochromis longiceps. The sequence goes on along the minus strand of NC_140564.1, from coordinate 7,411,752 downwards.
TCCCATCCACATAAACTCAAAGTGGGCTGTATGTGGCCTGTGATGTAAAATTAGGTTGTTGTTTTTTTTTTTTTTGCCTGTCCCATTTGGTTCTTTAGTCGTCAGAATTGTTGTCTGAAGACCAACAAGGATACCCAATGGATTTACTTTGCCAAATGGATCATCGTGGCATTGCCGTATTGGTCCATTTGATCGACCTTTGTTTTTATTGTTTATTATATTTTATTTTCAGATGTTACAGACGGGACAGACATGAGTGAGGGATAGGAAAGGGAGAAAGAAATAGGAAGGAAAAGAAAAACAGAAGGGGAGAGGGACAGTGAGAAAGGGAGAGAAAAAAATCTCCTGGATCACCTGTTGAGAGAAGAAGAATAGAAAACAAGCAAAAAAAAAAACCCAAAGCAACATACTAAACACAACACCATCGCATTAATCTAGCTAAGTGTAAATAGCAGTAAATACTGAATATTCAATGTTGTTGTGCAGCACGCAGGACAGACAGCGCACAATGTGCTTTGAAGTAGCAGCCAAGAAAGGTGTAATTTAAGTCTATGAGCAGTGAACACCCGTGTGCATACCTGTGTGGGTCAGCGCGCTTGTATTCAAATGGTTTCCCCATGTAATGGTCTGCAAGAGGATGTAGCAAAAAAAAAAAACGCGCACGCTTTAGTTCGGATTTTCACCATTTTGTCTTGACTTGTGATATTGTTATTCATATGGGTTTTTGAAGAGGTACTTCTAGCAACCACAAGGAGGAGTATTGTACATACACTTGACATATTTGTCCTAGTGTCTCGCCGTCGTACGAAGTCTCCGCCTTCGTGGATAAGAATCCGCTGCGCACCCTCTGTAGGTCTTTGCAGACGTCAACCGTGGTAACTGCTGTTTGTCCCTTACCCGGATTCTACGTGTTAAGGTATTGTTAGCGTATGGGTACATGCACTGGTATGACAAATCGGTGTTAACATCGGTCGGTTGTTTTCTCAATACCGATGGTAAAATGTCTGAAGTGAGCTTTTATTAAAGTGATGTTAAATTGGTGGTTTTTTTGTTTGTTTTACGCTCAGTACAGTCAAAGGTCCAGGTGAAATTTGTAAATTGCTATACTTAACAAAGTAGTATAGCACGCGGTTTCGGTACGATCCTGGAACGTAACGTGGCTTTTTAAGGTACTGCGCTGTACTGTGAACAAAAGAAACCATGTGTATGTGAAGGCTTGGGCCTACTCGTGAAAAGGTGCGCGGGTTAGGTGTTCAGCTCGCTGTTTTGACATAAACTGGATGCTCAGGCATGAAGGCAACTAGTAGTTAACAGGGTGCAGTTCGCTCCTCTTAAACTTGCTTGTGAAACCGCGTCGACATGCCAATAGAGCGCCTTCCGCGTGTCGTTTTACCATTGTCTAAATTATGGCAGACATCTCGATTCGTCAAATAAAGGAGTGACATATGTGAAGCTCGAAAATTTATCAAGGAATTTTGATTTGTCAGTAGCCTATAGGAGTTAACTGTATTGTGCCAAAAGAGATTTCCGGTATTTTCCTAAAAGCGATTGCGGGAATTTAAGCTGTTAGAAGTCTCTTGCTGACCTACAATCTGTCAAAAAATAGTTTAATCCTATCTCTCACTTAGAATGTCACGTAATTTGGAGCCATAAAGAGCCGTCCTATCACAAAGTAGCTGATGCAATGAGCTTTTAGCAAAGTCATTTTTATATATCCGGGTGAAGGGTGTCATTCTTATGTCTAATATTTTTTACTTAGATTAGTAAATAGACGGTAGTCAACGGGATATTCTTAAATATTTAACATTTATTCTTATAAATGTTAAATACTTAAGAATATCAAGACATGGCCCAGAGATGATCTTGAATGGCAAAACACAGAAATGACATTAAATACAACTGTTTTAGGTTACATTCTTTTTAAAGTAATTGTATACATTTCAGTATTTAGAAAGTGTGCAGGAACGATGTATGTTTAGTTGTGTGAAACAGACAACCTCAAATACTAAGCTAACATTCAGGGGACATTGTCAGTTTTACCTGCAGAAATAATAATGAGCCTGCTGCAAATAGGCTTGAACTTGACCCTGCATTGTAGAATAAATGAATGGATCTCATTGGGTAATACTGCTCACATGAAGAGGTGGCACTGGGAGACGGAGATTAGCCCTCGATTTAGAGTTGAGCTTTAAAGCTTGAATGTGTGTCTTTGACCTGTCACACATTGTTGTAGCAGTTAACAGTCAAAACTAATATTATCTTAATTTGGTGTTATATCCAAAATAATATTTTCCCTGTAATTTATCTCCAATTATTAAAAAAAAATAAAAATAAATCCCTAAGCAGTGAGTCGCTGTCACATTCAGAGTCTTGACAGCATGATGAAGATCAATGTGTTCACTGTGTGGGCGGGGCTGCTAGTTCAAGTTTGTCCTCTTTAAATGATCACAGCAAGATGCATACTAAGCCAGGTTGCAAGCTGTACTAGCATTTTCTTTACAATGGGGTCCATGCCCTCAGCATCTTGTCCTCTCATAGTCAGCCCCGCTGCTGACTGTGTCAAATACAGTAAAGTGCTGTGAGTAACTTATCAGACGTGTTCTTTCTGCAGCACATAGGCTGCCTGTTTGTCTTCATCATTCTTGTCTATTTTCTTTCAGAGTCATGGCTGAGCTAAAGGAACGCACATTCATTGCCATTAAGCCTGATGGCGTGCAGAGGGCCATCATTGGTGAGGTCATCAAAAGGTTTGAGATGAAGGGCTTCAAGTTGGTGGGCATGAAGATGCTCCATGTAAGTATAGACTGAAAGAATCCAACCCTTACAGGTGAAACTGTATCATAGTGGTCAACATTTTTGCCCTTAAAACATTTTAACCATCTGCAACATATGCACAGATATTGTAAGTGTGCCAAGTAATGGGTAAGCCTGATTAGCCTACTCATCTGTTCCTGAGTGAAGCACAGCCAATTAGCTGTTAAGGTCTACTGATCCTATAACATTTAACCTGATATGGTAAGGTGCTGCTTTATGTGAACATCAAGTTTGCTTAAGTTATAAACCTGCAACACTTAAATATTTCTGTTTAAACATCTGTCCTGTTAGCGTTGGTGTGATAAACATGTTCTGATGATATGGTACTGGCCTAAATTTCCATGCAATTTCTGAGAAATTGGTGTGATTGTTTCTACACCCAGACTTCGTCTGTTGCTTGCGGCTAAAAAGCTGGGGGTAAACATGTTGATAAAGTTGCCAATTATATGCAGTAGCGAATGGGTACTAATGCAGTTTCTAGAGCTGCATCAGTACACATATGGTGACAACACAGTTACTGTGATACTACAACAGAGGTCTCGAACTCCAGTCCTCGAGGTCTGGTGTCTTAAAACATGTGTCCCTGTTGCAACACACCTGAATTAGGTCATTATAGAACTTGACTACATGCTGAAATGGCAACCCCTAACCCTACTCGAGTAAATTTAAGTAAATGTAAGTGTTTGGAAAAGTGTACTTCTAACAGTACTTTGATTGCACCATGTTCATTCACTCATGAGCTGCTGTAACATGAATCAAATGGCTGCATTGTATGCTACTAATTGTGTGTTGCAGCAGGGGCACATGGAAAAGTTTCAGGACACCGGCCCTTGAGGACTGGAGTTCGAGACCCCTACACTACAATTAGAGTGCTTCATCTGAAATTACAAGTATTACAGCAAAGCAGCGAGTGAAATGAAGTACAAATGATGACTCACAAATTAGGATGTGAAAGTGAACATTTACGAAACTGCCTTGTTTTCTTTGCTGCAGGCCTCTGAGGACCTCCTGATGAAGCATTATGTTGACCTAAAGGACAGACCATTCTTTCCTACTCTCATCAACTATATGAGGTCTGGTCCAGTGGTTGCCATGGTAAGACTCTATGTATGTATGCATGTCAACAGTTCAAGGTCAGATCTTAACCTCATTATCTGTCATGGTTGCTTCAGGTGTGGGAAGGCAAGGGTGTGGTGAAGACAGGCAGGGTGATGCTGGGAGAGACTAACCCTGCTGATTCTAAGCCTGGAACCATCAGAGGAGACTTCTGTATTGATGTCAGCAAGTGAGTTATCTTCGCATGATGGCAGATGTGAAACAATAGCGTGTATGAAGTGTATAGTCACTTTCTGACTCTGTCCTCTTCTTAAGGAACATCATCCATGGCAGTGACTCGGTGGAGAGTGCCAACAAGGAAATTTCCTTGTGGTTTAAAGATGATGAGCTTGTCAACTACACTAGTTGTGCCTTCAGCTGGCTCTACTGAGCTGCTCTGGGTCTGGAGCTCCCACCTCACCACTGCTTGGGCACAAAGTGAAACTCTTGCCTCAGATTTCCTGTGGTAAGCTGTAGCCTGGAGGGAGAAGAACTTGTGTAAATCCTTTGTCTTTCACAATTCACCCCTCTTGTCCTTTACATTACCACTGTGCTCTGATTTGGTCTCTGTGGGGCCACGTGTAGTCCGAATTCATTCCTGAGCAAGGACCATCTAGTCCTTCAATGTACATCGTTTAATGATTCCAAACCTGTCTTTGACTGTCTGTTTTGTTAACGGTAATTTGCTTTACAATAAAATAAAATAGCTGGCATCCTGTCTGTGTCATTGGTACTTATGTTCCTGTGTGTGTGTGGGGGGGGAGGGGGGGTTAAAATGTGGTGACTTTAGGCAGGATTAGTGTTAATTAGCCTGACAGTCTGTATTAGCAACTTCCTAATCTGACTAGATTAGGAAACTGCTTTCATACTGTCAATAGTTTAAAGCAACTTTATCATCCTTCCAGACATTGATGACTAATAAGAAAAATCTTTTAAGACTTCCAACTATTAAATGAACCATGTCAGTTTGCTGAGGAAAGGGGATTGGGTTTTTGCAATTGGCAGTGATCATTAAAAAACTTGAATTGGGTTCACAGTTCATCTTCCAGGTCTGAAAGTGAAGCTGATCATCTCACAGTGTTTTATGGCTATTATATCCCACCGGGTCAGCCAGCAGCATTGATTCGATGATTCAGATTTTCAAATTGACAGAATCTAGAGGTACAAAGACAGATTTTTAGTAGATAGAGGTAAACTTTTCTGAAAATCTTGAGAATGAGGCAGTGCAGTTCATCTCTAACGATCAGTCTGTGCTGTGCACTTCGCTGCAGATCAGTGCCAGAACTAGTTTGTGATGGTGCTGGTAAATTGAGTTTCTGGTGTAGTTCTTCACGGTTAAGTCTGATGCAAAATAGTACGTTTCATTATGAGGCACACTAACATGCTATGGTCTATTTTGATTCTCTGTGCATGTTCAAAGATGTATTGTCCAATGGTGAAGCAGAGAGGATTGGCAGTGTTACACTGAATACAAGTTTAATAATTCAAAAAAGTAATCTTTTTATAAAAGTCACCAGAAACTTTCACAGCCATGCAGAAACAGTTGGCAACGCTTGTAAACAAAGACAACCAAATTGTAATCCAAACTTCTGGCTTTATTTACATGGTCAAAGCTTAGTCACAGCACAAATTAATCATATAAACAGAAACTTGTATACACTATCAAAAAGATGTACAAACTTGAAACTGCAATTTTGAAAATGTACCTCTAGGGTTATTGTTAATATCAATAGATTTATAACTGACAGATACTCCCTCCCCCCACCTCAATTTGTATCGAAAATAAATTTTTCACTATAACTCAATTTACCAGACAATCTCTCTCCCCATATATATATATATATATATATATATATATACACATATACATATATACATATACATATACATATATACATATATATACACACATACATACACACACACACACACACACACACACACATAGCACCACAATATAATCAGGAGGGGAAGTGATCGCATACAAAAGACCCGTGTTAGAAGCCAGGAAAGAGGATCAAAACAAAACAACTTCAGCATTTACCTAATTATTCTCATCTAGAAGAACCAGATCAGCTGCAAGACCTCCATAACCAAACGGTTTCTATGGAAGGCTATCAGTGCCAGGAAAAGGCAAAAACAAAACTGGATTACACAAATATTCAGCAAACGCAATAAAGCTGCAAGTCTGATTTTATTTTGTTTCAATTTTGGCTTAACACCAAAATTAGGAAAATTCTGACTTGGCATTTGTCACGTTTGTCTTACTTGGAAAATGAAATAATATAAATTGTTATCAGGTAATGTTATTCCTGATATTATGACATATTGTTCTCACTATTACTGTTTTGGTAGAGTAACATTTTTATTATTACTGTTACGTGCCACCAAAATCAAAATCATCAACCTGCTTTCATCTCAAGCTACTGAGATTCAAAATCTTTAAATATATAAGCAACTGTGGATGGAGCATTAGGAAAGAAGGTAAATCAAAAAGTACATTTTCTACAAGAAAATATTAGGAACTGGAGATCTGAAATAACATTTGATTACTTGGGGTTTAATCTAAAGGAGGCCAGAAACAGAACAGTCATTTTGTTTTTGTACAAATACGTTTTGCTGATCAGGTATTTTAATGTTTCCTTTTGCCTTCATACATTACAGGAACATGAGCACCTTCTCAAAGGGCTCATGTCAATGAGTCTTGCACTTATTGTAAGACAATCATTTATTGTTTCACAATCAAAAACCTTTGCATTTCTTGTACAAGTTTCTCTTAAAAGGAAAACAATTGTTTTCCTTTTAAAACAATTGTTTTCAAATCTCAGGAGATGAACTTAAACATGAATGCAGAATGGTTCATCTTGAGTGTTCGGAAGCAAAAGAGTTCTAATTAAGGAATCATAACTTAATTCTTAAATGAATTTTGTTTTTAAACACAGCTTAATACCAAATGTTGATATTTAACTATCATTTTAAAGGATAGTGATGATGATCTTTTAGCAACAGTCTTCCTCATTCATATATATATTTATTGTGTGTGTGTGTTATTTTTATATGTGTATATGTAAGTCCAAAAGGTTTGACTATTGCTCTCAAAAGACATTCTGTAATTAAGCAACAATGGGATCTATGACTGACGGGGGGGGGGGGGGGAATCAAACAAAAAAAAAACATTTACATACTTTTATGATGCTGGAGATGCAAATTTCTGTTATGTCAATTAACATAAATTTATGCCCCTCCATTTTTATGTTTTACATGAATTTTTAATTTCTGGGAAGTAAGTTTTGACAGTTCTGTTTCTTGAAAATTCTGAAATAAATTTAAAAATGTACTAAATATGCCATCACAAATCAGAATCACAATTCTGGGGAGGCTTCAGCGTTCAAATATCACGACCTGCTTCAAAATCTGTCGTTTTAAAACCTTGTTTGCTTCCATACAATAAATCTACAAGATCAAAATGCCTTTGGGGTTTTCAAACCCTGCTGATTCACACAACCTTTACAAAGGATCAAAACTTCCTGAGAATTGAACCATTCAATTGAATCTTTGAATCTGAAACTTGTTAGTTTACCTTTACTGAGAAGTTTACAGATTCTCTGCATTTAAAAGCATCCTTTGGCCATAAAGTGAGCATTCTTTTTAAACCCTTTGACCATAAAAGTCACAGTTATACAACACCCTATTGTTAATTTTTCTTACATGCTAATGATAACAGTGTAGTGATCGTGAAATTTGCAGGCGCTATAAATTTTACTTAGTATAGCAAAATAAGATTGGATCTATTAATATTGCATTACATTCAAAATAGAAGACTTCCTCATGTGTTGCAATAATATTATTCCACGTTTGAAGTCTAGCCTTCAAGTGGATTATTTTCAGGTTGTTGATTTTTTTCCATTTGCATAAGCCAACACACTGCAATAGTCTATTTCATGCTCTCGCTTTAGCTAAACATAGCTAGCATCAGGAGGTAGTAGATAAACGGTTGCAAAAATCGAGCTCTAAGAATAATCAAAGGTGGTCTGTTGTCTTTTCCATTTTCTGGCTAAAGATGATTTCTTTGTTTGATTCCATCACAGTGGTGGAGTATAAATATATGTATTTACATACAATATATGTTTTTATGCCACTATGCTATGTGAATGCTGCCTTCAGAGACGATAGGAAAAGCAGTGCATTGTTTAATTATCAAGAACAACCTGTCATTCTGTGGCTCAGATGAATCATAAACTAGCTTGCATACATGGCTTTATCACTCGTACGCACACCCACACACACAAACCCTACAAACATTTTGCATATTACTTGAAGACCTGTTTGGTTATAAGTTTGCTGTAACCAAGGTAGATTCTCCCACTTTGTCTTAACATGGGAGTCCAGCCACCTATATTGAGTGACAGAAACTAAATGGAGTATGTAGTCTCAAGTATGCCACATACAGTATTTAATCATATTCCATTAACTAAAGAATAAACCAACAACAGCCATGAAGTGAATTTACATTTCTGCCATCTACCTCCTTAACTTTCTATCCAGCAGATTAGGGTTGGTGGGGCGTTTAAAATGTAATTTTCTAATAAACTTTTGTATGCATTTAATATTTTTAAGTGATTCATATGTATTTAATACTACTACTACTACTACTCAATGAATTCTATAATTCCCATTTCATTATGTCATACGTTACATTTCTTCAGAATAAGGAAAAAAATTTTTCCTTTCAAGATTTTCTGTATTGCATATTATTTTTTAAAAATTAAATAATAGATTGAATATAATTGTGGCACACTGCAGATGCAGATTTGGGTAAAATTACAACTGAAATCAAAAGAAAAAGGACATGACATGTATATTGATAAACCTTTAACAGAATACCAAGATTATTATGATTATGTCCAGGGACCAAGTGATAAGACAAGTCTCTGATAAGACTGAAGTTCATCTTTTACAGCAGCTACAATCAGAGAGTAAAGCTCAAAGCATATTGTATGGCCGGGCAGTGGGGACATGTCATCATATCCTATCATAACAGTGCGATTTTTCATTTAAACTTTGCGACCTGCTGCTTACTTACACTTCCTGTTTCTTCTGAAATATTCTCATATCATCAAAATGTGGAGCTTTTTTTTTTTCTTTTTCTTTTTAAAAAAAAAAAAAACCAAACAAACAAAAAAAGCCATTTTCATTTCCACAGCTTCAGTAATCCTTTTTTTATCAGTACAGCACACAGAATCTGAAGCTACCCCAGTGATAACTGCTTCAACAACTGCTCATTCACAGAGGTACTGCAGGACCAAAAACTCAAGCTTAGCTCCAAAAGCAAGTCATAACCCCCACATACAATGTTCAGCTTTACAGCATTAAAAGAAAAATGTGCTTATATCCCAGTATATGGCCAAGTTGTGGTGTGAGACACACTACCACAGGCAGCTGTGGTGTGGCTGGCAACAGGCCACACCTCCATTAACTGGCGTCACTGAACTAGACTTCTGGACTATACTTGTGTTGTTGATGCCTTTTGGCATCTATTTATCTGACAAATTATCAGCCCTGCTGGTGGAAAATAACATTCAAGATGTTTGTGCTTCACCCTTGGTGAGTGAAAACCTGAGTGTTTTATTAGCAGTAATTAGGCGGTATGTGGCTGCTAACCACCTAGCTAGCATTTGCTGGTAACTTAGCCACCTGTTGTTCAATTATGTTCATTTCTGGCTCCAAGAAACAAAACAAAAAGGGTCAAAACTTAAATGTTGACAGTTAAAAATTGAAAACCAATGGTTCGTGGTAGCCATGTCCATATTTTATATATTGTCTATACAAGCTCAGTGGAATGTGAAAAAAGTGTTTTTGTTTGTTAATATAAAAAAAAAAAAAAAAAAAAAAAAAAAAAAAAAAAAAAAAAGCAACAGCTGCATAAGATGTGTTTTTGTATAAAGCTGCACCAGAAAGTGGGAAAACCCTGTAAATGTGGATTAAAAAAAAGAAAATCTACTAACAAAAAATAAGTGATAAGATACCCTAAAAGGTCAATGAAGAACTTGGCTTCTCAAATGGGCTCAAAAAGACTTCTTAGTTTAAAACATTGCAAAGTTAGTGAAAGGTTAATAATAATAATAATAATAATAATAATAATAATAATAATAATAATAAGATTAGTAGGACATTGAAAAAGAATCTATTATAAAACTACTTTTGTAATGGACTCTGTCAAACTGGTCATCATTTTGTTGAGTCTGGAAAAAAAAAAAGAGCAACAGATTTTGGTTCTGTAATAACTAAATGAGGAATAAATGTAGCTGTGGAAATCTTCTGTTCAATACTATAAGGAAAAAGAACAAAAGGAGGGAACGACCATCATTAATGCTGAGCAGCATGGCAAGAACTCTTTGTGTAGCTCTATCTGAATAGGCCTACACTTACTAGTGAATAGTCACTTTATAAAACAACACGTTACTCAAACAGCCACCAAAACATGAAAAAAGGACATAAAAAAAATCAACCTGAAAATCAAAACAAAATGAAATAAGGAAAAATTCAAGTACTATTATTAAAATTAAAGTCCACCTGGCAATACTGCAAAAATATACACAACTCTGCTCATCTTTCTGACAGCCTTACTTTGCTCATGCAGCTGCTAAACGGCTGACTCTGACATTTTCATACAAAAACAAAAAAAATTAAACAAAAAACCCCCACCACCAACAACCCCCCCCCCCTTCCCATACAACAAACGCAAGAAAACCTAAAGACCTGGCTCAATAAATTGTTGTCACAGTTTCTCCAGGTCTCTGTATGTGGCCCACATTATGGCTGAGGCTGGATGGGCTTGCAAGACATAAAATCATCCAAATAGCTCATCTGGTTCAGATAGCCAAAGAAAGGGAGAAAAAGCTGCAGGTCGTAGAAAGAGAATGCCCAAACATCTATGACCCAGGCCTGACTCTGGGTGCTTTCTATGATTAGACAGGACTTTCTGAGTGATTATGTGGACACACCCCTACAAGGTTAGAAAATCGTTTTAAGTGATGTTGAGGAATGTTATTCCTCATGTGCTGACATTACAGGTGGCCTGTGGCATCACTCTTCAAGTATCCTCTCAGGTGAGTTTGACTCTCCCCATTCCTGATTGTTGGTTTGGTGTTTCCAGAGATGTCCTTTTGTGGTTTCCTCCTCCTCGATTTTGTCACATCAGGGTTCCTGTCTAATGTAGTAACTGCCCGAGCCATTGCTCTCTTGGTCTGAGGTGCCCTGCGAGAAGGTGAATTCATCCACTTCAGCGGTCTCCTCTTTCATTCGCAGGAGAGACTCTAGAGGCAGGAACAGAATGCAGAAGAGAAGAGTAGCAAAGATGAGCCCCTTGTGTTCATGCACTTTGAACAAAAATGCAAGGAGCCTTTGCTTCGGAAGTTAATTTTAAAACCACCTGACAGGCATCAAAATAAATGACCCAGTCCCTACTGTAAAGCACCACTCTACTCTTTACTGACATGAAATATTCATGTTGATAACGAACAGAGAAAGGTTGATTGAATCAGCAGCTTCCAGCCCCACAGTGTAGCCTGGTGACCAGGACTGTCTTCATAGACAGTCCTTCATACACCCCCCCCCCCACACACACACACACGAAAACAACCCAGGATACTTGCAGTGCAGTGCTGGTTTTGTTTTTAAAAGAGTGCCATTACCTGATTTGTGGGTTAGGTGGAAATGGGTGCGGGGTCTGGGCCGAGCTGGCCCCTGGGCAGGGTAAGGGGGTGGACTCTGCTCTTCGTCCCCTGAGAAGCTGCTCCTCCTCCTGCCTGCCTGACTGAAGGGCCGTCGACCAACAGGAATCTTCCTCTCTAAACACCAAGCCAGATGCGGGTAAGCTACCAGGGGGCTCATTACAAATATGGGATGACTTTACGTTTAGATGACTTAGCACTATGAAGTTAAATAAAACCTGCTGTCTGATCATTCCTTTCTGCTAACACTGATATGCCCATCTGAATAAGCCCCTGGTAAGCTGTACTCTGAGTGCTAGACACAAGTAAGCAGATGTACAATTAGCATGATATTATATTTATGCCATATGTGGCAAGCCATATAATACATAATCACAAGCAAATTATAGTATTTCATAGTTGCACAACAGAAGTCCTGGTGCACAAATTTAACACTGCATGAAGCGGGAGCTGAAATTAAAGTTTATGAATTAACAATAACTAAGGTGACTCTGCTCTCAGACAAATTTCCCATAGGATAACATCCCTGTGCCCTACATGCAAGGGCTTGTAAAGACTATGTGGGAGTGAAACAATAATTATAATTTGCTTGTGACTATGATTTATCATGGTTGTGACATATGACATAATTATGAATCCACGGTAAACCAAGATGAATGCTACAGGAACTGTCAGTATTTAAAATAATAACTTTTCGTGTTCCATCTGAGCATCCATGAAGTATGGCAAAGCCATACTTGAAGAGTATCCAGTGCTGATATTGCTGATTTGCCAAAATCTGCAGTTTCTCAAACAACTACTTGAAGCAAACTCCAAAAGGAAGTCAATCCCCATAGACTTCCATAAAAATGTAAAATCTACAGCAGAAATAAACATGTTCAAAGCCTTGTATTAAAAAAAAGAAAGAAAAAAAGCAGGTGCTTCTCTAACTAATTCATGACAATTTTTGGGGTGTGGGAGGGGAGTTAGAGAACTTACCTGGTGAGACTGTATTAAAGCTTAAAGTTATGAACAATATTTTACACAATATCTCAATTCCTTTGGGTCACTTGGTGTTCGCACTTCCTGCAGTAGAGTATCGCTTCCTGGTCCAACACATAGTGGTGTTTTTGTGTAGCGATTTAATTAAAAACTTATAGATAACGTCTTATTTCATAGTGTAATCGTCACATGCTTCATCCGAAGCAAACTCACTGTGTCTTTAGGGATTCCCCAGCTTAGCTCGCAGCCGACTTAACAGCAGGGCCTCTTCACCTGTCCCACCTACACTTTCCCACTCATTGTGTCAGATGATCAGTTATTCCTTGACCTCCTTTAGTAATAATTATTCTTAAAATAAATATAGCCTATTTGCCAGGCCAGGATCACTGAATTGGAGACTGTTTTGCACCCTTGAAATACCTTTAGCTAGCCCAGCCCCTGTAGCTGGTGCAGCCGAAGGTAGTGTAGTGTAGTTCGCTCTCCCCAAGCAGCGGGGAAAACAGGATGGCTGGGTGACGGTGATGAGGAAGCACAGTCTTAAACAGAAGCCCCAGGTACACCACCAACCTGTTCATGTGTCAAACTGCTTTTTCTCCACTCTGCAACACACCCACCAGAGATCAAAATCTTGAAAGTGGCAATTCTGTTCTTAAACATGTGAAGCGAGAGACATCAGCAACCATAGTAATGGTCTTCTAGGGGCCAGAACAGGTGACATTGAGGGAAATTTAAAACTGCTGCCTAAGAGTGAACGTACATTCAGTAAAATTATAATTCACGTCGGTAGTAATGACACCCGGTTATGTCAGTCAGAGATCAGTAAAATTAATATTGAATCGGTGTATAACTTTGACAAAATAATGTCCAGTGCTGGCTGTCCAAAAAGATATCAAGACATCAAGATTTACAGACAATTGGGAAACTTTCAGGTGGAAACCTGGTCTTGTTAGGAGAGATGGCATCCTCCCTGCCAGATTTGTAGAAATAAGAGCTGCTCCATCCAAATTTAACCCACCAAAACGTGACTATCTGGAGCTGGGACCAGGAAGCAGAGTTACAGTCTTACACGCCTCTCTGCAGCTTCTCTCCTCCTGTTATCCCCCCAAAACCCCATCCCCTTAGAGGCTATGTCAGCTCCCAAACAGGCAAAAAACAAAAACAAAAAACCAAACAACAAATCAGCCAAAACAACATTTAAAGATAACAACAACATTTAAACAACATTTTTTAAACATAAAAAAACAAAGAAAGAACAATACAGTATTCTAAACAGCACTGGAGAGTAAAACAGTGAAATGTGGATTATTAAATATTAGGTCTCTCTCTTCCAAGTCTCTGTTAGTACATGAGTTAGTAATTTATCAATAAATCAATTTACTTTGACTTACAGAAACCTGGTTACAGCAGGATGATTATGTTAGTTTGAATGAATCAACACCCCCCGAGTCATAGTAACGATCAGAAACCTCGAGGCACAGGCCGAGGGGGAGGTGTGGCAGCAATCTTCAAGACTGAGAGTTTTAACTCATTTGAAAGACTGATGCTCAGCCTTGTCCACCCCAGCTGTAAAACTCAAAAAACAGTCTTACTTGTTATCATCTATCGTCTACCTAAGCCTTACACTGAGTTTCTGTCTGATTTCTCAGACTTTATATCTGATTTAGTTCTGAGCTCAGATAAAATAATTATTGTGGATGATTTTTAACATCCATGTAGATGCTAAAAATGACAGCCTCAACATGGCATTTAATCTGTTATTAGACTCAATTGGCTTCTCTAAAAATGTAAAAGAACCCACCCACCACTTTAATCACTCTCTAGATCTTGTTTTAACATACGGCATAGAAACTGAACATTTAACAGTGTTTCCTGAAATCCGTCTCTAGTTTGATCATTTCCTGATAACATTTAAACTTACAATAATTGATTACACAGCAGTAGGGAGTAGATTTCATCACAATAGATGCCTTTCTGAAAGTGCTGTAACTAAGTTTAAGAATATAATTCATCCGCTGTTATCGTTTTCAATGCCCTGTACCAACACAGAGCAGAGCAGCTACCTAAACACTACTTAACACAGGTCGATTATCTTTTTAATAATTTTAATAATTATGACTGTGGATACTGTAGCACTTGTGAAAAAGAGAGTCTCAAATCCGAAGTACCTGACTCCATGGTATAATTCTCAAACACGTAGCCTAAAGCAGATAACTCGTAAGCTGGAGAGGAAATAGCGTGTCACAAATCTAGAAGATCATTTAGCCAATCAACTATTTATCACTGATTGAAGAAAATAAGAACAACCCCAGGTTTCTCTTCAGCTCTGTAGCCAGGGTAACAAAAAGTCAGAGCTCTGTTGAGCCAACCATTCCATTAACGTTAAGTAACGATTTCATGAATTTCTTCATAAATAAAATTTTAATCATTGGAGAAAAAATTACTCATTACTGTCTCACAGGCATAACATTTTCTACAGATGCTTTTAGTACCATTGATATTTATTTAAAGTCTTTTTCTCCCATTGACTCTTCTAAGTTAACTTCAGTAATTACTTCCGAACCATCCATGTGACTTTTAGAACCCATTCCTTACTATGTACCACAGGCCTTCAAACTGGCTGTAGTTAAACAGTTACTTAAAAAGCCATCTCTTGACCCACCTGTCTTACCTAATTATAGGCCAATCTCCAACCTTCCTTTCATCTCAAAAATTCAAGTTGAGTAGAGTAGTTGTCAAACACTGCTTGACCTCAGTGAAGCATGTTTGATACTGTCGACCATAATATCCTATTACAGTGATTACATCATGCTTTAGATTTGAATCATATCTATGTAATAGACTCCAATTTGTGCATGTAAATGGAGAGTCCTCTTCACACAATGAGGTTAATCATGGAGTCCCACAGGGTTCAGTGCTAGGACCAATTCTGTTTACATTATACATGCTTCCCTTAGGCAGCATCATCAAATTCAATCTTTATTGGCAGACTTCATGTCCATAAAAACAAAACAAAACACACACACACACACACACACACACACACACACACACACACACACCCAAAACACATGGTATAGACATATATATTAGGGGTGCAACGATATTCGTATCGATATTGAACTGTTCGGTACAGTGCTTTCGGTTCGGTACGCATATGTGTCGAACAATACAACATTTGTAATTTATTTGATCAACTTTCCTTCTGACGATGCTGTCTGTGTTGAGCGCTCAGTGGATCTGCGCTCGACAGTGCAGCCTAGGCGGAGCAGTCGAGTGCAGATTCACTGAGCGCAGGGCAAGCTAGCGAGACAGAAGCTAAGCTCCCGTTGCAACATGGCAAATTGAACCTCCCCAACCCTCATTCAGATCTGGCGTTTGGATTTTGGTTTTCATGTGACGTATGACCCTGAAGGTAAGCGCGTCATGGACAAAAGTGAAACAGTGTCGGATGTGCCACGCAATGCTCAATTACATGGGTGGGAACTAGTGCGTTAGCGTAGTTTGCTCGTTATGGTGTTGGCCGTCCAGCCCCACACACGGGGCGATCCGCGGTAGCTCGTTAACGGAGATTTGCCGTGTTGTGGCATTAACGTCATTTCAGATTAACGCTGACAGCACTAGTGGGAACACAACGAATATGACTGCACATTTACGTCGACATCATCCAAGTGCAAAGACAAGTGGAAGCAGACGCAAAACAACAAGCACGCATGCTACAAACTTTACCCGAGTCATTTAGACAGCCGTTAGCACATGATTCTCCTTATGGGGACCTGTTATGTTTAATATGCTGCTGAGAATATAGCCCAGAAGAAGCGGATAGTATAGCTTTTATTTTGGAAAGAGACATTTCTCTGTAATAAACTCTTTTCCAAAGATGAGTGATTCCTCAATCAGATATATATATATATATATATATATATATATATATATATATATATATATATATATATATATATATATATATATATATATATATATATATTTTTTTTTTTTTTTTATTACTTTTTTGTTTCAGCAACATTAAATTTAAAAACTGTACTTTTGAGTTAAAATATATATTTCTAATTTTGATAAATGACAAATTAAAAGGGCATGTATCGAAAAAAATATCGAACCGTGACCGAACCAAACCGTGAATTTTGTGTATCGTTGCACCGATACACAAAATTCACGGTTTGGTTCGCTACTTTGGTGTCACAGTTCGATGTTTTCGATACACAAAAAAAAAAAAAAAAAAAAAAAAAAAAAAAAAAATAATAATGTTCATGCCTTTTTGATTTTGTCATTTATTAAATTTTCACGGCACATTCCGCACCACATCTCTGTGCGTTCATCATTTGTTTGAAGCCAGCTCACCTCCTGCAACTACTTTTCTGAGAATACGTGCTTCTTTTGTGGTTTGGACTCCTGACATTTCTTTGGAGGTGGAGGAATATCACAGTAATTGCTTAAAGGAGCTTCTTCGATATCTTTAAGAGTTCTAAACAAATGTCTGTCCTCCTCCTGAAAATCTTATGTATGCAAACACATGTTGCAACTTCTTATCTTGTGTGCGTTTTTTATTTTGACAGCGAATGCGCACCTGCAGACCACTTATGTGCAGCCCTGGTTATTTAGCTCGTCATATTGCAGCCACAGAAATTCTTTTGTCCATGAAACCATAAAGCTGCACTTTCTTTTTGCCTTATAGTCTGATTTGTCATTACTTTTCCGTTTTGTGGTAAGCTTTTCTTTGGCTGTCACTTCTTCACCCTGACCTGTCTTATTTGGCTCAGCAGAACTAAAATATATATCCTGCTGCTTTTACACACGTACTCACATAACTCAGCGATTCTCTGCGTGATCAACCTCTCACATGTTTAAGCTGCGGGAGATTTCACTTGTCGTGTTTGCATAGTAAGCTAACGATTGATAAGACGATGTCAGAGGAATTGGTGCGCAAATTATCATCACTCACAGATCAGTGCTGTCGCTCTCTATACACAGTTCGCGCGATTGCAAAGTGAAAGCAAAAAACAAGCGCAAATTCAAACTCAATTTCAATATGTCACATATTGACAGTAGCTCACCGATGCCAATGACATAATTACCCAGCTACATTTCCGAAAGAATGCAAAAGCATTGACATATATTTTTCCTTCCTGCGATAGCCCGACGGGCAGGGAAGAGATAGATTTTGGTAACCCGACTGGAAAAAAAAAATCGCTAGCCCCGGGACGTCACTCATCTTTGGAAAAGAGAGTTTATTACAGAGAAATGTCTCTTTCCAAAATAAAAGCTATACTATACGCTTCTTCTGGAGTATACTCTCAGCAGCATATTAAACATATCAGGTCCCCATAAGGAGAATCCTGTGCTAACGGCTGTCTAAATGACTCGGGTAAAGTTTGTAGCATGCGTGCTTGTTGTTTTGCGTCTGCTTCCACTTGTCTTTGCACTTGGAAAATAAGTATTTGGTCAATAACAAAAATACAACTCAATACTAACATGTAACATAACCTTTGTTGGCAATAACAGAGGTCAAACGTTTACTATAGGTCTTTACCAGGTTTGCACACACAGTAGCTGGTATTTTGGCCCATTCCTCCATGCAGATCTTCTCGAGAGCAGTGATGTTTTGGGGCTGTCGCCGAGCAACACAGACTTTCAACTCCCACCACAGATTTTCTATGGGGTTGAGGTCTGGAGACTGGCTAGGCCACTCCAGGACTTTCAAATGCTTCTTACGGAGCCACTCCTTTGTTGCCCGGGCGGTGTGTTTTGGATCATTGTCATGTTGGAAGACCCAGCCTGGTTTCATCTTCAAAGTTCTCACTGATGGAAGGTGGTTTTGGCTCAAAATCTCACGATACATGGCCCCATTCATTCTGTCCTTAACACGGATCAGTCGTCCTGTCCCCTTGGCAGAAAAACAGCCCCATAGCATGATGTTTCCACCCCCATGCTTCACAGTAGGTATGGTGTTCTTGGGGTGCAACTCAGTATTCTTTGTCCTCCAAACACGACGAGTTGAGTTTATACCAAAAAGTTCTACTTTGGTTTCATCTGACCACATGACATTCTCCCAATCCTCTGCTGTATCATCCATGTGCTCTCTGGCAAACTTCAGACGGGCCTGGACATGCACTGGCTTCAGCAGCGGAACACGTCTGGCACTGCGGGATTTGATTCCCTGCCGTTGTAGTGTGTTACTGATGGTGACCTTTGTTACTTTGGTCCCAGCTCTCTGCAGGTCATTCACCAGGTCCCCCCGTGTGGTTCTGGGATCTTTGCTCACCGTTCTCATGATCATTTTGACCCCACGGGATGAGATCTTGTGTGGAGCCACAGACCGAGGGAGATTATCAGTGGTCTTGTATGTCTTCCATTTTCTGATGATTGCTCCCACAGTTGATTTTTTCACACCAAGCTGCTTGCCTATTGTAGATTCACTCTTCCCAGTCTGGTGCAGGTCTACAATACTTTTCCTGGTGTCCTTCGAAAACTCTTTGGTCTTGGCCATGGCGGAGTTTGGAGTCTGACTGTTTGAGGCTGTGGACAGGTGTCTTTTATACAGATGATGAGTTCAAACAGGTGCCATTCATACAGGTAACGAGTGGGGGACAGAAAAGCTTCTTACAGAAGACGTTACAGGTCTGTGAGAGCCAGAGATTTTCCTTGTTTGAGGTGACCAAATACTTATTTTCCACCCTAATTTACGAATAAATTCTTTACAAATCCTACCATGTGAATTCATGGATTTTTTTTTCCACATTCTGTCTCTCACAGTTGAAGTGTACCTCTGGTGCAAATTACTGACCTCTGTCATCATTTTAAGTGGGGGAACTTGCACAATCGGTGGCTGACTAAATACTTTTTTGCCCCACTGTACGTCACATGAAAACCAAAATAGTTCCAAACGCCAGATCTGAATGAGGGTTGGGGAGGTTCAATTTGCCATGTTGCAACGGGAGCTTAGCTTCTGTCTCGCTAGCTTGCCCTGCGCTCAGTGAATCTGCACTCGACTGCTCCGCCTAGGCTGCACTGTCGAGCGCAGATCCACTGAGCGCTCAACACAGACAGCATCGTCAGAAGGAAAGTTGATCAAATAAATTACAAATGTTGTATTGTTCGATACATATGCGTACCGAACCGAAAGCACTGTATCGAACGGTTCAATATCGATACGAGTATCGTTGCACCCCTAATTTTTTTTCTTTTTTAAATCTCTCTCTCTCTCTCTGATCTGTGAGTGCTAAAGGCATAGGATATATTTTCACTGCTATACAAATGACACCCAACTCGATCTATACATGAAGCCAGATAACACACACCAATTAGTTAAACTGCACAATTGTCTTAAAGACACGAAGACCTAGATGACCTCTAACTTTCTGCTTCTAAAATTCGTACCTGCTATTAATCTCTGTCTCTCTTCCACAGCATGTCTTTATCCTGTTTTCCTTCTCTCACCCCAACCAGTTGCAGCAGATAGCCCCGCCCCTCCCTGAGCCGGGTTCTGCCAGAGGTTTCTGTTAAAAGGGAGTTTTTCCTTCCCACTGTCACCAAAGTGCTTGCTCATAGGGGGTCATATGATTGTTGGGTTTTTCTCTATATCTATTATTGTAGGATCTACTGTGCAATATAAAGCACCTTGAGGCGACTGTTGTGATTTGGCGCTATATAAATAAAACTGAATTGAATTAAATTCAGATCAAACTGAGTTTATTGTACTCGGCCCTGAAAATCTTAGAAATATGGTATTTAAAAGGATACTAAAATATGTAGGACTGCTTTCTTCCATTTGTGCAATATTTCTAAAATTAGAAATATCCTGTCTTAGAGTGTCGCTGAAAAACTAGGTCATGCATTTATTACCTCTAACCTGGACTACTGTAATTTGTTATAATCAGGACATCCTAGACTAGAAAGAGAAAGCGTATATCTCCTATATTGGCTCCCTGTTAAATCCAAACTGAATTCAAAATCCTGCTCCTCACATACAAGGTCTTGAATAATCATCCCCCATCTTATCGTAATGACTTTAAAGTACTATATCACCCCATTAGAGCACGTCTGCAGGCTTACTTGTGATATTTAACCTCCTAAGACCTGAACTCTTCCATGGAAAGCATTTTAATTTCTCTTTGATATTTGGGCATATTGGGACCCGATGAATGTAAAAAGAAAGAATCACCAGATTTTTTTTATTTTTATTTTTTACCCAATATTTGTTTCTAAGAAAAATTAGAGCCACATGTGAAGACATTTGTTTTAAATTTTGATAAAACAGAGGCAGTATAATATTCTCGTAAGTGGATATCAGGCCCCTTTAGAGCAAAATTTTGTATTTTGTCTAGACAACCCAAAATGTGATGTCCACATATGTGGACACCAGGGGTCCGTTCTTCGTACCTCGCTTACTACATCCAAGATCAAATGACACATCCAAGATCAAATCATCGCGCTAACTTTGAGCTCCCTATTCCGGTTCTTCGAACACACCTGTTGTTGACGCTTAGTACAGCTGGATGAAGTAATGTGAGATCACCGGGTGGCTTAACAGGGGCTACGCATCGATAGTAGAAACATTGATCGGCAACCCTTTGATTGGTCGGCGAAAATGTCGAAGGAGCGCGCTCGGTATTTTTCGGCAGCAGAGCAAGAACTCTTGATTGACGGATTTCAGGAGTTTCAGAGTTTAATTAAAACGCAAGGGAACACTGCAAATGCTGCAAAAGCAAGGAGAGAGGGCTGGCAGAAAGTTGCTGACAAATTAAACTCGTAAGTAATTTAATAATAATAATAATAATAATAATAATAATAATAATAATAATGGATTGGATTTATATAGCGTTTTTCAAGGCACCCAAAGCGCTTTACAATGCCACTATTCATCCACTCTCACATTCACACACTGGTGGAGGCAGCTACGGTTGTAGCCACAGCTGCCCTGGGGCAGACTGACAGAAGCCAGGCTGCCATATCGCGCCATCGGCCCCTCTGGCCAACACCAGTAGGCGGTAGGGTAAATTTATTATATTATTTTATATTACATTATATCATATTATATTACATTATATCCTCTTTCACATTAGAGCCACGACAGGACCCACTAGAACATGGGAACAAGTAAAAGTGAAATATTAGAATATTCTACAGAATGGTAATATTTATCACTTATATTGGTTTTCGTCTCTTGAAAAGAGACCCTGAAATAATCTGTTTGTTTGTTCATAACAGCAACCAAGAAAAGGGCAAAGCAACAAAAGACAGGTGGTGGTCCGGCACCCCCTCGTCAACAAGTTGGTTAAGTAAATAATACCCTCACGGGAATATCGATATCTCTCTATGAGCACACTGTCGCGCTGAGCTAAAGGATCCTGTCTATCCCGCAATATACGCTGAATTCTGAAAACTCTCCTTATCAATCTTGCACCTTCCGCAATGGGTGGCTCGCGTATACGGACAGGACATGGCTGCGACAGACTTCCCAAATCCACCTTCGCTTTTATAGCCGTGGTCTCTCATCTTGATTACACGAAGTAATAGAATGATTAATAGTACATTTCCCTTTTTTAGGAAATGACCTGTATGTATCTGTATGGAATCAATAAAAGGATCAAGTGCTGCATTATCTTTAGTTACATTGATGTTATTTATTTATGGTGAAACAGTGGTAAAATATCGCTGTTGCTTTCGTATAAATGAAGCGGACATACCTGCGTGGCCGCGATCTAATCCTGTTTACATAAAGTAAACCTGCTCCCGAGCAGGTTTACGCTTACGGATATGTTGCTATGACAGCAAGTCCCGGATGAGCTTCGGGGAACCGAACGATCCAGGATCATGCGAAATCGTCAACAATCAAATCCAGCTAACTTACTTAGCGAGGTACGAAGAACGGGCCCCTGGGCCCTATTTCAGGAAGCCGGTTTAGAAAACTCAGAGTGAAAAACGATACTCAGGGTTGAGTAACCCCGAACTGTCCAACTCGGAATATTCGGTTTCAGAAAGGCTGATAACAATTAGTTCAGTCAACGCGGAGTTGCTTTAACCCCAAGTTAAGCGCGCGCACGAGGATACATAAAGCCCTGATTAGTGGAGCACAGATTAAGCGAGTCACCATGGAGACGGAGGGAAAGAAGGCGCGGACAATGTATCTTACAGCGCTTGAGGCCGAAATTCTGATGGCAGCATATGCCGATAACATGCAAATTCCGCGGGAAAAAAGTAACACAGCCTCAGCTGCAAAAGAAAGAGAGCATGCATGGCAAAACATAGCCGACAGAGTCAATGCGTGAGTGTTAATTTAAACATTGATCTAGGGATTTCCACCCATTTAACACGTTATTTTATTATATTTTATTTTTTATTTCATACATTTTATTTTGTGATGTGATTTGAGCGCAGGTGCAACCCAACAGGCCCCAAACGTTCCTGGCAGCAAGTAAAAATGAAATATAAAAATATAGTCCAAACAGGTATGGTGTAATTGTATTATGAGCCATAGTGCTTGATCTGTTTGTCCGATGTCAATCAATTGCAGTTAGAGGCTACATTACTTTCCCCTCTGTAAGCACTTATTGAAATTATCTGAGCACGTTACAAGTACATATTTGCTTACTCTGTATGCTCAAATGTGACCCGTTATAGCCAACAGAAAAAAAGCGGAGGCCCGAAAAATAGGTGGGGGTCCTCCACCACCACCACTCACAGAGGCTGAGCAGTTGGCTTCCACATTTGTGATAATGTTGGTAGCATCACATATGATCTTCACAGTGCAGAGAACACAAATTAGCATCCATTACTATAATGAAATAATTTGTTAGTTTGAAATGCTACAGGGAACCATGTACCTGTACATTAATGCTGTGGAAAGACTTCCTGTTCACATAGTCTCCTTCATTTACTGAAGGAGCAATGATTGGAATGTGAGTGCCATCTGTACAGCCAATCACGCCTGGGAACCGTGAAAATAAATGTAAAATTTAAGTAGTAGTTCAAGTGTCACCACATCATGAATTAAGTTTCGTTCATCCTGATACCTGCAATTTTGTGGCATCCCTCTTTGATAAATCTTGTGGGTCCATGACCGGGGAACACCACAAACGAGTACAGGAGACGTTTCAGTGCAACTGTAACATTCCTGACTGCCCGACAGACGGTAGCCTTGGAAACGTGCTCAACGTCACCATTATACAGAAAGCTCCCGTTTGCAAAAAACTGAAGTGCAATACAAATAATATGTACAGAACTGAGAGAATGTCCGCGATGTGTCACATGAGCAATATTAGGCCTGAGGATGTTATTCAAATAAATTATAGATTGTGCTGAAAAACGGTAACGTTCACACAGGAAATCATCAGGAAATGATAAAATGTCCAAACGCGCTCTAATCACTCTCTCCCGGTGGAGAGCTCTGCGGAGAATTTGGGCTTCAACATCTACTGGCTCTTCAAGGAAGGAGCACGCCATGTCTGACACTTCCTACAGTCAGGTTTCCGACAAAGAGGCGGAGAAAGTCAGGGTTAGTTGAAGTAAACCTGCTAGGTCCTAGGAGGTTAAAAATAGAATGGGAGGCAGAGGCTTCAGTTTTCATGCCCCTTTTCTGTGGAAACAGCTTCCAAATTTAATTTGGGAGACAGACACCATCTCTACCTTTAAGACTAGGCTTAAAAATTCAGAGAAAATTCTTTTTTTTTTAAATTACATTTTTTATTGTAAAAGCCACAAACATGTTTAACGAATCATTTTCATAACTTGAAATGCAAATAGAAATTGTACATTTACTACACTACACACTAACTACAGCCTCCAAACACGCTAAACGTCACTAATGTCTCACATATGAAAACTCGCTCTCTCTCTTTCGTTCGCCCGCTTTCTCTCGCAGGTGTCACTCCTAAAACTTCCCCCTCTTCCTAAAAACCAAGTGCCACATGTTGCCATATCATTTTTTTGATTGGCTGACACAGTAAACTTTAACACCAATAGGGAAGGGGTGTTTTTTCTTTTTTCACTCGCAAGCGCAGTGTTTGCTAGCGCTGTCCTTAGAAAATGCAGTTTTTAACCATTTCTTCTCGCTGTAAACACCACTGTTTTGTTCAGAAAAAAAACATTGCGTGTATTTTTTATCATAACTCTGGTTTTACGTGGCCAAACGACACAATTTAAAAACTGGTGTGTGCCTTGCAGTCCGCACTTCCGAACCAAGTTGAATTGGAGACTCTGTGTCGCTGCATCTTGTTGCTGTGTCATCTTAAATTGGTCATGTGATTTTGACGCACCGGCGCGTCTGTCGACCCCAGAGGATTAAAGCATATAGTTAGGGCTGGATCAGGTGACCCTGAATCCTCCTTTAGTTATGCTGCAATAGGCTGCCGGGGATGCTGTGTTAAGTATTTCTTCTTCAGTCACCTTTCTCACTCACTATGTGTTAATAGACCTTTTTGCATTAAATCAGAGTGTGTGTGTGTGTGTGTGTGTGTGTGTGTGTGTGTGTGTGTGTGTGTGTGTGTGTGTGTGTGTGTGTGTGTTCCTGTCTAGCTATCTTTGTGAGGACCGAAATCTCCATTCTACTACTACTACTATACTTGTGAGAACCAACAGTCACTTGTGAGGACACACACACACACACACACACACACACACCGGTCCTCACATATTTGAAGGCCTTTTTGAGGCTCAAAATGTGGTTTTAGTGTCAGGGTTACAATTAGGTTATGGTTAGGTTTAGGGTAAGGGTTAGGCATTCATTTTTAATGGTTAGGGTAAGGGGCCCCCTTACTAAGATAGCTGATAACAAAAAGGAGAACAAGTAGATAAAGCAGAGAAACTCTGATGCTAAAGAAGGGAATACTCACTTTTCTTTTGGCCTTTATACTGCTGGGCCTTTTTCTTCTGCTTGGGAACAGACTGGGACATTTCTCTGTTACCTAAAAAAGAAACAAGAAAGGACATTCAAGCATACAATGAGAGGAAAGCACATCCATACGACTGTCTTCCTCTTATCCAATTCAGTGTCGCGGGACGAGGAGGGGGGCCGGAGCCTTTTCCAGCTTTGGCAGGATACATAATTATCTTTTTGGCAGTTGTGAGGCAGAGGCACATGCGCAAACATTCTCCAAATGATATAGGTTATGGTTGGAGAGAAGTTCAAGAGCCCTAGGTAAGATAGTTCAGGATGTCATCCTACTGCAAGGTGGCAGACTTGAGACAGCCACCACAGCAACATGCTCATATTACTATCTTCTAGTTCCAGGTGGTTTGCAGTGACTGAACAGTCAAAACAAAAAGAGAATGTTTTAAAAGACCTACATATGAAGAGGAACGGTTAATTTGAAGATTTACATTAAGGCTGCGAAGGATATTTAGTTTTCATTATGTTGACTGCAGAGAAAATTGCCTTGCTTTTGTGTGTGGAGCAAGACATGGTCAAGATACACGGGGCTAATTTCCTTATATCTGAGAAATTTCTTTCAGTACAAACTGCTCTTTTGGGTCCACATCATCTTAGAGATCAACAAATTGCATCTGGAGAGGCCCAGCATTTAGCCACTGCTCAACTTTCACAGCACCAGTTTGTTCCTTATCTTTTCTCTCCTTTCGCCGTGTCACCCATTTGCTTTTTCAGCTTTCTCAGGCATAGTCTTCTGTATTTTTCCCTTTTTTCTATATTGCTTTCTTTCTACTGTCTTTTCTTGTGTATCTTACTAACTCTCAGTGGTCAGGACAAACACCACTGAAACAAAACAAACAAACAGAAAAAAACAAAACGTAATGATCAATTGAACTGCTGAAATAAATGCAGTACGAGAAATAGACCTGAAATAAGCTCACTGTAAATCTATAAATTCTAAGCAGGCATTCCTGATTGGTGGCAGTTTATAAACACCCCTATGAGACAAACAAACACATATGCACATCCCTACCTCACAATGTTTACAGGTCTAGATGTGCGCACACTCAACCGCACAGGTGGTCTGTGGGATAACAAACGATTCTCTATTTCTCAGTTATATATTGGCAAGAAAACACCTATTCTTCCTCTGGAAATGCAGCAATACCCCCTTGCACATTCAATGGCTGCGTGATGTAATGTCCTTTCTTAAACTTGATA
The DNA here is from genome assembly GCF_057381845.1 of Rhamphochromis longiceps. NCBI lineage: Eukaryota > Metazoa > Chordata > Actinopteri > Cichliformes > Cichlidae > Rhamphochromis > Rhamphochromis longiceps. The sequence goes on along the minus strand of NC_140564.1, from coordinate 7,385,025 downwards.
AGCTCAACCATTTTCTCTGAGGCAGATCCCAAAAGTTTTTGGTCAAGTGACAGCTATTCGTGACCTACTGTAGTTCATTATAACTGTCTCATGTAGTGATCCCATTCTCTGCCCTACTATCTTGTCTGATCCTTGATATTAATAATTCTCTAAACGTTTTGCACTAAGACACTAGAGGAAGAAGTATGAACAGCATTATGGCATTACTCTGTGAGGCAGGCGGTTGGAGCTGGTAGCCTGTTAGCTGACACCAGCCCACTGGATAGAGGTCAGGCGACTCGCAGTCCACCCACTGATCATACTCGTCTTCCCAACCATCAAAGTGGATCCTCAGTAGGCGGTGCACAATCCTTGTCACCGTGGCGACACACACCAGCCTTGGTTCCATCAGATCAACAGCTTCCAGCTTCATGCCTAGCCGAAACCCATGATTGGGAACCTCCTAGGACATGAAAGGATCAAGGACAGTGGAAAAAGAGAAATTTAACAAACAAAACCCGGATCTTAAAAGTACTGCAGCCTGTATTTATCCTTCAGTAAAAGCTTGTGAGAAACTTTACAAATCCTGTCAGTCATAACATGAATATGACCAATAATGACATGAGTTTTTACTGCTACTGTTTAAATGGATGGGGCACGGTGACATGGAGATTAGCACTGTTGCCTCACAGCAAGACGGTCCTGAGTTCAATCCCGACCACCTGGCCGGGGCCTTTCTGTGTGGAGTTTGTGTGGGTTCTCTCCAGGTACTCCAGCTTCCTCTCACCGTCCAAAGACATGCAGTTAGTGGGGTGGGGTTAGGTTAATTGGTGATTCTAAGGCTATATCTACACTAGCCCGGATAAATATGAAAACAGTGTATACGTCTGAAAACGCTCCGCGTCCACACTATCATTTTCATAGAGTTGTTCATCCACATTTAAATCAAGTTCAAGTTCAAAGTTTATTCGCCACATGCAGTGGCAGGTTGCCCTGCAGTGGAATGAACCCGCCCCCCGACCTTACACATACAACACAGACATCACATGGGGATACAAGTCAGAGAACGGTTGCATTACAGAAAAAAAAAAAAAAACACTGAAATGTACACTACAATGGGAAAGGTACAAGAGGAAAAAAAGAGACCTCTACTCATGCTGGGCTACAGGAGGACAGCATGAGAGCAGGAAACAAAAAAAACTCCTCTGCACAGAAAGCACATAAATGTCCACAGTACAACATTATAGAGCACGTGAACAGCAACAGGGTTGGGGATAAGGAGTAATCCCAGGCAACACAGCAGCCATCCTGCCACTGCGCCGACTCTCCAGCGCGGGCCCAGACCCGTCCCCAGGAGGCAACAAGCATCGAAGGCATTGGAAGGGGAAGGGAAATGTGTGAGTGCTTATCAGTGTAAGTGTATGTGTGTGCGTGTCCATAGTTCAGCTGAGACAGTGTCCTTCGCCCTATCAGGCTAAGTAAACAGTCTGCTAGCCAATCCAGGTGGCCTTGCATGGGATGGGAAGAATAGTCATCACACAGTCGTTATCAGGGAGTTTTTGTTCGGCTCCAGCCCCAGCTGGCGCCATGGTGTCCGCATGTTGAGGTTGTCAATTTTCTTTTTATGCGAGCAGCTCAGAGGAGGAGAATTTCAAGCTGTTCCTAACACTCCGACACTGGTCCCTCAATCTCCCGTTGGAGAGCCGCAAGCCTCCCCATGATGGTATCAAACTTCTGTTCCATGGTGTTATCATTCTTTTGATTCTGAGACCCCACAACTGCAGTGAGCCATTCTGCGATGTGATCCAACTTTCACTCAAGGGTCTCATTTTGAGCAGGCCTCTCTTTGATGTATCCCAACATACGCTCAATGGTGTTGTTTTGAGTCTTCACGGCAGCTGTAAGCGTCTCCAAGGTGTTAACCACACTGCGTTCGTTGTGAGAGGTCGCGCCTCATCCAGTCGCTTCGATTCCAGCGGGCAGCTTTGGGGGGGGGGGGGGGGGGGTTGAACAGCCGGTTCCGCTCTCATATTTCTCCAATAAGTCAGGGCCAAGCCAGCTCCAATCAGCAAGAACCCTGTTATCATGGTTCCGAATAGGTAGATATCTTCAGCGTCCTCGATCGACAGTCCCGCCAGGCACATGATCTTCCAGTTCTGCCACCCATCCATCATGTATCCGGCAGGGAAAGTCCCTCCAGGGCACTCGGGCTCTCCCGAGCCCAGACTCCTCGTTGAGAAAAGGGTGTCAATAGCATTCAGAGACCAGTTGATCAAATCCATAATTCTCTTTTAGGTTTTAGAGAACGACAGTGAGAGACTGTTCGAGGGAAAGTAATACACACGAGACAAGACAAGGACACAAGAGGCTAAGCAGGGAAGATAAGGGGAAGGAGGAGAGGAGAAAAAGTGCGACCGCCTTCGCCGAGAGCCAAGAGAGAGAGCCAAATAACCGAAAACGCTTACGTTCCAGTACTGCACATGCGTAAAACCCAAGACGATTCGACCTGCCTCATTTCTGTCTGCCGTTTATTTACTTTCCGGCTCTTTGAAACGTCGCGGAAAAAAGTTTTTTTTAAATGGACTCTGACCTGGACCTTGAGGTCAAGGTCACTGATATTCAAACTTGTCCACAATTTTTAGTAGATGCACCTATGGTATCAATTTTAAAATAATAAATGGCCACTCATTCTTGGATCCCCGTGGAACTCTGTGACCAACTTTTGAGCATGAATAAGAGAAATTTAAATCTAGTAGAGATATCAAATTCAGACCACACTGACTGATACTACCGTTGTATTCTAATCGCCTTAGTAAAATACTGTTGTCAGTGGTAATTGAATTGATCATTGATCATCAATTGATCATTGATCATTTGTTACCTTACCAGTGCCGTGTCTGTGCTATGGCGCAAATCTGGACTGAATCTTTGCAAATTATCTGTTCTTTTGCAATGATTATTTAACTGATTGACAGTTAACATCTCCAAATGTTTTGAAATAAAAGTAGCTAGTAAGAACTTTTCAAGTAATAATTTAATTACAGCCATCTTAATGAGGACAGATTAATCATACTTGTGTAACACTTGTAACAACAATTTTTCGAGGACAAACAAAGATGGAGAGTGGAAAGTCATTTTCAGTCTCCATCATGTTAACAGTGAAGGAATCACTTCCTTAAACTTAGTTATCACACATGTTTTGATTGTAGTTATACACAGACAAAAGTACTGGGTCAGCTAGACTGACAAACCGATATCATGAAGCTCCCAGCATAGTGCTAATGTTAATGCTAGAGAACGTTTGTAACTCTACAGCATATAACTGACAACCGACTACATGGCTCAGGACTCAGCAACCCTGCACTGCAAATTTACGTGGTCTGTCACTTCATGGCTGAGTTGCTGTGGTTCCCAAATGCTTTTCCTCTGCAATAATACTGCTTACAGTTGATCATGGAATATCTAGGAGTTAAGCAATTTTTTAGATGTGTCCTTGATCCAACACAGCTTATTTAAATGGCTAAATTACCTCCTCAACATGTCTTGAATGTCTCCAGAGGCCTGGTAATGAACTAATCATCATATTCAGGTGTGTTGACCCAGGGTGATATCCTGCAGGACACCGGCCTTTGAGGCCTGGAGTTCCCCACCCCTGGTCTATATAGTGTAGATCAGGGGTGTCGAACTCCAGGCCTTGAGGGCCGGTGTCCTGCAGGTTTTAGATATCACTGTGGGTCAACACACCTGAATGAAATGATTAGTTCATTACCAGGCCTCTGGAGACATTCAAGACATGTTGAGGAGGTAATTTAGCCATTTAAATCAGCTGTGTTGGATCAAGGACACATCAAAATCCTGCAGGATACCGGCCCTCGAGGCCTGGAGTTCGACACCTGTGGTGTAGATAATTGCAGATGGTGTTTTTATTGCAAGTTATGGGATTTTGATTAGCAGAAGATTTTTAAACTGTTTAAAAACCACACAGGATATACATCAATAAACCTTACCTTGTTAAAGAGCCTGACAGGAGCAGCTACTGAACCTGTTTCTCTGAGGTAGTCAAACCATTTCAATGGGAGTTTAGTGTACCCTGAGAAACACAGTATGTGTCAAGGTCAGAACATAAACAACCCCAAATTTTAAGGTTCCAAAGTGAAGAAAAAAAATATAACTGTAGAGTACCTCTAGGGGGTGTGAGTTCAATGTTATTGATTTCACAGAAGCCAACAGGGAAGATGGAAGGGGAGGTGCCATGGTAGCAGAACCAGTCTGATCCATCGACTGCCTCTGAGCCATCTACCCCAATCATGAGATATCCATCTGCCAACACCTATATAGCAGAGAGTTATGTCATGTCAACTTTAATGTACAACCTAAATTCCAAAAATGTAGATGCTTTTCGGGAGGAGGTTTTCTGGACTTTGAACAAGGCCACCGGCCTGAAACTAGCTCTCAACCCCCTACTTGCTCTCTTTGGTACAGCGGGAGAGGATGATAAGCATATTCCAAAAGCAAAGCGCAGGGTGCTGTCCTTTGGTTCCCTCTTGGCTAGGCGTGCCATTTTGATTGGCGGAAGGTTGCTGCCTCGCCCTCCCATGTTCGGTGGCTTTCTTTTTTCTTTTTTTCCCCCTCTTTTTGTTTTCTTTCTGTCTTTTTTTCCCTTGTTGCTTGTTTGCTAAATAATAAGAAAGGAAAACTGTTCCAACATGAGAAGTTCTCTTTTGTATTCATTGTAAAGTTTGTGTTTTCCGTCTTTTTTTCTTTGTAAACTATATCCACAAATACTCAATAAAAATATTTAGAAAAAAAAATGTAGATGCAACTAGAAACAGAACACAATCAAATCTCATAAATCTATAATCTCTTGACACCTGAGGACAAAAAAAACAAAAACAAAACAAAAAACAACAGATTGAAGGTTTAAACTGAGAAAATATACCATTTAAAACATTTTTTTCATTTTACAGCAGGAACCCCCACTCCTCACCCCTCACCCCTACCAATTACACCCCAAAAACATTTGGCTGCTCCATTGTTCATAAGGGGTGACTCTTCACATATTTGATTTGGCAGACTTTATATGCTGGCTGCCTCCTGACAAACTCCAAGAGATCATACCAGGATAAACCACTACACTATGGAGCTACAATTTGATGGCAGTAAAGCCCCTTTTCCATTAGCACCTAACCCAGATCAACTGGCCACGGATCGCCACGACCCAACTTGGATGGTTTCCCATTACAAAACACTAGAACTAATGTACGTGACTGTCGTCAATAGCAACACGTCCACGCATCCTGCCACATAATTAATAATGGACAAGAACACTACAACAAAGGTGGACTTCGAAGCTAGAATGCTAATGCTCGGTCTGTGGCACTGCGTTAGACTCTGGGAACACGGTGTTGTTTCTGTATCCATTTCTCTCGTTTACAGGTTTAAAAAAAAAAAAAAATGAAGGTTTTGATTTAGTTAACAAGAGTGCTCTCATGACTCATCAAGTGATGCTACTGGCCAGGTATTCGGTGGCATGCAGTTTGATAACTTTAGATTTTTTTAACCTGCTTGGATTGCTTGGAACCACTACCAAGCATACTGGTGGTACGTAACCACCACTTAATATAGTGGATGAGAAATAAATAAATTATCAGTGGTATTGAAAGTAGGTGTACACAAAGTTACATCAGTAACAGTAATTTTTTCTCTAATGATATTTTAACCTTAAGTAGTGATGACTTCTTGAATTTCTTTATAAATAAAGGAATCCTTGGCTTAACAGAGCTGACTTTTGGTCAGCCTGGCTACAGTGCTGAAGAGAAACCCATCATTCTTATTACCTTTAGTCAGTGATGAGTAGTACGATGTTCTACCTTTACGGAGGGCTTTGTTATAGAGCAATAATCTACTTTTGCAGGCTAAATGATGATCTGCCAAATTAGTTAGATGCCATTTCCTCTGCAGCTTATAAGTTATCTGTTTTAAGGTGCACGTTTGAGAGTTCTAGTCAACTACTTTTGATTTCAGGCTGTATTTTTCAGAGGTGCTACTATATCTAGAATCATATACAGAAAGGAAGTACATTTAATAACAAGACAATGTACTTCTGTGGAAATAAAGTTCAGGTAGCTGCTCTCCACTGTATTGGCACATCACATTGAAGATAACAGTGGTGCAATTATAGCCTTAATTTTACAGCAATCACAAAGATATTCACTGTGTTGAAACATTGATTCTGTTCATCTGGACGTAGTATTTTCAGTGGAAGAAACATTTCATCACTCATCCACCAAGTGACTTCTTCTATCATTAATATGCAAATTGTCATAACCATTGATCAACATATATTCAAATTTCAATTTGTTTGACCACAAAACAGTTTTCCACCTTGTGTAAGTCTATTTCAAATGACTTTTGACCCAGTGAAGATGGTAGTATTTCTATATCATGTTTCCATTTGGCTTTGCCGTTTCTTAATAGCCAACACAATGTTACTTAATAGCCTACCTGCATTTGTGTATGCATTAGTGAACCCCTTGAGAATTCTGAGAAACACTGGTTATACTGGAAATACTGGTTACACTGATAATCATCTTAACCTGTTAAGATCAGGTTAGGGTTAGTGGCAAAATCTTCCTAAATCCGTTTCTTTTTAGTACCACTTCCTTTACCAGCCTTTTGTTGCCCCTGTCCCAAATTTGCCATGTTGCTGCCATGAAATTCAAAGTGAGCTAATATATTTCATCAAATAGTAAAATATTTAAGTTCAGACATCTGTTTTCTATGTTTTATTGTGAATAAAATAAGGGTTCAGGAGATTTGTAAATCATTGCATTCTGTTTTATTTACATTTTACACCATCCTGACTTTTGCAAAATCAAAACTGGCTTACCTTTCTTACAGTAGCTACACATATAGCTGAGAGATTGAGGGGGTCAATGGCTTCTAACTTCATCCCATCTTTGAACCAGTCCCCACTCTGGTCCACTTCCTTCGTCTGTAAAATAAAAGGCAGACAAGTGAAAAGAAAATAAGAAAGAAAAATTTATGAAAAGAATGCAGACAGTTAGGGTCATCCCCTTAGTGAACTTGATTAGAGTGACGGTACAGTAAGCGGGCCTGTTAGGTTGAAATTGTTAAATGTTGTCATTGTTTTACTTAAATTTGTAAGTTTTGTAAGTTTCTGTCCTCCTCCCCGGACTACATCTATGTGGGGGATGCAATAGCTATAGTGTTTAATTGTAGGGACATCCTATGTGAGAGTTCTGCTTTCTTATTTAGTGAGGATGTTTTACTTCCTGCGCTTGTGTATGGTGAGACTGTTAAAACGGGGTTGAGCCATATACAGGGGGAGGGGAGATGACCCTTTGTGATCAGCAGGAAGTCACACAAACACATCCACACACAGTCACTCACGTTCACGTGCACACACACAACCGAGCACACCGGTTAAAGCTGTTCGTCTTGCTTTCTTCATGAGTTATGAGTCTCTGAACTACCTCCTGAGCTACGGGGGTGGCTGTAGCTCAGGAGGTAGAGGTAGAGCAGGTCACCTACTGATCGGAAGGTTGGTGATTCAATCCGTGGCTCCTCCAGTCTTATTTATAAACCGTATTTCTATTTATACTTCAATGCAACCAACATCCCTACCTCTTTAAACTGTATTTATTATAATCTTATTTAGTATAGTTGCAACTGCACCCCCCCACTCTGTCTGTGTGTGTGTGTGTGTGTGTGTGTGTGTGTGTGTGTATGTGTATGTGTGTGTATATATATATATATATATATATATAAATAAAAGCTATTCTAATTCAATTAAGGGTGATACATATGTGATGTTCATGGTTAAGCAACAGTTTGTGTATGTAAATGATCTGTGTACACAAACGTTTCTGGAGCTTGAAAAGGACTGTGTGCCAATGTCATGCACCAGGATGAAATGATAATTGAAAAGTCAAATGACAGAAATGTAGTATCCATCTCCATTTTACGAAGTTCCAAATGGAGTAGTCAACATCAGACACACAGAAACAGACAGACAAATCCATGCATGTATGAGCAAGAGCACAGAACACCACTGTTGGATTAAATGCTTTTATGAGGATTAACTTCATATTTGTTAAACTACACAATAACATTTTGAATAAATAGCTCTTTCCCACCGAATCTACTACATAAGTATGAAACTTAAATTTTGGTACCCTTATAACACAGGGCTACCACGAGGCAACAAAACAAATTTTGCTCGAGAGTGGAAGAGACATATTTCTTATTATATTAACAGGGACCCCCAAGCACTTAAAAAATTAGGTTAAAGTTTTTTTTCTAAAAATAAAAAAACAAAACTATATACCATAAAGGGTTATAACTTTCAATGTTTGTTATGTTTGGAATTGACAACTCACATTGAAACTGCAACATTTTATAATAGGATTGACTTGGGAATGCACCTGTAAAGGTTTGTGCCTCCAGGATCAAGGAGTAGAAAAGTAGACACTATGGGGACATGTTTAAAGTCTCAGACAATAAATAAGTATTTAGTAACGTTTAAAGCCTTATTTGTGCCATTTCAGTTAAAAGCAACACAGTATTATTTGATTGCGAGCTTTCTTTCAAAATATTGGTTAACAAATAATGTTTTAAACTTGCTTTTTTGATGCCAAAAAAAAATCCAGTTCATTAAAGGGGACATTAAAGTAAAGAAAAAGATGTTTTCAGGTCTTATTCCCCACTTGGATTTGAATTTAAGTGGAGTTTAAAGATTCATTAATCCTGTATTTATTCATTTTGATGAAAGGAGTGCTTTAATTTTTTAAATATAAATCCAAACCAGTCGTAGCACTGTTATGCCTGGCTGAATACTCATCATGCATGTACACACACATACAGTACATCACGTCTGTGTGTTGAAAATCTTCCTAGCTGAAGTGTGAAATCTGCTTTTCAAAGGGGGAAGCTTGCAAGGGAACAGGGACTTTTAGTGGTGGTTCACATGTGGGATAATAAGGATGAAATATATTCTGTTCTTTTGCCAAGTCTTACCTTCTGGAAGAGCTGTGGAGGAGCATCGACTTGACCATCTAATTTCCTTGTTATATCTAGAATATGAATACATGAAAATGACTGGTTACACATAAAGTGGGCATTGTTGTAGTCACGTGTGTCAATGAAGATTTCAAGTAAATATTGACACACGTGACCCACATTCACACCGGACTGTTACTTGATCAACTATAACAATTTTCAAAATTCACAAGTTTTGATTCCTCAGACTCCTTACAAAGTGAGTGTGCCTACCAGATCGTTTGAAGCGGTGTCCAATGCTTCTTGACCAGCCTATATTATGGATAAGAGGGCTATACATGTGGCACCAGAAGTCATCAGCTCCACCCTGGCTCTCCTCATAGACCAACCTCAGGCGACCTCCAATCACTTGCTCTACCAGCGCCACCCGTGTCCGGCTGAGATAGTTCTTATCAACCACCTCAACTCGCATTAGCTTCTTAAAGGGAAATTGCATGTTTTGCTGTACCTTCAGTGAAAAATGAGTGACAGGTTTACTAAACCAAGATGAAATTTAACAGCCAAGGATGAACAGAAACAACAACAATGTTTTATTGTAATTTTAGGTTCAGCAAGAACACTTAAAAATAAAATAAATATATAAAATGCAGCTTTACAATACTGGGCTGATGCCTTACCATATCATTAAAGTTAGGTGGCAGTGTTTTAGCTCCAGTGAGGCGCTTCACAAGAAACGTTTTCCAGTTAGAGTACTTATGTTGTATGCCTGTAGAGAGCAGCAATAATTAACCATAGTGCTAAAGAAAACTTAAGTGATTTGTTTGTCAAAACACTCACTTTTTGGAGGTACGAGGGGTTTGCCACTTGAAGCACACCATCCCACAGGGCGAACTTCAGGTATGCAGAGGTTACACCAGAAGTCTTTACTTGTGTCACTGTCAAAGCCCTCATAACGCAGGAGAGCCTTGAACCCTGAAGAACAAGAGGAAACACTGTTAATGTGCGCACTAATTCTTGACATCAGAAACAGTAGATTGAAAAATTGACCACTATCCGCGGTCAGTTTGCTTATTCTATATTCAGCTTCTTGACTAGTTGGAGAAAAAAAATTTGATACAAAGACCGTATTCACATGTGGTATAAACAGTGTTGGGACTAACGCGTTATTAAGTAACGCGTTACAGTAACTACGTTATTATTGTGGTAACGAGCACGGTAACTAGTTATTATGCCAAAACCGGGAACGCGTTACTCGTTACTGGGATTTAAATAGGCTCGTTATTCGTTACTTCGTGTGGTGGCTATCGCGGAGCTTCCACAGATTCAATAACATTAGCAAGTGGTGGAGGCCAGCAGGTGGATGAAGGAAAAGGGAGGCAAGAGGAGAGACCCGAAGCGGCCGCTGGTCCGAGAGTGTCAGGTGAACTGAACTTCAGGTAAGAAGTTATGACCTGCAGTCCATCTGGGTCAGATATAAACCAAGTTTAGGTGGAGTTTATTTTTGTTATGCTGACTTTTTCGTACTGCATGCTAGCTAGCATGACGGAGTTTCTATACAGCTGGGTGGTGCTATGTTACTGATGTTGAACTTTATTTTGTTCATAAGGTTAATTATTAGAGTTGCCAACCGTCCCGTAAAAAACGGAATCGTCTCGTATTCAGAGAAAATATTACACGTTTCGTATTGAGGTGAAAAGGAACACAGTTTGTCCCGGACTTCAGCTACAATGAAAAAGACACAAAGCTGGAGTTATTCTGTGTCTTTGCTGCACAGCTGCCTCTTCTCCCCTCTCTCTCCTGTTGCTACTTCAATCATGAAACTGATCAATGATCAGCTGATCGGCTTTTCTCTCGTGTTTATTTATCGCCCACTTTGCGCCAGAAAGAGGAAACCAGCGGATGTCGCGCTAAACAACAGCAGCATGTTTAAGCTTGATCAGCTGTTGTTAGAATTTATTTAAAATTACTTTCTAGTATCAGCTGATGTTTGCTGGAGCCACAGCTGTAAAGCTGCTGGTCATGATGTCGGTTTGGATATGTGGTGAGAGGGAAACATGAAGATGAAACCAGGAGATGTCCTTACTGAATCATCAGAGCTGTGATGGAGAAACAGGTTTACCTTTTAGTTAACATGAATGAGTTGAAGGGAAGTTATGAAGTAAACTAGTAAGTAAGTAAGTAAACTTTATTTATTAAGTGCTTTTCACAGCGCTTAATAAATAAGCGCTGTGAAAAGCGCTTATTTATTAATACTTAATAAATGAACTGTTTCTGAGAGACAAATAACACCAGGATCCTTTTCTAAGTAGCTGACAGCTGGTAACTGTGCAGGGGCGGGTCTAGCAAACTGTTGCCAGGGGGCCAGGTAGAGCATTAAAAGGGAAAGGGGGGCACAAGGAAATACTTTCTTATTCTCATTTAAAATGTCTCCCTTTAAAAAAAATAATTATCTGAGTCTTACAACAAACAATTGATAGATTGATGCATGTATACCATCAGAACAGTGTACATCACTGTCACAACAGTGTTTATTTTCATTCAAAGGCTTTATGATTTTTCCTATAATGCCCGGGACGATTTTTTTGTCCCAGTCCAGCTCTGTATGCAGCTCATCTGCAGTCTGGTGTTACCTACATCTTCCTATTCAGAAGGCAGAATTTCCGAGTTCTGAGTACAATCGAAAGCACCACGACTGCAGTTTTTGTGTTGGATGTAAAAAGCAGGCTAGGATAGAATCAGGCGTGGGATTTCTCTCGTGGAAATGTGCACATTATTTTTTCCAAAGGTTTCTTTCTAAACAATCTCAGAAAATCACTTCTGTTTCAGTGCTGAATTTCTTTAACAGCTCATAACAAAGATGTCTGAAGTGAAGCCTTAGTGAAGGAATGGAAATCAGATTGTCCTGTACTTTACACATAGATGATAAATACATGTGACAGCTAAACATACCAATGAATGTAAACATCTTATTTTTAAGGTTTTTTCCCCCTCTGATGTCAACTTGCACATTTTATTTGTTGGGATGTGGACTGTCACATGTGGAATGGGAGAAGGGGTTTGTTGCTTATTTCTTTGTTTATGGTAAAACTTAAAAATCAAATACAGACTTTTATTAGCTCAGGTAGAGGGATATATCTGGTACTTTCATCTATGTGTAGGTTTGTTGTCAGTATTGTCATCAACACAATTGCTGCCAGGACAAAGCAATAAACCTTGACAGATATGGGTCTGACTAATGAGGATGATATTGGCTCAATTGAGAATGAATTTTTAAACTATTTTAGTACTGTAATTTAAAAAAAAATAAATACAACTATTCTTGCAGCGTGTCAGTGTGTAGTATTAAGACCTAGAAAAACTTAAGGCTACAACTTTACAAGGTTGGGCGATATGTAGGATTTTTCCAACCGGCATTCGTCAGTCCAATAAATGACGATAGGTGATATATTTGCACAGGTGACTTTTTGAATTTATACGTTTTTTGGAGGGAATATTTCACTTTCTTTTCTTGTTTGTTTCAGTATTAATATAGGTACGTTCTTGATTAGTCATTTGTTTATTTGAGAGGCACCAAATCGCACAAAAGACAACTTTACGTCAAAGATTTTTTTTATGTTCGCTGGAAGAAACATTTTTTAACATACATTTTGTATCTTGTTGTTTGGTCGAGTGTGTAAGACAGATAAACATTGGAAGAGCCTGTAAACACTAGGGGTGCAACGATACACAAAATTCACGGTTCGGTTCGGTTCGATACTTTGGTGTCACGGTTCGATATTTTTTCAATACAAAAAAAATGTTCATGCCTTTTTAATTTGTCATTTATTAAAATTATAAATATATATTTTAACTCAAAAGTACAGTTTTTAAATTTAACCCTAACCCTTGTGCGTGTTTTTTATTTTGACAGCGAATGCACACCTGCAGACCACTTATGTGCAGCCCTGGTTATTTAGCTCGTCATATTGCAGCCACAGAAATTCTTTTGTCCATGAAACCATAAAGCTGCACTTTCTTTTTGCCTTATAGTCTGATTTGTCATAACTTCTCCGTTTTGTGGTAAGCTTTTCTTTGGCTGTCACTTCTTCACCCTGACCTGTCTTATTTGGCTCAGCAGAACTAAAATATATATCCTGCTGCTTTTACACACGCACTCACATAAGCTCAGCGATTCTCTGCGCGATCAACCTCTCACATGTTTAAGCTGCGGGAGATTTCACTTGTCATGTTTGCATAGTAAGCTAACGATTAATAAGACGATGTCAGAGGAATTGGTGCACAAATTATCATCACTCACAGATCAGTGCTGTCGCTCTCTATGTTCGCACGATTGCAAAGTGAAAGCAAAAAAACAAGCACAAATTCAAACGCGATTTCAATATGTCACATATTGACAGTGGCTCACCGATGCCAATGACATAATTACCCAGCTACATTTCTGAAAGAATGCAAAAGCATTGACATATATTTTTCCTTCCTACAATAGCCCGACGGGCAGGGTAGCCCGTCTGAAAAAAATCGCTAGCCCCAGGACGTCGGGCTAGCGATTTTGCGAGCCCTGTATCTGATTGAGGAATCACTCATCTTTGGAAAAGAGAGTTTATTACAGAGAAATGTCTCTTTCCAAAATAAAAGCTATACTATCCGCTTCTTCTGGGCTATATTCTCAGCAGCATAAGGAGAATCATGTGCTAACAGCTGTCTAAATGACTCGGCTAAAGTTAGTAGCATGCTTGTTGTTTTTGTCTTTGCACTAGGATGATGTCGGCGTAAATGTGCAGTCATATTCGTTGTGTTCCCACTAGTGCTTTCAGGTTAATCTCGTTGAAATGACCTTAACGCCACAACACGGCAAATCTCCGTTAACGAGCTACCGCCGATCGCCCCGTGCATGGGGCTAGACGGCCAGCTAACTGCGCTAACACACTAGTTCCCACCCATGTAATTGAGCATTGCATGGCACATCCAACATACTGTTTTACTTTAGTCCATGACTCGCTTACCTTCAGGGTCATACGTCACATGAAAACCAAATAAAATAATTCCAAACGCCAGATCTGAATGAGGGTGGGGGAGGTCCATCTTGCAAGGAGAGCTTAACTTCTGTCTCGCTAGCTTGCCCTGCGCTCTTCCTCCTGACTATGCTGTCTGTGTTGAGCGCTCAGTGGATCTGCGCTCGACAGTGCAGCCTAGGCGGAGTAGTCGAACGCAGATTCACTGAGCGCTCAACACAGACAGCATCGTCAGAAGGAAAGTTGATAAAATAAATTACAAATGTTGTATTGTTCGATACATATGCGTACCGAACCGAAAGCACTATATTGAACAATTCAATATCGATACGAATATCGTTGCACCCCTAGTAAACACGGTTAAAGTGGAAAAAAGAAACCAGTTTTTCTTTGTTTCCCTGCCCAACATTGTATTTTTTTATTTAAATAAAATGTTTTTGTTTTTTACTGAACATAGGATACTGTCTTTCTTTCTTTCTGTTATGACTTTGTGTAAATTGATCGCTGCATTTGGGGGCACACTGAGGAGGGTGCCGTTAAAACAGCGCTATTATTGTTTTTGTTGACTTTTTCTCTTAGCTTCAACCAACATTATTAGCAAACTTACTAACGGGCAAATAAATAAATTGCTCTTGTAAAAACGATTGGCGAAAGGCTCAGCCTATCGTTGATCGTTGATAAATTCGTCCAATCACCCAACCTTACTACACCGATTCTGAGTCAACTAGCAGCTGCAAGTTCTCTTTTATGTAAAGCCAAATGCCTCTCTTGTGGTTCACTGTCTCATCAACAACAACTACTTGTTGTGGAAACAGCGAAACTAACTGTTCAAATGTTCAGTGTGACTTTTACATTGGACTTTGCATACATTTGCTATGTCGTGATGTACTTATTCAGCATTAACACTTACTCCTAACAGAGTTCACAAAAATGAAAAGACACAAACACAATTAAAAACACCCCAAGGGTTGTGTGAGAGATTTTACCTTAATTACTTGTAGTGTTTACCTGCTAGCTTTATGATTTCTGCTATCCAGTACACCTTGGTGGAGAAGTTGGTATCAGAGTTGGGCACTTCAATCCTCACACCTACTTCAATATCTCCCCAACATGTTCCCATGGGGGCCTGAGGCACAGAAGTTATCAGCTATGATAATCATAGTATCATATCAGTGGTGACCATATTCTCAGCTCCAGCTACTTACATGCTTGAAACAGCTGACAGGAGCCCCCACCGTGTTACTGCTACAGATATACTGCCCCCAGTCAAAACTCTCTCCAGCGACCACTGACGGAAACAACAATTAGTTTGTTGCTTGTGTACATCAAAAAGAGCAGAAATATGAGCCCCATCATGATTGCTTTTTCATAGCCTACCCGCTTTCAGTTTGGCCTGGTTCTGTTGACTTGCTTGGTACTGGGCATAAGCTGCCAACTTTGCCATGAGAGGCTGTTTCTGTAAGACTTTAGCCTTTTTTGTTGGTGGTTTGCCCTTGTAAAAACCAAAGCAGATGTTAATATTTACATAATACAAAATTATGAAACTACTATACTTGTTTATCAAAGATAATGCATTTACCTGGAGTCTTGCCAAGATGCTAGCTTTTTTAGAATTTGAGGAATAACTCCTAGAACAGGACACACTGCAGAAACGCTTGGTTTTGGAGTAAAAAGCATCTCGTACACCGACCATCCCACACATCTCACAGGTGGCTGTGAAAACAAACCGAAATAGATCAGCAGTCTACAAATGGTAAATGGCATTTATAGTTATCCCCATAAGTATTTGGAAATTGACACAATTGCAATTTTTGCTCTGTACGTGGTAAATAGACTGGTTTTTATATAGCGCCTTTCTACTCTGAATACTAAAAGCTCTTTATACATCTTTCCTCATTCACTCATTCACATGCAATCGCACAAGCACTTTTTTATAGGCACTTTCTACCCAACAGTCATACACATTCATTGTCCGGTGGATGCATCGGAGAACAACTTGGGGTTATTATCTTGGCCAAGGATATTTGGCATGTAGAATAGAGCAGAAGGGGACCGAGCCACCCAATCACTACAGTGGATTTTAAATTAACCAAATGTGATACAAATGAAAAATTTCAGCTTTAATTCAAAGGGTATACCAAAAGTAATGCATTAACTGTTTAGGTAATTCAATATCTTGGCCAAGGATATTTGCACATATGAATGTTGAGGAGCTGAGAATCAAACTAATAATCGTTCTACTTCCTGAGCCACAGCAGCTAAACGTAAACACTATTATTGTTCACTCACAGATTATTATTTAAGCAATACACACAAAAAATAAGCCTCATGTACTGACCCATTCCAGCCTTTCCATCAGGGTAGGTGTAGACTTGTCCATTGTTCTTGATGATGGGCAGACTAGCAGGGATAGAGGGTACCACCTCATCCTCACTGTCGTCTGAGCTAGAGCTGCTGGTGGACTCCTCGCTGCAGCTGTCATAGCCATCAAACATCCCGAATGAGTCTCGTCGCTTACGATCTGAACGTGGGGTACGCTCAGCCTTTACAGAGGACACAACAGAGAAACACTGAATGAATTCATATGGATGCTTTTAGGGGTGTCTGTAGCTCAGGAGGTTCTCCTCTCCATTTCTCCGTATAATGTAACACGTTTACTTTGGCATTGGTCATGGAGAAAGCAGTGAAATTGGTCTAAGACATAGGTGTCAAACTCTGGCCCGTGGGCCTAATTTGGCCCGCAGCCTAATTACATTTGGCCCGCAAAGCCATACCAAATTATTATTAGAGCTGGCCTACTGGTATTATACAGCTAATATATATATTCTTTAGTATTAAGCTTTGCTTGTTCCATATTCAGTTTTTCAGCAAAACTTGTTTGAGTCCATAAGAAGAGATTCATTCTTAAATCTGGAGGAAGATTTTTTTTTTTTCAATAAATATTAACGTTAGCCCGCGACCTTGTTCCAGTTTTGAATTTTGGCCCACTGTGTATTTGAGTTTGACACCCCTGGTCTAAGAGAAGGTAACTGTTCAGAAAAACATATTTCATTCAAATCATTTTATTTTACTCCATTCCTTTTGAGTTATTTTACTTTAGTAAAACTCAATAAAAGAAAAATAATTCTTTTGAGCTATTGCACTTTATTTTAACGGCTCCTTACAAATGTCCTTGTTCTGTGGTTCTGGAGTTTAGCCACACAAACTAGCCAAAAATTTGTCTTTAGTGCAGAAGAGATGCCCAGTTTATTTATTTATTTATTTTTTAACAGCGGCGCTCTTATTCAAATTAAATATACCATGGTTTTTAATATTAATAAAATTAACCTTTTCTTTGAACATATAATTAATGGTAAAAGCACAGCAATAATAGTGCCTTAAAATAATTCTTATTACTGTTAATCTCAATCTCTGTGCGAATCAATACAAAAAAACGAAGATACTTAAAACAACAACTTCTGTGAGGAGGCTAGAAAGGGAATATTGCTCTAAGGCATTCTTGGGAGGTAGAAAGGGGAAGAATGGGGGAGCAGACACAGTCTGCAATAGTTGCAAAAGAAATAGTTTGATTGCAAGGTTGATGCAAAATATAATAATGGACCAGAAGAAAATAAAGATTCAAATCTTTTTAGTTCACATTTTTATTATTTTTGTAATCAATATTATTTCCTTTTTTGAGCATTTGTAAGATGTTTTAGACAAATGTCAACAAAAATCAAGTCCCTAAGCTAAATTTTAGTATTGAAGTGAAGCTGAACTTATTTTAGTTGAAAGATGCAGTTTTACAGTTCGCCTTTCATTATTAATGCATCATTTAGATTCAGGTAGGAAAATATCAGCGAACCATATCTGAGTCAGCATGACTTTGTTCAAAACGCCCAAACATCTAAATAAATAAATTCTACGTGAAAATATGGAAGTCTGATCACAGGATCCGGAACAATGCGTACATGTTGTCAAAGCTAGTTTACTTCCTCTTCACAGCATCTCAGCTCAAACATTACACTACGCACAACTGTTTAACTTAAAAAAAAAATAATATTATATATATATATATATATATATATATATATATATATATATATATATATATCTCAAGACACCCATTTCCAAAGACATCCTTCGTAAGCTACATTTTGCATACATATATATTAAAAAGTAAACTAATACCGAAACTAAAACAAGGGACGGCCTTATTACAAACACCTCCTAAAGCTAAACAGCACTAGCATAGCTAGCTAGCAGAACCTGTTTCTCCAGGGGTTTTTTTTTTTCAGAGCAAAGCCTTTTTACGTTCGTCTATTATATAGTTGCAATAGTTAGACTTGTAAGAAAACTCTACTTGGTTTTTTTTTCAGAGAGAGAAAGAGACGAAAGAAAGAGCTTTAGTATTATGTGTAGATGGGTGAGCCACTAGCTGGCTATCGTAAACAGATAACAACAAAGGAGGCGTACTAGCCTGAACAATCCACTGGAAACGGAGGCTCGCGGCCCAAAAATGTTTCAAACCAACTCACCAAATCCCTTGCGTTTTCCATCAGCCCTTCATATAGATGCTCTTCCAGTTACCTGCACTTCCTAATTCAAACAAATCCCCTCACCTGGGGTATAACCTAGCTTTGAATTTTAGTCTAAATACTACCAAGCAGGATATCAACAAATTACTCTGCAGCCTCTGCGCATGAGCGACCGTAACCTACTTTCGTGTGATTGGTGGATCTGCAATGGAGGTCATCGACCGATGTAGACACAAAATAGATTTCGCAGAGTAACTGAATGAAAGGGGCCTTCAGAACAACTACAGATTATTAGTCGGTGTAAGTACAGTAACGTTACAGTAATTTCAATGGTTTTGTTTTGTTTATAACTAGCTCCTGACTTTCATTTGAAATTTTTCCATATAAAAAGAACTTCAAAATAAAATACACAAGTATTACATGTGAAGTAAAATAAATATTTTATTAGGATATAGTGACATTATTACATTTTCAAAGACAATCTTTCTTGTGAAAGATTTCTACAGTAGATGTAATATGTTCACACTGAACAAAATCTGAGAACCACATTCAACAACACTTTAGCTTTTAACTTCCAAAATATATTCACTTAAGCCTGATAATGGGCATAGTTTTTTTTGATATACATACAAGTATAGCAAGAAACTAAACAATATTAACCACAAACCAACTGAACTTTGCTCCAGTAATTCCAATCACAGTGCTTTTCAGTAATAATACTGGCATTCTAGATTTATTCCTTTCCCTATTCCTTGAACACAAAATTTAGCAAAGCAGAACAAAACATTAAACAAAAAACAAAGAATTATTTGCTGAAGTAACAACAACAAATGGATAATGGCTGGAAGAACTGTGGCACACTCATCAAGTAGGTAAGGCTTCAGGAAGAGGGTTTATGTAATCAAGTTTAGGTTAGGCAAAGCTCTATATCATCATTAGGGCTGATGCTGAGGAGTAGATGTTGAGGGCTGCTAAAGAAAAGTTAATCATTTTTAGACATAATGGTTCACACAAGAGCGTTCACTAGCAAATGTTCAGAATCAGACATCAAACTGGGAGAAGATACCTTGGTTTTTTTTAAATATCTTTGGTCTCACAGCAACTCGTCCTCCACAACATCATCAACACTTCCTGATATAGAGGCAGCTTCTGAGGTGCAAGAAGGAAACACTCAAGTTAACAATGACTGTAACAGCAGCTTCAACTCTTTTTGTTTATCCACCATGGTACAAAAGCTTGACTGAGAGTCATAGTGACACCGTTCCTTTGTTTCACTATGTTATCTTTATTTTCACTGTATTGCTTTTTCTTACGGATTTAAACCTCCCCCAGATAGGAAACTGCTTTATGATAAGAACATGTAGGATTTTCCTCTCTAAAATAAGACAAATCTTTCACGATCTTTGCTAATTCTAGTTACAAAGCAAACAACTAGAAACATTAACATAAGGGTGGCTGTAGCTCAGGTGGCAGAGCAGGTCAGCCACTAATCAGAAGGTCGGCGGTTCGATCCCAGGCTGCACCCTGGCTGCATGCCAAATATCCTTGGGCAAGATACTAACCCCGTGTTTGCCTACTGGTGGTGGTCAGAGGGCCCGGTGGCGCCAGTGTCCGGCAGCCTCGCCTCTGTCAGTGCGCCCCAGGGCAGCTGTGGCTACAATGTAGCTTGCTATCGCCAGTGTGTGAATGGGTGAATGACTGAATGTAGTGTAAAGCGCTTTGGGGTCCTATGGACTAGAAAAGCGCTATACAAATGCAGGCCATTTACCATTTCCTGATTTGTTAGAGATAAACTACAAATTGCACTGAATACAAGTATTTGGAGTATTAGGGTCAAGTTAATTGATCATAATCAAAATGTATATTGTTGTGTTCATTTCTTCTTGAGACACTTTAGAAAGTTGATTTAACAGAACTGCATTCCTGTTAATTTTCCACCACATGGGGGCATACACTACCTCTCTGTAGGTGTAAGAAGTGTCCCAAGTCAAGTATCTGATCCAATGTGGACATCACTTGGATATTCTGTTGTATTTAGAAACCTAGATAACATTTTTACTTCAACATACAATCCCAGTAACATCAGGGTATGAGGGTTACTTTATGATCGCTTAAACATAGTCACTGGCAAATCTACAGTTCCATGACAGAACTCACCTGATAAACTAATACAGGAAAGACTGAGCTCTGATGATGCTCCTATTACATCATCCTGTTGGAAGAATAAAAGTGATTAGCCGCTGTTAAACAGTCCTCCAAACTTTCAGAACAGAAGTAAGGGGATTACCTAATCTCTCAGGCATAAAGATAAATTAAAATAATAATAATAAAAAATGACAGAGTACCTTGTCGGATACAGTTGGACAGAGATTAATATACCTGACAAGCACACCCAAGAAAACTAGGATGCTAGAATTGCATACCAATAATAAGAAGCAAGATTCTTTATTATTCTTTTATTAATGTCTTCCTTCACATACAGAAGTTCATATAAACTCATCATGTGCATGAATGCCATTGTAATTCTGGACTTGACTGATGATTTCTTTTAGCTGTTCTTTTTACAAGGGTGGAATAATCATACAGCATATATATTTTATGACATTAAAAAACAAAAATTGGGTCCATCATTTGGAAATCATTTTGGATATTCTCTAATCTGCAAAAGGTAAGAATTATACATATAGTGTCAAATATAAACATACACTCTCACTAATATTTGGTTAACTGTCTCTTAGCAAGTTGTACCTCGTTTAATAGCCATCAATAAGCTTCTGGCATTTAGTTGCTGATTTGAGTCAAAGAATTTGAAGTTAACCCTTATTTTCAACATTCAATCCAATTTGTGCAACAGTACCACTGGCACAGTGCAGTATAAAGGTACATCAGACCAAGATGAAGTCCCTGTTGCAGGAACCTACAGTGCAGCACTAAGGATCTGGATTTGATCCTGATGAGATGCATGAGGAGCCTAGTCCGGAATTACCCAGTAGTAATAGTCCAAATGGTACAGGTGGAATGGGCCCAGCCAGCTAGAAGACTAAATGGTATCAGTCTTGCAGCCATGACTCACCTGCAAATCATGGCTGCAAGTCAGGGTTGTTGTCAGTCAGTGGAGGTTAACTGAGGGAGTCTGGATTCCCAAAAATGAGAATTCCACAATCATCCAGCAGTTTTGATCTATCTCTCTGTTCAGTGTTGATTTTTCCAGGATTTTTTCCCGCTGGCTTACAGACGTCCTGTTCAAGATTAAGTATATTGATACCCTATTTTTGTCCAGGAAGAAGTAAGAGACGCTGGAAGACACGAAAAGCAGAATGAGTAACTTACCAGCATCATCTGCAGACAGCCAAGATTGCAGCCCTCTTTTTTTCCATTCAAATCTTCATGGAAGATAACGGCATAGCCCAATCGTATAAGCTCCTCTCCAACATTCACAGCCTTTTTTACATGATATGCACATGGAAAGAGGAGACAGGGTAAAGGACAAACCAAACACAGGCTTATTAAAGTCTTATTATTAAGAAATAAAATCCTATCTAACCTTGCCCTCACTGTTGTCATAGAGCTTGACACTGGGCCATGAGGAGATTTCCGAGTGAGAGTAGCTGCACAGTTTGGCCTGCAGGGGTCTCCAAGAGGCACAATATGTCAGCCTCTCAAACTGATCCAGGGCTTCCTCAGTCCAAACCCCTCCTGCATGACAAGTTGGTGGAGGAAAGAAACTGAAATAATCAAGAATTCAAGAATAATGCACTGCAGAATACTAAAAGACCTAAGGGCGTCAGTATATCCTCTGCATTGATTGTGCCACCGTAACATCATCGCACAGTCAGTTTTATTTATGTTCCCCAGTAAGATGAGTCTGAGTGATATAGCAAATGTAGTTTTTTCAATTATGATGGTTAAAATGGCTCTACTGTAACCATCGAGTATAAACTGCCATGGTAATAATAAGCTGTCTGCAGTTTTTTTTCTCCCACATGCTATAAATGCATCACTAATCCCACCCCCCAACCACAAATTTTTCTACCTGGCACACTGCGCTGAGCATGCGTGTTTATATACTACCAAATAGGGAAAAATATGGTGACAGTGAGAGTCTCAGACAAGCAAGGAAATGAGACTGTAACTGAACAGGAGCCAGACAAGATGGT
This sequence comes from Rhamphochromis longiceps, assembly GCF_057381845.1. Taxonomy (NCBI): domain Eukaryota; kingdom Metazoa; phylum Chordata; class Actinopteri; order Cichliformes; family Cichlidae; genus Rhamphochromis; species Rhamphochromis longiceps. Next base: position 7,362,339 of record NC_140564.1, on the reverse strand, counting down.
TCCAAAGAGAAACAGCACTGGATCAATCATCTGGCAGTGGTTTGGATTTCCCAAAGAGGATGTCGAACCTAAATGCGGAACGTGGTATTTAGTACTAGTGGTAATGTGGTCACATGTCACATGGCTTCACTCAAACCTGGAGCTTGTGTTTTTGGCACAGAACTTACACACCTTAAACACAGATGACAGTGTTCTTGTTCAGGAGTAATAAAGTCACAATTCTTGATTATACGTTAGCTTCTGTGAATTTTTTTACCGCTTTGCGTGGTGTGTTTTGTTGTTTAAATTCTAGAACAGGTAGCGCGATCATTATTTAGATGGTTTTGAGATGCTCTAATACCTGTGATATGACTGTTCTTGTTCCGTTTTTTTTGAAGGCACTGTCTGAACTTGGAACCGTTTTCCATTTTACCACTTTTTGCTGTTTAAACTTCTTAGCACATATAGAGACAATAGTTCTGAGATGCTCTGATACCTGTGACAGTTTTTGGTCAATGGTTTTTATAGACACTAACTACACTTTTGTTTCTGTAGGTCATCACATTTTACAGTTTTTATATATTATAAGCACAGAGAACACCTTTTTAATTACAATTGTTTTAAATTTGACTTTTGCTTTCTTTTTTTTGTTAAAGGGTTAGTGTTGACCAAAGAAAGACTGTGAGAATATTGTCATTTGTGAAAAACCTCTGTGTGCAACTGATGGTTAAAAAATGGTTAAAATAAAACATATTTTTTGGCTATATCGCAACACATCATGTGTTGTGATATACAATACACGACCAGACGAAAGAAATGGCCAAAATGGTAATGCCAGTTGATGTGATATGACACAGCGTGACAGGAGGTAAGCAGTGGCCATAAAAGTGCCCTTATGTCCTCATGTACCAGCAAGTGTGTGACAAAGTGTGTATAAGTATATGTGTGTGTGTGCGTTTGGGAAAGAGTGTGTATGTAATGCTGGGCATACACTGTGCGATTTTTGGCTCATTTTGAGCCGATTTTTCAGTCGTGCGACCGTTTTGGTGATTGGTCCGAGTTTCGCCTTCATCGTGTGTCATGTAGTATACATGGGGTAACGAGAAGCGATTAACACCTCAGGAGCAGCTCCCGATCATCAATCGCTTGGTCGTAAGAAAATCAAACCTGTTTGAAATCCTGTCAGCCGTCGTGAGGGTGTCACCGCAGCCTCTCACACTGCGCACGCGCAAACACAGAAATGAAAGTGAAAAGATGGAGCAGCACGGCTGTGCAGCGTGTGATCTGGACACAAGTGATGGAGGCACAACTTGTAGAACTTTGGCTCATCCGAGCCTTTTCGATGTGGCCTCACAAAATTATCACGACCACAACATCCGTGAAAATAATTGGATGGACATTGCTGCTCAATCACAGCTGCCTGATCAACGTTTTTCATTAGCAATTTAGCAAAGTTAATGGTGGTGGTGTGTCTGTGTGACTGAAAGACAGAGAGAGAGAGTGAGAGCGACAGATTTTCTATTATAACCTTCATGTTATGGAGGCACAGTCTGAGCACTCAGGTCGCATCAGAGCATCGGGTCATATAGTGTGACCCTGCATCGTGACCTACAAACTTCTAACCCCTGCGAGTCAATCGTGCAGTTTGAGCAGAAGCTGAATAACGCAACTGAAAAAAAAATCACACAGTGTCTGCCCAGATTAAGAGAGAGGAGCAAGAGTGTGTAAGAGAGAGGAACAGGGAGTGAAAGGGTAAGAGACAGTGAGTAAATGAGCAAGTGAGAGAGAGAGAGAAAGACAGTCATTGTTAAGATGAGAGCTTTACCTTTTGGCTTCACTCCTGCTAAGCTGCACTCAATAGCTTGAAATGGTAAACTGAGGAAGTCGCTCCTGAAAATTGCAGCATATGCAAAAGCTGTTAATAAGTCGTGTCCTTTTTTTATCCATATTACATCCAACATTATACAGTGTGCAGTAGCAGTATGTCACATCAAGTTCTTCGAAAGTTCGATGAAGAAGTGTACAAAGCAACACTCACTGCTAGAGCTAACATAGAAATGCAGAATTTAAAATTGTGTGCTCTTCAAAATCAGTAACTCACCAGCCTCCTCCGAAGACAGCCAGAAACATTTGTCTCATGCTGATATGATGGTCACAAACAACAAAACTGCTCTTGTGCAAAGTTATCTTGTTTCTTTGTAATACTTCAATAAAAGCATTGCTGATTGTAACCAATTTCAAAGTAACGTGTTACTCTTATCATTATAATCATCACATTTGTCTGTAAAGCAGTATTATTTTTGCATTCTTGTACTAAATCCCTTGATCACGCTAAAACTACTAATCAATTTATTTTGTTTTTACTTGCAAGTGAAAACGAAATAGTTTGATAATTGTAAAATTCATAATAATCATAATAATTTAAGACTCCCATCCTGCATTTAGTCTGCTGTTCTGGAGTTACACCTTCTAATTTTAATGCTGTGGTGTTTCCCATCTCAGATCACAAGCTTGTATTGTTTGACATTATCAAAATCTCACCTACAGCTGTCATGTCCTTTTGGAATCTCAAGTGTTAATCCCCTCATTGGTTTATTACCCATTCATATTATCCTCACTGCTGACCTGCTACATCACTACAATGATAATTTATCCTGTGGCTGCTCCACTCTTAACACTCTTAACAAAATCAAGCCTGCAGAAACCACTTCTCATCATACTTCCACGACACAGTGCACAGCATTCCTGGACTTCTCCAACAAAACAAACATATCCTACAACTGAATTCTTCAAGGTTATCATTCTTTCAGCTATCTTAAGTGGAAAACATCACCAAACTCATGATGTCCAAAACTTCTGCGTGTTCACTGGACCCCCTTCCAACTGCCTTGGTCAAAGACTCCATTCCTACCCCGTCTCCAATTATAACTGCCATACATCATTTTACACTGCTGCTGTCCCCGTGTCCCTCAAGACAGTCTCTAACATCCCCATTCTTAAAAAAAACCTGGTCTAGACTCCAAAAGTCTTAACAACTACAATGGTGTGAAAAAGTATTTGCCTCTTCCTGATTTCCTATCTATTTGTATGTTTGTCACATTTTAATGTTTCAGATAATCAAACAAATTTTAATATTAGTCAAAGATAACACAAGTAAACACAAAATACAATTTCTAAATGAAGGTATTTATTATTAAGGTGAAAAGGGGGGAGGGGGATCCAAGCCTACATGGCCCTGTGTGGACAAAGTGATCACTTGCCCAGTTATAAAATAAATTACCTGTGGTATGTCATATCTTCAGGAAGCTTCTGTAGCTTCACCCAGGCCCGATTACCACCTGATTACCAAGGATCGCCACCCTTAGCAGCAACAACTGCAATAAAGTGTTTGCGATAACTGGCAATGAGTGTTTTACAGCGCTTTGGAGGAGTTTTGGCCCACTCATCTTTGCAGAATGGTAATTTGTACAATGACAAGACACTTTATTGTTGGTTTATGTGGAATAGATGTAGTAGACTATTGCATAATTTCAAGAATTAGATTTTTCAGGGACTTTTCCACCACTATATGATCACATGACCTGCTCTTAAAAAAAAAAAAGAGGCTGGAGAATAATGTGAAAGAAATGTGTTAAGTCTAACTGTTGAATGTTGTCATTGTGTTTCTTAAATTTGTAAAGTCTTAGTTCAAGCAGTAGGATCAAAGCCATTCCTTTGATCCTGACCACTAGGCCTGGGTATCGTCACTCATTTCTAGAATCGATTCAATTCCGATTCACAAGGTCCCGAATCGATTCGATCCACGATTCGATTTAATTCGATTCGATTCAATTCGATTTGAATCTGGGAAATTTTGACAGTCAGAAATATTATAATTCAGATCAGTACATTTACATATGTTTGTATCTATAAAAAGGAAGCTGACACACGCAAGACTTTATCACAGGCGTAAGCGTCACAGCAGATGCCTTTGTGTCAAAGTAGCTGAGGATAAAACACATTTAAACATGAAGGCGATTTTCCTGGCCTGGGATTTTATAAAAATATTCTGCAGTACATCAAAAATGAAAGAAAACCATTAATCAACACATGAACATTACCTCTGACGTTACAGCGGTTTTATTAGAGACACGGTTAAGCGTTTTGCATTTTGCATAATTTTAAAAAGTTTAAATTTGTTCAGTGTTGAACGGCAGAAATTAGGTTTTCTTTCGGAAGTATATAAAACGAAAAAAAAATGTCGGCCGACAGCGCTGTAAACTTGTGCGTAACAAGAAAGCGAATAACGAAGAAAACAGATTTTTAGACGGGAAACTGCTCTTGAAGTACAGAGAGAGAGAGAGAGAGGGAGAGAGAGAGCTGTGCATCGTGGTCGAAGCAAAACCGTAAGTCAGAGTGAATCCATGTGAAGTGTAGTTTGGATTTTCTTTTGCTGCTGGTTCGGTCAATATTGTTTGGAGAGAGATCAAACTAACAGCTTTAGAATCAGCTCATAAAGGGCGTGAACACAAAGCTCGGACCTGCCGACAGATCAGAATCAGCGAGCTGTCGGCTTTCAGCCCCGACTGTGAGAAAGGCGACATCTAACTGATTCTGATCCGCGGGTCGCGCTGTGTGTTTAAGTCTATGTGCAGAATCCGTGTACCTGCTCTCATTTACTGTCTTAGCTGTTTGGTGGTTGTTGAAATTTTGTGAGGTTTCACCAGAGATTCTGGCATTTCGGGCAAAATAAATTTATATTAAAAAATCGATTCAGGATTTTAATGAATCGATTTTACGTTATCCAAGCCAGAATCGATTTTAATCGATAAATCGATTATAAAAACCCACCCCTACTGACCACCTCTCCAGCCACTCTGTGCTGGGGGAGGTTTTATTGTAGATACATCTTATCTGACAGATCTGTTTCTTGTGTTGTAAGCTTCCTGCTTCTATGACCCTTTTGGTCAGCAGGAGGTCACACAAACGCACCCCATGACAGTGCCTTGTCTTTGTAACCAAGGGGGGTTTTACGGTGGGAGGTTCTTTTGCTGTGATGTGTATTGTAACTGTCCTGTCAATAAAAAGGCTACGAGGACAGCTACTCTTTGAAGGATTTGGGCTAGAGACAGGTGAGGAGCGTGAGCTCCAAGAGCTGGTTCTGACCAAAGCTTCCCTCGTTAGCGAGTAAAAAGCCGGTTGAAGATGTTCTGTCTTGTTTTTCCGTTCTTCATGAGGAATAAGTCTCTAAACTAGCGGGGCTTGTGGAAACACAGACCCAACAAAATGTCTTTTTCTTTCTTTAATGCCCAAACCTTTTGCCCTACATGTAAAATATATACACCAAGACATAACCATCTTGTCCTCTTTCATTCAGTGTCAATTTCTCTGAGATTTGGATCTTATTGGATTTACTTATTGGATTTGCCATTGATGTGCAGCCTCCTCCATCTCCCTCTCCTGTAGAGAACAACGTTACAACATCTCCCAAAATTCAGCTGAAAACCATGGCTGCAATCACAGCATTGTAAGATGGCGAAAGATGTAACCTTAGGCCCCCACCTCGATTCAGAGATTGTCTTTCCCTTTTCACGTAAATGGCCTTCTTGACTCTGTGCTCAAACCAGCGTTCCTCCCTGTCCAAGATGTTACATCCTCATCCTTAAAAGAGTGTCCACTGGCCTGTAGGTGTGAACAGACTGCAGAGTCCTGGCCGACGAGGCAGCTCTTCTGTGTTGTGCCATCCGCTTCGCCAGAGGTTGTTTGGTTTCTCCGATGTATAAATCCTGGCAATCCTCCTGGCACTTAACAGCGTACACTATGTTACTCTGTCTGTGTCGGGGGACCCGATCCTTGGGGTGGACCAGTTTTTGGCGCAGCATGTTTTGGGGTTTAAAAGCCAAAGAGACCCAGTGTTTAGAAAAAATGCATCTCAACTGCTCTGATACTCCTGACACATATGGGATCACTACAGGTTTTTGCTTGGGCAGCGGTTGTCCTGGCCATTGATCAGTGGTCTTTGATCAGTGGGTTTTGGTCAGTGGTTGTAGATCAATGGTTATGAGAATTTGCATAATTAAGATTAAGGAACTGACTTCCCAGCCCTTTGTTCCTTCAGTGGGCTGGTTTCAGTCATTATGCAAATGTACTGTTTATAAGATTGGGGAAACCTGCAGTCAGCTGAGACTGAAGAAGTCACTTGGATGAGTGATGAAACGTTTCTCCCACAAAACGCTACGTCCAGATGAACAGAATCAACTTTTTGGAGATTTACTTTCCTGGATGATTGAAAATGCATCAAGGAGAAACAGCAAGTATACAGAATGAAATGGAATGGGCCATCTGCGACGCTACAGACAGATTAACAGCCTTAGAAAAAGATCATGAGACTCTAAAGAAAGATTACAGCAAACTACACTTGTCGTGTATTTAGAAAACAGAAGCCGCAGAAAAAATCTGCGTGTGGTGGGCATTAATGAGGGGGGAAACCCCAGCCATTTCATGGCAGAGTTTTTCTCAGAAGTGCTCGCAAAAGAAAACGGTGATTCATTTACTATAACAGACCGAACCCACAGGACCCTCGCCCCGAAACCACGGACAGGAGAGCGCCCAAGAGCCATGATAAGGGCAAGGGATAGATTCTGCAACTGTCCAGGGGAAAAGGCTGCCTCTTCTACAAAGGATCACCTGTACACATCTTCCCTGACATGAACCCCGAGGTCAGCAAACTTCGTGCGACATTTAACCCCGTGAAAGGGAAACTGCGGAATGCTGGCATCCTGTACAGTACTACTATCCCGCGAAGCTGATTATAACAGTGAACAACACCAAGCACTCATTCACAGATCCACGTGAAGCAGAGAAGTTCGTCAGTATCCACATCCAGAGCCCAGCCACATCTACTGACAAGGAGGGATAGTTGGTGCCATCTCTACAAACAACATGACCCAGGAGGGAATAGTATATAATAATAGACAATCTTAAGGAGTTTAGTGGTAAGTCTGATGTCTACAGCCCATAAAAAGCTGGACAAAAATTGTTTTTCTTTTCTTTTCCATTTGCAGCTCAGTTTCGCTGCAAATAAAGAAGGTGTTCAGGTTTGAGTTCAAGGGGATGTTCTTTAGTTTAGTTCAAGAAAGTTGTGAATTTCAGAGGCTCACATCTAGAAAGGTCAGAGTAAGATCCATTAACCAATTACTAACAGTTAGTAACTATTGGCACCTCTACTGAAGGAATGCCACAAAATCTTGTCAATTTTGTAACATGGAACTCACTTAACCTCCTAGGACCTGTCCACTTACGAGGACATTCTACTGCCACTGTTCTATCAAAAATTTAAAATGAATATCCTCATACAGTATGTGGATCTCATTTTTGTCAGAAAAATAAATCAGGTAAAAAAAAAAAAAAAAAAGAAAATCTGGCAATTCTTTGTTTTTACATTCATGAGGTGCCAATATGCCCAAATATCAAAGAGAAATTAAAAATGCATGCCATGGAAGAGTTCAGGTCTCAGGAGGTTAAAAAAAAGTAAATGCGGATATAATATTTTTGCAAGAAACGCATCTAAAAGTACAAGACCACAACAGATTACGTTGCAAATGGATAGAACAAATATTTCACTCGTTTAATGCAGGAAGCAGAGTCACAGCTATACTAATCCAAAAAACAGAACCATTTACTGCAGCAAAAATATTACCAGACGCTCAAGGTAGATATATTATTGTAACTGGCAAAGTTTATGGTCATTTAGTTACATTAGTAAACATTTACGCTCCAAATATTGGAGCGTAAATAGAAGTCTGGGCTCGGGAGAACCCGAGTGCCCTGGAGGGACTTTCCCTGCCGGATACACGATGGACGGGTGGCAGAGGATCGTGTGCCTGGCAGGACTGTCGATCGAGGACGCTGAAGATATCTACCTATTCGGAACCATGATAACAGGGTTCTTGCTGATCGGAGCTGGCTTGGCCCTGGCTTATCGGAGAATTAAGAGAGCGGAACCGGCTGTTCAAACCCCCACAAGGCTGCCCGCTGGGATTGGAACGACAGGTGCGACTTCTCAGAAAGGGCTCACTGAAGGCAGCATGGTTAAGAGCTTGGAGGCGCTTACGACTGCAGTGAATGCTCAGAATAACACCTTTGAGCGTATGTATGTTGGATTACATCAGGAAAGAATCAACTCAGAACAACATCTCTGGGCGGAGCTGGATTACACCTCGGATCAGTTGGCTGCGGTCGTGAGGTCTCAGAATCTGCTATGTGAGCAAAAAGAGTGACAAGACCACAGAATCGACGGCTAATAACATCACGGAGAAGCTCGCAGCTATTAACGGGAGACTGAGAGACCAGTGTCGGAGTGTTAAAAACATCTTGAAAGTCTCAATTACCATCATAATGCGGCTACCCCTTCGGCGCCAGCTGTGGGCTCAAGGCCAAGGCCAAGGCTCAAGGCTGGAGCCGAACAACAACTCCTTGATAACGACTGTGTTGAGTCTGTTCCTTCCCATTCCATGCAAGGCCACCTGGGTTGGCTGGAAGACTGTTTACTTAGCCTGGCAGGGCGAAGGACACTGTCTCAGCTGAACTATGGACACGCACACACATACATATACTGATACTGATAAGCACTCACTGACGCATCACCCTCCCTATGTATCCCTATTGTGATTAATAAAGCCTTTTTTAATAAATTAGTCTCCTTAATATCCTATTTCATATGGAACAGAAAGAACCCAAGAATCAAGAAGAGTAGAGACCGACATGTCAGGGAGGGATGGGGTTGCCATGCATCCGTCTTTATTATTGGTAAGGTAATGTTCGTTCCATGTCGTTTTGGTTGAGCACTCGGGGGGCCGACTGGACAACGATGGAAAGTGAAAGTTGTTATCCCTCCTCATTAGAAGCTATGATCTATTCAGCTCTCCCTATCCCTAGACACGACCTTAAGAATCCTGTAATCTCTCATACAATTAAAATCTGAACTCAGATAAGGAAACATTACGGGTGGAATGAAGCCTCCATACTATCTCCACTCATGAATAACGCAACATTCACACCATCACTTTCAAACATTTCATTTCTCCAATGTAACCTTAAGGGGCTGCACTCAATAAAGGATTTATTCATCAGTAAGGGTTCCAGCAATTGCAAGAAAAATGTAACTTGCACAGTAATGACTTCTTCAAATACTTACAGATCAGAAGCTCTGTAAGGAGTAATTTTCTATCCTTTCCAGATCAACCCCCAGACTCTATCTTAGATAACTTATTCCAGTTCGATCCACTCAAAAAAGGACTAATAACAAAAATTCACAATGCATGGTCACAACTGGATGGAACTACCACGCTTGATCATCTGAAAGAGGCCTGGCAGAATGACCTTGGTATGAGAATCACAGATAGTCAATGGACAAAAGCCCAAGAAAATGTAAACTCTTCCTCTGTTTGTATTCATCATGGACTCTTACAGTTTAAAGTGCTACATAGACTCCATTTATCAAAGTTGAAAGTGTCAAAAATGTTCCCCAATGTAAACTTGTCCTGCGAAAGATGTAAACAGCAACCTGCTTCACTGGCGCATATGTTTTGGAATTGTCCCTGTAAAGCAACATATTGGAATAATGTCTTTCAAACCTTGTCTAAGATTCTAAAACAAACACTGAAGCCAGACCCAATCTGTGCTTTATTTGGAGTGAAGCCAGTTGTTGTAGATTTGTCAGCCACCCAAAATAATGTAATACATTTTGTGACACTGCTAGCACACAGTTTAATTTTACTAAACTGGAAGCAAAAAGTGCCTCCTACCAAATCAGCGTTAATACAAGATATAATGAAACATTTGCAGCTGGAAAGAATTAAACTCCTACTAAGGGGGAAGTTGGAATAATTCTATCCAACCCGGCAGCCTTTTATAGATCAATACAGCACAGATATAAACAATCACTGAGCCTCATTGGTAGTCCGATAAATAACATCCTCTGTCCAACTTTCTTTTGTTGTTTGTCGTATTTTATTCTGTTCAACTTTTACCGTATATATGTAATCAGTTATATTTGAATCTTTGTCATCTTTATGGAAAAGGAAAACTGGGAAACCAAATGAAGAGATTTGGAAAAAAAAATGCAAAAAAAGGTGAAAATTGAAAAATTGAAAATCGTTTTTGTTTTGTTTTTTAACATATATTTCTAGTTAGAGAAATTTAAGAGGTTTATCCCTCAAAACTTTAAATACACAAAAGTTTATTTTGAGTGTCTTCATAGTTTTATTTTTGAGACACACCAATTTTTATATACTGCAGAAAAAACAAAAATAAATATTAGAATGCAAATTTGCAAAAAAACAGCATGTGAATCAAAATAAACTATTTTCAGCAGTGCAATTTAAGTTCTAAGCATCCCAGAAACTATACAGAAAAGCATAAAGTCAAACATGACTTTTAAAAACACCAATGACAAAATGACGTCACTTCCGGTTTCGGCCAGGTAATGGCGGATATGCGATAGTTCGCGCTGACGTCTATTCCAAGGTAGGAAGTGTTATGAACAGCTGATCAGATCGTCAAAGCGTGTTTCTGGAATATTATGTTTTTGTTGCTGCAAGTGCTTTTTATGCAGTTTTTGCAAAGCTATATGTGGAAGGAAACGGTGACCGAGGACAAGCTGATGGCATAAGATGTAAGTACAACTCCTCCAGTTTCATATGCAAAAAAAATTATTGCGCTAGCTTACGTGGTTGCAGTTCTACAGGGATTTAAAAATAGTTACGCAAAACGGAGCGTGCCCGTTTTGATCGGTTTTAAAGGGTTTAGAAAAAATAAAGTAACATAGAGAAACAGTATGTGTGCAGAAAAATAAATAAATAAATAAAATACTCTGGAGGAGTCACACAAAGCCTGCTTGGTTGGGGGATATAAATTTGATCCATTTATCCCAAATTTGGTAAAACTTGTCTTTCTGGATTCCAAGAGAGTACATCAATTTTTCCATTCTAAAAATTTCAAGAATAGTTTCATACCAATCATCTAATGTTGGTGGGACTCGGTTCATCCACCTTCTTGTAATAGATTTTTTGCTAGCAGCTAGAAGAGCCTGCAGCAGCTTTATATCCGTCCTCCGTTCTAGAATTATAACATGACCCACGTATAAATTTACAAAGTCAAATGGAATCTGTACCTCAATGTTTTATGAATCCCACTCCAGTACAGGTACCGCCTGGGACAGTCCCAAAACACGTGATAATGGTTTGCCTCCACTGAACCACACTGCCTCCAACACTCTGAATTCGTATTGCTAAATTTACCCTGGACTAGAATCTTAAAGTATCTTATGATATTTTTCCAGCAATGTTCTCTCCATTCTAATGAATTAGTGGAGGACCACTGTGAGCAACATATTTCTTCCCAATCTTTTTCCAAAATGCTAATTCCAGCTTCACTCTCCCACTTTTCCTTTATATATAGAATACTGTCTTTCTTGCATAGAGTAGTGCATTGTATAACCTTGAAATAGATGTATTTATAGTTGAACTATGGGCAAGTTTCAGGATTTTGAGAAAGTTAGTTTCATTCTACGTTAAATTTATAATTTTCCATTGTTTATTAAAGGAATCTTGCATTTGAAGGAACCAAAGGTTACTTTTTCACGTTTACTTAAGGAAAGAAGACGACTCAGTAAAAGAAAGAAACCAAAGAAACCAGACTATACTCCAAACACATTACACCACACAGTAATGTGTTTGGAGTCCAAACACGCAAAAGGTTATGTATTCTTAAAATCTAAAAACTTGGTATGGATATCGCTAGCTGTCTTAACCACCATCACTCACTCCCACAGCTTTTCCCTCTCCTCAGCAACCAAATACTACTGTATATTAGTACAGTCACGTCTTCCTCTTTTATCCTGAATTCACCTACCTCATCCTGCGGAGGCTGCTCCTTGGGAGTTCCCCATTGTCCCCAAAGTCAACGTAATAAAGGTCCACCAGTCCAGAGCCTAGGACTCCCAGCACCCTTGCCCTGTTCCATGTGCCATGGTCTCTGTATGGAGCAGCCACAATGTCCCCTACAACAATGGTTTCCACTCGCTGATCCTACAGATCAGAAAAGCAGATGAGTTCAAACACAAATCAGACACTGGGTTGCAGAAGGTGCTGCAGGGATAGAGGTGCCCCTATGGGCTGTGTGAGCTTATTGTTAACATACTTTTTATTCACACGCAGGATCTCAGATATTTTTCTATATCTACTCGATGAATAGTTGCAGGCCTGCTTCTTATCATCAGAGCCTGGCTTTTAGCGTTCTCTAAATCACATTTTAAATGCCATTACTACAAGTTACCCAGCTTTCTGAACTGTTGTAAGATCTGCAGCACATAATCAAGACTCTTAAAAAAAGTCAGTTCTACCAGGGTAAAGAAAAAAAATACTGGCAACCGTCAGTATTACCTGTCAGCCTCCTGGTAGGCACACCGACGGCATCAATTTCAAAATCCTATATCACTGCATTCCCGAGTTATCGCTGAGAAATCAGTGATGGTAACAGATTCTAACCCATCCAAGACTTTTGTAGATTCACCTATAGTATCAATTTAAAAAAGGGAAAATACTTGGATCTTTGCAGTTTCAAGTGTGTGGAAGTATATCGGAACTCTCAACTCTCATTCTGGCCCACAAGGGAACTCTTGTGGAACAAGAGAGACACAAGGAGAGCAAGATATGTCCTTACTGTAGAGTTTCCATTGTTGTAGAAGTGGTTCATCTCCTCTGTTAGTTTGTCCAGCTGAATGGATCGAACCCCCAGGATCTGAATCCAGAAGTGGTTTGGGTTCTCTGATGCAGAAACATACACCTCAAGGTGTTCGTCAGGCTGGAAGCTCAAGTCTGGGCTTGCAACTGGAAAACACAGAGAAAATATGAAATTACTACACTTAAAGACACATTACATGGCTGCTCTGGGGTGACTGAAATCTGAACTCACTTTCAAACTTGGACACTTCAGAGAAGGTCTTAGTAGTTGTACTGCCCTCCTTCTTGCTGGCTTTTTTGATTTTTGACTCTCCCACCTGGTCAAAAAATGTTTCTGGTTCTCCTGTGGTCCCGTTGGCAAAGACAAGCACATTCTCCTCTATGTGGGAGAAGGGACTGTTGTTGTTCAAGAACAATAGAGGTTCAGTCTCTGTGTCGTTTGACTTCTGACTCACGACATTATGGCCACGTTTCTGGCGCCGGGCTGATGACTGTGAGATTGTTGTCCTCACCATCATGTCCTCGGTGACTTTTTCTAGAATCATATCCTTTGAACAGGTTTCAAAAGCAGGAGTTAGATGTCCCCTCAACTAAAATTAAAGGATGTGGTACACACAGGAGATCCAAATCAAGGCACTGTGCGTTACCTGTGCCTTTTTCACCTCCTGCCTGGTCCCTGTAATCGTCACCATGCCCTTTGCCTGTACACCGTGTGCTGGCTCTTTGGAACACACCACTTTGGCTCCTGTAGTTCGGGTGATCTGTTTCAAACTCTCTCCACCACGGCCTGCAATACACAGATAATCATGTTCTCCTAACAATTATTTCATATAGGGGTGAGATAAAATGGGGACTTTTTTCTTAAACTGACATAAGGCTAAGTGAATAGTTATCACGGGGTTCGAATGTTAGCCATTAAAACCTCATACATAAAGATAACTCAGATAAAGAGAAATATGATTAATGGTAAATTCACTTTTACTTATATAGCGCCAAATCACAACAACAGTAACCTCAAGGCACTTTATATTGTAAGGTAGACCCTACAATAATACATACAGAGAAATTCACTTTTCACACAAATTTAGTATAAGACTTTCTGGTTATGTTTACAAAGCTCACAGTGCAAAGAAGCCAAGGGACCATTTTCCCCATAAACTCTACACAAACAGTTTTTTTTTGTTGTTTGTTTTTTTGCAATCCAAGAAGTTGCCCCATGCTAATCAACAGAAAGAATGCAGGTTAAAGTAAATTCTGCTTTGGCTTCATTTTCACAGCCAGAACCTACAGCTTTCTAACATTATTTATGAACTACAGGGAGTGCAGAATTATTAGGCAAATGAGTATTTTGTCCACATCATCCTCTTCATGCATGTTGTCTTACTCCAAGCTGTATAGGCTTGAAAGCCTACTACCAATTAAGCATATTAGGTGATGTGCATCGCTGTAATGAGAAGGGGTGTGGTCTAATGACATCAACACCCTATATCAGGTGTGCATAATTATTAGGCAACGTCCTTTCCTTTGGCAAAATGGGTCAAAAGAAGGACTTGACAGGCTCAGAAAAGTCAAAAATAGTGAGATATCTTGCAGAGGGATGCAGCAGTCTCAAAATTGCAAAGCTTCTGAAGCGTGATCATCGAACAATCAAGCGTTTCATTCAAAATAGTCAACAGGGTCGCAAGAAGCGTGTGGAAAAACCAAGGCGCAAAATAACTGCCCATGAACTGAGAAAAGTCAAGCGTGCAGCTGCCAAGATGCCACTTGCCACCAGTTTGGTCATATTTCAGAGCTGCAACATCACTGGAGTGCCCAAAAGCACAAGGTGTGCAATACTCAGAGACATGGCCAAGGTAAGAAAGGCTGAAAGACGACCACCACTGAACAAGACACACAAGCTGAAACGTCAAGACTGGGCCAAGAAATATCTCAAGACTGGTTTTTCTAAGGTTTTATGGACTGATGAAATGAGAGTGAGTCTTGATGGGCCAGATGGATGGGCCCGTGGCTGGATTGGTAAAGGGCAGAGAGCTCCAGTCCCACTCAGACGCCAGCAAGGTGGAGGTGGAGTACTGGTTTGGGCTGGTATCATCAAAGATGAGCTTGTGGGGCCTTTTCGGGTTGAGGATGGAGTCAAGCTCAACTCCCAGTCCTACTGCCAGTTTCTGGAAGACACCTTCTTCAAGCAGTGGTACAGGAAGAAGTCTGCATCCTTCAAGAAAAACATGATTTTCATGCAGGACAATGCTCCATCACACGCGTCCAAGTACTCCACAGCGTGGCTGCAAGAAAGGGTATAAAAGAAGAAAAACTAATGACATGGCCTCCTTGTTCACCTGATCTGAACCCCATTGAGAACCTGTGGTCCATCATCAAATGTGAGATTTACAAGGAGGGATAACAGTACACCTCTCTGAACAGTGTCTGGGAGGCTGTGGTTGCTGCTGCACGCAATGTTGATGGTGAACAGATCAAAACACTGACAGAATCCATGGATGGCAGGCTTTTGAGTGTCCTTGCAAAGAAAGGTGGCTATATTGGTCGCTGATTTGTTTTGTTTTGTTTTGTTTTTGAATGTCAGAAATGTATATTTGTGAATGTGGAGATGTTATATTGGTTTCACTGGTAAGAATAAATAATTGAAATGGGTATATATTTGTTTTTTGTTAAGTTGCCTAATAATTATGCACAGTAATAGTCACCTGCACGCACAGATATCCCCCTAAAATAGCTAAAACTAAAAACAAACTAAAAACTACTTCCAAAAACATTCAGCTTTGATATTAATGAGTTTTTTGGGTTCATTGAGAACATTGTTGTTGTTCAATAATAAAATTATTCCTCAAAAATACAACTTGCCTAATAATTCTGCACTCCCTGTATAATAAAAGAGATACTCTGCCCTCCCTCCTGGCCAGCTGATCTGCTTGTCACTTACTGGAGCTTTTAGTTTTGAAAATGATGCCTGGTAATGAAAAAAAAAAAAACAATTGACATGATCAAAGATTCAGTCTACCTATTATGCGTCCAAAAGAGGACTGTGGAACCTCCAAAATCTCTGAGACAAGTTCACATTCTGTGAGCAGGTTCTCCAGGACACAGCGGGCCAGTAAGACCTGCTCCTTAGAGCCCTGAAGCAGGAAACATACGGTCGTCTTACATTCATGATCTCCTGAATCTGACATGACCCTCACTTGAGCTCCAGACTTCTCAGTCACCTGAAAAGTTAGCATACAAAGAGAAAGAAAGACTAGCTCAATCTGTGAAACTAATTTAAGACCTGCTTGTAAAACGTGGAACTCCAAAATTGCAATTGAGAAGTAGCAATGGCATACTGAAAAATAGAAAAAATCTTATATAGGTATGCAGGGGTGAGGCATTAATTCAAGAGAGAATTTCCTCAGTGTAAATATATTCAGCTGCATACACACAGGGACACTTAGACGTTATCATATCTTCATGGTGCTAACAATCAGACTGAACTCTAAACTTGAGCTGGGAGGCAACTGAATACAGCTAAAATACAACTGAGTGAAAAAAATAACAATCCATCTCACTTCAATACTTTATCTAACACATTAAGTAACTAAGAAATGAATCTAAGAATACATATTTACTGAATAGTATTTTAGGAAAATAAAAATTACATTAACAAAGTAAATGTCCAATTCATGGTCACTGGGGGGCTGGAACCTATCCCAGCTGCCTTGGGATGAGAGGCAGGGTTCACCCTGAACAGGTTGCCAGTCTCTCACAGAAAAACATTCACACCTATTAGCAATTTAGAATCATCAATTAACCACCCCCACTAATAATAATAATAATAATAATAATAATAATAATAATAACAACAACAAATTTTATTTATAAAGCGCCTTTCAAGACACCAAAGGACACTGTACAATAGGATAAAACACATAATAGAACAATGACACAATGAAGAACAATAAAACAAAAGCACAAGATACAGTGGGTTCACAGTGAATATGCAGACTTGAACAGATGGGTTTTGAATTGAGATTTAAACTGGGGGAGAGAACCAATGTTTCTTACATCAGGGAGTAGAGAGTTCTACAGCCTGGCAGCAGAGCAGCTAAAAGCTCTGCTTCACATGGTGGTGAGGTGGAAGGAAGGCACAGAAAGCTGGATAGAAGAAGATCAAAGTGAGCAGGCAGAAAAAGTAGTGCTTAACAGGTCACAAAGGTAAGGAGGAGCGAGGTTATGAATGGCCTTGAAGGTGAGCAGAAGAAGTTTGTATATTATCTGGAATTTCACTGGGAGCCAGTGAAGTTCCTGAAGAACAGGGGTGATGTAGGAGGGGGTTCTGGTGATAATGCGAGCAGCAGAGTTCTGAACCAGTTGAAGCTTATGGAGGGATTTTTGGGGAAGACCATGCAAGAGAGAGTTGCAGTAGTCAATGCGGGAGGTAACAAGACTGTGGACAAGAGTGGAAAGAGAAGGACGTAATCTGTTAATATTGCTTAGATGGAAGTAGCCAGAACAGGTGAGATTATTGATGTGAGATTATAGGAAAGTGAAATGTCTAGGATGACACCAAGGCTCTTCACCTGAGGAGAAGGGAAAACTGTGGAGTTATTGATAGTGAGTGAGAAATGGTTCGCCTTCAGAAGGTCAGATTTGGTGCCAATAAGGAGGATTTCAGTTTTATCCTCATTGAGCTTTAGAAAATTAGAGGACGGTGATGTCATCAGAGAAGGACCGGCGCTCAGCATTGCAGAGTGAGCACAAGGAAAGCGGCGGGGCCAGACAGCATCACCGGCCGTCTGCTGCGCTGCTGTGCTGACCAGCTAGCAGGTGTGTTCACTTCGATTTTAACGAGTACCTGGCTAAGTCTGTGGTCCCCACATGCTTCAAGAGATCTACCATCATCCCTGTCCCCAAGAACAACAAGCCCTCATGCCTGAATGACTACCGGCCAGTTGCACTGACCTGAAGAAAACCATCTCCTCTTCCATCCCAGACACCACAGATCCGCTCCAGTTCGCCTACTGACCCAACAGATCCACGGAGGACGCCATCGCCCACGTCTTGCACACAACCCTTAGCCACGTGAACAAGAAACAGGGTAACTATGTGAGAATGCCATCTCCAACAACGATGGATGAAGTGAAGAATCTGCTCAATGACGGCAAGACCAAGGAGCTGGTGGTGGACTTAAGAAGGAGTCAGCACAGAGACTACAAGCCCATTATCATTAATGGAGCTCCAGTAGAGTGTGCAGTCCTTCAAGTATCTCGGTGTCCACATCTCCTCAGACCTGACATGGGCTGCCCACATTCAGGTCCAGACCAAAAAGGCTAGGCAGCGCCTGTATCACCTACGACAACTGAGGAAGTTCAGAGTCTCTCCAGTGATTCTCAGGACTTTCTATACAGGCACTGTGGAGAGCATCCTCACACAGAACATCACATGCTGGTATGAAAACAGCGGTGTCAAGGATAAAAAAAAAACTCTCCAGAAAGTAATCCATATGGCAGAACGCTGCTGCAGGACTGCTCTCCCTTCCCTACAGGAAATTTACGTCAAGAGATGCTGAACTAGAGCAACTGAGATTTTGAAGGACCTGTCCCATCCCAGCAACAAACTGTTCCCGCTTCTGAAATCAGGCAGAAGGTTCTCCACCATCTGAACAAAAACAGAGAGGCTCAAGAGGAGTTTTTATCCTCAGGCCATTCGTGTGTCGAATCAGCAATCACCCTTAAGTGACTGAGACAGGACTCATTACCACATTCTCATATCATCCTGATCTTTCTGGCCTCACTATAGCACAGGAGACTTTAACACCCTTCCCACGCAATGTACACAAGCTGTAAATTTCCAGATTGTTTTATTTTATTTCTATTTATATAATGTACATAACTCACCCACTTGCTGCACATTATGTCCTCTTTGCATATACTCATTCACTGTATACAAAGTTCTGTCTGTCTCGCTCTTTTTTTCTTTGCACAGTCGAGGAACGTATCAGGTCACATTTCACTGCGTGTTACACCTGTATAACCATGCACGTGACAAATAAAGAATATTGAATCTTGAATCTGAATCTGAGATAAACCAGGATTTTAATTCGGATAGACATTCTGTAAGGGAAGAAGGTGGGAGGGAGGAATCAGGTCTGCAGGAAAGATTTAACTGGGTGTCATCAGCAAAACAGTGAAAGTGAAGATCAAATTCTAGAGGGAGGATGTATATTATGAAGAGATGAGGGCCTAAGACTGAACCTTGGGGGTACACCAGAAGTGACCGGGAATAGACGAGAGCGGAATGATTTCAGTTGAATAAACTGGGAGCGGTCAAGGAGATATGATTGAAACCAGGCTAGGGGTGTGTCAGAGATGCCGAGAGAGGAAAGTCTGCTTAGAAGGACGGAGTGAGAGATGGTGTCGAAGGCTGAGTTCAGATCCAAAAGGGCGAGAATGTCAAGAAGACCAGTGATCTTCTCGACATTAGTGACTTTAGGTAAAGCAGTTTCTGTACTGTGACATGAACGAAAACCAGATTGAAATCTCTCATAGATGTTATTATTAACCAGTTGTGAATAAAGTTCCAACTACTTTTCCGAGTATTTTAGAGATGAAGGGTAGATTAGAAATCAGATGGAGGTTGTTAAAGTTGTTAGGATCCAAAGAACGTTTTATCAGTATAGACTGTCCTGTATTTGGCTCCATCCATCTTCCCATCAACTCTGACCAGCTTCCCTGTCCCTGCTGAAGAGAAGCACCCCCAGAGCATGATGCTGCCACCACCATATCTGACAGTGGGGATGGTGTGTTCAGAGTGATGTGCAGTGTTAGTTTTCTGCCACACATAGCGTTTTGCATTTTGGCCAAAAAGTTCCATTTTGGTCTCATCTGACCAGAGTAGCTTCTTCCACATGTTTGCTGTGTCCCCCACATGGCTTGTGGCAAACTGCAAAGGGACTTCTTATGGTTTTCTGTTAACAATGGCTTTCTTCTTGCCACTCTTCCATAAAGGCCAACTTTGTGCAGTGCACGACTAATTAGAATTAGAATTAGAATTCAACTTTATTGTCATTGCACATTCACAGGTACAGGGCAACGAAATGCAGTTTGCATCCATCCAGAAGTGCTTTAGTGATATAGATATATTATAATATATATTAGCAATAATATAGATATGTGAGTATATTACAGAAATGGGTCTATTATGGTATGTTATAATGTACACGGTATGAAGTATGTTGTGAATATTCTATAACTATAAGTATGTACAGGCTGTAGTGAGTACAAGCTATGTACAGGCTATGAACAGGATATAAATATGAAAAACTATACAGAATATGAAATAAATAACTTTACAGAAATCTGAGATATACAGCTATACAGAAATGGGAACTATGCAAGTTGTAAACAGTTGTAGGGTTAAAAATTATCGAATGTACAGAATGATTATTTACACAGAGCTATACAGTAGTTCAGTTAAGATAAGTGAGATATAATTCCTACAGAGGCTATATAAAGTGCTAGTGGTTGTGAGTGGTGGTTCAGTCCATGTTATTATTGTGTGTTTGAGGGTACGGTTGTCCATTGTGGGTGTGTGTGTGTTCAGTCCATGTGTTAACGTGGGTCAGATGTCAGGAGGCAGAGTTCAGGAGTCTGACAGCTGTGGGGAAGAAGCTGTTCCGGTACCTGGTGGTCTTAGTCCGGAGGCTCCTGTAGCGCCTCCCAGAGGGCAGGAGGGTGAAGAGTCCATGTGATGGGTGACTGGGGTCTTTGATGATTTTCCCAGCCCTTTTCAGACACCGCTTCCTGTAGATGTCTTTCATGGCAGGAAGTGGTGCTCCGGCAATGCGCTGGGCAGTTTTCACGACCCTCTGCAACGCCTTCTGGTCCGAGGCAGAGCAGTTCCAATACCAGACTGTTATACAGTTGGTCAGGATGCTCTCGATGGTGCAACGATAGAAGTTCACCAGGATGTCTGAGGACAGGTGGTTCTTCCTCAGAGTCCTCAAGAAGAAGAGGCCCTGGTGAGCCTTCTTGACCAGCTTGGAGCAGTTGGTTGTCCAGGTGAGATCCTCGGAGATGTGGACTCCCAGGAACTTGAAGCTGCTCACACGCTCCACAGCCGTCCCCTTAATGTGGATGGGTGGATGTGGGTCAGCATTCCTCCTGTAGTCCACGATGAGCTCCTTGGTCTTCTCGGTGTTAAGCAGCAGGTTGTTTCTGTCGCACCACTCAGCCAGACGATCCACCTCCTCCCTGTAGGCGGCCTCATCATTGTCACTGATGAGGCCAATCACCGTGGTGTCATCTGCAAACTTAATGATGGTGTTGGAACCATCAGCAGGTCTGCAGTCGTGGGTGAAGAGGGAGTAGAGGAAAGGGCTCATCACACAGCCTTGTGGTACACGGTGTTCATCGTGACTGTAGATGAACAGTGGTTATCCAGCCGGACATGTTGGGGGCGGTTGGTCAGGAAGTTCAGTAACCATTTGCAGATGAGGGAACTGATGCCCAGGTCTGTCAGTTTCCTGATGAGTTGTGAGGGGTGGATTGTATTGAATGCTGAACTGAAGTCTATAAACAGCATTCTGGCGTAGGTGTTGTTGATGTCCAGGTGTGAGAGGACAGAGTGCAGTGCGATGGAGACTGCATCCTCTGTGCTCCTGTTCTGGCGGTATGCGAATTGGTGGGGGTCCAGGGTGGGGGGGAGACAGGATTTGAAGTGTGCTAGGACCAGCTGCTCTAAGCACTTAGTGATGATGGGGGTGAGTGCTACTGGGCGGTAGTCATTGAGGCAAGATGGGTTGGAGTTTTTGGGTATCGGGACGATGGAGGTGGATTTGAAGCAGGCCGGTACCACAGCGTGGGCCAAGGACAGGTTGAATATGTCTGTGAGCACTCCTGCAAGCTCCCCAGAACACGCTCTGAGAACACACCCGGGGATGCCATCAGGGCCTGCAGCCTTGTGGACATTGATCCTGCTCAGCACCGCTCCTACATCAGTAGGGGAGAGAGTCAGAGGTTGGTGGTCTGGCGTCACGTCTGCTTTGGTTGTGGTTGTAGGGTTCCCTCGCTCAAAACGAGCATAAAAGTTGTTGAGCTCATTGAGGAAGGAGACATCAGAGGATGCGGGGGAGGGTTTGGTGGTCCTGTACTCTGTAATGGTCTGGAGTCCTTGCCACATGCGTCGGGGGTTGGAGTTGGAGAAGTGTTCTTCTACCTTCTTTTTGTAATGGTGTTTGGCTTTTTTGATGCCCTTCTTTAGATTAGCCCTGGCTGTACTGTAGGCGTGTGCATCTCCTGACCTAAAGGCGGTGTTGCGGGCCTTCAGGAGAAGACGAACATCCCGGTTCATCCAAGGCTTCTGGTTGGGGTACATGGTGATCCGTTTCTGGGTGGTGACACTGTCTGTGGTTTCGGAGATGTAATCCAGTACAGATGAGGCGTACTGGTCCAGGTCTGTGTGGGTGAACATATTCCAGTCTGTGTTTTTAAATCTGTCCTGGAGCACTGCGTCTGTCCCCTCTGGCCACACTTTAATTGTCCTCACAGCAGGTTTCACACGTTGGATGAGTGGTGAATACCGAGGTGTGAGGAACAGGGAGAGATGGTCCGATTGTCCAATGTGGGGGAGGGGTGTTGCTTTGTAGGCTCCAGCCAGGTTGGAATACACATGGTCTAAAGTCTTGTCTCCTCTGGTGTGGCAGGAGACATGTTGGTGGAATCTGGAGAGGACTGTCTTTAAGTTGGTGTGGTTGAAGTCGCCAGCAACAATAAAAGCAGCCTCGGGGTGTTTATTCTGGTGTTTGTTAATGGCTGCAGAAAATTCTTTCATGGCCAACCTAGCATTAGCGTCGGGGGGTATACAGTGGGGCAAAAAAGTATTTAGTCAGCCACCGACTGTGCAAGTTCCCCCACCTAAAATGATGACAGAGGTCAGTAATTTGCACCAGAGGTACACTTCAACTGTGAGAGACAGAATGTGAAAAAAAAATCCATGAATCCACATGGTAGGATTTGTAAAGAATGTATTCGTAAATCAGGGTGGAAAATAAGTATTTGGTCACCTCAAACAAGGAAAATCTCTGGCTCTCACAGACCTGTAACGTCTTCTGTAAGAAGCTTTTCTGTCCCCCACTCGTTACCTGTATGAATGGCACCTGTTTGAACTCATCATCTTGCACAATCGGTGGCTGACTAAATACTTTTTTGCCCCACTGTATACACGGCAGTGAGTATGATAGAAGTGAGTTCTCTGGGGAGGTAATAAGTAGGGGTGCAACGATACACAAAATTCACGGTTCGGTTCGGTTCGATACTTTGGTGTCACGGTTCGATATTTTTTCGATACAAAAAAAATGTTCATGCCTTTTTAATTTGTCATTTATTAAAATTATAAATATATATTTTAACTCAAAAGTACAGTTTTTAAATTTAACCCTAACCCTTGTGCGCGTTTTTTATTTTGACAGCGAATGCGCACCTGCGGACCACTTATGTGCACCCCTGGTTATTTAGCTCGTCATATTGCAGCCACAGAAATTCTTTTGTCCATGAAACCATAAAGCTGCACTTTCTTTTTGCCTTATAGTCTGATTTGTCATAACTTCTCCGTTTTGTGGTAAGCTTTTCTTTGGCTGTCACTTCTTCACCCCGACCTGTCTTATTTGGCTCAGCAGAACTAAAATATATATACTGGTACTTTTACACACGGACTCACATAAGCTCAGCGATTCTCTGCGCGATCAACCTCTCACATGTTTAAGCTTGCTGCGGGAGATTTCACTTGTCATGTTTGCATAGTAAGCTAACGATTAATAAGACGATGTCAGAGGAATTGGTGCACAAATTATCATCACTCACAGATCAGTGCTGTCATTGCAAAGTGAAAGCAAAAAAACAAGCGCAAATTCAAACGCGATTTCAATATGTCACATATTGACAGTGGCTCACCGATGCCAATGACATAATTACCCAGCTACATTTCTGAAAGAATGCAAAAGCATTGACATATATTTTTCCTACAATAGCCCGACGGGCAGGGCAGAGAGATTTTTGTAGCCCGACTGGAAAGATCGCTAGCTCCGGGACGTCGGGCTAGCGATTTTGCAAGCCCTGTATCTGATTGAGGAATCACTCATCTTTGGAAAAGAGAGTTTATTACAGAGAAATGTCTCTTTCCAAAATAAAAGCTATACTATCCGCTTCTTCTGGGCTATATTCTCAGCAGCATAAGGAGAATCACGTGCTAACAGCTGTCTAAATGACTCGGCTAAAGTTAGTAGCATGCTTGTTGTTTTTGTCTTTGCACTAGGATGATGTCGGCGTAAATGTGCAGTCATATTCGTTGTGTTCCCACTAGTGCTTTCAGGTTAATCTCGTTGAAATGACCTTAACGCCACAACACGGCAAATCTCCGTTAACGAGCTACCGCCGATCGCCCCGTGCATGGGGCTAGACGGCCAACACGTTAACGAGCTAACTGCGCTAACACACTAGTTCACACCAATGTAATTAAGCATTGCATGGCACATCCAACATACTGTTTTACTTTAGTCCATGACTCGCTTACCTTCAGGGTCATACGTCACATGAAAACCAAAATAATTCCAAACGCCAGATCTGAATGAGGGTGGGGGAGGTCCATCTTGCAAGGAGAGCTTAACTTCTGTCTCGCTAGCTTGCCCTGCGCTCTTCCTCCTGACTATGCTGTCTGTGTTGAGCGCTCAGTGGATCTGCGCTCGACAGTGCAGCCTAGGCGGAGTAGTCGAACGCAGATTCACTGAGCGCTCAACACAGACAGCATCGTCAGAAGGAAAGTTGATAAAATAAATTACAAATGTTGTATTGTTCGATACATATGCGTACCGAACCGAAAGCACTGTATCGAACGGTTCAATATCGATACGAATATCGTTGCACCCCTAGTAATAAGGTCTGCATTTGACCATTAAAAACTCCGCATTAGGTGAGCAGTGACTCTCAGTAGTAGTGGAGTTCATGCACCAAGCATTGTTAATATAAATGCACAAACCTCCACCTCTGGTCTTGCCGGAGTCATCTGCTAGCCTGTCGGCTCGGTGTGTGTAGTGTCCTGCTAACTCGATAGCATTGTCCGGGCAGCTGTTGTTCAACCATGTTTCGGTGAAAAACATGACATTTGAGTCCATAATCCGTCTGTTGTTAGTGATGGAGAGCCGTATCTCATCCATTTTGTTTGCCAGAGAACGGACATTGGCGAGGAAAATACTGGGTAAAGGCAGCCGGTGTGGTGTTAGCTTTAGCTTATCCCGTAGCCCTCCGCACCTACCTCGCCTTTGTTTACGATCTCGGCGCCGTCTGCGTGCACTTCCGCCCGGCCGGGAAGAATGGGCAGCCTCCGGTGTTCTGGAGATCTCTGGGATGAGTCGGAGATCGGCGACAAAACTGTTGGAGTTATGAGTCCAGATGTCCAGAAGCTCTTGTCTGCTGTAGGTCAGCAACGCACAGCAATTCTGGACGAATAATCCGGTTAAAAGTAGATAAAAAACCGCTAAATAGCAGATTCTGGAGAGACACTGAGCCTCGCGTTGTTCACGCGTCGCCATCTTGGATGTCCTATGGACAGATTCCCCCACCTGAGCTGTAGATCTCTGCAGCTCGTCCAGAGTCACCATGGGCCTCTTGGCTGCATTTCTGATCAGTGCTCTCCTTGTTCGGCCTGTGAGTTTAGGTGGACGGCCTTGTCTTGGTAGGTTTACAGTTGTGCCATACTCCTTCCATTTCTGAATGATCGCTTAAACAGTGCTCCGTGGGATGTTCAAGGCTTGGGAAATCTTTTTGTAGCATAAGTCTGCTTTAAATTTCTCAATAACTTTATCCCTGACCTGTCTGGTGTGTTCTTTGGACTTCATGGTGTTGTTGCTCCCAGTATTCTCTTAGACAACCTCTGAGGCCAACCTCAGGGCAGTTGTGGAGCTGTTTTGCAAAGAAGAATGGGCAAGGATTTCAGTCTGTAGATGTGCAAAGCTGGTAGAGACAGACCCTAAAAGACTGGCAGCTGTAATTGCAGCAAAAGGTGGTTCTACAAAGTATTGACTCAGGGGGCTGAATAATTACGCACACCCCACTTTGCAGTTATTTATTTGTAAAAAATGTTTGGAATCATGTATGATTTTCGTTCCACTTCTCACGTGTGCACCACTTTGTGTTGGTCTTTCACGTGGAATTCCAATAAAATTGATTAATGTTTGTGGCTGTAATGTGACAAAATGTGGGAAAGTTCAAGGGGGCCGAATACTTTTGCAAGCCACTGTATCTATGCTCTAGCTGCGCAAGCTTTGGCCTTCAATGCTCGGAGTTCATAGGTAAAACCAGGGAGCAGAGCGAGTGAAGGAAACAGAGTGAGTTTTTACAGGAGCCAGAGAATCAAGGACATTGAGTAAACAATTTTTATAATATAATAACAAATCATCAGGAGCAGAATAGAAGTCCGGAATCTGAATATTGTCCAGTCTGGTAGTGAGAATGTCCATACAATGTTCTTGATGTTGTGGAATGAGATGAGACGGTTTGGTTTGGTAGAAGAGCAGCTGAGACTGAGGTTAAATGAAAGGAGGAAATGGTCAGTTATGGGAATTTTAGCAGCAGAAAGATTCAAGGGAGTAAGACCAGAACAGCAAATCAAGTCCAAGGTGTGCCCTTTGGAGTGAGTGGGAAAAGTCAATAAATTGTTTAAATTCAAAGCCCTCGAGACAGGGGGAAAAGTCTCTGGTGACCAGAAGGTCATTATTATATATTCATATTATTATATATGAATGTTGAAATATCCCACCAAGATAACATTTGGGGAGAGAGATGAAGGATGGGTTAGCAGATTAGCAAAGTCACTGAGGAAGTCAGGGTTAGGTTTTTTTTTTTTGGGGGGGGGGGGGGGGGGGGGGGTGTACAGTAGCTATCATGGTGGGAATGGGTCCAGTCAGCTCACATGCAAGGCACTCTAGGGAGCTAAAGGTATGAACATTAACTGGCAGGACCTTCAAGTGCTGACGAAAAATGATCGCGAGACCACCCCCACGACCTGAGCAGCGAGGTTTAGAAAAGCAAACAAACCCCAGAGGAGTAGATTCATTTAGCGGAGAAAAGTCATCAGGTTTTTGCCAGGTTTCAGTTAAACAGAAAAAGTCAGACTTATTGCAGAGTACCAAGAGAGAACCCACACAAACACAAAGTCCCCAGCCAGTTGGTGGATTTGAACTCAGGACCTTCGTGCTGTAAGATAACAGTGCTAACCACCATGTTGCCACAAAATAAATGCATTCCGGTTATTTCCACTCATTTACAATAAACGTTCAACCACACGGAACAAGCAACAAAGAAGCAGACAGTGAAAAGGTCTGAACAACTCACCATGTCTAAAAATGTGGCTTGGCATCGGTACATGTTCCTGTACACCTCTATAGGAAGCGTCATCTTGGACACCTCAGTGTTGGGACCCTGATCTGTTAATATCAATCATATACAGATAAGCTCATAATAAAATAAAATCTATTAATTATCATACACAAATTAGGTTTGGAATGATACCTGTTCAATGAGAGATACTTACTGCTCTTGGTGCCGTTTATGTGGCGATAGATGATGTAGCCCAGAGTGGCCCCGACGGAAAGCCCTGCAGCCAGAGCCACTATTTTCCCAGAGCTCAAGCTGGTCTTATGACCTTCCTTCACTGCATCCATGACACCTTGTGCACCCTGCAGGATGCTTTACCTAAACACACACACGACACAAGTCTCCATCCATTGGTACTATCAGCCTTATTAATGATCTACTCCTCCTTCTTCCATCCATGTTGCCAGCTACAGTTTATAGAATGTTTTTATTTGGACATCTTATTGCTTCGTCCTGAGAATGACCCCTTATTGCAACACAGAAACTGTGGCTCTCAAGAATAGTCATCAGCACACATTGTGCCACATCTACTTTGAGCTAGGTAAACATTCATAAATAATATGATTAAGAGCAAAGAGAATTTAAATATCAGTTATTTTTATAAAGATATCTTTGTTTCAATTAACAATAAATAAAACATCAAAAAGAACATTTAAACAGAAAAAATATATACTGTATCAGATGTTGCTCAAATTCAAACTCAAAAGCCCAGGACCTTTGAATTAGTTAAACAAAAGATTCAGGTCAGGCCACTACAAATATTCTTTGGTTTTTTTAAGAGGTGGACTTTCTGGTGTTTTGGATCATTGTGCAGCTCCAGAACCCAAGTGCACTTCAGCTTGAGGTCATGAACAGATGGCCAAACATTTCCCTTCAGAAAAACAACTTCATTTTGTGTTTACTTGCGTTATCTTTGTCTAATATTTACATTTGTTTGATGATCTGAAACAGTCAAGCGTGACGAGGAGGAAGGAAGGAAGGAAATCAGGAATGGGTCAAACACCTTTTTTTTTCTTTTTACACCACTATGTATATACATACACAATGCAGTACTGAGGGTTTCTATTAAATTCAGATTTAGACAAAACTGTACTTTCAAATATGGACCATCTCATTCAAAAGATAAAAATGATTACATTGGTGTGGCTCCCAAAAATCAACTGTCTCAATGATGTTGCCTGTTGGAATAACCTCACAGGTACTTGGCCAATTTGACCAAAAAATGTAAGACTTTCTGTAAGATAAAAATAAACCGAGGATCAGTAGAAAGAAAACATGGACATTGAGACAGAGGAAGAAATATAAATATATAAACATAAAATGTGATTTTTCATATCTGAGACGATCTATACATCTTTATGTGATGTGTGTATCGGAAACATTGGCTTGAAAAAGGAATATGTACAATGAGCAATGTTTATTTGGATGGAGTGGTTTGTCATATGAAATTATTCAGAAAAGCGTTTTGAAAAGAGACTTTCTGGCAATACTTACAAATGAGAGAAAATATTTTTAAAGTCCAATTTATCATGAACAAGAACCAAGTGAGTGACTTTTTGGATCTTTATGAAGTTGCACATAAGGCAGCTGTGCTTTATAAACTGTTAAACAAATAGAAAAAGGACACCTTCAATACTCTGAGGATTTGGCAAAAGGACCTTGGATGTGCAATGAGCAAGAAGAACTGGTCTGGAGTACTCTCCAATACTAATAAATACCTTTTAAAAAGGCCCATGGAAAATTCATGCCATTTCTAAAGTAATACGTGGGTTTTATTTTACCCACTTATAGTTTGGATGTAATGTGCAACAATTTCTGTTGGAAATGTAAATCAGAAAAGGAACATTTATTCATGTTATTTGGGAATTTAAACAAGTGTATCCCTTTTGGGAAAAAAAAATCTAGATCGTGTAGTGGACTGGTTAAGTTTGATAATACCCAAATCACCAAGGTTATGTTTTTTCTGAGACCAGTCGGTCTTACCCACTGCATCCAAATACTGCTTTGTGGTGGCAAAAGCAGGTGCTTTTACAGCCACAAGAATAACCCGAAGAGTATGGAAAGACACATCCTCCCCAAATTTCAAAAACTGGACAGAAGCTATGTAAGAAATTGGATCATACAGAAAATGTTGGCAAGAATTGACTATGATACTAAAAACTTTAGGAGATCTTTGAGAGGGCAGTTTGTAGAAATGGTTGTAGGTTAGAATCTCAAGCCCAGCCTTTCTTTGTCTTTCTGTTTTTATCCCAGTTTTCTTCCACTCTCTTTTTACATAGGCATGTAGTTATGATCAGCACATTCACGGAAAATCAAATAATGACCCCGTCTGATCTCGTTAAACAAAAATTTTAAGAACGACTTTCATGACTCACACTATTGAGTGTAGGCTTCAACCCAGCTGCCTTCTAATGAGAATCGTACTTAAAAACCCATTGAATGCGGCATGTCTTCCTAAATATAACACAACGTGATAATTGCACCCTGCATGCATTTGCTCAGGAGTGTATATATTTTGGGCATTTGATAGTTCTGTTTAGCAGCAGCTTACCACTTTAGGACAATAATATAGAACAAATATTACATTTAGATTCGAATACTGCATGCAGTCTCCTCGGACCTGCTCATACAAGATAAGCTAGCTGCTGCTTTCAGCACTGACACAAGGTAACTAAACGCCACTAGCATGCTCAGATACATGATATCACAGCCTTTATATGTTTTCGACGCTAATACGATTTAGAATCAACGGCATTTTGGAAAGAGTTTCCACTCCCTTCCCACTCGACCTTACCTGTCGATTTGTTAACCTCCTAGGAGGAAGTTCTCAATAAACCGGAAACAATATTTAGTATTTAATTTTCGAATATTGAATTTTCTAATGTGCAGCAGCAAATTAGCTATTAACACTAAAAAAAACACTTTATAAATAATTCACTATGAAAAATCTATTAACCACAAACGTGATTATTTAAATGAAACATTTTATTTTAAGCCGTCAACCGGAAGCCCACTTCTCGCTGTGCAAGCTGCGTGCAAGCTCTCTCAGCCCAGTGACTGTGAAGAAGAGGCGTTCCCCTCAGAATCAGACCTCAGCACCACCCGGTGGCAACAGACAGACATCACAGACAACCTGTGTGTCAACTCTTGTGCTGAATACATTCATTTGTTTTAATATTTGAGCAAATTTGTCGCAATTCCAATATTCAAACAAAATTTAAAAAGTACAACTGCTGACCATAATTTGTACTGTCAGTGAAACCAGGTGTTTTACTGAAAAAGGTACAGGCAAAACTTTAGTTTTCTAGAACCTTACCTGAAGGTTACAATTTGGAGAGCGATCTAGGATTATTTCCTGAAGGTAAGTTATGTAGAACCTTAAGAGAACTTGTTTAAACTGTTGATGTTATGGGAGAACCTCAGAGGACCTCCAGGGAATATTGCCTTCTATTAGTGCCTCAGAGAACATATTGCAACCACTACAGCTGTCTGGAAACGTCAGTCATATTTAAGGGCATTGCCTATAGTGATAGCTACAAAAAACAAAAAAAGATGTGATTTTTTTTTTCAGATAAAATGTAAAACTGTACGAACACACAATATCATTCTTCTCTTAGGATGGAAAAGAGAGCTTTAAACAGACTGATGTTTTTCAGGTAAGTAGGCATAATAGAATAGAATAGAATAGAATAGAATAGAATAGAATAGAATACTTTTATTTGTCAATTTCTTCAAATGTACTTGCCATACAAAGGAATTGAAATTACGTTTCACACTGTCCCATGCGTAGACATTGACAACAATAAGGTGCAGATGCACAACAAAAACAGCCCTAACAATAAAGTAATAAATAGTAATATAATAATATAAATAGTGCTAAAAGAAATACTAAAAATATATATATAGCAGCAGGTGTGTGCAATTGCAATGCAAGTCAGGAATGTTTTCAGTTCTTGGTTCAGAGAGTGTTTCCTTGCTGGAGAGTGTGCGTGGGTGAGTGGGGGGGGGGGGGGGGGGGGGGGGGTAGAGTCCAATTCTGTCTTCCTATACTTCTGCCAATCTGGTGATTCTGCTGGCTGGGAGCCGGGAGGGAAAAGAGTTCAGCAGTCTCACAGCCTGGTGGATGAAGCTGTTGGTGAGCCTGGTAGTGCGGGAGCGGAGACTTCTGTATCTCTTTCCAGAGGGCAGGAGGCTGAACAGACAGTGCGCGGGGTGGGTTGCATCGTTGACAATTGTGATGGCTTTGCGGGTGAGGCGAGTGGTGTAAATGTCTTGCAGGGAGGGGAGTGGTACACCAACTATCCTCTCAGCTGTTCTCACAATGCGTTGTAGAGCTTTTCTGTTATAGTCAGTGCAGCTACCGCCCCACACAGTGATGCAGCTGGAGAGGATACTTTCAATAGTTCCTCTGTAGAATGTAGTCAGGATGGGTGGTGGAGCACTTGCCCGCTTGAGTTTGTGCAGGAAGTAGAGGCGCTGTTGTGCTTTCTTGGCCAGTGATGCTGTGTTGGTGGTCCAAGAGAGGTCCTCACTGATGTGCACCCCCAGGAACTTGGTGCTGCTCACCCTCTCCACCGCAGCGCCGTCGATGGTCAATGGGGGGTGACAGGTGTGGCCTCTCTGGAAGTTGACAATAATCTCCTTGGTCTTACTGACATTTAGCAGGAGGTTGTTGTCTCTACACCACGTGGTCAGGAGCTCAACCTCTTTCCTGTAGTGATGTAGTGTTGGTGATGAGCCCCACCAGCGTTGTGTCGTCCGCAAACTTCACAAGGTGGTTGGAGCTGTAGGTTGGTGTGCAGTCATGTGTCAACAGGGTGAAGAGCAGAGGACTGAGCACACAGCCTTGTGGAGCCCCCGTGCTCAGGGTGATGCTGTTTGAGACCTTGTTGCCCACACGCACCGCTTGAGGCCTCTGGCTGAGGAAATCCAGCAGCCAGTTGCAGAGGGAGGTGCTGAGGCCCAGTCTGTCCAGTTTACAGATGAGTTGTTGTGGTATTATGGTGTTGAATGCTGAGCTAAAGTCTATGAACAGCATTCTCACATATGAGTCTTTCTTGTCCAGATGAGTTAGGGCCGGGTGGAGGGCAGAGCAGATTGCATCCTCTGTGGATCGTTTCGCTCTGTATGCAAACTGGTGTGGGTCCAGGGTGGGAGGTAGGGTGGATTTGATGTGTGACATGACTAGTCGTTCAAAGCACTTCATAATAATGGGTGTCAGTGCCACGGGGCGGTAGTCATTGAAACAGGCTGGGGGGGGGGAGAGAGATGATACAGGAATATAAACATCCTTATAAATTGTCAAAGGAGCTTGCAAAGAAAAGCGTCTGGACTTCTTTAAGTTACTTGAAGACGTTTCACCTCTCATCCGAGAAGCTTCTTCAGTTCTAAGGTCAAATGGTGGAGAGTCCCAGATATAAACCTAGTGGGAGTGACCCCCCACAGAGGGACAAAAGGACCCCCTGATGATCCTCTAATCGCCTGAGCCAAGGTGTGTAACTGGGTGTGGGTCCCAATCAGCCAGAGTTTCGGGTGTGTTCATTGTGAAACCTGGCCCCACCTTATCATGCGAATTCCTGAGGTCAGATGGCCCAGGATGTGAGTGGGCGTTAAGGCGTCTGGGAAGGGATCTCAAAACTGGATTATAGATGGCAGAGAGTTGGTGTCGTAAACCCCCGCCTCTGTTCAAAGATGGTCGCTCACAGTGGACATACAGTGGGGCAAAAAAGTATTTAGTCAGCCACCGATTGTGCAAGTTCCCCCACTTAAAATGATGACAGAGGTCAGTAATTTGCACCAGAGGTACACTTCAACTGTGAGAGACAGAATGTGAAAAAAAAGTCCATGAATTCACATGGTAGGATTTGTAAAGAATTCATTCGTAAATTAGGGTGGAAAATAAGTATTTGGTCACCTCAAACAAGGAAAATCTCTGGCTCTCACAGACCTGTAACATCTTCTGTAAGACGCTTTTCTGTCCTCCACTCGTTACCTGTATGAATGGCACCTGTTTGAACTCATCATCTGTATAAAAGACACCTGTCCACAGCCTCAAACAGTCAGACTCCAAACTCCGCCATGGCCAAGACCAAAGAGCTCTCGAAGGACACCAGGAAAAGTATTGTAGACCTGCACCAGACTGGGAAGAGTGAATCTACAATAGGCAAGCAGCTTGGTGTGAAAAAATCAACTGTGGGAGCAATCATCAGAAAATGGGAGACATATAAGACCACTGATAATCTCCCACGATCTGGGGCTCCACGCAAGATCTCATCCCGTGGGGTCAAAATGATCATGAGAACGGTGCGCAAAGATCCCAGAACCACACGGGGGGACCTGGTGAATGACCTGCAGAGAGCTGGGACCAAAGTAACAAAGGTCACCATCAGTAACACACTACAACGGCAGGGAATCAAATCCCGCAGTGCCAGACGTGTTCCGCTGCTGAAGCCAGTGCATGTCCAGGCCCGTCTGAAGTTTGCCAGAGAGCACATGGATGATACAGCAGAGGATTGGGAGAATGTCATGTGGTCAGATGAAACCAAAGTAGAACTTTTTGGTATAAACTCAACTCGTCGTGTTTGGAGGACAAAGAATACTGAGTTGCATCCCAAGAACACCATACCTACTGTGAAGCATGGGGGTGGAAACATCATGCTATGGGGCTGTTTTTCTGCCAAGGGGACAGGACGACTGATCCGTGTTAAGGACAGAATGAATGGGGCCATGTATCGTGAGATTTTGAGCCAAAACCTCCTTCCATCAGTGAGAACTTTGAAGATGAAACGAGGCTGGGTCTTCCAACATGACAAGGATCCAAAACACACCGCCCGGGCAACAAAGGAGTGGCTCCGTAAGAAGCATTTGAAAGTCCTGGAGTGGCCTAGCCAGTCTCCAGACCTCAACCCCATAGAAAATCTGTGGCGGGAGTTGAAAGTCCGTGTTGCTCGGCGACAGCCCCAAAACATCACTGCTCTCGAGAAGATCTGCATGGAGGAATGGGCCAAAATACCAGCTACTGTGTGTGCAAACCTGGTGAAGACCTATAGTAAACGTTTGACCTCTGTTATTGCCAACAAAGGTTATGTTACAAAGTATTGAGTTGTATTTTTGTTATTGACCAAATACTTATTTTCCACCCTGATTTACGAATAAATTCTTTACAAATCCTACCATGTGGATTCATGGATTTTTTTTTTTCACATTCTGTCTCTCACAGTTGAAGTGTACCTCTGGTGCAAATTACTGACCTCTGTCATCATTTTAGGTGGGGGAACTTGCACAATCGGTGGCTGACTAAATACTTTTTTGCCCCACTGTAGATGGCTTCTTTCACTCCTCTTTCAAACCATCTGTCCTCTCTGTCCAAAATGTGAACATTGGCATCCTCAAAGAGTGTCCTTTATCCTTAAGATGCAGATGGACTGCTGAGTCTTGTCCTGTGGAGGTGGCTCTTCTGTGTTGTGCCATGCGCTTGTGAAGTGACTGTTTGGTCTCTCCAATGTAGAGGTCTGAGCATTCCTCGCTGCACTGTACAGCATACACAACATTGTTAAGTTTGTGTTTTGGCGTTTTGTCTTTCGGGTGAACCAGTTTCTGTCTGAGCGTGTTGCTGGGTCTGAAATACACTGGGATGTCATGCTTGGAGAAAACTCTCCTGAGTTTCTCTGATACACCGGCTACATAGGGGATGACAATGTTGTTGCGTCTGTCCTTCTTATCCTCCCTCGCTGGTGTCTGGTCTTCTTTTCTGTGCCTCTTTGCTGACTTTAAGAACGCCCATTTAGGATAGCCGCACGTTTTGAGTGCTTCCTTTACATGTGTGTGTTCCTTCTTTTTTCCTTCAGGCTTAGAGGGAACATGTTCTGCCCGGTGGTGTAGGGTCCTGATTACTCCAAGTTTGTGTTCCAAAGGGTGATGGGAGTCAAAGAGGAGGTACTGGTCCGTGTGTGTGGGCTTCCGGTAAACTTCGATGTTGAGTTTGCCGTTCTCTTCAATGTGCACAGCGCAGTCCAGGAAAGGCAAACAGTTGTCCTTTGTGTCTTCCCTGGTGAACTTGATGTTTTTATCCACAGCGTTAATGTGCGGAGTGAAGGATTCCACTTCTTCTTCTGAAGTCGGTGGAGTTCTTGATGTGGTGTGGGGTGTTCCCCACGAGAGGCGCAAGGATGGTAGCAAGGTGTTTAGCAATGTTGTAAGTGGCTGAGTTTATGCTACTGACTATGGGTCTGAGGGGGGTGGGGGGGTTACTCCCACTAGGTTTATATCTGGGACTCTCCACCATTTGACCTTAGAACTGAAGAAGCTTCTCGGATGAGAGGTCAAATGTCTTCAAGCAACTTAAAGAAGTCCAGACGCTTTTCTTTGCAAGCTCCTTTGACTACGATGACCTGGATGACTGAGAACCTTCACAGACAGATCCTTATAAATTATGTAATGCTGTAGGTGAACTCACTCACCAAAATATATAACACATAAAAAACTATAGCAGTAATATGCAACAAACACATTATGTAGCAGTGTTATTCGTAAAAGAAAAAAAAAAGCACACCACAATGTGTTTCACATAAAAAAATACATTGACACAACTATTTGTTTGACATTTGTTTTCAAGTACATTTTGGTGTTGATAC
Source organism: Rhamphochromis longiceps (assembly GCF_057381845.1). Taxonomy (NCBI): domain Eukaryota; kingdom Metazoa; phylum Chordata; class Actinopteri; order Cichliformes; family Cichlidae; genus Rhamphochromis; species Rhamphochromis longiceps. The sequence continues at coordinate 7,326,591 of NC_140564.1, read as the reverse complement.
TCACACACTGAGGTTATGAATGTACAACGTTTTGCAGCTCTTGATACTTTTTTCACTGGAACTAGCACAATCCCATTCGGATGAAAAAATATTTCACTAAACACATTATGGATAAATCAAAGCTGTCCACAGTTCCCTTTATTTTTCCTTTTTCCCTAACAGAAACCACCCTTTCTTTCAGGATAAACCTCAGTGATTAACCACATATTTGTTATTTCTCTATACGCAGCAGTTATATTTGTGTTGAAAATACCTCTGCAAATACAGGAAACAAATATTAAACAATTGTTTTAAATGTTTCCACCAGAAACTTAACTAGAGGATGCAACACCGCAGGGACTTAATTTAGTTGTACTTGTTACAACAATAAAGATATTCTGATTCTATTCTCCCCATTCTCTCAACCTCTCAGCTGGTGCTTGGCTGGTTCCTCTTGGTCCACCTTATCCTCACACTGCTGAATTTGTCCTGCCCTATCATCAAATGTGGAAAACAACAGTTGATGATAATCACCTATCACCTTGCAGGAGGGCACTTTTCAGTCTCTCCCAAATCTGGATTCAATCAGTAAATCAACCACGGCAGTTAACAAAAATAACAACAAAATGTATCAAAAGTTTATTAAACATCTGTTAACTTGCCAGATGAAAACACAATTTTGACATGGACATACTTTATAAAATAAGAGAGAGAGGAAATGGGAAAAGAAAATTGCACGTACATACAAAGAATTTTTTTTTTTTTTTTTGGGGGGGGGGGGGGGGGGGGGCACATGTGATATGCATTTAAGCTTTAAAACATTGCAATATCTAAAATGGAAACCAAAGAGCAGTTCATTCTGAAGCCAGATACAAGAACATCTTAGAAGACATAAAGACCTGGATGACCTCTAGTTAGCTGCTTTAAAAAATTCAGATCAAACTGATGTTGTTGTACTCTGCCCTAAAAAGCTTCGAAATATGGTATTTAGACAGATGCTTACTCTGGATGGCATTACCTTGGCCTCCAGTAACAATGAGAAATCTTAGTTTTTTGACCAAGACATGTCCCTCTGTGCATATAATACACAAATATATAGGACTACCTTTTTAAAAATTTGCATTTTCATCTTTAAAATGAGAAATATCCTGTTTCAGAGTGATGCTGGAAAATTTACTTTATGCATTTATTATCTCTAGGCTGGACTACTGTAATTCTTTATTATCAGGATGTCCTAAAAACTCCCTGAAAAACCTTCAGTTAATCCAAAATGCTGAAGCAAGAGTCCTGACAGGGACCAGAAAGAGAGAGCATATTTTGCTCATACTGGCCTCTCTTCATTAGTTCCTTGTTAAATTCAGAATAAAATTTTTAAAATCCTTCTCATCTTCTAATCAGAAGATGGTTCAATCCCTGGCTTCTCCAGTCTCCATGCTAAATAGCCTTGGGCAAGATATTAACCCCAAGAGTATGGATGTGTGTAAATATTTCACTTACAGTGAAAAAGGGCTTGTATGAATTAGTGAATGAGGCATGTTGTATAAAGAGCTTTGATTGCTCAGAGAGTAGAAAAAAAGTGCTATATCAAAACCAGTCAATTTACCATATACCGCTGTATATAATTTAAGTACAGCACCACTTCCTGAGTCATCTGACGGTTTGCCAGAATCGTTTTGAGGCTGACTGAAGGTATTGTTCCATGGTCTCACTGAAATCCTCCCATAACACAGTTTTTGCATCAGCCACTGCTTGAACTGCACTCTGCTTGGTATGCCAGTACCTTTCAGCTGCCTTTGTTATCCTACATGCTAGCCAAGCCTGATAAGACTCCTTCAGTCTGACAGCTCTCTTTAGGTTGGGTGTCCACCACCTGGTTCTGGGATTACCACCACTACAGGCACCAACAACCTTCCAGCTGCAATTCCTTGCAGTAGCTTAGGCAAGGAAGTTGTGGAACATTCTCACTTGGACTCAATGACCCCAGCCTCTTTTAGAATGGAATAAAAGCCAGGGAAGGCTGGAGGGGAGCTGGGATAATTCCTTAATCATGCTCTTCCTACTTCAGTAACAACAGGACCTGGAGGGAAAGGATAGATGAGCAGGAGACCCGATGGCTGTAAAGCTGTCTGGAGCAGAGCACAGGTTTGTTGGTGTAATCATACTGTAAAATAATCAGTTCCCTGCAACACAGACTGTGTACACACAGTGTTATTGCAGTGGAAGGCGGGAAGGTGCAGCCACAGATGGAGAAAATGACAACCATCACAGCCTGCACATGTCCAAGACCAAACAAAAAAACAAAACAAAAAAGAGATGAGGTGGTTTTGGGGCTGACTGGATATTACCACTGGTTCATTCTGAACTTTGTAGAGCTGACCAGCCCCTAACGGACCTCTCTGAAAAGGTGTCCAAGATCTGCTACAGTGGATGGAGGAGTGCCAGGTGGCATTTGTGCAGGTTAAAAAGGCTCTCTGTGGGGAACCTGTGCTGCACACCCCTAACTTTTTCCTGTTAGAACGGGAAAGGTGGTACTGTTGAAAAAGAGTTCTTGGCAATACAGTGGCTTCCTGAAATGCCCATTCACTTTGTTTGGATCACGTCCCACTGGCTCCAGTGTATGAAGGACGCCATTGCCTGGATCACCTGGGATTAGCTCTCCAGCCTTTTAAGTTAAAGGTGGCCCATAAGCCAGGGGCACAGATAATCGTGGCTGCTTTCTCCAGCTTGTGGGAAAATGGGTGGGAGGTAGAACTGGCCAGATGGCTCCGCTTGCCTAAGTCGGGCAGTGGGGTATTTAGAGAGGATGGGTGGGGCAGCAGGTTCAGGGAGCAATGCTAAGGAGGCTGGCTGGTCAGCTGAAACTAATTCCCTAATCATTCTCTCTCTTCATTTAAGTAATGCTGCGATTGAGCAAAAATCCTGTGGGATTTTTCCTGTGGGATAAACAAACTGGTGATAGCTAACCAACCACAAATTGTAGTGGTAGACAAGTAGAGGAAGAAGGCTGTAGTAACATTATGATAAGATTAGGAGGGTGAAGGCAACAGTGATACCTGTGGTAACAGGAGAACAATGGGCAGACGGGAAGATGATCACAGGTTGAAGGATAAATACCGCCCACAGGGTGGTGTGTGTGTGTGTGTGTGTGTGATCTGTGCCCTTCACTGGACAATAGTCTAACTGCATGTCTTCTTTATTCATGTGATTGTCTGCAAGAGAATATAATCCTTACATTTTGCGGTACTCTGACAAAATGGACGAATATGGGAAAAAAATGGATGAAACAATCTGTCAATATTACTTATTACAATGACAAATATTTACAAAATTCCAAAAACCTAGGACACACATGGAATAAAGTGAGGTTTTTAATCACAACTACTGTGACAGCCAATGAATATTGCAAACTTTGCAACCTGCACATGCCATATGTGAATTCAACTTTATTCCCATACATATAAAAAAAAACCCAAAAAAAACCAAAACAATATTATATATACACAATTCCAACTCAAAACAAAGGTTTTGGGGGGATTTTTACATTTTCTGAAAAACAATTTTAATTCTCGATCACTCACAGGGTTAACATGCCCCTGGCAAAATTTATTTTGAGGCTGTTGAGGAACGTGTTCTCAACTAATAGTATTCTGAAGATTTTCAGAGAACTTGACCTGTGACCTTAAGGTTAAGGCCACTGAGATTCAAACTCATTCGATATTTTTAGTAGATACACCCACGTATCAATTAAAAAAATAAAATAAAATCCTGTGTCGCTACATTCTCTAGCTATTACATTCCCAAACTTGGGTGTCCACATTGATCCCCTTGACGACAATACCCCATCAACCTTTTATGTCTCAGGGGTAAAAAAATGACTCATTGTCAGGTTGTATTGCATAATGTCTCTCTTCATGACTCTAGACTTATTCTCTGTTACAAGCTCAACAACCTAAATAGTTCCTGTTCCTGTCAACTAACAAACTACACAGTGCAGTAAATAAACCCAAACACATCAGCAAATATGAGAGAACCTGAGTGGCACTTCATGCTTTAGTTTCCTTTTTAACTCTAAATGGGAAAACCTCCTTTACAAAATAAATTAGCCATTTTTAATAAAAACACATTCAAGTGTGCATCTTACCTCCTCAAATGTTTTCACAAACAACGTTTATTCGACTGTTTGTTTATGTATTCAGTGAAATAGAACTAAGTTCTTCAAAAGTACTCATGCCTATATTTATAATTATTACAAACTTTGGGGCTCCACGGGTACCTTTTTTTTTTTCAGTGTTCCCACTTGACTTGTTAAAAAAAAAAAAAAAAATCATCAAAGCTAGTCAGATGATATGCAACAATTCAACATGTCTCAGTGGATGTCACATTAAGATCCTCTGAA